>NW_026067937.1:8697197-8749470 GCF_014885135.2 Alexandromys fortis | reverse complement strand
CTTTTACGGTCTAGTTTCTTGAGTTCTTTATATATTTTGGAGATCAGACCTTTGTCAGTTGTGGGGTTGGTGAAGATCTTCTCCCAGTCAGTGGGTTGCCTTTGTGTCTTAGTGACAGTGTCCTTTGCTTTACAGAAGCTTCTCAGTCTCATGAGGTCCCATTTATCTATTATGATTAAGTAGGCTTCAACAAACATATTTTATTATGCTAATTTTTCTTTCAATTTTTTGCTTAAGTGGGCTATACCTATGGTCTTTTTCTTTATGCATGTTTTCCCATTTCTATGCCCTCTCCCAACGCTAGTTCTTATGATTATTATTTCACAAAGAAGTAATCTTGTACTTTTAAACTCCAATATATTGGCACTAAATATGTGTTTAACTGCATTTACAGTGAAAACTGAAAATATGTTACTTCAATAAAATAACTTTTATCTATTGAGTATTTAGTATAACCTGATTATTGTATATTGTTATCATTAATCTTCAAACTAACCCTATAATAGAGAGATTATAGATTCATATATTTATGAATAATGGAAGAATTGTATCCCTTCAAGTTGGCCAGAATTTCAGGGTAATTCACCATTCTTTTATCTAAAGATTCACGTTTTTGTGAGATAAGAACAATAATTAATCCTATTGTATTTGTATCATACAAATGTAACTAAAGGTTACAGATTTCTTTGAAGCCTACAGATTCTATTTAGCACAAGAAAGATATAGGCCTGCCCAAGTTCACTCCTGATCCTTAGCTCTCTTCCTAAAAGTCCAGAATACCCAATCCACAGTATCCTGCTATTGGGTATCATGAATTCTCTCCTACACAGGAAGAGCTATTTGTCCTCCTACTACAATGCTATAAACGATTACAGTAGATTAGTCCACAAAGACCGACTGAGATACTATTAGACAATTTACAACCTTCATTTACTGTATCAGAAAGTATTTATGGAGTGTTACCACATTAACATTTTTGGCATGTTTAGACACAAAGTCACAGAAGAGTGAATGCCTTGTGCAGAGGTCAGGCACATTACAGTTTGATGAAGACACTTGTCTTATTCCTGACACACAGGTAGCCACGTGCAACATTGCCACTGTCTACCCTGCTGCTAACTCACCAGTGGACAACGAGAACCTATAGAGTGCTCGAACTTGGACAGGTTTAGGAACAAGTCCCTTTAGCTCTGCCGTGAGGATAGCGGCTAAGTGGATAAACTCCAGAGTGCAGTGAACTGTGGATTTGGAATGGCAGTCTCACATCACTGTTTCCGTATCCTCATCTGTTTACAGGTGATAATAATTTCCAGCTCAAGGAATTGTGAGACTTCAATGAGGATCTCAAGTGCTTGACTCAAAGTAATAATAAAGGCTGACAATTAAGAAACATCTGCTCTGTGACAGATATGGTTTAATTGCTTCCCCTGGTTAACGCTCTTAATACTCAGAGTGACTGTCTGTTAGCAATCAGACAAATGAAGGAAGTAAAGCAGAGGTCCTCTGCTTATTTTCATGTATTTAGAAAGCAATGGAGCCAGAATGTAAACCCAATTTCTTGTGATTCTCCAAACTGGAGCTTTTTAATAATGGATACTATAAAGAAGACATCCAGTAGATAGGCAATAGTAAGTTCTCAATAATCTTGATTTGTCTTCTGACTTTTCCTACCACAATTTATATCCTCTAATGCACAGTTTTAACAACTCCTCACTAAATAATTATGCAATATGATTCTACAAGGTGTATTAAATTTGCAACAACTTCTTATAAGCTCTGCCTCAGGCATTATTGAGTACATTTTCTTATAGAAGCGTTAACAAGCTTCAATACATTACAAAAAGAACACAGATAGTAGACTTAAATCTATACAGGTCTAAATTACTGAACAAATTAATTGATTGGGGTTGATTGCAGGAGGATAGATGACTCAAACCAGCTATCTCATCTACCATGAAAGTTTTCTTAACTAGCCAGGAAACAACATGGAAAAGTCCTCTCTTCCTGAGCAATTTTTACTGTTTGTGAAACCTTCGGGAGCAACAGTGTGTTTTGCAACTTTCTGAGCTCACCGAGCTGTTTAAGTTATGTGAAATTCCTGGGTCTCCTAAGCATTTTTAATTCCTGAGTTTTATTAATTCTCCCTCTTCCTCTCAAAAGAAACATTTCAGTTGAGGGGATATAATTCTACAACTATACAGCTATCTTTGCATTATATCCACAGATGCATACACACACACACTAACACACACACACACACACACACACACACACACACACACACACACACACTGAGTCTTGTGACTGCCAAAGCGAGTAAAGCCAGTGCATGTTCAGTATGGCTGATTTCACCTTTAAGAAGCAGTAAATTAGGCACAGGCAGTAGTCGAAGAGAGGTTCACTTACTATCTTTATGAGATTCAATTTTAGTATCTATGAATTAAAATGCTCTGGAGTAGGACCTAGGAGGCATAGCAAATCCCCTAGGGAAATTTTGTTTGAAAGGGGAGAGAGATTCATTATCCTAGTTAAGCTGGAAACAGTCTGGAAAAGCATTTCCCAGTGAGGCAGTAGCAACCACAGAGCAGGGATGCTGCTCAGTGTCTACTGACTCAATGACCTGCCAAGGGCCGCTGCTCCCTGAGTTGTGTGGGAGTCACATAGCTGGTCAGCTGTTTGAGACACTTCAAGGCAGAGTGCAGGCTGTCCAAGCATGATACATTATTATGCATTTGGATTGTCTTTGGGCATGGCAATCCAATGTTTTATTTTTTTCAGTCACATAACAGTCATATGTCTTAGACTTAGGAAGAATGAGCAGGCTTGAAAACAGTAACCTGGACTGTAGAGTTAATTGGATGTGATTTATAAATTGCTCCTGTTATTGATTCTGATTTTGGCTGGCAAACCCTGCTGCTATATACAGCAGCTGCCTTCTGTAGTTGAGGTGTGCCTGTATCCATTAATGGATGTCTTGGGCACAGACACAGTTCCCTAACAGATGTCATTTACCTAGACTGACACTGCATATGGAAATCCTGCTGTTTCCTCTTTGCACAGACAGTGAGGGGAAGCTGTTTTCTCGCTGCACTCAGAGTTGTATTGCTGTCAGGTAATGATTCAGAATGAAAGAGTTACCTTTAAAAAACATTCCAGGGCTGGAGAGATGGCTCAGTGGTTAAGAGCATTGCCTGCTCTTCCAAAGGTCCTGAGTTCAATTCCCGGCAACCACATAGTGGCTCACAACCATCTGTAATGAGGTCTGGTGCCCTCTTCTGTCCTGCAGACATACACACAGACAGAATATTGTATCCATAGTAAATAAATAAATATTTAAAAAAAAAAAACATTCCACCAGGACACATTTCTCAGTGCGGCAAAAATAACTGTATTAGCATTTTGTACGAAGCAGACAGAGAACATTGGTACAGTACCAAGAAGAAGAGGGTGTGAACATCAATACCAACAGATCTGAAGACATAAGCCTATATAGGTTTATTGTTTATGAGACTGATTACAATAAAGTTTTTTTCACATTCTTCTAATAGTTTGTTTTTTATAACTAGAACACTAAAATTTTAGGTCATACCGTCACCTATTAGCACCTTTTAATAATTAATATTTTAAATGAGAAACTATGTATCCTATAAATAGAATTGACTATACGATATAGGCTTGGAATATTAAAACTAAAATAATATTATATCATAGGAATACAATGATAGCCTTGAAATTCTTCATATTATTTTAATTTTGACAGCTGCCAGTCTTCATTTTATGATGCTGTTAATAGATCTGTGGTGTGGGACGTCCTTCTGTATATGTGTTGCTTTGATTGGTTTTTGAATAAAGAAGCTGCTTTCAGCCAATGGCTGAACAGAATAGATCCAGGCTAGAAAAGATATAAAGAGAGAGTAGGCGGAGTCAAGGAGCCGCCTTGGAGCTGCCAGAGAAAAAAAGATGCAAGCCAGCTCTGTATCCTGGCTTGTAGGCCACAAGCCTCGTGGTAAAATATAAAATAATAGAAATGGATTAACCAAAGCTATAAGAGCTAGCTAGTAATACGCTTAAGTGATTGGTCCAGTAGTGATTTAAATAATATAGTCTCCTTGTTTGTTCCTGGCTGTTATTTCGTGGTCTGGGCAGCCAGGAACAAACAAGCAACCTCCAACTACCGACCTGGATATAATACTTCCCAATATAAATTAAATTTGATCTACCTAGGCCCCAATTTGACATGCTGTGGGTATTATGTTCCTCTTAGAAAAAATATAAAACTATGTGAGAAAATAGGGCTGCTTATTATTATCATTAAGAGCTACCACTTGCTATGTGATAGGTACTTTGTGTGGAATAGATACTATCATTGTCCCCGGGGGCAGTAATTAGTGCTATTCAACAAACGTTATCTGCTGTCTACCTGCTGGCAAATGATATGATTACAACCCCTAATTCCCTGACCCTTTTAAAATGAGATGTGTGAGGCAGGCTGTGTTAGGAGTAAATTCAAAGTGCCGAGGCCTCTGGTACCTTAGCTTGTACATGACAGAGAAACTCACCAGGCTCATGTTACCAGACACAACCTCTGGGCTGGCAGCATACCTTGTTCTTTTATTAAAAACATGGGTTTACAGGAGGGCAGAGTCTTCTGAAATGTGTGGTTATTTTCTCCACTCCCATTACAGGGATCTGTTTTTTTTTTATTTATTTATTTCTTTACTAGAATCATAGTTTTTCTGCTTCTCTTTCCATCTATAAAATTTTTAAAAATTTATACTTACCTCCTTAATTTCATGGCATAATTTTCAACCCCTCTAAGTACTTCTGTAGCAGTTGTCTTCTGGGAAATAGTTCCCCTAAAATGCATATGTAGTCGAAAACATTAAAAGTTTCAAAACACTTCTGCATTGCTGGTGGGACTGCAAGCTGGTACAACCCCTTTGGATCTCAGCGTGGCAATGTCTTAGAAAATTAGAAATACAACCTTCCTCATGACCCAGTAATACCCCTTTGGGGTATATATCCAAAGGATGCACAATCACGCCACAAGGACGTGTGCTCAACTATGTTCATATCAGCTTTGTTTCTCATAGCCAGAACCTGGAAACAGCCTAAATGCCCCTCGACTGAAGAATGGATAAGGAAAATGTGGTACATTTACACAATGGAGTACTACACAGCAGAAAAAAATATCTTGAATTTTGCAAGAAAATGGGATGGAGCTAGAAAACATTATTTTGAGGTAACCTAGACACAGAAAGACAATTATCACATTACTCATAAGTGGTTTTTAAACATAAAGCACAGAAAACAAGGCTACAAACTACAATTCCAGAGAACTTAGACAACTATGAGGACACTAAGAGAGACTTGAATCTACATGGAAAGTAGAAGAAAACAAGAACTTCTGAGTAAATTTGGAGCATGGGGACCTTGGGGGAGGGTGGAAAGGGGGAGTGAAGAGGTAGGGAGGGGAGCAGAGAAAAATGTAGAGCTCAATAAAAATCAATTTAAAAAGTTTCTAAGAAGCTGGGAAATCAGGACCTGCAATCTCAGCTATTCTAGAGAATTTCAGTTTGAGGTTACTTTGTCTAATATGGCAAAACTCTGTCTTAAAGCAAGAAAGCTTCAAAGGGAAGACTGCTCTGTCTCCTATCTCCTGAGATCTCCTTTTGTTTATAAAAGGGGAAATTTATTACTCAACTTAAGACTTAGAAGATCTGGAAAATGTATTTCCAGTGAGCCAAGCAGAAGAAAGCTGCAGACCAGAGATATTAGAAATGTCTCTGCATTGAAAAATCCACCTACAGGCAGAGCTCTCTAGATTTCCTCTGCAACATTAAGTCATCCCTTTAAATCACCTCCTTAAATGTTCCTGAAGATTGCTTACTTAACAAATCAATAACTATATTCCTTGAAGGCTAAAGGATATGAAAATACTCTCCATAATTTAGATCATCAGAGAAGAAGAGGCAGGAACATTGAAAGTCAGAGATGCCAATAGTGCTGTGAAATTCTGTCTTCTGCATATAACACAGCCACCAGAGTCACATCCTTGTGGCAACATAAACAGGACCTACACACACACACACACAAACATGTGGCTACATACATGCATACACAGACATGCGTTCACTTACACATACATGCACACAAACACACATGAACACACATATACAAAGGGTAAGAAGTTGAATAATTTAGGAGGGTGAGAAGAAGTAGAAGGATAAGAGATGGTAATATCAATATAATCTCAATTCCTCTTATATATTGTCAAATATAAACAGACAAAATACATTTTTAGGATTTGTTCTTACAAACAAGTATATAGGAAGAAATAAATATTGGAAGTGAATTTACATGTGACTCAAAAGAGAGAAAATAAAACCATTTAAAGCTACAGTGTGATTAGAATTTATATTCTAAACTTGGCCCTTTCATGTTTTTTGACCTTGATCAGTTTATATAATAGGTCATATATCACTTTTGTTTATCTTCAAGGTGAGTACTATCATGAAGCATGTACTTTAAAATTGTATTAAAATTAAATTTTTGACACCTCTAAATGGCTTAGGAAAGTTACTGAACAAATCTTCAATGCAATGTAAGAGTTTTCCGAGGGAAGATCACAATTGGTTATCTCATGCCTATCTTTAAGTTTTGAGAACATAGTTATAGGTAGCATTATAAAAACTGAATGTATAATATTTAAGACTATGTGCACCCCCCCCCCCCACACACAAACATATGCATGCAATAACAATCGGTGGGAAAAAAAAAGACAATGAATTTGAAGAAAACTGGGATAGGGCCAGGCTCTGCTATAGGAGAAAGAGGACAAATTATTTAATAGAAGTTAAAAATATGTGTAACAGGTCAAGAATGGACAAAAATCACACTTTGTTAGGGTTGTTATAGAAATGATGTCTGTAAGAAGCTTCCATTCTGGCTAGAAGTTAAAGACCATTTATATTCTGAATGAAAATAATGAAATAAATGCAAATGGACTATATGAACCACTGTATCAGTCTCATTTCCTCCCTACAAATGAATGAAATGTCTATACAACTAGACAACCAAACAGAAGAGAGCTACCAAGCTTCCATGATGCAGTATGTCCTCCATGAGCTCTTGCAGATCCGCAGTCACTATCCTATGCCCATGCTGCCCAGGTCTTTCTCCTTTTGGTTCATCTGCTCTTCAACACCCAGTCAGGCTTGGCCAGGGTCAGGCACAGCAAGCAGGCACAAACAGGTACTGTTCTTATTTTCCTCCCTGTCCATCTGTGTTCCCCAAATTGTTAGTCATGGCAAGAGTCCTACATATATAGTTCCCTCTACACACAGTTTCATTTTGCTTTCCCCTTTGTTGTCTAAGAATCATGACCCATTGATAGCCTCAAGATTTTTCTAAACTCTCCAGCTTATTTTCAAATGTTTTATCCTTTATTTTGTTGAAGGATAACATTTCTTTTCCTTTGAGAGTGTAGCCAGTACAACACGTACCAACTGACACTATAATTTTATGTGAATTGTCACCACACACACACACATACACACGCACACACACATGGATGGATAAATATCCTTATTACTTTTATAATAGAAAATAGAAAAAATACTTCTTTGGCTTTGTCAAAGAGGAACATTTGAGTGAAATATGAGGAAGCCTATTTTTAGAGCTCCACACACCAGAGAGACACAACTGCATAGACAGTAAAACCAAAAATCCTATCAGGAACTGTCTGTACTCTAATTCTGTTGTGCTACTTGCTAACTATACAATTTGGAAGGAATTCCTAACACTAAATGTGCCTGGATTTGTCTGTTACCCCAGTGATACTAATTTTAGTGTCCCAGACAGAGTATTTAAGAATGAAATGAGTTGAAGATCACAGAAAATCTGAAAGGATGCCAACTGGCGCCCACAAGAAGACCGAGCAGGTAAAAGTACTTACTATGTAAACTTGGAAATCCAAATTCAATGCCTGAAACCCAAGGAAAGGAAAAAAAGAAAAAAATTCCAAAAAGTGTTCCATTGACCACAACTGACATAGAATTGTATTCATGGGTGCTTATATATCAACAACAACAACACATACACATACACACATTAAAAAATCAAAAAGAAATGAAACCATATAAGAAATGATATAAATTTTTGGTGCCAATTTGTTTTTTAATAATATATAATCACACGTTAATGAATTATTTAATTCAGGAATATTTGAATTTATAAGATGCTTCTAAAACCTATTCAATTCAAAGAAAGTGAATGGCACATCATGGTGGTGAAAGGAAAAATAAACTTTTCCCTGTGCATGCTCATCATCCAGGTGCCATTCTCCCTATTGTCCCAATCTTGATTTCTATCTATCTACAAATACAGAATGTGCCAATCTTCTTCTAGAGTCCTATGATATTAATTCTGGCCTTAGTCACCTCTATTTTAGAGGAATATTCCACATACAGACAATTTAACCTTCACAATTGTATTGGAGTTATATTCACTTTAAATGGTATTGTACTTAGTTTCTTTCAGAGTCCTGGGACCTTTTATTAGGCCTTTCAACTTTGTAACATAATAATCACAATTTTGACTTTATATGGACATAATTTTCACAAATATTGGCATGTGGCCTCAGGTCCCTCCTCTGCCATCAGCAGTTTTTATACTGGGCTGAATGCCCTAGCCACTCATGCCATATAGTCATTTCATTTTGAACACTAACCACCATATTCAGAAAATCAAGAAAAGGCATGTGTATTGAACCT
The DNA here is from genome assembly GCF_014885135.2 of Alexandromys fortis. NCBI lineage: Eukaryota > Metazoa > Chordata > Mammalia > Rodentia > Cricetidae > Alexandromys > Alexandromys fortis. Next base: position 8,740,696 of record NW_026067937.1, on the reverse strand, counting down.
CTGTGTGAGAGCCATTGAAAGTTCTGAATAATCGATCCAAATCTACTATTCTACTGCCTCCCTTAGAGTTCCTCCTCATCCCTATATGTATTACCTATAACCTCTTGTTTCCTTTGATCATCAGAAAGGCCAATATGGCAAAAGATTCTGGCCCATTCACTCATGATGACATGACCATTTTAAGTGACGCATGAAAGTCACCATGGAGAAGAACTTCAGAGTTTACCGTCCCCTCTGATGATGTTCCACTCCCAAATTCGTGTTAAAATTCTAACACCTAAAGTGCGTGTATCATCTACTAACTATCGCTGTGTTAAAACAGCACAATCAAGAACAATTTGTGAAGAAAGCATTTACCCAATTTAAGCCTCTTGTTCTATTTTGCTTTGGGTCAGTTGTTAAGCGAAATTTTGGCATTAACTCAACTACTTTCAGCTTCTGAAAAGTAGAACAAATTTTAACCACCAAATAGAATTTTCTCTAGACCTATTATGAACAAATTTCTCATCAAAGAGAAGAATAAATCATGAACTAATTTTAACAATAGAAGGGAAACATCACACTGTCCTTCCAAAATAAGGATATGTGAAGTCAAGGAGACCTGTCACACTCCATCATGAAGCACTCTTCTCATTTTTCCAGCTACTGTCTGGTTGTCATTTTCAAAGACCCACATCAAAACAGTTCTACTCACTGCTTGTGCCTTTCCTCTACTCTTCTTAACTTCCCTAAAGATTGATTAACAGTCAGTTTGAATATTTTTGCCACACAGTTATGTATTTGCAACTTCATTTTCAAAGGCTTTTACAACTCAAACCATCGGCTCCCCTTCCCCCTTCTCCTGTCATGTAAAACATTTTTGCAATGCAGCAAAAGAAAGAAATGTAATCTTTACCTGTTGTCTCATGTCATGCTGTGCATTAATTTCCAAGCTGCCTTGCTGGGTGGCATTCATTTCTCCAGTAAAATGGCAAAGTGAATGCCTTTAGGGTCTGACTTTGCTCTTTTCTTAATCATAAGCAATTACAGATACTGGCCCATGTTGTTTTGGATAGGATTTCAGTTCATGAATGCTTTGCAAGGGTAGATAAACAGACAGATTAAGGATATCTGAAGGCAAATTAGTATCTTCAAAAAGCTCAAATGGTTTGATTTGTTACTTCAATCTACTCCACAACACCTGGCTCTACATAAAATTGAAGACTCAACCTGATGAAGAAAATATGCAATGAGGCACCAAAAAGAAATTGTGGATCAGTCTCATTCTCTACTGTGAAATTAACCTTCTAGAAGTGGAGAATGAGGCATACCATATAAGGCCCTGAAGTACAATCTCTTTCTTCCTCCTATGTGGGACTCAAAGTGCCTCCGCAGAAATGATTCCACAGAACTGTAAAAGTATTTTAGACACTGATTCTCTACTTTTACATTCTAAGTATTCTCCTTATATGATTCTTCTTTGGGGATAACATTCATTTAATCATCTAAGCATGCCTGCTTAGCCAAGAGAGAAACTGCATTGAGAAATAAGCCCAAGTACATTTCCAGATTTAAAAAGCGGGACCAGCAAAATAAAGGAAAGGAAAAGAGGAATACAGGGCAAATTGTGAGCCAAAATAATCACAAAAAGAATATAATTTGAAGATGATCTGATACTCATCTATATTACTTACCCATATAATAGATGACTTGTAAGTTTACATTCTTTCCAAATACAATCACAATGAACTTAAGAATGGCTTTTGTTTTCTCATTACCAGTATTGTCCAGTGTTGAGCCCATCCTTTTTAATTAAAAAGGGTGCCAACTACCTTCCTAGTTAACCACAAGAATGCTCCTTGCACTCATCATTTTATCTGGGAACAAGAAAATTCAAAAACTGAAAGGAAACAACGACCAACAAATACTCAAACATGGTTGGCCATGGCAGCCTCCTACGAGCAATACCTACCTGAGTAAAGGAGGATCCAGCTTCACTGCAAAACCAGAAAAGTTGGAAGCACATGTCTTCTTTTCTGGGTTACTTGTCAATGAGCAGGAAATTATATGCCTCTGTAATCTCCAAGAGAAGAATTAATCAATATGTATATTAAGCTGTACCCACTCATCTTAGATTTCACAGCAATCATATTATAGACTTCCTTCCAAAAGAAATTGTGAAAATCGAAAGGTCCACTTAACCATACACATCCAATCTCAATTTCATAAAAGGTAGATTAACTAAGTAGGCAGTTTATGAGTCTGGAGAAGCAGGCTACATTCCACATAACAATGTTCAGGCATGCATGTGTAGGAAGCAAAAAACCTGGGTCTATGAATCACGATACCTGTAGGAAACTAATGAAGTCATAAAGAACTAAAAGCATATCCAGGAACAAAAGTAGATCAGCAATGTATGTAGTAAACTAGGGAAAAATTGTTTAAGCAGTGTTCAGACATCATCCTCAAGCTGATGACTGTGGAGGAGAAGTCGAGGAATGGTCTAATGTAGGATTTCTGAAGTTATTCATAGACTCCAATCCTCGGTCCCTTTAGTGGTGAAGTGTGGAAGACAGATTCAATGCAGAATTAAAAGCCTCGATGTTTCCATAGTCACCTGAGGTTCACAACAAATAGGGAGTGAGCAATCAATTAACCAAGGTTCCAATTACACACACAATTCCCTTCCCCACACCCCTACACTTTCCAAGGGAGAATACCCTTAGTTGCTGGGACATTTCTCCCAAAGCCCAATATTCACTGTCTTTGCATCCTTCTCAGCATGGAGAGATGCTATTCTCACAGACTTTAGGTCGCTAAAATTGTGGCACCTAATTATTGTTCAATTATTTTCAAGTTTGTAAATTTTTTCTTTTTACTCAAAGTATTCCTTGTGTGAGTCTCAAAGTGGTTTTAGTTACATTTTCCTGATAACTAAGAACAGTGTACCTTTTTGTATTTATTTGCTCATTTACTCAAACATATATAAACGTACTGTGATGATATTTTTTCCATTTTACCCAAAGCAATTCTCCTCCAATAAACAATCCCACCAACTCATCCTCCTTCCAAATCATTTCCTCTTCTTTTAAAAAATATCACACTGAGTTTAATTAGTGTTGCCCATATGCTCGCGGGTGTAGCATCAGTCACCAGAACATGGGTATGCTGGGTAGTTTTGTGAAACTCCACACAAGCTAGAGTCATTTGGAAAGAGTAAAACACAATTAAGAAAATGTCTTCCAAAGACTGACCTATGAAAAAGTCTGTGGTCATTTTTTTCATTATTTATTATTGATAGGGGGGCCTAGCTCACTGTAGACAATGACTCCCCTGGGCTGATGGGTTCTGGTTGCTGTAAGAAAGTAGGCTGAGAAAGCTCCGGGAAACAAGTCAATATGCAGTGCGGTGTTCTTCCATGACCGCTGTATTTGTCCCTGCCTCTAGCCTAGGTCCCTGCCCTGACTTGCCAAGATAATGGAGTGTGATCTGAAAGTTGTAAACTGAAATAAATCCTTTCCTCACCAATATTTATGGCAAGGTGTTTTAGCAAAGCACTAGAAACCTTAACCAAGACAATGGGTAACCTACCAGTGTCAATACACCCCACAAAAAGCAAGTATCCTCTCAAATGCCAACAAATCCTCAGCTGGGGTGGCGCCGTATTTACCCGCTTGTTCATCGATGCCGGGATTGTGACTGGATAGATCTTGTACTGGTTTTATGCAGGTCATCACATCTGTTGTGAGTTCTTGAATACAACAACCATGTCATGTTCAGAAGAGAGCATTTCACAGTGTTCCTTCTGATCGTCCGGTTCTAACATTCTTTGTGCCTTCTCTTTGGTGGTACTTCCTGAACCTTGGTGTGGGGTACCTCATAAATGTGTCATATGATTCTGAGTACTCAGAAGTTACTTATTGTCATTATTTGACAAGGTATGAGTCTCTGTATTATTGATCAACCAGTGAAGAAAGAAGTCCCTTTGACCAATTGTGATAACTTTAAAGGTCTGAGGATTTAGAAGACAGTTTTACATTACCATTAAGGAAAGCGACATCAGTCTGTTCAGCCTAATTGTTCCCTAACTATGGATTCTGTCCAAGTTTACAGTATAAGGATGAATTCCCTTCACCATATAGCAATTGGTTATTTGTGACAGTCACCAGGTGGCACCTTTCCCTGATACGCTGATATTTAACATGAAGGGTCCAGTACAGGGTAAGATGATTGATTTTTTTTCTCCCCAGATATTTCTTAGTTTTTTATATTTCTGCTTCTTTTTATTTTTACAAAGTTTTTAGACTTACTTTATTTTATAGTATGTGTATGCATGTTTTTCCTATATGTATCTATGTGCACCAAATGTAGGCAGCACCTGTGTAAAGCAGAAACGTGCTATACACTTCTGTACACTGTGAAAATGCATTGCTGTCAGTGCTAATAAAAAGCTGATTGGCTGATAGGTGGGCAGGATTTTCAGGGCAGAGAGAATGCTAGGAAGAAGAACAACAAAGTCTGACAAGTCACGAGCCAGAGGTGGAAGAAGCAACTTGGGAAGTTAATAGTGAGATAAGTGAACCTCGGAGCAACAGATGGGTGAATAGAAATGGTTTCATTTAAATTTTAAAAGCTGGCTAGAGACAAGCCTGAGCTATAGGCTGAGTACTTATAATTAATATTAAGTCTCTGTTGGATATTTGAGCACTGGCTGGGAGGGCAGAAAGGTTCTCCTACAGGAGAGGGCGTCAGATACCTTGGAACTGGAGTGACAGCTCCAACTGGGAGTTGGACAGAAGTACTGTGGAAACACACCCAGTGCTCTAAATGTGTGGAGCATCTCCCTAGCCCCTTGTATCCCTTATTTTGATAATTTACTGTTCAATTCTATGAACAATTTTTAACTGGGTTGTTTGTTTACTTGATGTTTAGGTTTGCATTAGTTTTTACTTTTGTTTTCTATTGTTTTTAGCTTACTATATATTTCAGACACTAATCTTCTGTTGGATGTACAGCTAGCAAGGGTTCCCCCCCCCTTTCACAGTGAGCTACTTTAATCAGTTTAAGAGCTTTCTTTGTAGAAGTAGCTTTTCAATTTCATGAGGTCCTACCTATTGATCCTTGGTTTTATTTCTTGAACATTGGGCAACTAAAATTGGCCAAGAAAGTATGGTTGTGAGGTTAAGAATTTAAAATGAAGAAAATACAGGCTGCAAGGAGGAAGCATGATCCTGCCCAGTGCCAAGACAAATTGAATAGGACAAAGACACCCACACACAGCCACACACACACAGGCCTTGGGAGATCTGCCCTGGGTTCCAATAAGAACAGGCACTTTTATAGTTAGCAAATGTATGATGTGAGAGGGGAGAGAGAGAGAGAGAGAGAGAGAGAGAGAGAGAGAGAGAGAGAGAGAGTTTACTGGTACTTTTGTGGACAGAGGTATATCTGAAGAGGTTAAAGCTGTAAAGAGTGGATGTCTGGACCTAGACTGGTCTGCAGCTCCCGATACCAACAAAGACTGAGAGGATAGGGCTGTACAGAGTTGGCCTTGCCTCTCACTAGCTGTGAAACTAGAGAGAACTGGTCCTGCCTCTTATCTGCTGAAGCACTCAGGAAAGAAAGTTCTACAGCTCACCTGAGCATCATAACTGAGCTGATCTATTTTGAAGAATGATGGGCAAACTGGCCCAGAGGTCACAAGTACGGCAGAACATTTCACTCCCCTCTCATCTGCCATGTGTGGCCTGGGTGAGGGAAAGATACCCTCCTTTTCTCACCCCTTTATATATGCAGCAACTGATAGAACAAGGCACCAAAATGGAGCGGACCCTGTAAACAGGGGAACTGATGAGCCCGCCCTAAGGGCATGAGAAAAGCATGGCTGGTACTGCCTCCCTACTCTGATTTGCAGTGGTGTGGGTAGGGAAGAAATGTCCCACCTTGCCCCTTCATCTTCACCACCAATGACAGACTAGGAAACTGGTCCCCTCTCTTACCAGCTACAGCACTCAGGAAAGTGAGTCCTGCTTCTTGCCTGAGTGGCACTACAGACCTGAACCTGAAGGTGTGGGTGTGGGAAAGACAACCCTGAGGGCATGAAAGCAGGACTGGCCCTGCCCCCTGCTCTTCACTGTAAGAAGTAAACAAGCCTGCTCAATGCTGGACAGCTCCCCTTGATGTTGAAGACTGGGGAGAGCTGGTGGTCTGACCAGTCTGGTAACTGCACAGGACCAAGGCTATGAGTTGGTCCCCAACATTATATGGCCTACTGGAGCACATGAAGGGGCCAGTCTTGCAGACTCAAATCTGTAGGCTCTCCAGAACATCATGCAACAATAGAATATCCAGTAAGGAGTCCCAGCATCGATAGTGTAGCTGAATCTAGGGACCTCAAACCAGACCAGTAACTCTTTGCAATGAACACTTGCAAGTAAAGATACGTGGATAAAAGGGTTTACTGTGTGACTCACTGTGTCACACTATTCCAAGATGAGATTTTTTTTCTTTTTTTCTATTAATTTATTTTATTTTGTGGGGAAGGTTGCAAGAGCAAAGGGCAAATATGAAGAGACAGAAAATGAATGGGATCAAGATACATGATGTGAAAGCTACAAAGAATAAATAAAAATTTAAAATTAAAAAATAAGAAAATAAATACATATTTTCAGAAAACCCCACATTTGCTTGCCATCCCACTTCCTTCTTGCCATTGCCCCTTGACTCATTGCATCACTCCTACCTAGCTACACAGTCACTGAAGCGGCCTGCAATGCGTGTGGAGAGATAGTAAGCAAAATGATTGCCATGCAAAACACTCTACTGCATTCATTCCTGTGTTTACACATCCACTTACCAAATGCATGTTGAATACACAAACCTTTATACCAAACAGTTCACAAAGAAGACATGTGGAAATCATCTGTCTTGGCTTACATAAAGGTTTTTTTTTTTTTCTATTTCTTCTACATCTTAAAATTTAGAGTTTGAGAAACAAAGAGAAAAGAAGATCTTATCTCCCTATAATTTTAGTCATTTGTGCAGATATGATTTTAACTACTCACCAGAATGCAATGTTTCCTTTGTAGATAAAGTATAATGTAGCACTCCTTGCTGATTATTTTTAATGATGGCCTTTTGGTAAAATAAACAAGAAAAGATTAATTCTCCCCACTACAGGTGACTTTCTAGCTAAAAGGACATCTTGAATTACCCTGGCTTTGTTCTGGCCCCTCATCTTTCCACTCCAAATTCCTGATTTCAAAAGCATTCTCTGCTCTCAAACATTGTATTTAGTCCCCAGGGGATGCTGCAGATGTGGCTATGAAGAATCTGCACCATCTGGGTACTGGGACATTTTGCTAACTCCAGTGGAAACCTGCTGTGCCCACCAGGCATCTCTCTGCTTACTGAGTAGCTCTGTTTGTCTCCTAGGGTTCTGCTGAGTTGGCCATCGCAGCTAATAGCCCAGGAAAGAAATGCTCTCCTTCCCAGTGATAATTCTAGGCACTTCCTTGGGGCTAAAAGCATTCTTTTATTTCCAGTGTTCAAAAAGGCCTTTCTAAAAACCAATCTTGTCCTTATGCAATTTCCTTGATTTCTGTGTCTATCACTCTTGTATGAAGGATTAAACATTAATTCCCGAGACCAGGTAGGCAGAAAGAGATATGTGGTTCTACAGTGTTTAGAACACTAAAAATAAAGGCAAGAAATATCTTCCTTTAGTTAAAACAGAATAAGCAAGCAATTGTACAATATTAATATCTTTAACCACAGCAAAGCCAAAATTAATATATAATAAAAATAATCATATTTATCAAGACCCCTGTGACTAGCTAATCAATCCATTAGGTTTTAGATTGATTTTGTTTTAGGATCTCTTGATGAGATAGTATTTTATTCCAGAAACCATCATTTAACAGCCAAAATAATAACGTGAGACTGGCAATCTTATTTTCACACATTGGAAATGCAGAGTTGATTCCAAGAATAACTTTAGCTTATTTTGCTCTACTTTTTTATTATAAACAAGTAAATGTGCCCCGTTATCACATACCAAAGCCAGATAGTTCCATTTAAGTGGATTTCCCTACTCTTTCTACACTGGCTCTGCACTGTAGCCTCTCAGTCTGAAATAAGAAGTGGAAAGCAAAACATTTTGAACAGGTTTTATCAGTCTGGTCATAATGCTGAACTTGACCTGATTTTGACTTGAGCAAGAGGCAAGGAAAAAAGCATAAGAAAGCACTATTGTTCATACAATGAATAATGTAAGTCACAAGAACAGAATTAGAGACAGACTGACTGATTAAACTATTGATTATCCCTGCTGCTTAAACTAACACATCAGACAGTTTAAACCACAGAAACCACATCCAGATAATTAAGTAGAGGATCTGACCTACACCCAGAGGGATGCAAAAGTATAGAAAAAGTTCTGGAATCTACTCACAGAGACAGCTATCTAATCTGATACAATTCTCACAGGAGGTAGCTGAAGAATGAGGGTATAAACATGGCTGAGTGCACTTATCTTGTGGGACTCTCCTTCTCTGAATTAATTCCTGAACTCATATGAGTACTTTTGTAAGAATAAATTATGAGGATAGACAAGTTCTGTGAAACTGGCTCAGATAGGAGACTTACCCAACAGATTTAGGTCAGAGAAGAGAAGACCAAAATTAAAAAAGAATAGAGTGCGTCTGGAAAAGCAATAATATAGAAAACATCAGCTGATGATGGAAGGGTTAGCCAGGATGAAAAATGCAGACTCTTAAGAATAGAGCCCAAAAGGAAAAGAGGATTAATGAAGGAATGAAACTACAATTGCATGGCACTCCCTGGGGTGTCTGACTGCCTGCTCCAGGGATCTTTCTCTAGGTGTACAGATGGGGAAATTGCTCTGTTTAATACCCAGACTCCTCAGAATTACTTTCTTTCCAATGTTCCCTTCATGTCCGCTGCATTTGTAAGTCTGTCAATTACTACAGTCTTTTCTTTTAATTTTTCTCCAAAATCCACCAGATAGTTCTGACCTTCTCGCTGTGTCTCTCCTGCAAGCCCTGCATAAGTAAAATCCTTGTTGCAGGTTAAATGCTAAATCAAGCAGTCTTTGAACTCTTTTAGTCTTCCTTTGTTTTAACTACAAATTATGAAGAAGTCTTCTCACAGTCCACCATCATCATTTAGATAGCTCCTTTGCAAACACCATGTTAACTTTAAATGCACACATTCCTCTCTGATTTATCAGAGACCAAGGATTGCCCTTCAGTCAGGTGATTTACTGTCTCCCAGTTTCTCCAGTTTAAACTATTCAGGAGAAAGAAGCAAGAAATCCTAACATCTCCTCTTTTCCTGACAATTTCTCTTCCTGCAGTTCAAATTCACAGTATATTACATCTTTTTTTTTTAGAAATGTTCGATGTTTATGGATATTGTCTTTCAAATAATCTTGTCCATAAATACAAAAAAGTTAATTCCAACACACACATCTCATATATAAAACCAAAGCAAAATACAAAAAAAGAGTTATTTGGAGCTTACAGTTTCAGAGAATTAAAGTCTATGATACTCGAGGGAAGGACCAGGGCAGGAGGCAGGCAGCAAGCCATAGTGGTGGCTAAGATCTCACATCTTGGCCCACAAGCAGGAGGCAGAGAGACCTAGCTTATACAGACAGGAGCTTTTAAAATCTCATACCCAATCCCTAGTGATGCTTCTACTCCAGTGAAGCCACCTTCTAATCCTTACTAAACAGTTCCACCAATTGGAGACCACACATTCAAATACATAAGCCTATGAGGGTCATTTTATTCAAACAACAACCTTGCACCCTGATGTGGGATGTCCTTCTGTATATGTGTTGCTTTTACTGGCTCATGAATAAAACTGTTTCAGGTAATGGCTTAGCAGAACAAAGCCAGGTGGAAAATCTGAACAGAGATAAAAAAGAGAGTAGGTGGAGTCAAAGAAATGCTGGGTATGCACTGAAGGAGAAAAACATCCTCCAGAATCTTATCTTACCAATAAGCTACAACCTTGTGGTGATACAAAGATTAATAGAAATGGTTTGATTTGAAATATAAAAGCTAGTTAAGATATGCCTCAGCTATTGGTCAAGCAGTGTTGTAAATAATATGGTTTCTGTGTGATTATTCAGGTATGGATGTCCAGGAATGAATGAACAATCTGCAATCTCTGATTATAAATGAATCCAGCATGGGGCAACTACATCCACAAAAAAAAAAAAAAAAAAAAAAAAGAACTTAGAGAACTTGGGAAGGAATGCTAGACACCAAAGAACAGAGTTAAGCACAACGACTTGGTAGTCACATTTTTTTTTTCCAGACAGGCCCTTTTTGCTGGTTACAAGCAAAGACATGGCTTCTTTGAGAAATGGGCTAAAAATTGTAACTGTAATTCTAACTTAATACCTGTATCATTATATGCAATTTTATTATGTTAAAGTTAAAAATCTTTCTTTTTATTTAGACAAAGAATGGGAAATAATGTGGGATATCCTTCTATATATGTGTTGTTTTTGTTGATTGATGAATAAAGCTGTTTTGACCAGTGACTTAGCAGAGCAAAACCAGATGGGACATCTGAACAGAGATATATATAGAAAGAGTAGGCAGAGTCAAAGAGATGCAATGTAACTGCCGAAGAAGAAAGATGCCCACTGGAACCTTACTTTTTTGGTAGGCTACAACCTTGTGGTGATACAAAGATTAATAGAAACCAGTTAATTTAAGATATAAGAGCTAGCTAGAAATACGTGTGAACCTTGATCAGTGTTGGAATTGTAATGCTCTGTCTCTTTAAGAGACAAGCCACACCCACTCCCTTCCAGCTTGCAGCCTTAGCCTCCTTCCTCTCTCTCTCTTTGTCCCCTCTCTCAGAGAGGGGCAGCCCCTCTCTCCCCATCTCTCTTTCTCTTTCTCTCTCTCTCTCCCCCTTCTCTCTTTTTCTTTCCCCTCCATAACATCAAATAAATGTTTAATTCTATTCTGTATGGTGTGCCTATCTCTGTGTGTCCCACCTTTGTCTATCCTTTTGTTGCCACTGGGGACCAGCCACCTTCCCTGCTGCATGGTCTCTGGGGCTGGCTACTTTTGAGTCCCTGGAAGTCCTGGAGACTCACACACAGCAAATCCATTTCAGTAATTAACATAGTTTCTATGTGATTATTTGGGCCTGAGCAGCAGGGAAAGGAAAGAGCAGTCAAATATTTCTGTAGTGTTGGGACTACTCTTTTGTGTTAGAAAGATTTTCCCTGTGGGAACTTATTTTTTTTTCTGTTACTCATAAATGTGGCAACTGTTGAACGAGGTCCAAGAGATGTGATTGACTCACCTAATGTTTGCAAATGCAGAGCAAAACAATTGTGTATTCTTTGAAAAAAGTCTCATTGCAATGTCTTAAAAACAATTATTGGGACAAAAATATACCATTTATTTATTGACATTTCCTCCTAAAATTTTTTTAACAAAAAAATTAAGAATGCATTTAATTTAAGGCCAATGTATGTATGGAAGTATGCTTGAAACAATTTGAATATTGATGACAGACAGTAATTTCACTATTGTGATTTTAATTATAACAATGTCCCACTTTATCTTTCTTTATTTGCTGTGGTATGAACTTTTGTGCACCTCAGTATTGATGTGTTTAAATCTAGGTTCTAATATAGTAGAATTAATAGGCAAAACATGACTGTGATTAAATTATTAAGGTGGGAAGTCGGATGAATGATTCTACTCCCCCTATAAAAGAATTCAGAGAATTGTCCATTCTACCCTGTAATGATGCAATGAAAAAAAGCATCACAAAAAAACAAACAAACAAACAAACAAAAAAAAACAGAAAATTAGCCCTTGGAGGTACCAATTATGTCAGACTTGATCCAGGGAGTTCCCATACCTATAAGTGTGAGAAGCATATTCCTATTATTTGAAAGCATCTGGGGGTATATAATACGATGGTTTGATGGCTAAGAGCACTTGTGTACTAGAGCACAGAGCCAAAATGAAATGTGGGGTGTTTGACTGTAACCTCAATGCGGTGAGTACCAGAAATAGGAAGGTCGCCAAGAATTGCTACCCATCATCCTAGCTCCAGATTCTGTGAGAAACTGTCTCAAAAGAATACTGAAGGGAGTGAAATAGGAAGGCACCAAATTTAGTATTCTTGCTTGTTCCCACTCCACCACGACCCTCTCTGTGTCTCTCACACACAGAAACAACAACAAAAATATCCATAATGTAATATTATTGTGCTATTGAGGCCTGAACAGAATAAGCTATTATCATTTCCAGTTGTGATCAGAATCATATTTTCCAATGGTAAAGATGGGTTAAACCAAACAGTTGTTAAGACTGCATAGCATATTGTACAATGAGTGCTCTTAGGCTCAGTTCAATGTGCAGTTTGGTTTTTTTTTAATATTTATTTATTTATTTATTTATTTATTTATTTATTAAAGATTTCTGTCTCTTCCCCACTGCCGCCTCCCCATTCCCTCCCCCTCCCCCTTTGGACCTTGAGATTTCAGTCCGGTGCTCCATCGTGGGTCTCTGTCTCCTTTCATCGCCTGATGAACTAGGTTTTCTAAGCAGTTACTGACATCAGGTAAAATTATTTAGAGAACTCTATGTAGAAAAACCTGGCACTCTGTTCACTATACTACAGGTCTCTCTCTGCCTCAAGTCATCTTATCTTTGGAAAAGTAAGATTCCCATTTATACTCTGCCCACTCCACCCTTCATCCTGTAGTGAGCCATCAGACTAGTAAACAGAAAGACAAGCTTTCTAATTCCTTCAGCATGCAACCCCTGCCTCCTTATGCACGTCTGCTTCTTCCTTGTTGCTCTAAGTATCTCCCACATAGTCTTTCTCCATCTGTGCTGCGACTCATCACCTGCAGCTGCAAGTAGAATGGGTCCAATGACATTTGCTTCCCCACCCCTACTTGAAATGCATCCCTCACTGCACTTTCTAAAATAACCATGATATGTCCTGAAGGACCTTCCAAAACTCATCTTTACTACATAATGTATCAAACAAAATTTTGATATATGAAAATATTCACAAATCTTCAAAATCATCCCTATCCAGAGTATTGCACGGTTGAGTTCTCTACCCAAAACTTGAGCTATTTTTCCTCACCATAGAATCACTTACACATTACACCTTATCTAAAATGTAAATCTACCCTAAAATGTAAATCGGAAATGTAAAATGTTTTTGAAAGGACGCCCTATTCCTTTGGTCACAAACATAATTATAATAAAGATACGTTGTGCAATCTAGTTTGTGTTCATTTGTGACTGTTACAGATCAGTTGTGGGTGAGCTTTGGCACTGTTGCTAACAGCGTCATTGAAGGAGATGTCTTCTTTGGCAAACAATATCTCAGAGGTTGCTAGTGAGGCTTCCAGGAAGCAAAGCATACCATTTCCACCCCTGTCATGGCACCATGGATGTATCTTTGTCTTTCAGGAAAATTTTCCACAGGAAAGAACTGGCAAGAGGAAAGAAGACATTTTGAGTCAATATCTCCCATGCTCTGCGTGGAAGACTGTTTTTCATAACTTGGAATCATCCATAGAATATGTGCTGTATATCAGCATGTTCATTACAGGAGGGCTATAAGTATTTACATATAAGCTCCAAGAATAGAACAGTGACACATCCAGCGATCAAAAATGATATTTACAGAAAGAAAATCTGTATGTTATACAAATCAAGTCATGTGCTTTTTTCATTTAGACACTAGCACTAATATAGAAGCTAACATGTTCATTCTGTGAGTGAAATAAAAATAGAATTAATGTTCTATAGGGAAGGTATTTGATGAGGTATTTTTCCTTCATGTAAAACTGAAAAGCCTAGTATCTATAGGAGTGTGTCACATATGCTTGAACTCTCAGCGCTTTTGTGAGGCTGATCCAAGACAATGTTAATCAAGACCAGCCTGACCTACATGGGAATTCCTTTTGTTAAATGAAAAAAGAAAAGAGTTAGAGAACAAAAAATACTCTAAAATTTAGAAGTATTTATTGTCTTTTCTCAGAGTACTGAGCTTAATGCATTCATGTCTCAGAATTATTATTCAAATTTCTTACCATTTAGTTTATTGTTTTCTGTTCTTTATGATGAAGAAAATAAGTTGAAAAGTTACAATATGTGATATTGCATCATATTAATAATTTGAGAGTTCATTAGTTTTCATTATCTATGATAGTAAAATTACTATTGCTGTATTATAATAAGTGAAGAGCAAACACTCATTTACATATATTTGACAAATACTTTCCATTATTCAAGGCTTTGTATATATTATACCTCTTTTGTTTTGTTACTTGGAACTAACAAACAGTTTTTATAAGAACTGAGAACTTGTCCCTCCATGTTTACATTATTGAAAATAATTCCTAGAGTAGGTGTTAAATGAACACAGCTAATTAAATGAATGCATCTGTTAGACATGCATAAATATTGACTTGCAGTATTACCAGTATCATTTTATATCCTGTTATCTCCTGAACAGAGTAATGCGGGGTTCTTTGCAATGAATTCATTTTAAAATTTTATCATAGATCATTTAGTGAAATTAGCTAAGAAGATGTATGAAATCATGGTAGTCATTCAAGTTTAGAAAATAATATGTAAAGTAAACCTTTTTAAATTTTCTAAATAATACAAATTTTAATTTTTGAAGGATTTTAAAGGTCCTTCCATGAGAATCCTGTTCAGATGTCCCCACTGCAGCAACTCTTAACCTATAAACTGAAGTCTCTGCTTTTTGCTGCAAATTGTCCCTGGAAGCATTTTCAAATGCAGTTTTCTCTGGGAAACATTAAGGGTCCAAAGCTAATCATTAAAAGGGGGGATTTTCTTTGTTTTATGTTTCTATGCTATTTGGACATTGCACTAGGTTCTGTCTTTATTTCTGCCGTATCCCATTATTAAATATGAGCAGTAATTCAATCCTAAATGGAACTATTGATGGGAAACTTAATTAAGGCTCAAATCCACAGTTTAAGAATTCAAACTGAAAGTACGTATTTCAGAAAGCAAACAGGTGCTAATTAAAAGCCATAATACAGAATGAGAGAGGACAATATGAGAACCACAAATCTGATAAAGGCTTAGAGACCAGAGTGTGGGCAGCTAAGAATAACAATAAGAATTGGAATGGATTTGCACCTATATAAAGAAGCTGCATCAGAAGAAAGGCATGCTCAGCTGTGATGGATGCTGTAAACAAGCAACGCTTCCACTAACTGTAAATTTACTGACTATATTGACATTAACAGTCTCAAATGAAATGGCAGTGGTAAAAGCTTGCTTGATAGGAGAGGATTCATGACAGGAAAAAAAACAATAAAAATTGGACACAATGACTAGGCTCAATTTTGCTTTGTTCTAAAGCAGAGTGGTATATAAGTAATGGGTTGTTATGAGTTTTGTATCTGTGTTTAGAGGTTGAGAGAAAGAGAAACAGAGAGAAACAGAGAGAGAGAGAGAGAGAGACAGAGACAGAGACAGAGAGAGAGAAAACAAGTAGTTTAGAGCCCATAATCCTTATTTTCTACTTCAACAACAACCAAACCTGACTTGCAATAACCAAAATCTTCTGCCTACAATACTTTTAGCACTTGAGCATGGAAAGGCACTGGAGTATACCGTAAGTAAAAAAAGAAAGTAACATCTTTATTGAGGAAAGTATATGAAGATTTGCAAGCTTAGAAGAAGAAGGAGAGGGCATACGCCAGCACTAAAGAACAATTTCCTGTAGGCATTATAAATGTACATGAAGTGTGTCAGTATGTTCTCTCTGCAAAAATCAGCTGCGTGAGTACAGGTGTAAATGAGTGTGGATTTTCATTAGGGCTGAAGTTTTCCAGGTATTCATGATGAACACTGGGAGGGAAACAGTGTGATAATGATGACTGAGTGTGGGATGTGAGCTGGATTCAAAATGAAGATGTCATGGGGGAGGAAAAATCAAAAGCACTATGTATAATGGATTGCAAATTCTGGCTCATTTGAAGACATGGGAGAGCAAGATCCTTGAAAGAGTTGAGTGGAGAAACAGGTGGCTTCAGGTGCTTGGTATGTATTTTAAATAGATATTCCAGAGGAAGCACGGTTTATGAAAAAATGATACAGTTTTTAGATAGGAAAGAAAACTAAGTAGTGAGGCAGGACAATGGGATGATCAGCCACAAGGGTATTAAAGTCACCTGAAGTAATATTGGAAATCTATTCAAGAGACTATTAGCAAGCGTAGGTCCTGAATCTCTGAAGCATAGAAATGAATAATCCAAAAGGCCAGAGATGATTGTAGTAAGGTTCGAACTGGTAACACTCAGGATACAAAATTTTAAGATTTAGATTTAGAGGAATTGAGTGGGGGGGAAGAGCGACCGATCTTAACTTCCAACAAGGACACAAAGGACACATATCCAGTCTCCACTGAGTATGTGAGACCAATAGTCAAGTCTTTAAAATAGAAAAGAAAATGGTGTTTTTAGCAGAGTATCAGAGCCTCATTATAACAGAAAGTGATCACAATGGTGCTTAGGGAGTCAAAGGATTTCTGCTAATGGGTTCAGAAAGCAGCCACCAGGCAACGTTTCTGGAGCAGTGATCAATTTAGGGAAGGGATTATGATGGAGGAAAGAAAGAGTAACCTGAGTCTAGAAACCCGAAATGACATCAGAGTCTCTCTGGTGCTGAAGAGAATGAAAGGCAGATGCTATCTTCCATCATCTTGTCAAGGTCAAGAGACAGTGGTGAAGACCAGAAAGAAGAGTGGCCCAACTAGAAACAAGCACAGCTCAGGAACTTCTAATCACACCAGCTTTATATGCATGGAAGTTTATGTCGCAAGATCATAGTCAAAGTAATATCAACTGAGGTTTTCTTCACACTCCTTCCTTCCAAATATTATATCCCAACATCACAATCTGACACTGATTTCAGTATCTGACCATATTCTTTGAACGCTTGTGTTTCAAATTCTCAAATTATCTCATAAAATGTCTTTCATCCCTTTTTGGAATAAAGAAAACAACAGCTAATGATTGGATTGTTGTTGCAAAATATGCCTTTAAATTTTTAATTTTTCTTTTGTCTTAAAGCAGTGCAATGTGGAGGTCAGGGCACATGCTAGGAAGAAAGACTGGTCTATACTTGAACCCAGGCTGGGATATGTACCACTTTCTTGTCTTGGACCATTTAAACAATTGCTCTGGCCTTCAATTGTTTAATTGGTAAAATGGGAACATTTTGAAGGACAAATGAGTCAATGATATCATAGCATTGGAAAGGGCCCAATGTATATGAAACACAGAAAAAAAAATGGATCATATTATGTAGGGCCAAATTTTAGCATTTATTATTATCATGAATAGTAACCCTCATTAAAATATCTGATGTTAACTGGGCAGTGGTGACATACACCTTTAATTCTAGCACGCAGGAGACAGAGGCAGACAGATCTCTGTGAGTTTGAAGCCAGCATGGTCTAGAAGAGCTAGTTCCAGGAGAGGCCCCAAAGGTACAGAGAAACCCTGTCTCAAAAAAGTTTAAAAAAAATCTGATGTTTCAAAGAGAAACATGCAAAAAAATTAAATTTTCTTTGTTAGTTGAAAGGTGTTAGCTTTGTGGTTTTTTGGACTGCTAACAGTACAAGCAGGTATATCTCTGACTCTTTTTTTCTGCTCCTGAGACTCTTTTCTTCCCACTGGGTTGCCTTGTCCAGCTTCAACATGGTTTTCACCTTGTCTTCCTACATTTTATTTTGTTCTACTTGGCTGTCATCTCTTGGAGGCCTGTTCTTTTCTGAAGAAGAAACAGAGGAGGGTGTATCTTGGGGAGATGGGAAGTAGTGATGTTGTTGGGAAGAGTGGAGGGAGGGGAAACTGTAGTAGGGACATATTGTATGAGAGAAAAACCTATTTTCAATTTTAATAAAGCTATATATTTAGTGCACATGTGTAATGTATATATTCTTCTGAAATATCAATTCTAAGTACCAATACGACCTCATTCTAATTCTGCAATAAACAATCTCCATGATTTAATGAGGAAAATTAAAATTATAATTTAGACAGCCGGGCGGTGGTGGTGCACGCCTTTAATCCCAGCACTAGGGAGGCAGAGGCAGGCAGATCTCTGGGAGTTCGAGGCCAGTCTGGTCTACAAGAGCTAGTTCTGGGACAGGCACCAAAGCTACAGAGAAACCCTGTCTCGAAAAACCAAAAAAAAAAAAAAGAAAGAAAAACATTATAATTTAGATCATTAGACCCTAGTACAGTGTGACCTTCCTTTATATGTCCTTCAAAATAAATAAAAATTACTCAAATTTATTATTCTTTCAATATTATGTCTTAGCTATATATGTTGATAAGCTTGAATTTAGTTGACTCTGAAATGACGATAGAGAAAAACAGAATGTAAAGTAAGACGAATTATTCTAATACGCACATGCAAATCTCACTTAGTGTTTCTAGAGGCTTTACAGAAGAGTTGGGCATTTTTACTTTCATTTAATGCTTTTAACCTTTCATTAGCTTTCTTCTTTCTTAACTTCCAGCCAAAACACCAGTATATGTTTGCAGCCAAATGCTATTGCTTCTTCATATATGCTACTGCTGCGATGAAATGAACATTACTGAAAGACACCACGTTTGCCTCTGGGAAACAATGCTGATTAATCTGAGATGCTCCATCCCAGCACCAAAGGCAGGTGAAAACTTTTCATTTGAAAATATGCCATGTTTCAGTGAATGTGCTTCTCAGTTACTGTTCTGTTAACTAGTTGACAGTAACTTTCAGGATAAGTGAACATATCTAAATAAAATCAAATATATATTAAGAGATATCCTTTTTTATTATAATCATGCCCTCTGTCCTTCACACAAGTTAGTACTAGAAAGAGAGGAATGAATACAGATCGACAATTCCTATAGTTTAATCCATTCTCTTCTTCTCACTTCCTCAAATGGTGCTTGCTTTAATTAATGGAGATTTAAAATAGTGTAGTCAAAGTCAGCTTACTGGGCTTTTCGAAGAATGGGGCCCAGAGACTGCTTGCTCATACTAATGGCACTTATTAAACCGTGTTAACTACTTTCATTATGGAAGCCAGGAGTGAGCATAAGACAGATGGGGGCACAACACTAGCCAGTGGAGCATCTCTCCTGCGTATTGGAAATGGAAAGAAAATTGCAGGGAACCAGCCTCAGAGCAGTTTCCTGTTAGGAAGATAGACAAAGGCTCACCACCAGTTTTTCTGATTCTTACTTATTGAATGGTTGCATTAACTTACAGTACAGAGAGCTGCAGTCTAGCTTTGAAGCCAGGCGCTAGCTACATGTGGTATTTTAGTGGTTAGAAGAGAGACATTGTGTTCAACCTCAGGGGATCAGATGCATTTTTCTCCTCAGACACTTGTGTGTCTATTTCTGTACAAACACATTCTGTCTTTTCCATTTCTTTGGAGAGGGCTCCTGAAAGTGTCATTATACTTACATATACCTTTAGAATTCCACATTATTTTCACTCACACACCAAGAATAAAGTTGCACAGATAATTTCAGGATTCAAATCAATACTACCTCTGGTTCTAGGCTCATGAGTATATCCTATATATTTATTAACTGTTGCTATGAAAACAACCTATTGATTCAGTAAATGTTGTTAGTTTCCACTAGTGAAAATGTAAGTATAAAGATGTGCAGGAGAGTGCATTTCATGGTCTGTTTTAAAATCTAGATATTAAGGTTTCATTTTATTCATTGTCACAATTCAAGTCGATTATTGTATTCTTGGCATTATGGCTGCTCATATTTATCATAGGTCTGCTCCCTAGAAATGCTGTTAATTATGAAATGAGAGTTTGCATAAATTATTAATTTCTACATCAAAGGGGAGTAGTGCATGTGTGGCTTGTTTAGGAAAATTCCTAGTAGTGATATGCACAGATGCAGTTCTTGACTCTGAGAAAGGCTTTGCTCTGTCTCACAACAATATATTAATAATACCTCAACTAATGCCCACTGGGTTGCCTTATAAATGACTCTTGTTTCCTTACATGAAGATATTTAAAAATTAGATGATTAATACAAAGAACTTTGGAACTAGTGAAATACAAGGGGAGGTTGTATAGTAAGATCTGTACACCAAGGTCAGGGAGCTGAGTCACCAGGTTTAAAACTAAAAAAAAAAAAAAAAAAAAAACATATGTAACTGGCTGGGTGAGTAAGTAGGGCTTTGAATAAATTCTCCAAATGAGCATATGTTTTGCAACACTGTTATTATGCTGATAGTATTATGCTGACAATACCTGATTTCATCCTTATTGCAAGTTTTTCTACTGAGTCATGTATACCTAACAACCCTTTGGATGTTTGTGACACTAACACTTCATCTCAACATGTTGAGGGTAAATGTTGAATGGCAACACTGATTTTTCTTCTTCATCTTGTTTGAATCAATAGTAATGAATACAAAGTTCTCAAATCAGAAGTCTGGGAGACACATTCTGGGCACCTTCATACTTACATTTAATCACGAAAACAGATCAAATTGACACAATTCTCTCGCAGTACTGGCATCTGAGCTGTTGTGATCTCGCAGTAGACTGTTGCTGTACATCTAAGCGCTAGTAACAAAGTATGAACTGATGACTAGGTAGGAATTAAAACTGTGATTTGTAAGACACCAAAGTTTTCCAAGCAGAGATAAAAATGTAATAAGATCATATAGAAGAAGATATTCAGCTACAATCACATTTTAAACATTTACAGGATGGTCAGGCAAATGGAATGCAGTACATACACAAAGCTTAAGCTGTTGACAGAGGTTTCTGTCCCACCTAGTCCCACAGTTGTTAAGTCCCAAAGAAACACATAGAGGTCTACATTAATTATGAATTGGTTAGCCTATTAGCTCTGACTTTTTATTAACTAATTAATTCTTACATTAACCTGTAATTCTTGTCTATGTTAGTTACATGACTTGGTACCTTTTATCAATGAGGCATTCTTATCATTCTTCCTCTTGGTCTGGGTGAGGATTGTAGATTGAGCCTTTTCTCTTCCCAGAATTCTCCTATTCTGGTCACCCCGCTATACCTCCTTCCTAGCTACTGGCCAATCAGAATTTTATTAAACCAGTACAAATGACAAATCATTAGAGGATACAAGATCATTGTTCCATGCTATCCTGAGTGAGGTAAGCCAGACCAAAAAAGAGGAACATGGGATGTACTCACTCATCTTTGGTTTCTAGCCATAAATAAAGGTCATTGAGCCTATAATTAGAGATCCTAGAGAAACTAAATAAGAAGGAGAACCCAGAGAAAAACATATTAACTTTCCTGAATATTAACCTTCATCAGGCGATGAAAGGAGACAGAGTCAGAGACCCACAATGGAGCACCAGACAGAAATCTCAAGGTCCAAATCAGGAGCAGAAAGAGAGAGAGCACGAGCAAGGAACTCAGGACTGCGAGGGTTGCACCCACACACTGAGACAAAGGGGATGTTCCATCGGGAACTCATCAAGGCCAGCTGGCCTGGGTCTGAAAAAGCTTGGGATAAAACCGGACTCACTGAACATAGCGGACAATGAGGACTACTGAGAACCCAAGAACAATAGCAATGGGTTTTTGATCCTACTGCACGTACTGGCTTTGTGGGAGCCTAGGCAGTTTGTATGCTCACCTTACTAGACCTGGATGGAGGTGGGTGGTCCTTGGACTTCCCACAGGACAGGGAACCCTGATTGCTCTTTGAGCTGATGAGGGAGGGGGACTTGATTGTGGGAGAGGGAGGGAAATGGGAGGCAGGGAAGTGACAGAAATGTTTAATAAATAAATATTAAAAAAAGATCATTGTTCCACAATATTAAGTTGTGTATATGTCTTGTTGGAGGCTACTTGTTTGTTCCAGGCTGCCCAGATCCAAAATAATCACTCAGAAACTGTATTAATTAGGACACTGCTTGGCCTATTAGCTTATGCATATTTAAAGCTAGCCCTTATATCTTAAATTAACCCAATTCTATTAATCTGTGTATTGCTATGTGTTTGTGGCTACCAGTAGTTTTCCATCAGCATCTGGCATCTGTCTCCTGTGGCTGCTAAATGGGTTTTCTTTGACACTGCATATTCTCTCTCTACATCTATCTGCTTGGAATTCCTACCTTGTCCTATTCTGCACTGCAATAGGCCCAAAGCATCTTCTTTTTAAATCAATGGTATTCACAGCATACAGAGGGAGATTCCCCCCCCCCATCATACATGCTGTTCCCTAGCTTCAAAATCAGCCTTAGGCCCTTGGGAGCTAAGGATTATGAAGCAGCAAAAACCGAGTATTCCCTGTGAGTTAGTGAACCTGAGGACAACTCAGAGTCTGGAACTTGAGGATAAAGCAAGACTGTTAGAAGCACAAAAGTAAACCTAGAGAAAGCAATGTAATTATTACCATTGAGTGCTACAGAAGGCCTGGTATATGGTTCAGGGATTTCTTATATAACCATAATACAGAAAAATTGAATTGTTTAAAAATTTGAAAATGTAGATATGAAAACATCTAGAAAGCAGGAAAACATGACCAATGAGCAGACAAACAAATAAAATACAAAATATTTTACATAGAAATGTAAGTTGATAGGTATATTAAAGAATATCAATTTAATATTGTAACTGAAAGACAAATTTTGTAAGGCTAGATTTTTCAACCTGTAAATTATTTTCTGTCAGCGATTTATCCAAGAATAAGCAAAACCTTCTCAAATGTGACCTTGATAATTATATCTGCAAACAATCTTAACAGATGTCACATTTAATAAGAAAATGCTTTCCTCGGAGACAAGATGTTTGCTAACACCACTGTAACATTAATTTTAGCTCCCATGGTTCTATAACAAAATCAAAGAGGAAACATTAAAAGGCCTAATGATTAAAAAGAAAAAAATAAAACTTCCAGCAGCCAAGGATGACAGGGATGTCCACACACAAAAGTAAAAGCAAACAATTTACAAAAAAGCTTCTAGAAATTGTAAATTAATATTTATAGGATTGCTAAACATGAGGTCAGAGATTGGCTCAGCTGTTAAGGATGTGTGCACTCCTATGGAACAACAGAGATGAGACCACAGCACCCACATCAACCAGTTCACAAGAGTCTGTAAATTCAGTTCCAAGGAATCTATGTTCTACTGACTCAAAGCATCCACATACGTGTTTATATAGCACACAGACATTAAAAGTACACCACACATATGCATGTAAATTAAAAATAAAAGCTGACTTTAGAAAACAAAAGATTACTGAATATAAGAATTTTATATAAGTAGCAACTTTATTGGCATGTATCAGTAACCAATAATAACTGATAAAATTATTTCTGCTACAAATTGAAATGCCATCAGTTATGCAAAGTAACTGTCAATAAGTTGAATTTTTAAAAAATAAGCTTCACCACAAAACTTTGCAGTGAACAATTCTCCAAGATATAAATCAATGGAGGTCACAAATTTGAAATGATTGACTAATTAAATTAAAGTCACAAAATTTTCATGATTGATTAATAGAATAAAAGAATCTCAAATATGGTGTGTATAATTTTTAAAGAAGCTGTGAAGATTATTCTAAATCATATTGTGAAACTCAGAGCTGATGAAAAGCAGAGATAATGCTAATGTAGCAGAAAGGGCATGGGCAATATGTATTACCAGATATCAATTTACTATAACTTAAATTATAAGTGTAATATTGATGCAAACAATGTGTTATTGATGAAGATAGGCTAGTGAAAATAGCAGCGGTTTCAGAAGTCGCCCACCTAACTGCCTCAAAGAGAGGAAAAAAATCAATTCATATGTGAAATATTAGAGCATATTTTGTTTTATCTGGCATTCATATGAAAGCAGGGTCATGCAGCAACAATGAATGAATTTTCACATGGTAATATGTCAGATTGAACTTGCAAACTCATGAGCAAAGCAATAAAGCAATGAATACAATAAAAATGGTCTGGGGGATTAAGGAGATGGCACAATGGGCAAGAGCACTTTATCTGCAAGGACTAGAATCTGAGTTTTTGTCCCAGGACACGGATGAAAAGATGGGCATGGCTGAATGTGCCTGTAATCCCAACATGGAGGGATGGAGATGAGAAGATTTAAGAGCTGCCCATTTCAAGACAATAAGGCAGACAACAGTAGAGGAGTATGCCAATGTTCTTCTCTGGCTTCTGTATGTACATAAAAGGATATACACAGTGTACATCCATTTATATGCACCATACATATTACATTACACATACAGTGTCATTCATTTGTATACACCATACATATTATCATCTCTCTCTCTCTTTCTCTCACTCATACACATACACACACACACACACACACACACACATCAATCTAATCAGCATACAGGTTTAAAAAGGAATTGTGGCCAGGCCGTGGTGGCTCACACCTTTAATCCCAGCTCTCAGAAGCAGGTGGATGTCTGAGTTTGAGGACTGTCTGGTCTACAGAGCTAGTTCTAGGACAATCTCCAAAGCTAGAGAGAAATCATGTCTCAAAAAACCAAAATAAATAAATAAAAATAAAAGGAAAATTGGGAACTAGACATCCTTGGTAAGCAGACTTGATATTTTTGCAGAGGACTTGGGATCTTACCCACAAATGTAGGTCACAACCACCTATATCATTCCAGATGATTTAATACCCTCTACTGGAGTCAACGGACACCTTTATAGATATTTTACACATACATATACTCAGGTAAACACATGTACATACAAAATGCATGATAAATATTTTAAAGATGGAATAAGTTAATTATGCACTCATAGATAAATGCTTAAATGGCAATAAAAATTAACAAGAAGTTAACAGATCAAATTTGTTCTTACTCTTGAAGAAGGTGGGAAGTATATTGATTGCTCAGGGTCATGAGAGGACTTCAAAGTCATCAAAGCATATTAAATTTTGCTTAACCCTGATGATGCTCATCTTAGTGCTCTTGTTCTGATAAGTAATTAAACATTTTATCTTATTCAAGACTGTAAGTCAGTTCTACATTTCAAGGTATACCTGGAAAAGGTAAGTGGCCCTATGAAAATTCCTAACTTGTCAAGATGAAGCCGTTTTCATACTCATCCATCACAAAGAAGCCAGAGTATGGATGAGAATCATCTATTCCTTTTCTGATATAATGATAAATACTACATAATTACAAAAGCCTTGAGATGGTAGTTATAGATAATCTAAGTACTCAGTAGATTACAACCATTTTACAATAATAAAATAGAATGCAATGAATATAAAATGGTGGTTTTTTCTTGCAACATTTTAATTTTCATATTTCCATGTATGCATATATTCATGTTCTGAGTAGCAAAGCCTATATTGATAAAAAGAGAGTAGGAAAAGTGATCAACCCTAGGTAGTAAGAACACTGTCAATTAAATTCACATTTCTTTTAGATATTTTACTAATTTTCTGGTTTAATGAGGTATATACATCATTCTAGATAGTATCTTCTATACATGTATAAATGTAAAAATACAGTCAATACATTGTACCTATATTAATATAATTTCAATGTAACTGAGAAATAAAACAAAAATATAGGAAAGTGTAAGAGCTAAGAGACCAGCCCCAGCCCCTACTCAGGGTCCCTAAGGTGAAATGCTTCCCAGGAGTGAAGGAGGAGGTGAAAGATTTCTACAGTAACTTCACACACAAGCTGAGTGTCATGCTCTTCATTTCCTGTGCTCTTTCTTGTTCTGCTTCTACTCTAATAATCCTGTTCTCCTTCTAACTTCTCCGTGCGTGTTCTTCTAGCTTCTTCTTCTCCGTCTTCTAAAAACTCTTCTACAGGAGCCTTGAAGTGATAAGGAACTGAGCCACTCGCCATTACACCAAGGTCCCAGGCCATCAGAGCAAAACCTCTGCCAGATGGGGAGGGTAGAGATGCACAGTACCCAGCGACAACTTTGAGACACAGATCCATTGTTAGTAGACCGGCCAGTGAAGAATTGGCATGCTTTTTCTTAGTAATCTTGGTTGGACATCTGTGATTCTGATCATGAGTAAGCTGTAAAGTTTTCTTTTCACTAAAAGCCATTAGTCTAGTTCAACTTGTGCTGAGTTGAAAATGAGCTAATTGTGTATAGTTAACAAGGCAGGCATTTAGGTATCTGTAAGTCCTCATTGGACAATTGATCTAGTTATAAAGCATGTCCGAGTATATATTCTATATATCAAAACTATATAGCTAAGTGAAAAGTCATTTACTTGGCCATCCACGGATATATGTCACCATAAGATTGAGATGTAATCATAAGATTACATGTATACATTGTATGAAAATGCATGTTAATAGGGAGATTCATAGCTGTTATTGCACAAGTGAAATTATAGAACAAAGCAACAGTTTTCAGAGTAAGCATCATGGCTTGCAGTAGCTCATAATAAACGCCTCTGATGGGAAAGGAAAAACAAAATTGGAATAAAACATGGGACTAGCAGGATATATATTTACAGTTCATTATCTTTGATAGCTGTCTAAGTTTAAACTTTTTAAAATCCATATAAATAGGGATTGGCAATTTTGTGATGTGTAAAATCGGTAAGAATCTCAAGACTGATGGTGAAACAACAGTACTCCTGGCAAGAAAATACAACAAAAAATATTCAAAGGCAGCAAAAGTATGCAAGCTTGAAAATGAGTTCACACACTCCCAGAAGCGATCACATCTGATGTGAATTCTCTGCTAAGGGTTCAGTGAGTTCTCAAACATCCAACAGGAAAATTGAAATTTGGAGATGAGCTGGGGCAGGGGATAGAGCAACTATTTCTCTGGTAATGATGATCTTAGGTGTTATACAGTGATTCATAAAAATAACAGAGCATGCATAATCTACTTACTGTTCTTAAGAGCTTGAAAAACTGACAGCAACTGAAAGGAAGTCTACAAGGAGCCTGGAAAGTTCTCTTCACATGCAACTGATTCATTTGATCACATAAAGAGTTAATTCGTTTTCCTACAAAATTAGATTTTGGCCACCTGAACCCAGCCTCATGAGGAAGCTTTCCACTCTCTAGAGAACAGACTGGACCTCAGGTAATACTGCCACCACCCAGCCTACACTGCTTCAGCTTTTTCAACTTCTCCTCTTCTTCTCATTATCACATCTGAGTACTCACCTCTGGTGGAAACCTATCACTAGACCAGAGGCCAGGCCAGAATCCTAATCCACAGAGGCCAGACCAGCATCCAAAACACCTAAGACCATACCAGCATCCTGAACTCCAAAGACCTGGCCAACTACCCGAAAAATCATGCAAAAAATTTCTACCCCACCAAAAGCCATGTCAGCAAATGAACCCTAGTGGAGCCTTGGCCAGATTGGAGGCCATATACATATATACCCAGATATTCAGCCTCAAACTTGGGCAGAAACATCCTGTTTGATCAGAAACCATCCAGGACATCAGCTCCCAACACAGGCAGAAAGCCTCTACTCAACCACAGGCCACAGAATCTAGAGGACCAGAGAGAACAGAAACTAAGGTGGAAAACACCCACCCGATGAAAACAAATCCAGAAATTGGTGCCTATACATATAATTACTCTGAATTCAGATGCCTAAATGTAAAAACACAAACAATGACAGGACAATATATCATCACTAGAGTCCATCCATCTCAGTGTAGAAACATTTCTACATTTCAAACATTTCTACAAGGTTTAGAGAATATATTGTATTGATCTTTCATATTGTTGGCATTTTTTACCTGAGAAATAAGTATGTGCACTTCTGTTGTTAGTTCTTTATCGGTTATGGATAGAGATGGTTGAGGCAGAATGTATGTAGTGGTTGGTTGAGCCTAGATGTTGGAAATTGCTTGAGAGGAATGAAGTCAGGTGGAAAGTTTGGACTGAAATAATGGGTATCCAGGATGTGTTTCCTGTTTCAAGCCTGGAGCATAGTAGTATGCATGATTTTCTGGAAAGTTTGGATATGGCATTGAATAGGGTCTATGGATTCAAATATAGGTTGGGAGTGTCCTGGCTCAAGCCTAGAGAACATTTGTTGCTCAAATAGGGAAGGCCAGAATACACAAAGACACTAGATACGGAACCCTGAGTAGATTGTGCTTTTAGGATAGCTTGTACGCATTAGAAGCTTCAAGGAGACTCACCAGGCTAGACCCTTTAAAAGGAAATGGGGTGTCTGATTGGGTGGGAAGGTCAGATGAGGCACAGAAGGTGTGCCATGGTGGTGGAATATCATATTGAAATTTTATATAAATATTGATTTCTGCACACAAAAAGGAAACTATTTAAGGCAGGACCAAAGGCAACCAGGATCAATCTAAACAAATTTCACCAAAATTAGAAGATAAATGAAATATTAACAACAACAACAAAAGAATAATAAGAATGAAGACCTAAATATTGCAAGGAATTCTAGAAGCATGAAGCATCATAACAAGGTTAAACTTCAAAATACACTGAAATTGCACTAATCGAAAATGATAATAATAATCTAAAAATCAAATCACAATGAAAGGAGCCTTTCAAAAATCAACTTAATCCACCAGGGATTACCCCTAAAAGTCACAAACTCCTTTTAAAAGAAGGACAGGGAGTCTATATGTTCCAAAGGGCAGTATTCAAACCTTCCTATCTACTGGAAACATTTTTACTAAATTTGTGAAAAAAAAAAAGTGATACAGAGTAATATGCAAGTATGCAAAATAAATTAGTAGACAAGAATAAATATCAAGTAAAATAAAAGTAAAGGGCAAGCATTTAAAATTATATTTTAAAAACATAGAGCTGGAAGATTTACATGACTGCATAGACAAATAATACAAAGTCAAGCATCTAATGAAACATACCTGCAAATACTACGTTCAACAGGATATTAATCAAGACCCAGCTAAATACTTTTGGCAAAATGTAAGTGAGCTTTTATAATTTGGGTTGTGCGCCTAGCCTTTAATGGCTGAACACCTCTCCATCCCTAAGTGTAAGTGAGCTCTCAAGTGGGAACAGATTATGTCTAAATGAGGTACATAGAGAGGCATGATGAATCATGTGTAAATGGTAAATCACATTACAATACCATGAAATTTAAAGAGGACGGAAAATTATTGGGAAAATATGATAATCTGGTTTGTCCTGTGGCAAGCGTTTAAAAAAAATGAAAATATGTAAGGACAAAACCACAGCAGAAATAAAATCAAAATAAAAATCTGTCCTAAAGAACACAGACTTGAGACTTTCTTACTCATTCTCATAAAAACAACCTTAATTAAACTCAGACTTGATAAAAATGAAGATAAAATATGACAGGAAAAGGAGGACTAGTGGGGATGTACACGGAATAGCTTAATGGGGGTAAAGGAGACAAACAGAAGTTATGAGAACTAAATATGACCAGAATATGTAACATACTTATATGAAAATGTCAGGATAGAATGTATTGTTATGCACAAATACTGTAAGCTAAAATATAAATAAAAGCATCAAAGCAACTACAGAAAAAGAAAACCAATACAGATTTAGTGGAACAAAGGAACAAAGAAAGCATTTCCCATCACAAACAACATAAGCCAGAGACATCTGAACAAAGCCTTCCTTTACCCAGAGAAAATATTCTTCAAGAAAAAGGTTCAGTGCAGAACTCACTCAGAAAAGTATTATCTGAGGGGATGTAGCACAGAACACCTGCAGTTAAATAAGGGAAATATCTCAAGTACAAGTAAACAGACCATAGGAATATAAGCATCTATTTAAGGATTGAAAATTAAAGAATAAGCATATAGTCCATTGCCACTTTCAACTTTTCTTGAAATTTGTTTAGAATTAAAATAATAATGTAATTATATGTGCAGTATATATATGAAAGTGAAATTAATAAGGCTAAAAAACAAAAGTTGAGGAGAAAGGAAGTTGAAACAGTTCAGTTCTTTATATGAAGTGGTAAAATCTTAATTGAAATTAAACATGTTGACAGACCACAACATGACCTACAGAGTAAGTCGATAAAAACATAAGATGAACACACATTTCCAGAAAGATGCAGCTACAGCAGACAGATTTTCCCCTGATCTTACCACTATATATAAATAAAAAGCCTCTACAGAGTAGATAAACAAAAGGCTTTTAAAGGGGAGAATATACATGAGTGTACAATCTGGAGAAAAACAGAACTGTGAATTTTGTTTTTTTTTTTTTTGTTTTTTTTTTTTGTTTTTTTTTTTTTTTTGGTTTACTCCTAATGTCTTAGGCTTGATACTGGGAAAAGGTGGCATTCCAGAAACACCATGAATTATTACTAGCAAGACAAAACAAAACAAAACAGAAAAACAGAAACTTTCAAATCATACTTCTTTCTTGTACTTTTCATTAAATTTTACTTACTTATTCTACCTTCATTTGTCTGACAAGCTAGGTGTTTGAACTCTATATGGGAAGCCAGTATTAACTTAATTCTTGTAAAGGACAGGTGAATACACAGAAAGCCCTATAAAAGCCATACTCAAGTACAAAAGAGGCCGTGTGAAAAATAACAGCCTACTTCTAAAAATAATGACTGCAAGTATGCAGGCATTTCTGTATGCACAGATCTATAAACAGTCATGATACATATAGAAGACACAAATTTTCAGGACTTAGTTCACTTAACAGTGATAACCATTTTATTTACTCTAAGAGTTCATAAATGTAAAGAATGCTGCCTGAAACTAAGAATCCTATATTGTAAAGAAAAGAAATGCTCATATGATTTGTGGAATGTTACATTTTTTTCCCCTCTCAACTGGCAGTTCACATATAGATTTGTCAATCAATGAAACTTGGATGAATTCCCATTGGGTTTACTTTGTGCCAATACATTTAATGTTCTTTTTTTCTCTTTTTGTTTCATCACTAGGCACTTTCCCTTGAGTCGTATCACCACCATCAATAGTGTCCCGGAAGCTCTTATTATATTGACATAAGAATGAGAAATCAGGCAGCAGAGCGGAAAGCAGGAACATAGAAGCTGTTATTTAACTCTTCCATTGTTCAATTGAAAGCCAGAAGTTTTTGAGTAAATAACACGTTGTCTTTTGCTTCCATTACTGTACATTTGAAAGTGACTGATGATTTAACAAGTTGGTTTGTGCTCAGCAGCCCACAAAACAAAATGTAATGTGTCTGTCATGATTGTGTAAGAGTACAGAATTCATTTCACTCAAAAACACTCTGTGAACAGTTTTCTGGTTAGCTTTTTGCAGTTTATGCCCTGTATAACACTATACTCCCTAACTTCTTTACTGTTTTTGGTCTCATTTGTGGTTTCACTCTGCTTTCTAAAGCCTTTCTAACAAAGTCCTACTAAATAGGATAGCTTAAAATAGTGGTCCTCAAACTGTGGGTAGGATGACTCACAGGGATCACCTAAGAAAACATAGATATTTACACTAAAATTTATAGTGGTGGCAAAATTATACTTGTGAAGTAGAAATGAAAACTATTTTATGGTTGGGTTCAACACAACATGAGGAAGTATATTAAAAGGTCACAGCATTAGGAAGGTTGTGAGCCACTAGTTTAAAATGACAGATTTTTTTGTGTGTTTTTATTTTTTTACAGAACTGAAAGTTGTAAGACCAAAAATATGATGCTATTAGAAGTACACTATTCCTGCAAGATGGGAGAAAGGAATTGTTTCATACCCTTGCTTGGATTCTGCTATTTCCAGTAATCTTTACAAATCCATGACTTCTAAATATTTCACTCCAGTTCCTGCCTCTGTCATTACATGGGCATATTCTTCTCTCCTGGCTCTGTCTTCGTGCATTTCTACTTTGTACATCTTAAAGGGGCATGCCTCATCATGAACTGAGAATCTGTTTCTTTTTATATGGCTGTAATTCAACTAATCACATATGTCCCAATCCAATGCCCCAAAACTATTCCATTCTGAAACTCTGAGATATTGGACATTGATATGACTATTAATGGAACAAAATCTAGTTTGCCTACAAACAATATTTAATGATATCTTACCAGGAATACTGTATCAAAATTCCTATCTTTCTGTATTTTTCAAGCTACCAATATAAACTGTATTTTACATAGTCGATCACAAATAAACTAGTATGTGTCCTGGTAGTGTTTGGAGTCTTCTGCCACTGATGCTATTTCTTCATATTCATCAACTGTTTTACATTTGACCTAACTTGAATCTTCTTTTTCATGGAATATCAGTATTGATGTGCAGACGTCTAAAGGACCTACACTAATCTGAACCTAAATTATGCCCAATAAAAGACATGAAATTGGAGCCACAGATAAGAAACAAAACTATCTTGAGTAGGCTAGTCACGACCCTTACTTCTACGTCAGTTTAATATCTACATGGAGAAAAATAATAATTAAAAAAAAAGAAACAAATAATCAAACAAGAGCTGTTAGTGTGCCTTAGGAAGGGAAAATTAGAACATACATTATCTGGCACTTTGGAGGGCTGACTAAGGGGATGTTTTCTGGTTTATATATTGGGAAGCTTGATATGACATAGGACACAAGTCTTTGGAGGCCTCTAAAAGCAAATGAACCTTCAAAAGCCTTTCTGTTGTTCTGTGGAACATTTCAGACAATAGTCATAAGTGGACACAGATCAGGGCCTTGTGTTTAAGGAGAAAGAGAAGGGTAGAGTGTGTTGAAATCCATGTTCAAGTACAGGATCACCTAACAAGATCATTTCAGTATCTTCCTTAAAGCAATTTGTACCTTCACATTTAGAATATTCACGGCCACTGAAAGCAAGCAAAGTCTAGACAGTTGGTGAAGTCCTACTCACCACAATCTGATGTACAAACACATACATGTAGGCAGTAAGAAAGTCGAAGTTTCTGGGAGTTTAGTCAACTAATTTCTGATTTGAAATCTTTAAGCACATATACAAAGATGGTCACATGTAGAAAATGCTAAAGAACTCTTAGTATTCTGCACGAGACTGATTGGTAAAGATCTTTTTGTTGCCTAGCCTGATTGCCATTAGATACACTTTACCCAGAAACTGATTAAAACAGATGCAGAGACACAGCCAAACATTAGTCAGGGCTCTGAGCATCTTGTGGAAGAGGGATAGGAAGGATTATGGGAACTAGAGAGGCCAAGAACACCGCAAAAAATAATAAAAACCAACCAAACAAAAACAAAACCCCACAGATTCTACTAACTTAAGCTCATGGGATCTCACAGAGACTGAATTGCCAACCAGAGAGTTGGAACTGGACTGATCTAGGTAGGCCTTATGCGCATGTTACAGTTGTATATCTTGGTCTTCCTATAGGATTCCTAACAGTAGGAACAGGGGCTATCTCTGACTCTGTAGCCTGATTTGGGACCCTTTACTCCTACTGGATTGCCTCTTCCAGCCTTAATAGGAGAGGAGGTAACTAGTCTTAACTGCAATTTGATATGCCATGGCTGACTGATATACAAGGGAGATCTGCCCTTTTCTGAAGAGAAAGTAGAAAAAGTGCATGGGGGCAAGGCTGGGGGAGATTAGGAAGAAGGTCTTTTAGGAGAGGAGGGAGGAAGGGAGGGGAAACTGTGATAAGAATGAGGAAATTTTTATTTATTTATTATTTAAAAATGAAAAAATTCACAAAACAAACTGTTGACAGAGGTTTCTGTCTTGTCTGGTCCCACAGCCATTCAATCCCAAAGAAACACATAGAGACTTACATTATTTATAAACTGGTTGGTGTATGAGCTCAGGCTTATTATTAACTCTTATATCTTACATTAACCTATAATTCCTGTCTGTGTCAGCCATGTGGCTTGGTACCTTTATCAGTGAGGCATTATCATCTTACTTCCTTTTGGTCTTCATGGCAAATACAGACTTTCCTCTTCTCAGAATTCTCCTGTTCTCATAGCCTCACCTGTATTTTCTGCCTGATCACCCCACCTATACTTCTTCCCTGGCTACTGGCCAATCAGCCTTTCATTAAAACAACACAAGTGACAGATCTTTACAGGGTACAAACAAAGAAGCAAAAGATTCTTCCAACACCAGTCGGACTGGGAAGGAACAAGCATAGGACCAAACTTGTCCCTCTGAATGTGGTTGACAATTGCATGGCTTGGCCAGACTGAAGACCACTGACAGTGACACCAGGATGTATCCCTACTGCTTGTACTGGATTTTGGGGGAACCTATTCTCTTTGGATAGATACTTTGCTCAGCCTTGAATAGTAGGGAGGGCCTTGGACCTTTCCTAAAGCAATGTGCCTTATCCTCTCTGAGGAGTGGATGGATGGAGGGTGGGCTGTGGGGTAAGTGGAGGGAATTAGAGGAGGGGAGGGAGTAAAAACTTGGATTGGTATGTATAAAAAAAAAGCTAGTTTGTTTTCTTTTTTTAAAAAATTAGAAATAAAAAAAAATGATCTTTTCAAACCCAAAGCCATGGCCCAAGAACTGGGGGAGAAGGACCGAGAAAGCAGATAGAACATGATGAAGATGAACATAAGATGAAGAGCTTTATGTCCAGGACAGAAAAGAGAATAAAAGACTCAACTGTGTAACCATTATCCTGAACATGCAGTGTTATTCAAATTTAAAAGACAGACCAGGAAATAGGGAGGCCTGTCACAATCACAACACCATATCAAATCTTGATAAAATGACCTTAGAACAATGAAAGCAGGTAAAGTACATGAGGAAGAACTCTAGGGTGAACAAAATGGCTCAGAGGGTAAAGGTGCTTGCAACCAAGCATGTCTGCCCAGAGAGAAACAATTCGTCATAAGTGTCTTCTAATTTCCACATGTGTCTACTAACACACATCACACATACCACTCACACAATAATAGAAAATAATTTTTTTCAAGAACTTTAAGAATTAAAATATAGCAATTGTAAAAATGACCAATGAAAGCCAGGTTGTAGTGGCACACATCTTTAATTCCAGCATTGTAGAGGCAGAAGCAGGAGGATCTCTTAGGTTGAGGCAAGCCTGGTCTACAGAGTGGGTTCCAGAACCCTGTCTTGAAAAACAAAAAAAAAAAAAGAAAGAAAAAATCAATGAGCAGAATAATTAAAAGGAGAATGAAAACAAAGAGATAGGGATTATAAACAGATTTAAACAGAATTTTCAGAGATCAGTAATAAAATAACTTAATTTTTAAAAATTCACTATAGGATTCTGATAAAATACTTGATTAAATATAAGAAAAAGTAAGTGAAATCTGACATAGGTAACTTGAAATCATCCAGTTTCCACATTTTCCTTATCCATTCTTTGGTAGAGTGGCATCTAGATTATTTTCAGGTTCTGGCTATTATGAATAATGATGTGCTTAGAATAGTTGAACAATTGTCCTTGTGGTATTATTGAGCATTCTAATTATAATCAGAGAGCCTTTACCCAGTAACTGATAAAAGCAGATGTCAAGATTCACAGCCAAGCATTGAATGGAGGTTCTGGAATCCTCCTGAAGAAATGGAGGAGGGATTGGACAAGCCCATGGGACTAGGGTAAAGATCATAACAGAGGGTCTCACAGAGACAACTGATCTGAGCTTGTGGGAGCACATGGACACTGAGCCAACAGTATGAGCCTGCATGGTACCAATCCCCTGCATTTGTGTGACAGATGTATAGCTTGGTCTGTTTGTAAGCCTCCTAGTAGTGAGGTCAGGACCTGTCACTGTTTCATAGCTGGCTTTTGGGAACCTGATCCCCTTGTTAGATTATCTTGCCTAGTCTTTATGTAGGAGGAGGAACTAGTTCCTACCTCAACTTGATAAGCCATGTTTTATTCAAGCCCAAGGAGGACTGCCCCCTTTTGAATGGAAAGTGGGAGTTGTGAATGAGGAGAGGGATAGATGGGAGTTGGGGGATGGAAGGAAAAGAGGAAGAGGAATCTGTGGATATTATGTAAAATAAATGAAAAAATGTTAAATAAATGAGAGAATTTTTTTAAACAAATAAGATTAATAAAGAGTAAAGATAGACAAAGGGACTGACATTACAATATCACACAGAAAATCCACGCAAATATAAACCTGAAAAGAAGAAAGTGGACAAACCAGAGATAAAATACAGCAGCAAGAATTAATGGCTTTAAAACTCATCAAATCTGGCCTGAAGCGATGACCCAGAGGTTAGGATCATGACTAAACTAGCAGAGGACTATGTTTTTTTTTTCTTTCTGGGCACCCACATGGAAGCCCTCCAGCAGTAATTACTCCTGCTTCAGAGGATCTGATGCATTAGTCAGTCTGATGACAGAAGGTACTAGTCATACATGTGATGGGTGTATATGCATTTAAGCAAGATATTCATAAACACACAATAAATAAATCTTGAAAAGAAAAATTCAAGTTTAGAAAAGATGGTAGATGCCCATATTCAAAAAGCTTAAACTACTCTAACTCTAGGAAAACACAAATTATTTTCAAACATTAGAGCAAGCAGTATTCTCTATGAGGGATCATATGTTAGTTGGTAAAGTAAGATTTTAAAAAGTGAATATTAGTGAAGGTACACTAGGCATCTTAATAGATCACAATGAAATGAAGCTAGAAAGCAATAGCCAAAGGAAAACAAGAGAATTCCAAAATTTGTGGAAATTAAACTGTATATTCTTGAACAATGGTTCTAGGGGAAAAGATAGCAGAAAGAAGAGTTATGGAGGCTCACTCCTGTAATTCTAGCTCTGTAGTCTGGGGACAATAATTTACCATTGGTTGGAAACCAGCTTGGGCTATATGAAAAATTACAAGGAATCAAGGGTTACAGTTAAATCTCTGTGTCAAAAACAAAACAATTTGAAAGGCAAACCAAAGTGAAAAAAAAAAAAACAGCATACCAAGATAGCATGTCTTTCCAATATAAACAAAATTAAACTTCTCAAGATACTAGTACAAGGAAATTACCTAAACTTATTAAGAGCCATGGCTAAAACCGTGGACCATTCATTGATCCACAACAAATTGTATGAAAATTTTCTCCAAGATTACATCAAATACCAGAGTGGGCTCTCCCACCATTTCTGTTTAACACATTCCTAAACATCGGGGATACAGAATTAAGCAAGATAAAGAACTAAAATATTTTTTAAATCAAGAAGGGCATAATAAAATTGTCCCTTCATTTACATTATATAATCTAATATGTAAAAGACCTTTCAGAAGCCTAAGAAAACTATTA
Organism: Alexandromys fortis; assembly: GCF_014885135.2. Classification (NCBI taxonomy): domain Eukaryota; kingdom Metazoa; phylum Chordata; class Mammalia; order Rodentia; family Cricetidae; genus Alexandromys; species Alexandromys fortis. The sequence goes on along the minus strand of NW_026067937.1, from coordinate 8,703,452 downwards.
GAACTAATAAAAAGGGAAGTTTCAAGTTGAAAATGTCATTGTAAAAATAACATGTATTTTAATAAAAAGAGACTCAATTGTCTCTTTCCTTTTGAATTAAAGGAAATCCAAGGAAGCAAATCCCTTTTATAAAATCATGAAAATGGTTGACACTTAAGAACAAACAACGAATTGATGAGAGTTTTCTAAGCCGGAAATTTCAAAACTGTAGATGAAGTACAGAAAAATTAATGAAAAGGTATCTAGTGACATTGCAGTACATGGCACAGCTAAACTGCCATCACTGGATAGCTCACAGGCAATACCATTTATTTTTCACAGTTCTGGAGGCAGGAAAATTTAAAGTGACAAGACAGCTTTATTCAACATCAGGTAGATGTCCTTGTGGTGAGTTTAAGTGCTGCTTTTGCTGTTCTCTACATGTGGTGAAATGGGCGGTGTTTGCGAACTCTGCTATAACTCATTAGGGCTCCTAACCAATGGGTTCCCAAGTACACACCGGTTTAGACCATAGAAGAATAGCTAGGATTTTAATTAAATATATGTGATAGGAAACTAGAATGATTGGCAGGCTACATCATTGCTGAGTCTATCCACAGATACACTGCAGACTTTATCAATATCCCAGTGGTATTTTCTATATTAAAAGAAAAATATTTATAAATTTATTATGGATACTTAAAATGCCCCTAAAGACACAAAACTCTCAAATAAAACAAAGAACCCATAATTCCTAATTTCAAACACATCACAAAGATTCAGTCATCAAAGCAGTAAATTACTGCACTAAAGATATATCGTCAACATCATTTATACCCTGGCAATGCTTAAGCATGTATGGGCAGCCAGTTTATGGCAATTCTCCAGTTGTTCCTGTCCTCAGTAGTCCTATATGCTTGTGTTATTGTCATACCCAAGATTCCACCGGCTTCCTTTATGGTGTTTATCAGGCATATTTTGGACCTTCCTCTTCATCTTATTCTGTGCACTCCTCTAAGCAGTGCTATTTTTGGGTATCTGCCATCATTCATTCTCACAACATGGCCAAAGTATCTCAAATGTGGTTGCTGTATTCTGTATTTTACTTTTTTTTTCTGTAGATGGAGATGTTTCTTAATGTCATCATTGCACAGTCTATCTCTTCGTGAGATACCTAGAATCCTACTGAGACATGCCATCTCAAACACATTCAGCTGCTGTTCTGAAGAGTCACTTGTCTTGAGCTGCCATGTTTATAACTCTGAAACCTGGACTAAAGATACACATACCAACCAATAACAGAATAGAAAGCCCAAAACAAGTCAATGTACATAATGTTAGATGTCTTTGACAAGATGACAGAAATATAAGGTAAAAAAGAAAAGCAAAAGCAAAAATAGTCTTTTAAACAAATGGGCAAATGGTGTTGAAGAAAGTGAATGTCCACATTTAAAAAAAAAAGAACTTGGACCCTAGCCTTATTCCATAGCCAAAAACCAACTGAAACTTTATTAACTATAGAAGTAAAAGACCTAGAACTGAAAAGAAAACTCCTATTGTGGAATGTCTTTCTGTGTGCTATAAATGTGTTGCTCTCATTGGTTGATTTAAAAAAGTTGACTTGGCCTATGGCGAGGCAAGATAGAGACAGGCTGGAAATCTAAGCAGAGATACAGAAGAAGGACAAAGATACTAGTCAATTGCTGAGGAATCAAGACTTGTAAAAAATAAGGTAACAAACCACAAACCACATGGTAAAGCATAGAGAAAATATGGGTTAATTTAAATGTAAGAACTAGCTAACATTAAGCCTGAGCCATTGGCTAAACATTTATAAGCAATATTGTCTCTTAGGGGTTATGCAGGATTTGTTGGATGGGAGAGAAAAGCCAGCTAGCTACGTAATGGCACCCAATATCTGGCATGGATCCACATAAGACCTGAGAAAGGTTAAGTAAGGTTCAGAATGCACTTAGAAATGGAGCCACACTGGGGCTCCTAGTCTCACAGTCTCATGTTAGCAGCAGTACAGAGACACATCTCCCAACATCTGCCTGCAAGATGGAGTTGACCACCATCTGCCATGAACTAATCTGAGTGGTGGGTTTTTGCAGTCTTACATAGGCCTCAGTACAGAGAGACTAATAAGCCCAATGCTGTATGGCAGATTTATTTTTTGCTTATACATAAAAAAGCTAAAAGAAACACAGTAAAAAAAAGTCTATACAGAAAACCTATAAACATATTTCAATGTGTTTTACAATGTAAATAGGTTAAGAAAAAAATTATAAAATAGGTGATCTACAGTTATAGAAAAAATAGTTTTAAAAATAGTATAATAAAATCTATAAAGAGAAATAAAATAAAGAACAAGTCACATAGAGATAAGAAATGGACAGGGAGTCTGGATTCTATATAGTATTGTGTTGATTTTGAATGTTTTGAAAGTTGACAAGCAAACAAGAGCTGCTGAAAGACATGGGATTGAAAGAAAGACTGATAAAATATACCTTAACATTTTAATAATGCCTTATCTTCAATACAGAAGTCAAAAACATATTTATAAAATGGAACTTAAAAGATGCATTGCTTTGGATACACAGTTTTGCTTTTGTTTCCACAGGAAACAAGAGGCTATGAATTTGTTCCAAATTAAGATGGATCAGACTTGATCAAGGAAGATATAAACCTTGCTTGACAGGTGTTATCTATCAACAAAAGTTATAACTGATCTTCCCAGGACTTGGCAATTGTCTCAAGCATTATCACATCTCTATAAGACTACCAATACCCAACAATAGTAGTCTAATGAACTATGGTAAAATCCCCAAAATATTGTTTATAAATGCTTATTTTCATTTAAGAAGGGTTAGTTATAAATTTTTGTTGCTCATATTCAATCTCTTTTTAAAAGAAGTAAGGGAGATATGGCATAAAAATGATGGAGGAAGGCACAGATTATTGAATCTACTTTCATTTAAAAAACAACTCCTAGTGGAGGGGGTTTGGGAATGGTGTGTGGAGGTAGTTGGTGGGAAGTGGAAGGAAGAAAAGAAGTAGAAATTTTGATTGATATTATTTTTAATGTAACAAAAACAATGGAAAAATTGATGCCTCTTATTTTCAAGTTTTGAAGAAAATTAAAATAAAGATATTTTGAGATATTAACAAAAACAACTCGTAAGCTTAAAATATTTTACATTGATATGGATTTTTAGTTTATTGATACAAATTTAAAGCCAATTTTGTTATAACATATGTATATTTCTACTCTTGCTTAAGGTGTTAGGTTTATACAACTTATTTTAAAATGTAATGTATTATTTCAAATACAGATTAATCGTCATCTACAATAGTCAAACTTATAGCCATATTGGTTAGGCTTTCTACATATACAAAGACATATTTCAATTAGGTAGGTAATCTTCAAACACTTTATAGACCAAGAGAATATAGCATTTAAAATGTTTTATAAATGTAGACTTTTATTGACAGTGAGAGACATCTGCTCCTGGTAGTACTAATTACTTCCAAGAGGATGATGGGTATCAAAGAAACTAAGAACAAATTTTTTTTTCAATGTGGCAAGGCTAGCAATTTAAGCAAGAAACTGCTCTTGCCTGGAATGTTAAACAGTATGCTATATAGACATGGCATACAGGATCCACAGTTTAAATGACTGTTAAACTTTACCAAAACAAGGCAGGAGGGTCCTTCAAGTTTCTGCTTCTCAGAAGTATTTGCCAGTCAATTCTGCAGGACACAGAGGAAAATGAATGATGAACTATGCCAATATAGGCAGGACAGTTTTTCAAATTTCCTGCTTCACTGAAAAGTCTGACAGATACTCTTGACTTATACGCTGGAGATGGATACTCCAACATTACAGAGGAACTTTGGATAACTGTCCAGTAACCCAGATGTCTTTGTCATTTTTTGAATTTTGGAAGTTGCTTGCAATACACTTCCTATTTACTCGGGTAATATTATATCCTTCTGGTGTCTTTGATGGAGTTAAAAACCAAATAGTTATCATTATAGATTTCTTTACTTATTTTATTAGAAACAAAATATTAGACTCACAAAGATAAGATAGATGATAAAATATTATCTTTAGTTTTGCCAAATACAAGTAGATTAGATATTGGAAATGCAGTTCTTACTTGACAACAGTTTGTTACATGTAATTTTACTATGTTTAAGATAAAACCTTTCTTTTTGATTAGACAGAAACTAGAAAATTTTTTGGAATGTCTTTCTGTATGCTGTGAATATGTGTTGCTCACAAGAAAAGTAGTTCACACATAGAAGTGATAAATAATTAATGCATGTGGGGGGGGTGGTTAAAGATATCCCAATGTAATTTGGCTCAGTACCTGAAACATTCGAATACTCTACAATCACTAAAGTTTTAACCAATCTGTCATTTCTGTTCATATAAGAACAGGTTGATTTTTGTTTATTTTTTTGTTTTGTTTTTAAGCCTGCATTTCACAACTTCTAGTAAAACTGTATCATTTACTACTGTTGATAATAAAAAATGGAGTTAGAAGACAAGAATAGTGGACTTTGGGTTCAAATAAAAAAAGCACTGAATTTCAAGTAATAAAATCTCTGTCTCTTTCACATATATGTGTATGTAGGTATTTGTATGTCTATTATATGCATATGTATATATGTATATGGGATAATAGATAATTTAGTGTGAACTTATTCATACTAATGATAATAGTGGGTAATAGAGTGAATACTTGTGAGCTATTATTTATGGATAATTTATATTGGTATAGTTTTTTGTATGTTGATACAAGTTTAAATTATATTTGTTACTTTTGTTTATAATATTTTATACTTATGAAAAGTTATTCTGTCAGATTGTATACATGCATGTTTCTACCTCTGTAAACATTTTGTATATTGATACAGATTTTATGATATATTTTCATATTCCATTATATATTATTATTACATATGATCAAGATACTTATACATTGTTGATATTTTGAGGTCATTGTCCTCATTTGCTGCACATTTGTTTATAGGTTATTTAATGTTCTTATGTGAAGCCTTAGTCTTTAAATTATATAGATATTAAGATTTTAGATCAATAGTTATTAATGTTTGTTATACATACAGTCAGATTAATTAGGTTCTTTAGATACAAAGAAATTTTATTCTCCTAAATAGGTAGTCTTCAACCACTTCCAGGATATACAACATGGCACTTAAATTATTTAGGATTCTCTTAACATGACACACAATTACTCCTGATAATACCAATCTATTCCCAAGAAAATGATTAGTACCAAAGATACTCTACTTGGAATTTGTTTTCTTCTTGTTACAGTTGGTTTTTGGACAAGGAACTCCCCATGCCTCAACCACTGACAAAGTACATGGTTTCTGGACTGGATAAACAGGACAAGGAAAATGACTGCCAAACCTGGCCAAGACAAGGTAAGATGGTTCTGAAATTTTTCCTGCCTCTAAAAATGGTCTGTCAGTTACACTAGGCCTTAGCAAAGCTTGTTGCTTAAATATTGCTAGTGTAACATATGGGCCTGCTTGTTGGGGTTTCTGTCCTCCTACTAGGTCCCACAGCTGGCATGCCCCAAAGAAAATCACACAGAAGTCTCCATAAGATTATAAACTGATTGGCCCCTTAGCTCAGGCTTCTTGTTAACTCTTACAACTTATATTAACCCATTATTCTTATCTATGTTAGCAACAAAGCTCAGTACCTTTCTCAGCAGGGCAGATCACACCCTGCTTATTCAGTGATCTGGGCAGGACTGAGGAAACAGCTTCCTTCTTCCCAGAATACTCCTGTTCTCTCTGATCCGCATCTACTTTTTGTCTGGTTTTCCTGCCTATACTTCATGCCTGGCTATCAGCCAATCGGTGTTTCTTTATAACATGATTGACAGAATACAGACAGTTCTCCCACACCACTTTCCCCTCTTTTTTTAACAAAGAAAAATATCCATAGTCCATTTTTTGGGAATGTGAGCATACTTTTCCAGGCTACTTTTGGCTGGTTGGGGGTGCTGATAATCTTATGGTAACCTATAGAAAATTTAGAGTTATGATCAATACCTGACTGGAGTATTCTGTGTCTTGATCATCTTAGGCAGCGGTCTTGAATCTGTTCTGGATGTAGAACTCAGACATACAGGCCATCTTTCCTAATGGAAATTTCTCAGTTGGTCTTCCTTGATCAAACATGAGTTTTCTTTTTTGTAATATAATTTTTTTTAAATATAATTTTTTTTATTG
>NW_026067937.1:8671852-8694114 GCF_014885135.2 Alexandromys fortis | reverse complement strand
AATGCCACTCTTGGGAATATACCCAAGAGATGCCCGATCATATGACAGGGGCATTTGTTCAACTATGTTCATAGCAGCATTATTTGTAATAGCCAGAACCTGGAAACAACCTAGATGTCCTTCAGTGGAAGAATGGATGAAGAAAGTGTGGAATATATACACATTAGAATACTACTCAGTGATAAAAAACAATGACTTCTCGAATTTTGCATGCAAATGGATGGAAATAGAAAACACTATCCTGAGTGAGGTAACCCAGACCCAAAAAGATGAACATGGGATGTACTCACTCATAATTGGTTTTTAGAGATAAACATGAGTTTTCTTAATTCAGAATAAATCCACAGCCTTTCATTTCCTGTGGAAACAAAAGCAAAATCTCTTCTCCAAAGTAACATAACTTTTGCCTTCAATTTTGAAGTCGAGGTATTTTCAAAATACCTATCTTGGATTAATTCTGCATTATTTATAAGCAAATATCTTTTAGCAGCTGTTGTGGGAAAGATTCACCACGTCTGACTCAAGCGAATCTATGGTGGCTCTCTCTGACTCTGCTTTCTTCCACCCAGAATTCGATTCTGTCTACCCCACCTACCTATGTTCTGACCTATCAGACCAAACAGTTTTCTTTATTAATTAACCAATGAAAGCAACACAGAGATAGAAGAACCTCCTAAACCATGCTAGTGAGACTTCGGGTGATTGCTCGGGTAGCCAATTGTCTCTGTCATATGCTGCTCACGTTGAAAACTGCTTGATTGCACTCCCTGCCTATTCAAATAATATTATCTCCCTTCTCAGGTCTTCAGTAGAGTTAAAGATTAGATAGTCTTAGTTATCTTCCTCTTATGATTTAGCCAAGCCAATTTCTGATGCAAGACTTAGACTTTTTAGAATAAAATACTTATTAAAACATTTATTATGTATTCCTTGCTTGATATTGTTTACTTGATAACTATTCCTATTGTATATATATTTGTATTGGGTTTGGATCACAATTATTTAGACATAAGGGGGGGTGATGGGGAATCATTGTCAGCCAACTATCTTTAAGAGGTGGGACAAAGTTAGGGCATGGATTTTTGGGTAACCAGAGAAAAACGCCACACAGCCCAGGTGAATTCTCTCCCTGCAGTTCCTGCTCTACACAGCTGAGCTTAGACATCTTACTCCTGTTTCATGTGTTTGTTCCCTATAATAAAGAAAAATATAATTGCTGTCTCTTTTAGCTAGCTTTGTTACTTCTCCACCCAAGATAATTCAGCAATTATATGTGTGTGTATGTATGTATAATTGAATTCTAGTGAATATGAGCAGTAGGCATTAGGAAATCCACAAGCATGCATAGTAAAAAAAAACTATCAAGAAGTTTTCAGACTGTCCTTTAACATTATGCCAACAATGTGACTTAACTATATTTCTGAATACTTTTGTGCTCTCATTCAAAAACTTGAGAGTACAAATGCATTAACAAATTTTAAACAATGCTAAGCATAGTATTTTCAGAACTAGATGTCTTTTTAATATAAAAAGTCTCTCACTTTCTCTCTCTTCCTCTCTCTGTCTCTCCCTCTCTGTCTCTGTCTCTGTCTCTGTCTCTCTGTCTCTCTCTCTCTCTCTCTCTCTCTCTGTGTATGTGTGTGAAAAATAATATTATCTAAATTGTTTTGTGAAAGTAGATAAGCACCTCTTGAAATGTAGAGGATTGAAGTCAAGGACTTTTAAGAAGACAACACAAAGGAGAAATAAAAACACACACAGCTTTAAGAAACCCTGTTAGCCTTGGCTAGTACTGCATTTAGTTTATGTTATGGTTCCTTGGAACTAATAACACTGAAGAAACAAGCTAGTAAAGAAACAAGAGAGCACCAACCAGGGCAATCATGGGTGAGTTAAGAGTGAAGCACTATTATGGGAGAAACTGTCCATGATTAAACAGTGAAAATAATTCTTGTTACGATATGGAGAAAAGAATCTGAGTTTGACTTTTGAAGGACTCTTAGAACAGACAGGAAACTTTTATTCTTACTTTGTTGATAAGTATTTTTGATGTCCCAAATGTATAACAGCTTAATTAAGTGTCCACATAGTTAACAGTGTATTTGGATTAAAACCATCTCATTCAAGTTCTCTAATCCCAAGTTTCATAATAAAGAAAAGCCTCTAAACCAAAGTATACTTTGTTCTTCTCCACCCTGTGATCTCTTGAGTAGCTTTGTTTCATTCTTTATGTGATCTATAAACTGGTGAAAATGGACCACTAGTGTAACTTTACACTTTCAAAATTTTCTGAAGCATTGCATGTATTGTCATAACCTTCATTAATGCTCTGTGCCTTCCTCGTTTTGTCCATTGTGTTGTCTACAGTTCAAATGCTACACTTACTAAGGTCCTGCAAGACATTTCCCAATAGTTTTGAGTTGCAAACATTCATTTTCTGAATTCTCCCTGGAAGCTATGACTGCTCTAAATTTTGTTATATTAGATACTATATTGTTATTATGGTAGTTCATTATATCATGGAATAACAAAGGAAATACTTAAGTACAACAAATACAGCATATTTATGTTAATTAATTCTCATAACATCAGCACCAATTTGTCCAGGTAAATGCTAAATAAATATCTTTTTGACAAATAAATGCTTTGGCTTAAAATGTAAATGAAAGAGGTGAAGAACTATTTGATTTGTTCTATGCTATGTGAATACTTGCTAAGCTTGGGTATAATTAACATTTAAGTAACTCAGGTTTCTCTTTACTGCAATTTTAGCCAGAGTGGTAGCATTTATGTCTAATATAACCATCCTTTTGGGGTAAAGTAAGTTCCCTTTTCAGAAAGACATTGCAAATGTAGACTTATCTGAAAAGGTTTATTGCAGCAATCCACATTCTTTTCAAATTTTTATCACTAAGCAATTTATTTTCCTGACATGCCTACAGAGGACACCATAATATATCTCCTAGGCAACCAGTCTTTTATATAGCTGAGATTATTCAAATAAACGTAGGGTTTATTTCTATTTAAAAAGTAGGTTTAAATTAACCCACAGATCAATATAAACTAACGATAGTGGACAAGTTTTTATTCCTTCAAATGATTTTATTTCCCTGATTGTCCTGGCTTGAAATTCTTGTGGCTGAAAATCAATTTGTTTGGCAACTAGAAAAAAAGGCTAAAAATGCTACTGCTAATTATCTCTCTAGTGCCAGTGAAAATGAAGTTGTATGTTATCTTACATATTTAAAATTTTGTTAAAATTATCATATAGTATACAAGATGCTTCATGGAGCAGGTAGTCAGAGTCAGGGAGGGTATGAAATCAAACACAGAGAACCACATAGCCTATCTTAAGGTACTTGGGATTTATTTTTTATAATACCAAGGAAATTAAAAACAGACTCATTACTAAAACTCTTAAATTTGAGAAATCAACATGGAGACATTGTAGAATAGACTCAATATAAGATATTAAAAAACAAAGAAAACAGATCTGTTATAAGTTGACTGCAATATTTCAGATACAGGATAGCTGTGACTTGGATTACAGTGGTTGTAAAAAAGAGATCCAAGAGTCATACTTCAGATCTACCTTAGATGTATAATAAACAGTTTACGCTGGTATAAGGCATTTACCCTACAGAGGAAATAGAAGGAACAAAGATGACCATAATATCTTCATCCTTGGCAACTAGAAAGAGGATGCTTTCAGTGAGAATGCAAGGGGTTTGGTGAGGAACAGAGTTGTGTTTTGTTGTTCCTATTGTTTATATTAGAGGCTATGGGGTGAGGCTGAGAGATTCAAGGGATGTGCCATTTGGTACTCATGATTTATGCCAAGTATTGAATGCTACCTAGTCTGCATGAAAAGTGTCCAAATGTATGAATGTCCAATTAAATGCAAAACCTAAAATCTTCAGGATGTTCTGGGATGTATACATCTATATCTATATCAATTTATCTTTATATATGTCTATATCACCTAAATCTAAATCTATATGATGCCTATAGACAAATGATATTTATTATCAGGAGTCTAGAAACATTAAGAAACTTATAAGAATAAATATATACAAAGCAAAGACCTCTATGAGACCTGAGTCTTAGGAATCAGTTATGTTGATGAGACAAAATCAGCAAATAACAGAATGACCTCCAAATGAAACAAGAAAATTAAAGAGAGCGGCTCTCCCTTAGTTGAAGTGTGCCTAGAGTAGATGTATGGCCAAGAGTACTCATTAGCTCCAGGTTTATATTCTTCTTTGTATTTGCTTCCCATGAAATTAGAATCCCACTAAAACTGTCTGAAGAATCTGCCAGGTCTTACCTGACATCCATAAACCTTTGTGTTTTCTGGGACAGTGGTCTGTAAATTTAGTGCCAGATCTTTCATGCATCTGAATTTTTCTTGGGTTCTTCCCATGAAGACAGTGAAAGAGACTAGCTAATGATAAAAATGAGGAAGATGCTTTATTTGGATTCTGGAAGCAAGTGAGAAAGAAACCACAGTAGTAGCAGGGAAATTGCCACAACCACACACAATAGAAGACTCTATCTGGAAATCTTAGGAAGATAATCAACAAGAGGAGCAAATGCCTCAGTGCCAAGCACACAATAGGTCACAAATGCTTCTTCTTCTTCTTCTTCTTCTTCTTCTTCTTCTTCTTCTTCTTCTTCTTCTTCTTCTTCTTCTTCTTCTTCTTCTTTTTTTGTTTTTGTTTTTGTTTTTCGAGACAGGGTTTCTCTGTAGCTTTGGAGTCTGTCCTGGAACTAGCTTTTGTAGACCAGGCTGGCCTCAAACTCACAAAGATCCGCCTGTCTCTGCCTCCCGAGTGCTGAGATTAAAGGTGTGTGCCACCACCGCCCGGCTCACAAATACTTCTTAAATAAGAGAATGGTTGCAATAGAAAAATCGCTCATTCTGTCCTCTCTACTGATTCTTCTAATTAAGGATCTCCAAGCCCTATCAATAGAAAATGTCATTTCTCTCACATCAGTCTCTCTTCATTGCTACTGTCATCACACAGCTCTTATAGTCCGGATCATTGCTGTGACCTAAGTGCTGTCAGCTGTACGTAACTCATTGTGTATTGTAGATACATCAGTGTTAACATCACAGCTCCCACTAAAGAGCCTCTAAGAGTGATTAACAATTAGCTAAAGAGAAGTGTCTTATTTCCTAAATTCACTTCCCTCTGGTATATTTTAATTAGGCAACAATAATGGGCAGTATTATGGGAATACCGGAAAGTATCCTTGACTACAGCTCATGGTCTTAAATCCATCAAATTAGAATGCTCAGAACCCAGGGTCTTTTTTGTGGCAGTAATGACAGAGGGCTCTGAATTTCATTGTGGTAGATTAGCCTAGTGAATCTATAACAAACTCCTTCAGGAGAGCTCACATTACTTTCAAATCACTTGATTTCACTGAGACTCTGCAGATTTTTTTTTCTCTCTCTCAAATAAATAGTTTCTTTACGTGGTCTCTGAGGTAGATTTGGAGGACTTGAATGCCAAATACAAAGCCTGAAGGAGTGAGACAATTACCCTGAATTACCACAGAAATACATTACCAAAAAAAGAGAATTACAGACCAGTCTCATTCATGAACCATGAGGCAAAAAAAACTAAATAAAATACTAGCTAACCAAATCCAAGAACACATCAGAACCATCACCCACCATGATCAAGTCAGGTTTATCCCAGAGAGGCAGAGATGGTTCAACATATGAAAATCTGTCAATGTAATCCACCATATAAACAAGCTGAAAAATAAAAAAAAAAAAACCACAGGATCATCTCATTAGATGCCAAAAAAGCTTTTGACAAACTACAACATTCCTTCATGATAAAGGTCTTGAAGAAAGAAGGGATACAAGGAACATATCTAAACATAATTAAGGCAATATATAGCAAGTCCATAGCCAACATCAAACTATATGGAGAGAAACCCACAGAGATTCCCCTGAAATCAGGAACAAGACAAGGTTGTCCACTCTCACCATATGTATTCAATATAGTTCTTGAGGTCCTAGATAGAGCAATAAGACACCCAAAAAAGATCAAGGGGATACAAATTGGAAAAGAAGAAGTCAAACTCTCACTGCTGATGATACAATAGTTTACATAAGCGGTCCCAAAAATTCTACCAAGGAACTTCTACAACTCATAAACACTTTCAGTAATGTAGCAGGATACAAGATTAACTAAAAAAAAAAATCAGTAGCCCTCCTATACACAGATAATAAAAGGGCTGGGGAAGAAATCAGAGAATTAACACCCTTCACAATAGCCAAAAATCACATAAAATATCTCAGAAAACTCTAACCAAACAAGTGGAAGACTTGTATGACAAGAACTTTAAATCTTTGAAGAAAGAAATTGAGGAAGACACCAGTGGAAAGTGGAAAGATCTCCCATGCTCTTGGGTAGGAAGGATTAACATAGTAAAAATGGTAATCTTACCAAAAGCAATCTACAGAATCAATGCAATTCCCATCGAAATCCCAGCAAAATTCTTCAAAGTCCTCGAAAGAACGACATTCAACTTCATATGGAAAAGCAAAAATCCCAGAAATAGCCAAAACAATCCTTTAAAATAAAAGAACTTCTGGAGGCATCACAATCCCTCACTGCAAGCTCTACTACAAAGCTACAGTACTGAAAACAGCCTGGTATTGGCATAAGGACATACAGGAGGACCAATGGAACTGGATAGAAGACCTGGATATCACTCCACACATCTTCAAACACAGGATTTTTGACAAAGAAGCAAAAAATTCCAAATGGAAAAAAGAAAACATATTTAACAAGTGGTGCTGGCATAACTGGATATCAACATGTAGAAGAATGAAAATAGACCCATATCCTTTACCATACACAAAACTCAAGTCCAAATAGATCAAAGACCTCAACATAAAGCCAGCCATACTGAACCTTATAGAAGAGAAAGTGGGAAATACGCTTGAATGCACTGGCACAGAAGACCACTTCCTAAATATAACCCCAGCAGCACAGACACTTAGAGAAATAATTAATAAATGGGACCTCCTGAAACTGAAGAGCTTCTATAAAGCAAAGAACACAATAAACAAGACAAAATGAAAGCCTACAGAATGGGAGAAGATCTTCACTAACTCCATATTAGACAGAGATCTGATCTCCAAAATATACAAAGAACTCAAGAAACTGGTCACCAAAAGAACACATAATCCAATAAAAAATGGAGAACAGACCTAAATAGAGAACTCTCAACAGAGGAATCTAAAATGGCTGAAAGACACTTAAGGAAATGTTCTACATCCTTAGTCATCAGAGAAATGCAAATCAAAACAACTCTGATATTCCATCTTATACTTTTCAGAATTGCCAAGATCAAATATACTGATGACAACTTATCCTGGAGAGGTTGTGGGGAAAAGGGAACATTTCTGCATTGCTGGTGGGAATGCAAGCTGGTACAACCCCTTTGGATCTCAGTGTGGCAATTTCTCAGAAAATTAGGGAGCAACCTCCTCAAGACCCAGTAATACCACTTTGGGATATATATCCAAAGGATGTTCTATTGTGCCACAAGGACATGTGCTCAAGTATGTTCATAGCAGCCTTGTTTGTCATAGCCAAACCTGGAAACCTAAATGTCCCTTGACCGAAGAATGGATAAGAAAAATGTGGTACATTTACACAATGGAGTACTATACAGCAGAAATAAAATAATGACATCTTGAATTTTGCAGGAAAATGGATGGAGCTAGAAAATCTTACTTTGAGTGAGGTAACCCAGACACAGAAAGACAATTATCACATGTACTTACTCATGGGTGGTTTTGAAACATAAAGCAAAGAAAAGCATCTTACAAATCACAATCCCAGAGAATTTAGACAACAATGAGGACACTAAGAGAGACTTACATGCATCTAATCTACATGGGAAGTAGAGAAAGATATAATCTCCTGAGTAAATTTTGAGCATGGGGACCTTGGGGAGGGTTGAAGAGAGGAGGGGAGAGGCAGAGGGTGGAGCAGAGAAAAATGTAGAGCTCAGTAAAAATCAATAAAATATATAAAAAAGAGAGAGCCTGCAGACTTACTAGTCCTCCTGATTTAGTGAAGTGATTACATCACTTTTGTGAGTTGTGCTAGTACAGAAACTTTCTAATGCCTCTTCATTCATGGATGCTTAAATGTTTTAATGAATTGTTATTTACTGTAATAAAGTCAGAGTCTGCTATTAAATTAATAAAGCAGTACAACCAAAGATCCCATAACAGCAATTTATTCATGCTTAGCATTGCTTTATTCCAAATACAGGTTTACTGGCCATTTGAATTCATTCTCTACTAGTGTTGCCATAGTGTATAAATTCTATTTTGTTACAGATGATTAACAAATCAAAGTTAAACTGTATATATGTGTTTGTAAATATTGTGCCTCAGCATAGAGATTAAATACAATGAATGCTGGTAAGAAAAGACTTGCTTCAAATCCTGGCACTAGTTTAGAAAGCCTTAGTCAAGTTACAGTCTCTCTGAATCAGTTTTGTCATCTATAAAGGAACCCAGGAACAGTCTCCACAATGGGTTGTTCATAGAAAATGAATGAAATAGGTTGTGAAACATTATATGAGTAACAGGTTAAGGCTTTATACATATTAGTTGTTACAAAGTGAGAGAGTGCGTCCCGCTCACTCCTACTTCAAAGAACATTTTGAAACCCAGAAAACAAGCTATTTTTGTAGGAGCAATGCCATGGAAAATTACAGAATTTGAGGGGTGGAACATGAGCTCGATTTCTGCCCACAGCCTCCCTCTCAGCAAAGCACATTCAGGCTTCTCTTGGAGTGCAGTTCCAACCAAAAGCACATGGCTTGGTATGTAACTTATTCTCCACTTGTCAACTCCTTATTATTGCCTTTTTAAATCATTTTAATAACTTTTGAATCAATGGACTCACATTCAACTAAAAATTATTTTTTAAAAAAGATGGGGGTTTCTATTCCAAATGGTAGGGCTTGCTAAATTAAGGATGTTGTCTTTATAATGCTTATTTCCTGGCCGCCGGGCTGTGTATTTATAATGGAAAATCAATGAGTTAATGTTTAATGAATAAATAAATAAATTAGTAACATAGTGCATGCGAAACTTTATTGATTCAAAAATTCAGACTTAAGTTGATAAACCTTGTCAAGTGGAATTCTCCTTTAAACATTTTCAATGCCAGGAGAACACAAATAATTAAGGGAGATCCATAAAATTATACTGCACCTTAAATGTCATCATTTAATAAGATTGTATAATTCAGGAGGAGAAACCAAATGGAACAGAAAATTAAGTTCTTAAGCTGATATTGACATCAATATAATAATTGATCTCAATTTAAGGGAAAATTTCTATATTAATATTTCTTTCAGAGTGTTCTGTTTTGTTTAGTTTTCTTATCCAGTCCTGAACTCAGGACTACACAAATATCCAAGAACACCAGATGATTCCAAAATGTCCAAAGAATTGACTTACTTTTCTTGCTATTTGACTAATTAGTCTTTTTATTAAATCTAATTGTCTGTTTACTCATGTATCTACTATATCATAATGGGACATATATATGATCTTTATGAAACTGGCTTATTTCACAAAAGATAATGTTTTCTTGTTGTATCTATTATCTTCCAAATGTCTAAGAAGAGTTTCATTACAAATATGTGATACGTTTTCTTTATTGATTTATCTGTTGGTGTATATCATGGCTGGTCCCATTTCTGGCTATTGTGAATAGTGAGTGTATATATAAAAGTATATTTCTTAAGTATTTTTTGTTCTTTTTATCCTCAAATACAATACATTCCAACCAGTTTCCTCCCCCTCACTTCTTCCTAGTTTCACCTCACCCAAATCCTATGTTTTCTTGGAGAAAATAGTAGGTCTCCCATGAATATTAACCAAACACAGTAAAAGTTACAGTAAGATTAGAACAAATCCTCATCAAGGATGGGCAAAGTAACTCACTAGGAGAAGAGTCCCAAGAGTAGGTGAAAGAGACAGAGACACCTTGTACAGTAACAGTCTTTAAGGAAAATGCCAGAATTGTATAGTTGGATAGTACATTTATAAACATGTCAGAAATAGTGAAAGAAGAGATGAACACAAACACAGAGCCAAACACTGGATTGAATCAACAAAATTCAGCTTTCTACACCCCTATATGATAGGTAACAGTCACTACAGCACACATATACAAAATTTCTGTTTGCAGATTTTGGATTAGAAACACTGAAGTATATGTGTATTGCATCCTGAAGAAAACAAGCATTTGTTACAAAGTTACCTTCATAAGCAATAATCTGGCCAACAATGTTCCTTCTGACTATTATAATAAAAGCTACAATTTACCTCACATCATATGCCATCCACTCCTGGCCTTTTTTCTCTAACTTTGAATTTTAGTTATTTATTATTTTGTTTTTGTTTTTTTGAAATATAGTCTCATTATGTTTTCTTGTCTGGATTGAAACTTTGTGTGTAGACTTTGTTGGATTTGCACTCACAGACACATGCCTGTCTCTTTCTCTGTGTACTTAAATCACAGAAATACACTGCTATGCCTGGCCTTATTTATGACTCTTTTGTCTTCTGTTATTATTTAATACTGTTGTCTTTTTGAGAGTAGTTCCCACTGTGTATCCCAGAATGGCCTAGAAGAGAACTTAAGGTATAATTCAAGTTAGCCATGAATTCAATGATGCTTTTGACCCAGCCCTCCAATTTCCCTACTGTACTTTATTTCATTGAGAGTATTCACTGGTTACTGATAAATCATAACATTTAATTTTCATGCCAACACTCCTTTCAGTCTTTCCTCATACAAACTAGGCAATAGATTTCTATATGTGATACAAGAATATGTGCATGTTTCAACTCTTTATTAAATTACAATGACCTAAACATTTCCTTAGATATAATGACTCCAAAGAAGTGCCTTTAAAGATTCATTGTCATTTAATTGAATACATTATTTGATTTGCTCCCATTGCTTATAAATTAAATTGAAATCTGTTGTTCAATAGTACTCTAACTCCCAGCCTGCCAAGCACTGACCCCTCCCATAGGGTATTTAGGGCCATGCTGGAACAAAGAAAAGGTGGTTCTGGGTTTGCATGTGTGCTCCCTCTGTCTTTCCCCTGTCATGCACCCGGCCACCTAGAAGTCCACTGGCTATTAGCTCGGGCATTTAATTTGGCTTGATCTGGTCTGATTGGAATTCTTTGTGCTGACAGAAGCATTGTTAGAAAATATTCTTAACAAAATCTATAATCTTACATAACTCCTACAATATCTGTGTTCACTAACTCTTCCTTCTTCATATAACTTGCTATTTTTTTACTCAAAACTACTTTTTTTTATAAAATAAAAGGCTCATGTTAAGTGATGAATATGGCAAATTTATTTCTATATAATGGCCATTTTCTATTCTGACCTCTGCTCCTTTGTTTGAACTACGAGCATAATTGTGATTTGTTGATATTTTCATAAGGATTGTGATGAATCAGGAGACTTCCACATTCTTGTTACCAGTATATCCTTTTTAACTAAGTATGGACCATATCTTCAGTTTAAACATTAAGCAAATGTTGAAAGAATATTATTCCATAACCTTTAGTTTTCAAATTAAGAGAAAATGGAAAAAATCCATATGCCTTATATTCTCTAATAATCTCATTGGGTTATTTTTCTTCTTCAGTTTAAGAAAGACCCTACCTCTGATCTCTCTCTCTCTCTCTCATCTCTCTCCCTCTTTCCTCTCTTCTTCTTCTTCTTCTTCTTCTTCTTCTTCTTCTTCTTCTTCTTCTTCTTCTTCTTCTTCTTCTTCTTCTTCCTGCCTCCCTCCCCTCCCTCTCTTTCTCTCTCTCTCACACACACACATATACAACCCTCATGTATTCTCCATTCTGACTGAACACAATTTGAAACTGAATATTTGTCCTAGGAGAAAAACAACATATTTTCCCAAGTCAACATCTAGAATATTGTTTACCCTTTTCTAGTGACAGTTGAAAAGCATATATAATAAGTATCCACAATCAATTTGACTGTCTATTTTTTTCATGATATGGACTTACTACTGAGCATCAGAATGAATCACATATCACACTTATTCTTCATTAGTTTGAATGTTGACATATGTTACCACAACTGCGTCTTATTCACAGTGCCCAGGTATTTATTGTCTTGGCTAAAGCTGACAAACTATTTGGGCATCTTTTTAAGATTCCTTGCAAGTATGTGTTTTGAGACATGAGATTCATTGGAAGTGATTTATATTAGTTAATTACTGATGTGTCCATGTATGTGCATTTTACAATCATCTGAATCAATATGCAATTCTGCCTCACTCTAAATCCTCTGCACTTTTATTTAATATAAATTTATCACTCCTCACTCAGTGTTGTAAAGTTTAATTAAAGTCAGGGTCTCCATTCGATTCCTCTAATTACTTGACACATAGCTTGTGAGAATTTATGATACTAACTACTACATAGGAACACTTTCTCCTTTTAGATCCCATTAATTTGGGGAACTGCCCATCATAGAAAAGATATTGTAGTATATACTGAAGAACGCATGCTTACTTTCACTGTCTTCAGATAACACTCTAATGAGATGACTTTATACTTTAATTCAGTTATTTTGTTGTTTCCATTACTCTGTTTCTTTGCTTATGTGTTTGGTGCAAGGAAATAATATTCTTGTTATTAACTAAGCACAATAAGAGGTGGAGATTTTTTCTACATAGTATAGTCACTCACCTTCTCCTGAGCATGTAATCTGACCATTTCTATCTGTCGGTGATTTGATTCAAATGGGAATAGACAATATTTTATTCTCCTTGAAGCCCTTAAAATATGATTCCAATAAACCTTTTCTTCATAAGTGTCTTGTATCGGGTATATTGCTGTAGTGGTGAAATATTGATTAATATAATTGTACACTTGATCTCAGCCAAAAAACCAAAAAGTGATGATAATACACTCTAAACCCTTAATAAAGAAATATTCAAAGATTTTTATTTAAAAGACACAGGGTGGAAAAGAAAATAAAGAATACAGTATTGCTAGAACTGAGGGTCTTATCTGAAAACACAGCTTTGGAAGGATTTCTTTTATAGCATTTGTGATTGTTGTCAGAATTAATTTATTCAGTGCTCTTGTACTGAGGGCTTAAATTCCTTTTTGATCCATTAGCCATTATGCAACCTTCAGTCCACTACCAGATGAACCCCTGCAGAATCATACCACATTATATGGCAGTTTGTCTATAGTTCATACCATAGTGGAGAGACATTGTTACTTAAAGAGAAATTGATTTCTCATATAACACAGAGAAGTTAAACCTAATCACCTTTTCCTTGATCTAGTCTAAAAACTACCCACACTCAGAAAAGAGCGGTTTGTACATGTCAAAATGCTCATTTGTAAGTACTATGGAGTTGTGGTATGCTAATAATTCTGAAACAGCTTTTAATCCAAAAACAAAAAACTTTTCTTAGTTTAGCAAAAAAGAAAAGAGTTGAATGGAGTCTTTTAAATCAATCTAATTCAGACTTTTTTCCAAGGTCCTATGTATCCATTGGGGGGCATTTATTTATTGTCAAGAATAGGAATGTTTTTCTTAAAAGCAACATGATGTGACATTCCCCTCTCTAGGCTATGATTATGTTTTATTATTATTGGTTAATAAAGAAGGTGCTTTGACTTATAGCAGGGTAGAATATAGCTAGGCATGAAAATTAACTGAATCCAGGGAGTAAAATAGGCAGAGTCAGGCAGAGTCAGGTAGCCACCCAAAAAGCAAGGTATAAGGTAACAAATCACGAATCTTGTAGTAAGATATAAAAGTCATATAAATGGGTTAATTTAAGATGTAATAGCTAGCTAGGAATATCCCTAAGCCATTGGACAAACAGTGTTGTAAGTAATATAGTTGCAGGGAAATTATTTGGGCAGTCTCCATTTACAGAAATATACACTGATTCTGTGACAAGATTCCACTGAGCTCTTTTGGTCACATTGCTACCCAAGTGGCTGGTTCCTCATCATAAAAGGGAGGCCAATGGCCGTAGGCCAAGAAGCTATTCAGTAAGGGTGATTCCATCACTTCCCTCTTACTGAAATGGTAATATGAATTTAGAACTAACCTCTTAAAAGGATACTTAAAACATTCCTTTTGTATAACTTAAAAAGAACAAAATAAAAACAGAAAGCAAATGACTGTTCTTTTTCTCTTATTAAGTTCAATTGTGAGTCTTACAACATTATTGTGTGTTTGATAACTTCTTTGTTGACAAATATAATGGATTCTGATTTGTCATGCCCTAATCCTTTGCTTCAGTACCCAGGAGGTCATTTCTTCAAATACCTGGGATATTGTTGTTGAGCACTCCAAGCTAACTAATAAGGCAATCTTACAAAAGTTTAAAACTTTTCTCTCTGGATGATGGACATCCAGTGCCTGGTCAGTGTAAGAATATTAACACAAATTTCCCTTTTCTCCATGGAGGTCAACTTTAAAGATCATTCAAGCTCCTTGATCTGCTAGGGATCAGCTGATGCCATAAATTCCTATATTACAATACAAGTCCCCATTTGTGCTTGTCCACTTATTTTTCCCATTGGGTTCATTTTGAAACATTCCCCAGCAAGCTTTCATTTAAGTGTTTGGTTCCGGGGAAAAACAGGCCAAGAGCAGCATTTTAGCTGTACTCTTCTTTACTTGGATCTTGAACAAAATAATAACTTAGAATTCTCCAACAGAGTGTTCTTTAAGATACTGATATGACGTCCTATTGAACATAGCAGCAATGAAAACTACAAGTGGCTTTTTTAGCATTTGTTCTGGATCAGTGTCATGCTTATTATTCTTCACTTCAACACTGTGAAATCTGTAAAATATTATTATTATTACTATATTTTCAGGTACAAAACAAATGTTATGAAAATAAAAGGAAAATACACAAGAGCAATAAAGTAGTGAGAATAAAATGGAAACAAACCATTCACATATACTGTAATGATTTTAATACTATAAAGTATTTCATCCTCCACATCTTGAGGTGAGCTACCTTAAATTACTGAATGTGGTCAGATTAAGAAGCAGATAGTCTGAAATCAGAAAGCTCCTTTAAAGAAATCCACACCTTATGTGAAGAGGTACCAGGGAAGTAGTGATGATGAGAGTTACATATATGAGCTAACAGTGGATCCTCTCTGTGATACAATTAATAAAAACCAGAAACAGATATTAGGGTTCACGCTGAAGATCAGAAAAGCAAAGCAGCCAGTCACTGTCTGTTACCCTACCTCAGACCAAAATTGACCATCCTGCCTCCACTAATCCTCAGAATGAGACTGACCTGAGACCTGTCTCCTTCAGTTTTTTATTCCTCCCTGGGACTAAAGGCATGCACCACCACTTCCCAGCCTCTGTGGCTAACTAGTGTGGCTGCTGAAATTAAAGATATGTGCCACCACTGCCTGGACTGAAAGGATGACTAATCTGACTGTTTTGCACTAATCTTCAGGCAAACTTTATTAAAACAGAAATAATATATCACTATACCTGTCTTCTACTTTCAGGTTTTCTATGAAAAGGGTTGTGTAATTTAGTAGAATATCAGAAACTCAAGATCAAAGGAAAAGAAAAGCCATTTTACTGCAAATACATCTCAGGTAATGTAATACCTCCCATTATAAAATGTTCTGATTTCCAACAATAACAAAAAGTAACTTTCAAAGAACATGAGCCCTTTTGTATATTTAGTATTAATTTCCTAAAATTGGCTTGAGAAAAAAGAGGAAAAATAGGAAACATAAGGGACAGGATGCAGTAAAAAATACAATAATGCAGAACATGCATTTCAAAGGGTTAAGAAAGTTATCACCACAAAAGTCATATTAAAAGCAATACTTTTAATGTCAATAAGCTTAAAACTAATGTATATAACTAAAATGTATACATGCATCTATATTTTAATGTATATACAATTTGCTTCTACTAATCTAATAAAGATCATTCACATTAAAAATAACTGTCCATTCTTATTTCACATTTAGTATTTTGTAAGGGAACTATTTTAAGGGTGAGAGCATTTTTCAAACTATTTCTGGAACCTAATTAGATTTCACAGGAAGCTGGAGAGAAAGTTCAACAGTTAAGAGCTCTTGCTGTTATTGTAGAGGATCTGGGTTTGGTTCCCGGAACCCCAGATGAAGGAGTTGCATCTCCCACTTCTGCTCACAGCAAACATGCCATGCACACTATGCACGGACACACATATACACAAATAGTCATGCATGAAAAATAGAATAAAAATAGTTTTAAAATGGGCTCTACAAAAACATTTTTAATATATTTGAGCCAGAACAAGATGACATGTTGAATGTTACCTCCTGCCTAGAGACTGACATTCATCACAAAAGCCCAGAAAAGTGCTGTTGGGAGTGTCAAGAAGAGGAAACTCTAGCACATTGTCAACAATTGTTGACACTGGTGAAGGATTGAATATTGATAAGCGCATTCCAGAAAACTGCATAGAAATTCCTTAACCTATTCTGTCACAAATGTTTCCCACTCACATCCCTTTACAGGAGAGAAATTTTAGTTGTATAAAATAGACATGCAAATCAAATATCTTCTGATAATAAATCATAAAGAATTTTATTTTTAAGCAATTATTTGGCGTTAGCTTAAAAATTCCTGGGTATGCATAAATATTACCTTTTATTAAAGAAAGAATATTTGCATTATAATGAGATAGACATGCTTGTTTTCTTTACATGAGGAATTAAATCTTGGCTAGGATTTGATACTGTGAACAGAGAATTTTTAATGTTTTGCACAGATGATTGATACGTTGATTTTACAACTGTCAGTACTGAGAATGCTGCTTCACAGAAATAGGCAACACAAAATGACAAGTATTCAGTATCATTTTAGAAATTGTTGGAAATTCTATTCTGATTCCGAGCCAAAATTTATTCTGCATGTATGTGTGTGCATGTGTGCGTGTGTGTGTGTTGTATATGTGAAACTCAAGTTACCAAATGAAAAAAAAAACAAAAAAAAAAACAGCTTTTAAAACCAAACATCTACAACATTAAAATGCAAAGACATGTTAACACGTGCTGAGGAATAATGGTAGGGAAATAGTTGTTTTTCATAATTAAATCATAAGTTTCTGAGCAGAAAGTTTTGTATAGTTAGGTGAAACATTGCAGTTTATAATGTGTAATAGTCTTTAACCTGAGTTAAGATGTACCAGTCAATGACTGTCTTTGAGTTGTTTGAATGCTGAGGAAGGAGCAACAGCTGCTAAAAGATATTTGCTTATAAATGTTGCTGAATTAATCCAAGATAGGTTTTTTGAAAATACTCTTGACTTCAAAGTTGAAGTCAAAAGGTATGTTACTTTGGAGAAGAGGATTTGTTTTGTTTCTACAAAAAATTAGAGGCTGTGGATTCATTCTGAGTTGAGAAAAATCAGGTTTGGTCAAGGAAGACCACCTGAGAAATCTCCAGTAGCAACAGATGGTCCAGATGTCTGAGTTCTACATACAGGACAGATTCAAGCCTGCTGCCTAAGATTATCGAGACTCACAGGATACTCCAGTTAGGACTTGATCATAATTATAAATTTTCTTTAGGTCCCCATAAAATTATCAGTGCCCCCAACCAAGCAGGAAGTATCCTGGAAAACTATGCCCACATTCCCAAAAAATGGACTATGGATATTTTCCTTTGTTTAGAATGTTGGTTACAAGCTGTTATGGATAATGGTCAGGAGAAAAGCTAAACAAAGGATATTATATTCATAATTCTTGTTTTTTTTTAAAGGGGGGGCTTGCTATGGGACAGTGGTTTGTACCTGTCAATTATATTTTAATAAAACACTGATTGGCCAGTAGCCAGGCAGGAAGTATAGGTGGGACAATCAGGCAGGAAGTAGAGGCAGGGCAACAAGAACAGGAGAATTCTGGGAAGAGGAAAGTTTGGTCTGCAGTCGTGATCCAGCCACAGAAGAAATAAGATGTGACTGCCTCACTGAATAAGGTACTGAGCCACATGGCTAACATAGACAAGAATAATGGGCTAGTATAAGTTATAAGAGTTAATAAGAAGCCTGACCAAATGGACCAATTAGTTTATAATAATGTAGACCTTTATGTAATTTTTTTGGGACTTAATGATTGAGGTAACCAGGCAGAACAGAAACCCTGACAACATGAGATTATGTAGTATGAAGGGCCACTTGTTTGTTCCTGGCTGTTCAGCTCCAAAATAATTACACAGAAACTGTATTAATTAAATCACTGCTTGGACCATTAGTTCTAGCTTCTAATTGGCTAACTCTTATATATTAATTTAGCCTATTTATACTAATCTGTGTATCATCACGTGGCTGTGGCTTACCTGCTAAAGATCTGACATCTGGTGTTTAATGGGGCTACATGGCTTTTCCCTAACTTTGCCTCCAAATACAGATCAAATACATAAATATATCACAGGAAATTATAATTATGCGTTTTGACTGGCAAAATTGCTCAGCAGGTAAAGGTACAAGCCTCTAAGCCTAGCTACCAAGTTCAGTAACCTGGAACATTATATTAGGAAAAGTAACCAATTTGTAAAATCTGTCCTCTGACCTAAAAATGTGTCAGTGATATATATGCTCACAAACATGCACACATGAAATAAATAAAATTAAACAAATAAATTAATAGACCATTATCATTCTTGAACATAATCACAAAATCCTTAATAAAATGAAGCAAGTAAATCCATAGATAGACAGACATAGATAGGTAGGTATATAGATAGAGAAATATAGATGATTAATAGATATATTAGATAGTTAGATAGGTAGACAGACAGGCAGGCAGAGAGGCAGGCAGGTAGGCAGGCAGACAGACAGATAGATAGATGTTGGCGTACAAAAGAGTACCACAATAGCCTGGAATGAACTATAACAAAAGAGCTTGGCCTGATCAGAGCAGGCTTGACAGTAGCCAGAGAAGCCACTAAGGAGTTGTGGCATGAAGCAGCAAGAGGCAGTAGAAGGCCAGACCAAGTCACAGGGGCACAGGCCAGTGTGAAATTGCCAAATTGCTGCAGTGGATCAGATGAGACAAACCTTGTACAGCTGCCCAGAGGGGTAATTCAAATGTGGGGGTGGAAGAAGAACTTGGGGGTCTGGTCAGGGTACAACAGTGGCGTGGATTCAGACCACATTGGTGCCAATTTTTGAGCAAACAAAAGAGTTCCAAAATTGCCCAAAACAGAGTATAACAAAGGTTTATTTATCTGATAATAAACTCACAGAAAGAGTAGCGATCTACAGTTTTCTGTGAACTCTGGGAACTAGAACCAAATCCAGCAACCAAGAAGCCCATGCATCCTTTTTGTCTGCATTTATAGTACATGATACTATGCCAAAGTGGGTTAGTATCTTAATGGCTATTGACTGAAGGAGTTTCCACAGACGATGGATAGATAGATAGATAGATAGATGATAGATAGATAGATGATAGATAGATAGGTAGATAGATAGATAGATAGATAGATAGATAGATAGATAGATAGATAGATAGATGATAGATAGAACATATATAAAGAGTAGGGTAGATATCAATTGTGTGTATGAGAGAAATAGAAGGTTAGCAATGGAAATAAACAGAATGCATTATATGTGTGTATGAAGCTGTTAAACAAATATAATCAAAACAGAACACCTTTAGAAAAAAATTAAAAGTATGTTATTCTTCATAGTAAAAAGCTTACATTTTTACCCACAAACTGAAAACACAGCAAATATATTGATTCCCTCAGTTATTCAACACGGTACT
This sequence comes from Alexandromys fortis, assembly GCF_014885135.2. NCBI lineage: Eukaryota > Metazoa > Chordata > Mammalia > Rodentia > Cricetidae > Alexandromys > Alexandromys fortis. Next base: position 8,674,221 of record NW_026067937.1, on the reverse strand, counting down.
AGGTCCTGCGAAAGACAATAAAATGCAGTAAACAAAATGAGTCAATACCCTTCTCTCTAGAAGTGTACATGCTTTATCAAAGCATAAAAATGACTTTAAATAAAACAATTAGATTGTGTCTATTTTAGTGATCACATTGCTATGCTGTGACTATATGTTCCTGCCAAAGTTATTATATTTGAAATCCTAATTCAATGAGTGATGGTTTTAGAAGGTAGTGCTTTGTCAGATGATGAGGTCATAAGAACAGCTCAGGAATGGGCCTAGTACTTTCACTACACTAAAGAGAATCAAATGTGAAACCTCACCTTACCCAATGTATGAAGACACAAAAAGAGGCATTTTCTATGAGTGAAAAAGTTGAGCCTTATCAAACTGTAAATTTGTCATTGCTTTGACCTTTGAATTTATGACTTTCAAACTTAGAGAAATAAATTTTCTGTTGCTATAAGTCTCCTAGTTAATGTAGTCTTCTACAGTGTCCCAGACTAAGACAGGTGTCACCTGGATATACTGCTCATTACCATATGAATTGCATATGATTATTTCCTAAGCTAATGAAATGTATCCAAATGCTGGGTCGCAAAATTTCCAATGGGTGCTGAGAAATATTTAACAGATTTCATGATCACCAGCCTTTAGAAACCCGAGTTTATTCTTTTTCAGGGGGTCTTCCATCTGAACCCACTTCACTTTGAAAGCTCTCATCTCACATCTGACAATAAGCAGATGCAAGTCCATATTGACCCTGTAAAAAATGGCCTATCAAAATGCGGCTCTAATAAAATATTCACACCCCCGATCATGACTTGTGGGGTGCAAAACATGATAATAAACTGAATTATCATGTAGGAAATCAAGCCTACATTGAGTATACTCCTACCTCTCTATGGTAGCTCACAAAGCATTTTGGCATCTAGTTGATAAAGAAGCCAAGAAAATGATGCACAAGGCATTGGATAGGAAATGGTGTCTTTGAAATTATCTTCCTTCTTCAACAAAAGCGTCATTTAGAAGTTTCTTTGTAAAATTCTAGGGGTTGAGAGGTTTCTGCAGCAAATCTGGTGAGATGTTTGCTTTTTCTGGGACTTGCTTGGTTATAATTTCATGTTTCCTTCTCTCATGTCCTGAGACTGTAGCATTACAATCAAGGCTGCACAGGAAAATGATGAATAAGTTGTTTTTTTTTTTCCCCAAAACCAGGGTCATTCAAATGAGACCATCTCATTAAGTTTGTTTATAAATTGCAGTGGGAGATCAGCAGATGCTTTGAAGCAAAATCAGGATGGACTACGCTCCATTTGTTAAAAAAAAAAACTACAAAAAGAAATCTGCTTTGAAAGATGATCAATAGTAATTTTTCGGTGGTTCTACATACAATTGTTTAAGAAGTACTTTCTTTGAAAGAAGTTTTATTGTCTTTACACTTAGAATGTGTGAATTGTTTACTTTGATTACTTATTTAAATTTTTCTTTATTTGGATTTTTTATTCGTTAGATTGCTAGTTTTGTTTGTTTTTTTCTAGCTTGTTTTGAAGCAGGGTCTCACTATGTAGCTCTGGATAGTGTAGATTTCAGACATCTGCCTACCTTAGTTTCCTGGGTGCTATGTTAGTTACATTCATCATCACTGCTGGCTGCTTGGTTAGGCTTGGGGAAGGGGGTTGTTATTGTTTGTTTGCTTGTTTGCTTGCTGCTTGCTTGCTTGCTTGCTTGTTCTTTTGACCAGGGTCCCATTTGATCCAGGCTGGCCAGAGCTTTCTATATTATCTAAAAATGATGTTGATTCCAGATCCTCCTCTTTGTACCTTCCATAAACTAAAATTGCTGGCATTCATTAGCATACCTTGGCCTGCCTCTTTTATCTAAAATACTGCACGATATTTTATCAGCTTTTATAGTCATGCCCCCATGTACTAGTCTTTATTACAGCTTCTTATTCATAAAGTGACTCATATAATAAAAAGAAAAATGGACAGAAGGAATGGAGGAAGAAAGTCAGGCAGGATTTAAAAATGAAATAAGCTCTTTAATGACTTGATTTGATAACAAAAAGGATCAAAGACTTCTATAAACTGTCTTGATCATAGTGTCTTATTGAAGTAGTAGAAAAGTAACTAAGATGGACACTTGTTTCAAACTTTCCACAATAATCCATGTATTTTACAAAATAATTCCCAAACCCATAAATGCAAGGCATTATATTTACCATAATAAAAAATATTTTCTACATTTTCCCACTTTTTACTCTTACTGTCTTAAGAGAGAAGAAAAATATCCTTGGTTGCATGCATTTCCTAAGGACATATATAAGATTTTATTTTATTTTATTTTATTTTTTTTAATATAATTTTTTATTGAAAAAAAAA
>NW_026067937.1:8638666-8669929 GCF_014885135.2 Alexandromys fortis | reverse complement strand
ATCAGGGAAATGCAAATCAAAACAACTTTGAGATATCATCTTACACCTGTCAGAATGGCTAAAATCAAAAACACCAATGATAGCCTTTGCTGGAGAGGTTGTGGAGAAAGGGGTACCCTCATCCATTGCTGGTGGGAATGCAAACTTGTGCAACCACTTTGGAAAGCAGTGTGGCGGTTTCTCAGGAAATTCAGGATCAACCATATATAAGATTTAAGGCAAGGCTAAAGACTAGTCTCCTGACCTGAAAATAATGCTATTAGTCTCAGGTACATGGAATAACACACCAGAGTGCAAACATACATAGTTTTGGGCACTCAAACTCTAGCAAGTCTTCTCATGAGTCCCCTTACTCTCTAGACTATTAAAACCAAAAGACACTACTTTCCAACATTCTTCCTTAAGTCTTGACTCCCATACACTATACTTTCCTGATTCAACTACTATACTTCTTTGAAGGACTAGGCTCATTGTTTGATATGGATGGTGTACCTGTATGCCTGACATAGGAGATATGATTTGGCTCCTCGTGTCATAAAAGAAACCATACTGAGCTTAGCAATAGAGACTCACCTTGATCAGTCTCATGATATATTTTTCAGAATGTGCCATTCTGCCTTATCTGTTGACATTCTCTCTCATCATCATATCTCAATTCTTATACTTTGGCCTCCTTCAGTCCCCTCAAGAATCTAAGGTATGCCCATGGCTCAATTTCTGATACCATTCCTTCCTTTACTATTTCAAAAACTTAAACACTGGGACATTCAAGGATCCCTGAATAATCTTGATCCATGCCAAACTCTAGATGGATCGTGCATAGGCGAGGAGCACACTTAGCATACACTTAGTGGATCTATGCCGAGCACTGTGCAAGCTGTTTAGTTCCACTAAATAGGGTTTCATTGTTTCTTCCTCTTCCTTCTTCTCTTCTTCCTTTCTTTCTTTTCCAACATCTTCTATACTCCCATTTCTTTCGCCACACCCACTTTATCTACCACCCTCTTTCTCACCCCCTTGACTTTCCCTCTACTTCTCTTCATGTCCCACCTTTATGTTTCTCTTGTCTTCTTCCTTTCTGTGATTCATTTTTATTCAATTAATTCTGACTTCAACTAACTCATATAATCCAACAAAATGACATTATTTTGTCGAAGCTGTAATGACCTCATGTTGTTCAATTAACTATCCACTTCTAGTCTTTTGAATTCTAGGACAGTAAACATCATGCGAGAGAGTTAGCTGCCTCTACTCTCAATGTATTTCATTTACTTTGCATCTAGGACAGTAGATACATTCTTTGTTTTATTTGATGGTCTTCTATCTTGTTCCTTCCTAGACTCTGTAGGGTTCTTTTTTTCTTATCCCTGATCACCTAATATTGAAATGTCACAGGTGTCAGTTCTTATTCTTGACTCCATTTTTCTGCCCTTCCTTGTCAGTATAACTTGATTTATTTCCTATCATAAATTCTGGAAGGTAAAGTTAGAGTGCAATTATATCTACTCAGGTTTAGCTATTTGATTCCACTTTAAGAGCATATGCATTGTGTGTGTGTGTGTGTGTGTGTGTGTGTGTGTGTGTGTGTTGGGAGGTCTGTGACTGATGTGTGGAGCCTTCTTTTATCAACCAATACCTAATTAATTGAGGTGGGTTTTCTCAGTTGAGCTCAGAGCCTGGCAATACACTTGTTCTAACATGCCAGCCAAACTAAGGAATTCCATATTCAATTTCTGATGCTGGAATTCCAGGTAGGCTGTATTTGTCAGGTTTATTTTTATAATCTCACTGACAAAGACTGTCACTGAACACAGTAGAAAGGAAATTACAATTATGATTAAGATTATTATAATAATTATTTGCTTGTGCTTCATAAATGCTGTATATACAGGGTAACACAATGTAACATATTTTCCTGGAGAGATATGAATAAATAAATGTCTGTGCATCTTAGACTGGAACCAGTAACAGACCAAAATACTAATACTACCAATTCCAACTTGGTAAACCAAGAATATTTTTAGGTTTGACAGAAGCATGCATTACTCAGAAACAGATTCTTGACTCAGCATGGATGACAGCTGTGGAGCTACCTGCATAGGTATTGAGTGAGTTCTGACTGTTTCCCAAAAAATTGCAGTTAAATTTCAAAGTTAAATTTTGATTCCTTTGTAGAAGGAGCTCACAGTAATCACTGAACAAAAGTAGCAGCTATAAATGGCTTAATTCCCATAACCCACATCTAAGACCATATTTTCTTTCAGCCATAGATAAATTGGCCTTTTGATAGCATGTCTTAAAATTTTTAGTTATACACAAATTATATTTTCACACTTTATGATGCATGAATATATCATCTCTGCCTAATATTGCCAACGTGTTAAAGCAAGATCAAGCAGCTGAGTGTGAAAATATTTTAATATTTTCATAGACATTTCTGTAACCCACTGATAGGAACAACTAACCTAATTTTTTATCATGGTAAATTTATATAATTGGCTCTTTTCTATGATTAGAGATATTAATTCTAAAGCATATAAATTCATTTTGCATAGCATTATAGAATTTTTTAAGGTGAGATGTTTAGAAATCTAAGTGTGAGCCCATCTATGCATTCTCTGCAGTATATTGGTTGAAGTTTTGTCCAAGTCCTTGTTATAGGCTGTCTATAGAATGGGTTGTACCTCCTGATGCCAACCTTGGAGCCGGTGCTTTTCAGCGTCCAGTACAGGACAGAGAAGAAAGCAGAGCTTCTAGCTTTCGAAAACTCTCTCTACACTGGAGGTTCTAAATTGAGACAATTAAGTTCTACTCTAGAAGCAGGAAAGCACCCTAGAAACAAGAAACATTTCTACTTTGTAAGACAATGCTCATGAAGGTGTGTGTGTGTGTGTGCATATGGTGGGAAAATGGTCTTGTACCCTGTAAAGATTTGTTACTTGTATTAGTTAAATAAAACATTTATTGGCCAGTAACCAGGCAGGAAGTATAGGTGGGGAGACCAGAATAGAACTATGGGAAGAGAAAAGGCTGAATCTGCAGTCATCACCCAGATCAAGAGGAAACAAGATGAGAATGCCTCACTAATAAAAGGTACCAAGCCACATGGCTAACACAGATAAAAATTATGGGTTAATGTAACATATAAAAGTTAATAAGAATCCTGAGCTAGTAGGCCAACCAGTTTATAATTAATGTAGATCTCTGCGAGTTTCTTTGGGACTCAATGGCTGCGGTACCAGGCAGGACAGAAACATCTGTCAACATGTATGCTTGTGTGTGAATTGTTTATTTCCTGAGTTTTAAAGGGTGCAACTTTCCTTCAGAAAGGAGTGTTTTATTCACAGGACACTGTCATACAAAAACTATAAATACTTCACTTGATTAAAGGAGGGTTCCTAAAATATACATTCATGTTACAGTTTTGTCTGCTATTTTCAATTGTAACATATATACTATAAATGCAAAAATCATTTACTTAAAGTTTTCTTCATGCTAATTTTATTTTTATGAATTTATTGTTCATTGATACAAATTAAATTGATACAAATTAAAGATATTAGATGCAATGAGTGAATTAGAAGGAATTGTAGAAACATGTTCTCTGTGAGCTATAATGGCTCTGGCACATACTCCAGATTTTCTCTCTGTCCTTCTAATAGTGGTTTTGAATCACTAATAAACAGCCAGAAGATTTTCTTCTTCTTTTAGGTGAAAACTTAAATTCCCTTTATCCATCATTAAAGATTTTTTAAAAGAAGCTGCTGCATTGAATGAGGAGAACTCTTATCACCCAAGCTTGCTCAGTGGGATATCTTTAACTGGAATGGGTTCTTGAAATTAAGTTTAGTGATAATGAGCAAAGAAATGTTCATTTTCTTGCTCCCCGGCTTCTGAAAAATGGATATCTACAAACTAAAGTAGTTTTAAGAGACAAACTATGGGGATGGAAATAATTACAATGCAATTGGCTCAGTACATCAAACCATAGAAGTTGTAGTTGCTGCAGCTCAATCCAGCTTTCCGACCTCGTGTCTTACTGAGCATGCACTAACATGGGATGCATTCACTTCTTTTATTTCTTTTGGAGTACTTGCTATTTGAAAACCTCTGGGTTTTCTTTTGGCATCTATTACTTCAATTTGACAACTATAAAATATACAAGAAAAGGAGACTGTTTGTTCCATAGACTCAAAACAAAATATTATACAGAGAGAAAAATAAACATTTTATAATGTATATGTAACAAAATCCTTTCATGAAAGAATTTTCTAAAGAGCAGTATCCCACATGTATGCATTGGTATGTATGTGAGTGTGTGTGTGCATGTATGTGTTAGCGAGGCATGCCTAACCTTGACAATATTCAATGCAAATATCAGAAGAAGAAAGAAATTTCAGGATACAATTATCTATTAATAATTATTAATAATTAAAAAGTAAAAATAATAATCACATGTCATACTTGCTTCAATCTGGAAAACAACTAAAATAGTGTTTGATATCTGTTTATTCTCTCTCTGGGTCTCTCAGTCTCTTTCTCTCTCTCTCTCAAGTGTGTGTGTGTGTGTGTGTGTGTGTGTGTGTATTGCTGGTAATGAAATATAAGATCTCTTACAAGGTAAGCCCTTAAACAATGAATTGTAAATTCCTCAACCCCATGATTTTTTTAATATTTTTGTATGCTTCATTTTTCCTTTATTTATGCTAAATGCACATGCTGCTTAAAATGTGTCATAGACGCTTAATAATATTGATTAGTTCTGTCTTTTTCCTGCTAGCCAAAGGAAAATGTTTCTAGAATGTTATCAAGAAACTATACAACAGGTTTCAGACTGTAATTATCTGTTTATAATTATATACCCCAGCTTTATTCATTAACAAATAAAAGCAACACTTATACAGAAGGACTTCCCACACCATTTCCCCTTTTCTATTGAAATAAAAAGGAAAGTTTTAAAAACTTTAAAGTAGTAAAAACACATATAACAAAAAATATGAAGCAAGAATTACAGTTACAGTATTTCTATCTGCTTTTTCTTTTATCATAACCAAGGAAAACTATAATCATAACTATATAATTTTCAACTCCATCAAAGACCCCAGAAGGATATAAATTATCTAAGTTAACAGAAAGTACATTGTAAGCAATTTGCCTTATGTTGGTGCCATTCTGTTAGCAGAGACTACTTGTTCATTTTTTTAATATTCTCAATAATATTGCCTTTATATTTAATTTTTCCTTTGAATAACATAAAATATTTATCATCTTGCATCTACCTCTCTGTCTTCTTAGCTTGCAATCCTCCCTTTTGTTCTACTAGTATTCTGAACTTCTCTGTTTTTATCATTTTTTACTTTATCATATATCAAGGTCTTCACAGGATGTTTTATCTTATGGACATTTTACATTCATTAAATTGGATGATTTATGTCATTCCTTAGGCCTCTCCTACACACACATATCAGGCTACCACAATGGATTAGAGAAAGCTTCAACCAATATACTGCAGAGATTGCATAGATGGGCTCACACTCAGATTTCTAAACATCTCACTGTAATGAAGTTCTATATTGTTATGCAAAATGAATTTATACACTTGAGAATTAACCCCTAGTCATTGAAAAGAACTAATTATATAAATTTACCATGACAAAAAACTTGGTTAGTTTTTTCTTGACAATGGGTTAAAAAATTATTTTCTAACTCAGCTGCTTGATTTTGCTTTAGTATATTAGCAGTTTTGAGCAGAGATGATATATTCATACATCTTGAAGTATGAAAATATAAACTGTGTATAACTAAAAATTTTAAGACATGCTATCAAAAGGTCAATTTACTTATAACTTAAACAGAACAGGGTCCCTTCTGTGTATGCGCTGTGAGAATTGTGCAGTTTATAACCCTCACTGACTTTTCAGGATTTCTATGAGCTCCCTGAACAGAGGGTTCAGTTTTCAACTTCAGTTTCTTAGGAAACAGAACTCAGTAAGCAGCATAATTATAAAAGAAAAAAGTATAAAATGAAAATGAAAGTACAGTAGAACAACAATTAAATCAAGTACCAGATTCATAAGTTTAAAATGTTTTATTTAGAGTTAATAATACTAATTATAGTTATCAATAGAATCTTTACTAGAATAATCTAGTTGTATTACTATACTTCCTTAAAAATTTTATTCTAAATTTTTCAGAAAGGCTATTTTTTGAGGTTTGTGTGAAAATTTTTTCAGTATATGCTTACAGGGACTTCTGTGTTCCATGCTTCTGCTGTGCAGTTGGAGGATATTTGTTCACTCGCCTGTACATGGAGATAAAAGTGGATAACTATTTCTAGTTGGTGGATAGTAGATTCTAAGCAAATACAATGTGTATGTGCCACTTGTAGGTCAAGTACGCAATCCCTAGTCCTTGCCACACCATGAACTTCCTGGGACAGTCAAGCATGACAATGAGCAAATTCTCTTAGTCTGCACTGAGGAGTGATGTCACAGAGGCCATTTGCCCATGTCTACAACAATTTCAACAAGAAATCATTGCTACTTTTCTTACTATAGAGCATTTCTAACTGGCTCAGTGCGGCACCCATGTTCATTCATTTTTTTTAACCATTCTAAAGTATTCATAGCCTTCACACAAAAAGTTTTTGGAAATATGAAACTGTTTTAGCTTTCTCTTTCTGAGATTACATTTACCTGAAATCTCTTGATATAAAAAAAAGAAAACCAACTTCTTTTTTAGTATAAAGTGACTCAATGTCCATATAAGTCTTTAATTACTTTGATATTTAACAGATTCCATAGAGAAATGAATTTAAACAATGAATGTGGTCCTAAGCAGCCACCCTAGGGACATTGAAAAATTGGTTGCTAGTAAAGGTGACCTTTAACTAATGGAAGAGTGGAATAGCACTGGTCACCTTAGGGATTTAGTGCGGGTGTTTAAGAAAAGCGATTGCCGGCTGAAGGTGGCCTCTGGCAGCTATCTCATATTTATATTGTCAGCATTCAGTGCTCACTGTGATTTTATATTCCAAAATTGAAGATCAGGACAAACGAAACTACTGTATCCTCTGCTAAAGTAAATAAGAAAATGTTATTCTCCCTAGTTTAAATTATTAAGCTGAAAAACACTATAAAAACATTATAAACCTTTGATGGACAGTGTATCTTCTCCAAAGTCAGAGGCAAATGCAAGGCAAAAACTTAGACTTCTAAATCCAGGGGACATTCATTCTTACAAGGAGTTAAGAAGTAATGGCTAAGAAATATTGAACACTGTTAGTTTTGGAAATTCTGAGTCATAGCAACCTAATACTAATTTTGGTCTCTGAATTCCTACAATTCATACAATAGGTTCTGATCTGAAAAGATACCTGATAGCTACGCAACAAAACCAATACTTAACCAAAACTGAAAAAGCAGAATACCCTATTGGCACTAAGCCATGGTAGGATAGAAATTCTAGAAAACACTCAACAGTGCAATAAACCAACAGGAGCACAGCAAATAAAATCACAATTTAAAGTGGTCTTCTTAAATTCCACTTGGCCTTTTGGGCGGGAAAGCTGACCCCAGTACTCCAATGGAGCAGAGATGAATTTACAAGCATATAGACTTTGTAGCTACAGAACCTTGTGCTTGTTCTATGGCCATAATCTCTAATTCCCTAGTAATTGTCCAACAAGCTAACCTGAATTTTCATTTTGCATGGAACCTTGTGGTCCAGATGCTCTTAATTCTATCTGGTATTTGCACATTCTGAGAGTCTGTCTCCTCTGGAGCCTTACTATGTTTAAGCATGTAAGTCACTGCTGCTTCCTTCATTATTACACTATAAATTCAAAGAGAGAGAGAGAGAGAGAGAGAGAGAGAGAGAGAGAGAGAGAGAGAGAGAGAAATAGACTGTATTTTCACCATTTTCCCTATTGTTTAATTGAGATGCTAAGTTAATGCAACTCTGATGGCCTGGGGAGATGGCTCACTGTGTAAAGTACTTGCTGAAAAAATATGCAGACCTGAGTGTGGATCCTAGTACTCACATAAAAATTCATCTACACACCTAGAACCATAGTCCTGAGTTGGTAGAGGCTAGTAGATCACCAGCCTCTTCTAACCATTCTAGCAAAATCACTAAGCTTCAGATTCACTGACACAACTGTCTCAAAAAACACAGAGAGGGAGACAGAAGTAGACACCTAATTGATGTCAACTTCCGGCCTGCAGAAATGTACATATACAAAACAAAACAACTTTTTCTTTATAAAAACACTTTCACAGCATGAATGTCAATTAATCATTTTTGACTAAAGACATAAATAAAAGAAATCTGAGGAAATTTTGGGAAGCAAATTAGGTTAATAAGCAGCCTGAAGGTTATGGAGAAAATAAAAAAAAACTAGGATAAATATACTAAGAAGTATGTTGAATATAACAGAACAAACAATGAAAGCAAAGAGTCAGATACTTGTCACAAGAAGAAATACAAGTTGTCTTGAGTTTTGAAGTACAAAATGATAACCTGTTTAATGTCTGCATTTATATAGACTCTTATATCCTTGATGATTGTATCGTCTATATAACCTCATGGTGTATTTTAATGTGAACTGTTGTATTAACTCTCATATAACAATAAGTTAGTCCTTCTGTATATATACAAAGAACAAATGAAATTATTAGATAAGGAATATGGCTCTGAAGTTCTCAGGATGGATCAATGACAAACACCTGAAAACCTGAATTTGATCCCCAGGTCCCACACCTTGAGAGGGGAGAAGAGATTATTACAGAACATCCTCTGACCTTCATATGCTTTATAACACAAATGTACACCCACACACACATAAATAAATGATTAAATAAATGCAATGAAATATCACTACTATCACAAACATCATCTTGGTTTTCAAGACAGGGTTTCTCTATGTAATTATGACTGTATGGGAACTCACTCTGTTTACCAGACTGACCTCGAACTTAGATAGCCACCTGCCTCTGCTTCACAAGTGCTGGGATTAAAGGCATGCACCACAACTGTCCAGCTAATAAAATGTTATTTATAATAGTATATAAAGGGATTAGACAGATGGTTCAGTGTTTAAGAGCCTTGATGCTCTTGCCAAAGAACCTATTTAGAGTCCCAGCATCTATATTACAGCTTACAACAATGTTTATCTCTAGTTCCAGGGCATCTGGCACCCTCTTCTAGCTTCAGTGTGGACATGGTCACTGCCTCTAGACTACCCTGAGGCAAGCAAGCAAAACTAAGATATATTACTAAACCTTCTCTTAAAACAACAACAACTGGTGATAAACTTAGCAGCAGAGTGTTCCGCAGCATATGCAAGCTTCAGTTCAAAGTGCTGTGAAACATAAAGTAAAATGAGATGAATTCCCACTGATTTCCTGCTAGTATGGAGCATCTCCAGACCTAATTCATATCATGTCACATTTCTTTCATGAGCCATGTATTTAAAGCGTCTTCGTTACACTTTCTTAATTTGAAAGGCAATATGTTTTAGCTTAACAAACAATATTTTTAACAAATGCCTTCCTTCTTGTAATACTATTATATACAAATTATTATAAGAATTTTAAACATATAGAATAACTCAGTGAAATTTTACAGTGGGAACTCCCATTCCACAGTCTTTGATACTCATGAATACATTGCTATAATCATACTATAGACAAATATCCATTTAACTAACTTTTGGTGACATATTTTAAACCATACTGCAAACAAGATCATTTCAATTTAAAGGTTTCAGTATGTTGAGTCCTTTTTTCCTTGCTGCTGAGGATATAGACTCTACTCAAGAATGTCATCATTAGTATCAAACTGAAGGCATCCTATAGGCAGCCATCAGTTAAATGCTTGAGACTCCCTAGCATAGGTTTCACAATGATGTTTGTTGCACAGTGATTGCATTCAAATCTCGGACATAAAATGGTCACTCTCTCCATGAAGTCTTGTCTCAAGAACATGCAGTAGAGCTGAATCCTCGGGAAGTCCCTTATGTGCAAATACTGCATTCTCTCTTCACACTGCCTCCACCTCCATCTTAATAAAATAAAGTCCCATAAGTTCTAGTCATTTTCACATTTTAGAATGCAACCCTCTTAAACCATCCTTCAAATGAAACCTTATCTAACACTTGGACTTCAAATCCTTGTTTTACAGCTGAAAGAGTTTTATCCAAGAGAACTCCCTGAAATGTGGAACCCATTAGCTATACACAATTACTCTTTCTGACAATATTTTATTGATTCTTTCAAAATTTCATGCAATATATTTTAAACAATTTTTTTTCCTCCCAGTTCATCACATTACCAACCTTCCATGCCTTCTCATCCAACTGGGAGATTATTATAGTTTTTTTTTTTCCTTTTTCCAAATGGAGTCAAGTTTGTATTACCCAGGATATTCTTTAATTTAAATCTGGGTTTTGAATCACCATATGTTGATAGAGGCTACCATAATGGACAGGAAATACTACAATGTGGAGAGGAGGACCATAAGATGCTGCCATAGGACATTTGGTCTATCCTATGTGTCATGTAACTACTTAGCTTCTTGGTCAAGAGCTGAAAAAAATGTGTGTCATGACTTTTCCTGTTTTCTTTCCTTCCTTCTTTCCTTTTACCTTTTGTTCTTTGGTGTTGTTTCACTCACTAAAAGGGACAATTTCTCTATAAATCAGTTGAATGAAAGCTAGAAGTCCTCTCAAAAGATTCAAGATGAAGGCTGATAACTGGAAAAGCACCAGGACTTTTAACCCCATTCCCCAATCGCCAAGGCCTAAAGATTTAAGTTGATCACTAAAGTCAACAGTTTAATTAACCATGCCTATGTAATGAATTCTACTTATACATATTTTTTAATGAGAGCATTAAGAGCGAATTTAGGTAGCCACACTGTTTCTGTATGCCTTCCCCTATATTTCTCTTTATCAATATCTTTTGTAATATCTTTTGAAATTAACTAATAACTAAATACCCAAGAAAATATGTAAAATCACTTATGCCTGATGAGTACATTTGGTTTGGTTTAACTGAAAAAATGTGAATTATTTTTGTCAGATATAAAATATTCACTACTAGTAAAGTTAGTACTGAAAGAAAAAAGGAAAGAGGAAATTTGTGTCAGAAATGGGTCAAGTTGCATACAGTTCTCTACACTCCTATGCTTGTGTTGTTTGAGCTCTTGGAAATGCATTTATCTTTTGTATAGAGCACAAGCAGAGAGGTTTATGGTTCCTGGGGACTCCAGCTTAGACATGAAGAGTTATTTCATATATTGAATTTTAAAAGGAATAAATAAAGGCAAAAGTGTGGAGGCTGGAGAGATAACTCAGTTGCAAATGTTCTTGCAATGCAATCATGATGATCTGAGTCAAACATTTGGAGTTAAAGAACAAGCACAGCTTGATAGCAAGCACTTGGAATCCCAGCATGGTGGGGGGTAGACTGCAAAGGTAGAACGATCTGTGGGGCTCACCAACTGCCAGCTCAGCCCCAGCACAACCTAATCTAGAAGCCTCAAAGGTAAATGGCCCACAAAGAATGATATCCAAGTTTTATCACTGGACTCTTCATGCACATGGATATACATTGTAAACATAGGAGCACACACATGCATGCATGCACACACACACACACACACACACACACAAAGCAAGGCATATCAAAAAATAACTAAAGCAAATCTCTTCATAAACTGTAGGCCAGACTGAAAAGAATCCCACAACCTTTCTTAGGGTCTGTCAGGTCCTGTGGATTCTTTGCCTTTCTGATGACTATTTGCAACCTAGAAGTGAAATTGAAAAGGCTGTGCTTTGTGAGTCTGTGAACAGCTAGAAGTCACCTTTCTTCTCTGTATACCTGTTCTTAGTGCATACTTGGTATAAAAAGAGCATGACCTAAATGAAGGAACCACACAGTCCACCTGAATCTTGAGTAGACTGGCTGAAAGAAGGAAGTACTACACTGAAGTCTTATCTCCCTTTTAGATCTATCGCAACTGACAAAAACAGCCAAACTGGTCATTCTGCAGGCACAGCAAAACAGCTCATTCGCTCTTTGCCCATATTTCTAAAGGTAGGTCCCATGAATTCCATTACTGACTTTTAGTACACATGCAGGATGTAATGCCAAGAATGCAACACTTCATGCAAGGAGTAAAGAAGGCGCGTCCTACTCCCGTTTTGAGAGCCTTTCCTTTGCGGGAGATTTTGGAGCCAATGCACAGATGTGTGCTGCAGAAGGCCACACTAAAGCAGCAGGTGCTGTTTGCCAAACTGGTTTGCTGGTACTCATCAACTTTTTTTGTTCCACAATGATCTAAAGTGTGTGCACAGCATTAGTAAAATGTTTTGTTCTATTTATGCTTCATTCCTTTTCAACTTTTTTTCCATTGCATATTTTGCTTAATTCTATTGGTTGTATGGTTTCTTCTTTAGTTCTATATGAAATGACTGAGATTCACCCTGTAATTATACAAAATTTCACAAAGAAATGAATATAGATCCAATTGTAAAGTAACTTAAGGAAGTATGAGCAGCCCTGTGGCTGAGATACATCACTCTTAACAAGTTCAGAGCAATATGAAGGATGATGGGAATTCAGTGTGAATCAGTTCTTAGCAGCACCACAAAAGGGAGGATTTTCAATAGTCACTCAACTTATATATTCAATGAGCCAGCTTTGTTTTGAGTTAAGACCACTCCATGAATTGGAACCCATACAAGACACTGCATTGCAGCCAAGAACCTGAAACTATATAGGTCATAGACCTAGAAGAATACGAAATACTACTGTCCTACTAAAGGATCATAAAATAAAATGACTCCTTATGACTGCTCTACTGATAAACCTGTACCTTACGGAGCCATCATCAGAGAAGCCTCCTCCTGCAGCAAATGGGAACAAATAGAGAGACCCACAGCCAGCCAAGATGCAGAAAGTGAGAGACCTTGGAACGCTCAAAACTGAAATGGATGACTCTGTCAATTCCCTCCTCATGGGGTTGAGGAGACTCTGCAGAAGAGGAGTCAGGAAGAGTACAAGGGCCAGGAGGGATGGAACTTTCTAGATTCTGAGGAATGGCACATATCTGGATTCACAGAGGTTGTAGTAGCATGCATGGGGCTTGCACTTGGCTACACCACATAGGGTCTGAGAACTGAAAGGAAATGTGGACATATGCCCCACTCAGAAGCCAGAAACCATCTGCAACTGATAGCCACTTGCAGATGAAAGAATAGTTTTCTTCAAGGGAGTTTTACAGGGGAAATGGACCGTTTAATGGGAAGACCCCAGGTCAAGCAGTAGAGGGTCAACTCAAAACAAGCTTCTTTGTCTCATAGTGTTAACTTTTTAAAGTTACATTATTTAAGTTATAGGATTTTGTTTGTATATTATGGGTTCAAGTTTTGTGTTTCTATGACATTCCTGTGTGTGTGAACATCCTAGGCTCCACATCTATATACATTTCTTGTCATTCTTCTTTGGCTTTTTTTTTTTCCTTGTTTGGTTGTTTTTCTCTATTCTGATTTGCTTGTTTCTGTTTTATCCTATTGTATTGTGTTGTATTATTACTTACTATATGGATGTTTATTCTAACAAGAAACAGGCTGAGTGTGGATCTGAACAGGAAAGGAAGTGGGAAGGGATTTGTGGACAAGAAACTGTAATCAGAATGTATTTTATGAAAAAGTCTATTTTCAAAATAGAAATATATAACATAAAATATTGGAGACATTTCTGTTGTCAAAACTGTTTCTTTGGAGAAAATAAATATGTAAATAAAAGTCACTGCTGTTTGGCAGATTGTCTTATTACTCATAATTTATTTTGTCTTCAATGTCCAAAGCAGTGGAAACAGACATAATTTTGTACATGTTCCCATTTTTCTTCAAAACAAAATCTTGTAGAGACTAAAGAGATGGCTCTGTTGGTAAAGGTGCTTGCCTCGTAAGCATTAGGACCTAAATCTGATCCCCCGCATTCACATAAAATGCCTAAAATCCTAAAAAGGTTATGGCAGACTTGTAAACCTACCTGGAGGGCAAAGACAAGAGGACACATGGGGATTGCTGGCCAGTCAAACTAACTGAACTGAGGAGTTCCAAGTCAGCGAGAGACACCCTCTCACAAAACCAAAGTTATAGGAATACTGGAAGAGGTTGACAGTTGGTGTACACACACACACACACACACGCCCTGCGCGCACGCATGCATGCACAGACACACATGGAGAAGAGAGAGATGGAGAGATCACATGATCCCACTGAGCTAAAGAGAGGAGAGATTCTATAATTTTTAGATTTAATTTTATTTTTCAACCTTCAATATGCATGTTTTTTATTCTTCTGTAGTTTTCATTTTTTTTGTTACTTAAGAACTCTTCTTGTAATAAATACTTAGAGATAGTTGTCTACATTGTTTCTGGGACAAAAGCTGGGTTTTTTTTCAGGCATATCTGATAAAGAGAGCTTTGTACTTGAGTTGATATAGTTCTATCAATTTGCTCTTTGTTCATTTCATCTCTGTAAAATACATTAAATTCTGTAAAAAATCTAAATATTTAGCAAAAGGTATTTCTAAAACATTTGGAAAATGACAGCTAATCAATCATGCAGCCAATTATGAATTGGTACTTGTGAATTAGTACATTGTGTGAAAGTCAGTGAGGGATTTTTATTACTCTGCAATTACTCTTCAGGTCACATTTGCTACAAATACTTAGAAAATATATTTACTTTGATGATCTTTGATTACCCATTCTATTAGCTCTTGCTTGTTTTTCACTTATTCAACTGTCAACATGGTAACCCCATACTGACCAAAACTCTTTTTGATCAAACTCCTTGCAAATCTCTGAGCCATGGATCCCATCTTTCAAAATACAGTCTTAGAAACTATTGAGTTGAGTTTTTTTTTCCCCTATTTCCCCCTGCTCCCTGAAGTTTTCCTTGGTAATCTTCTGTCCACCTATACCCCTTTTATTCCCTTGTTTATTCCCACTATTCCCCATGAAATTGAGCCCAAACTTCATACTGAAAATCTTCATTTGAATTGACTAATACCTATATCTTGATCTTGAATAGTCTAGTTTGAGTATTACAAAAAGTACCAGAATAAATTTAATTTAGAGATATTATAAACATGGATCTTACTTCCTGGTTTTCTGAGTCTAACTTAGTTGAGAAATTGACTCTGATTACGGTAGTTTTCTTTGAGTAAGAGCTTTTTCTTGCATGCTTGCTAGTGAACCACACTAATACCAGCATGGCAGATAATTCCAAAGTTGCAGTAAAGGCACTTACATATTGGTGCTAACCAATAGCTATCTACTTTGACTCAAGTCCTACTTAGCAGGGGAGAAATCCTACTGGTACTGGAAACATAGCTACCTACATAGGACTAGTGAGTTCATGGACCTTGAAGGACAATCTACTACTGATATTTTCCAAAACCAATAAAAATCCTAACTGCACTCTACATGCTTATTCTTATATCTACAAAAATTTTAGATCACATCTCCCGTCAAATGGGCTTCTCTTGAAAACAGAAGGAAACCATCTGAAAGCCACACTAGTGAAAATATAGAGAAAAACTGACCCTAGATGCCAAGCCCCAATTAACAGTATAGCCTACACTTAAGGCTTAGGAAGCAACTCCAAATTTGGTATGGGCCAGAGAACTGGGAAGTCTGTTGTGAGATTGTGCCTTCCAGTCTTCTAACTGTGACAAAGATGCTATTATCCCCATGAAATCATGAAAGTGTGAAAACATGACTATCTAAGCAAGACGTGAACAATTCCAACAATAATTTACATCCAATTGCAGATGGAGGAAGTCTCACAGGGCCCCATCCCTAGAGAAAGAGCAACAGGCATTTATCAACTGCAGAGAGAAGGAGTATTAGTCTTCCCCATGGTGGCATCCCATAATTGGTTGTGCAATGTTAAGTAGTCAGTCCTAGAAATATATACATGCTGACAATACTGAATGGACTCGTAAAGTTTTATTTATAGATCAATTTAATTATATGTGTATGTAACAACAATAATTAAAAGGGGCCATAAATTTGAGAGGGAATTATGACATGAGAGACTGGATGGGAGGAAGGGAGGATGTAATTATATTTTAATTAATAAATTTTTAAAGATTAAGCTCTCTACCACTTGCTTATTTAAGCCTGTTGAAATAAGAGCGGTGGGGCTGCGTCCCCAGCACCCCAGCCGCCTGCTAGCTTATGCCCGAAATAACAACACACAAACTGTATTTATTTAAAGACTGCTTGGCCCATTTCAATCTAGCCTCTTCTAGGCTAATTCTCACATATTAATTTAGCCCATTTCTAATAATGTGTGTAAGCACCCCAAGGTGCGCTTACCGGGAAGATTCTAGCCTCCGTCCATCCTGGGTCTGAGTTTCATGCGTCTGCCTCCGAGCACAGAGCTATCGCGTGTCTACCCATCTACCCGGGAGAGCTGAGCATGGCGTCTCTGCTCCAGAGCAGAGCTGTCGAGTCTGTCTGAGGAATCTTACCTCACTTCCTCTTCCTCTTGTTTACTCCTCCCACCTATGTTTTAACCTATCAGGGCAAGCAGTTTCTTTATTTAATTAACCAATGAAATCAACAGATTGATATATGACACTACCACATCATAAGCCTATCTATTCCTTTCCCCATGCCTATTATGGTGCTTTCTATTAGGATAATTTAATAGTTTACTACTGGTGCTTCATCAGAAAATGTATATTTGAGCACTCTATTTTTTTAATTACAGAAAAAAATACAAAACCATAATTTGCTCAAAAATAGCATAATAGTACTCTACACACTATATACTAGTTTAGAAATTAAAATTGAAAAATGTAATTTAAAAAGATATAAGAGAAAGAAACTTCAAAGTGCCAGCAGCCTAATCTCTTCTCTCTCTCTCTTTCTCTTGTGTGTATGTGTGTTTATGTGTGTGTTTTTTGTCTCTAAGACTCCATTTCTGTGTTTCTGAAGCCCATGAAACAAAATTCTTCACTTCCTATTACACCAAACTGTAGTTCTAAAATGTAATTTCCTCCATGCCATTCCAACCAAATTAAAAATGCTTATGCAGCCAGCACACTTGGACACACGTGAAAACCAATCTCACTGGAGCATCCTAATGCTTACTTGTCACTTCTCGGAGTACATCTAGGCAAGCACATTCTGCAGCTCTGACTGAATGCGCCTAGAAGAAGGCCCCACGAAATTGCATTTCCATCATGGACCCTATAGAATTCTGGTGCAGGTGTCCACCAGAAGAGTGCAATTATTTCTTTTTTCATCTAGTTCTCAAAATTAGTCTTATATTATGCTTTGATATTTAAGAGTGCTATGTTCTCCACACTAATCATCTTCTCCATCCCCCCAAAAATCAAGATAATTTATTAAAATTAAGCACTGATAAAAAGTGTAATGATCACAGGAAAAATCCAAATAAAACGGATTTCTTTTCTCTTCACCTTTAAGCTGCATGGTGCTGATTATCTGTTTTCTCTGTTATCCATTAAAAACTTGAAGTCAAGGGTGTTATATATTTTATACAGCACATCTAATTTTTAAAATCTCTCCTTGATTTCAAAATTGCTTTATACTGGGCCTCAGTAATGTACCAATAATTTTGAGGAAAAAACAGAAAAATATACTCATAGCCTTTCAAAGATTAAACATTCAAGAAAGCAATGGAATGTATACAGATAATTACCCAGCTTAATAATTAGTAGTTCCCCAGAGAAATAGAATCATGAGGCTATGAGTATATAGACAGTTTATTACATATACATGTGTATAGGTGTGTGTATGTAATATAATGTACATTACTATATCATATGCTATTTTGGATGATAATACACAATAATACATAATTGTATATGCATATACAGTATAAATATATGTGCAATGTATAATAAAGTATATGCCAATTTGTATATAATGTAACATAACATGAGTTGATATTTTATACATATGTATACATATATGGAGATAAAGTAAGAAAAAGCAGTTATGAGTGATTGCCCATTGTGATAAAGATGAGGGATGGAACACAAGCCTGTAATTTAGAGGAAGAGCTGAGAAATCTGGAAGATCTGAGAAGAATCTATTGGAGCATAAATTAATTTTTTGCATAATTTTATGCTTTGGAAATGTTAGTCTTTGTTCTAGTCTTTCAGCTACTTGGGTGAAGCCCACTCAGATTATGGAAAATAATGTGCTTTACACAGAGTCCACTGTTCTGTTAATCTTAACTAAAAATTATGCCACCAAAGCATCTAGAATAAGGCTTGATAAAGTATCTGAATCACATGCCTTCCCCAAACTGACCATCACAGGTCCAGAATGGAAGTTTAAAATTCCCTGGAGGTTAATATGCTTTTTATTCATTGCATTCATTTCTGTCCAATGTGAGGCAGGCAACTAGATCCATAAATCTTTCCTTCAACCAAAATCATTAGATCTAAAACTCCCAAAAGATTCTAATCAATGACTGATAAAGTTTTTGCAGAGAAATCCATGCATTCTGGTTTAGAAAAGGAAGAATCTGGTAAGCCAGGTAGAGTTGTTGAAATTTTATAGTTTATAAAAGAAACACCAATTGAAGCTGCACACTCCCTCCTCTAATATTTCAGTTGAGAAAAACTGGAATATGAATTTGCAAAAATAAATTCTCCATGCACAGGTTAACAGAGAAGGTTTGAAACCTTTAATCATTTAGAGCTGGGAAGTTATATGGATGTTGGATAAACCTTTGGGACAAGTTCCCTCACAGCCCTACTGCCCAAAATGAGGGAAAAAATCAAATAAAATTCTAAGGATTTCCACTAATCAGCTCCCATCTAGGCTAAGGTAGATTTACGGTGCTAGTAGATAAGCTGAAATATGGTTAAGACAACTTCACAGTCCTACCAAGACCTCAATAAAACAAAAGGAGCAATCTGTTTCCTGCTTCCAGTGTGCCAAGTATACATAGCCAGATAAAATATAACCAACCAAGCTAAATATCAAGTTCAGACTGGAAAATAGCCTCGGTATTTTTAAGGGACTTATTTATAACTTTTCTATAGTATAAAGGCTGGAGAGATGGCTCAGTGGTTAAGAGCACTGACTGCTCTTCCAGAGGACCCGGGTTCAATTCCCAGCACCCACATGGCAGCTCACAACTGTCTGAAGATCCAGTTGCAGGGGATCTGACACATTCACACCAATGCACATAAGATAAAAAAAAATTTTAATGTACTTATATAAAAAAGAAGGAGTCTAACCTTCATCACCACAAAACCCAAAGAAATTTTCAAAAATGAAATTACCTTGTTATTATGAGTTTTGAGTGCTGCCACCACTAAGTGAGGGTGTAAGTGCACAGCTACAGAGGCACATGGACCTCAAATCCAAAGCAAGATTTATTGCAGCATTTATTGTGGTGACTTCCTTCCTTCACCTTTCATACCTGCAAGACCAAGGGGGAGAGAGCAAAGACAAATTAATTCTTTTAAAAAATTAACTTTAAAGTAAACATGACCAGTCTTAGATTATATCAAAGGATTGTGAAACTCTAGAAACCTGCATGAAAAACATAGAAATCTTGGTGCTGGATGTGGAGATGAACATAGGCAGTGGCAGGGCAGATGCAGAAGAAAGAGAAAATATGCACAAAGGTCAACAGAAGGAGGTACAGCTATGTATGGAAATGAATGCCTATGATCTGTGCACCCAGAGCCTAAGGTGCTAAGGGAGTCAGTTTGAAACCCTTTCTCCAAAAGGAAAACTAAAGGGCTTAGGTTATGCTCAGCAAGAGAAAGCTTGCCTAACATATGCCAGACAACCTTCAACACCAAAAAACATAAAGCAACAATAAAAACAGGAGAAGCAGAAAGGAGTTTTAAAATAAGTACAATGTTAAGCTGTATGAATTTAGATGGAGTACTCTTGTTAAGAGAAAAAACAAGGATCAAGGAGAGGAACCCACTTACTCCACAGGCATAGATTCTAAAAGATGTGCAGAATAATAAAATATTTCTTAAAAGTTAAACAGGATTTTAAACAGCAATGACTTAATCTTCACAACAAAATTGTGTTAAATGCAAAAGTGCAAACCTAAAGAAATATGCAGAGTAGAACCATTACAAAAATCACAACAATTAAAAAAAGCAAAATCCAATTACCATGTCTGGGATCATATCATGGTATCACTACCATAATGGAAAAAAGTTGAAGATGAGCATAGCACATGCAGGGGGTAGGGGAGGACAAATATGTATGTATGTATTATGTATGTATGTATTATGTATGTCTCATAAAACCTACCGTGAGTGTGTGTCTCTGTGTTTGACGGGAACATTTTCTTTAAATCTTGAATTTAGTGCATATCAGTAGTAGCAAATGCAGTTGACAAGTTGATGATGAGTCGTGAGAAATACATGTGACATAACTAGCCAAACTATTCATGAAGACCACAATAAAGTATATGGGCAAAAAAAGTTACATACCAGAGGGACAAGAGAGAATTCTCAAACTCCTCCCCAACCACAGCCCATGATGCAAGATAAAGGAGTCACATGTGTAAACTTTAGAAAAACAGCATCTCCACCGAAGATATTCTAATTCTAATTTTTTCTTTCAAAAAATGAATGAAAGGAAAGAAGGTAGTAGGGAGAAAGAGGGAGGGAGGGATAAAGAAAAAAAGAAACAAGAAAAGCATATCTCAATCTTATAAAATTTTAGACAAATATATTTCTGTATATATTATATATAATATATAATACAGTGTGATATATTGTATGCAATATCATATTAAATAATATATATATTAATTATATAATATAGTAATATTATATATCAGAGAGTAAAAAATATGCAAATTTGAGAACAGATTATTAATAAAACACAAGAAGCCTCCCAAAACAACCCAATAAAGAGATGGTAATGTACAATCTAAAGACTTGTGATGATCATTAGATCAGTAAATATTTCCTTATCACTAAACATCTAGGTAATTGTGGTTGGGAAACAGATGCTAAATATTATAAACTCTCAACAATTTATAATATAATTAATAAATACTGGAAGATGTGAAGGAGAGAAGTAGAATAATTGCATTTATACTTTTAAAATGCTTATTATACGTTTCCAAAGTATAAAATTAAGTGATGCTATTTAAAACTGAAAAATGTAAAATCACAATATTACAATCACTTAACAGAACATAAGGCTTTTTAAGAAAAATTTATCAGAGGCAGGTGAATCTCTGTGAATTCAAGGCCAACATGGTTCACATAGCAAGTTCCAGGCCAGCCAAGGCTACATAGAGAACCACTTCTCAAACGAAACGGCAACCACACCAACAAAGTAAAAGAAAATGAAAAATGTATCCATGGTTCATTGTTTTCCCCTTCTTCAATGTTGTCTTCCTGCCAAGTTCAAGGGAACTTACAATGAATATTTTCCCTTCACATATGTCCGTCTCCACAGAGATTTGTGCATGTTTGTATGGTATGAGCCTTAGTTACTAAAAGGAAACCACACCTACTGAGATGTTTACAAATGGTGATATATGGGTAAGAAGTTTGGGTATAATGGACAATGTTGCCTTTCCAGAGTAACATGTCTAGTGTTATAAGCCCCTAAAGTATTTATTGTCCCCTTTGGCATAATGTCTTTTTTATATATTTTTATTTAAAATTTTCAACCTCCTCCCATTTTCCTCCCTCTCCCCTCTCTTCCACCCCCCTTTTCTCCAATCCAAAGAGAAGTCAGGGTTCCCTGCCCTGTGGGAAGTCCAAGGCCCTCCCCTTTCCATCCAGGTCTAGGAAGGTGAGCATCCAAACAGACTAGGCTCCCACAAAGCCAGTCCATGCAGTAGAGTCAAAACCCAGTGCCAATATCCTTGGCTTCTCAGTTAGCCCTCCTTGTCAGCCACGTTCAGAGAGTCCGGTTTGATCATATGCTCCATCAGTCCCAGTCCAGCTTGCTTTGGTGAGCTCACATTAGATCAGCCGCACCATCTCAGTGGGTGGGCCAACCCCTCGTGGTCCTGACTTCTTTGCTCATGTTCTCCCTAGCATAATGTCTTATGAGTATTAAATAGGTCTTCTGTACATGTACTGATCTTATCATCCACCAACAGATCTAAGAACGTCATTGTCTGTCTGAGGGCAATAGCAGAGACTTACTTGCTGTGCTTTAACCAAGCTCCCTGATGTACCGACCAGTACATTAGAAACATGTTTTGATTCATGACATTTTTTGTTCTGTTACTATAAACACTTGATGAACCTATTATCACATTGAGACACAAAATTTAGGGTCACCTACAATCTGCATTCCCAGATGGTGGTTATTCAAGTTTAGCTCCAGAACAAAGTCACTTTTACATTTTGGAGATGTGAGTTGAGCTGTGCTTTTTCTGTTAACAATATTCATGTGAAAGGATATACAATATCAGTTAACATGCTTGTTCCTGTGCAATTTGATATATAGTTGAATTTTTATTATCATGACTATTATTACTAGGGATAAAGACAGAATTATAGTATGGTCGCATATGCAAGCATACCATTGGTTGGAAGAAGTATTTCTACTATTTAGAATTAGCTTGGGATAATTTTTTGTTTTGCTTTCTTTTTTTAAGGATTACAGAAAAAATCTTTTTTATATATTATAAGCTATTTTTATTTTATTTCTGATAACCTTATGGAAATATATTATTTTTTCAAAGTTAATATAGAAATTGGGAGGATATAAAATATCCAAGATAATTGAAAAACATCTTTCAAGAAATTATGTAGCCATTTCTCAAGCCTCACTACAAATTTAAATTGTGGAAAATATGACAGAAAACAGATAAGCAATATGGATAGATCAGAATGAGTATGTCTCCTCTACTTTTTACTTTGTTGTACTTCTAGCCCTCAGGGTGACAGTATCATCAGGCATTTTTTTCTTTTTTTTTTAAGAGTCCTTTTTTTTTTAATTAAAATTTTCCGCTTCCTTCCCTCCTCCCATTTTCGTCCCCCTTCCCCACTCCCCTCCCCTTTCCTCTCCAGTCCAAAGAGCAGTCAGGGTTCCCTGCCTTGTGGGAAGTCCAAGGTCCTCCCCCCTCCATCCAGGTCTAGGAAGGTGAGCATCCAAACAGACTAGGCTCCCACAATGCCAGTACATGCAGTACGATCAAAACCCAATGCCATTGTCCTTGGCTTCTCAGTCAGCCCTCATTGTCCGCCACGTTCAGAGAATCCAGTTTTATCCCATGCTTTTTCAGTCCCAGTCCAGCTCCCCTTGGTCAGCTGCCCCACCGTCTCAGTGGGTGGGTGCACCCCTCGTGGTCCTGATTTCCTTCTTCATGTTTTCCCTCCTTCTGCTCCTCATCTGGACAGAGGGAGCTCAGGCCAGTGCTCCAATGTGGGTCTCTGTCTCCATCTCCATCAATCGCAAGATGAAGGTTCTATGGTGATATGCAAGATATTCATCAGTATGGCTTTAGGATAGGGACATATCAGGCTCCCTCTCCTCAGCTGCCCAAGGAAACTAGCTGGGGACATCTCCATGGACACCTGGGAACCCCTCTAGAGTCAAGTCTCTTGCCAACCCTAAAATGGCTCCCTTAATTAAGATATATACTTTCCTGCTCCCATATCCACCCTTCCTCCATCCCAACCATCCCATTCCCCCAAACTCTCCCCATCCTCCCCTTCTCACTTTTCTCTCCCCATCTCCCCTTACCCCCATCCCACCCTACCCCCCAATTCCCAGTTTTTTCAATCTTGTCTATTTCCAATATCCAGGAGGATAACTATATGTTTTTCTTTGGGTTCACCTTCTTATTTAGCTTCTCTAGGATCACGAATTATAGGCTCAATGTCATTTATTTATAACTAGAATCCAATTATGAGTGAGTACATTTCCTGTTCATATTTTGGGTCTGGGTTACCTCACTCAGGATAGTGTTTTCTATTTCCATCCATTTGCATGCAAAATTCAAGATGTCATTGTTTTTTACTGCTGAGTAGTACTCTAATATGTTTATATTCCACACTTTCTTTATCCATTCTTCCATTGAAGGGCATCTAGGTTGTTTCCAGGTTCCGGATATTACAAATAATGCTGCTATGAAGATAGTTGAACAAATGCTTTTGTAGTATGATAGGGCATCTTTTGGGTATATTTCCAAGAGTAGTATTGCTGGATCCTGGGGTAGGTTGATCCTGAATTTCCTGAGAAACCACCACACTGATTTCCAAAGTGGTTGTGCAAGTTTGCATTCCCAGCAGCAATGGATGAGTGTACCTCTTACTCCACATCCTCTTCAGCAAAGGCTATCATTGATGTTTTTGATTTTAGCCATTCTGACAAGTGTAAGATGGTATCTCAAAGTTGTTTTGATTTGCATTTCCCTGATCACTAAGGAGGTTGAATATGACCTTATGTATCTTTTGGCCATTTGAACTTCCTCTGTTGAGAATTCTCTGTTCAATTCAGTGCCCCATCTTTTAATTGGGTAAATTAGCAATTTAAAGTCTAGTTTCTTGAGTTTTTTATATATTTTGAAGATCAGACCTTTGTCTGATGTGGGGTTGGTGAAGATCTTCTCCCAGTCAGTAGGTTGCCTTTTTGTCTTAATGACTGTGTCCTTTGCTTTACAGAAGCTTCTCAGTTTCAGAAGGTCCCATTTATTCAGTGTTGCCCTTAATGTCTGTGCTGCTGGGGTTATACGTAGGAAGTGGTCTCCTGTGCCCATGTGTATTAGAGTACTTCCCACTTTCTCTTCTAACAGGTTCAGTGTGTTCAGGAACAGATGGCCTGGATGTCTGAGTTCTACATCCAGAAGAGAATCAAGACTGCTGACTGAGATGATCAAGAATCACAGGATACTCCACTCATGACTTGATTATAATTCTAAATTTTCTTTAGGTACCCATAAGATTATCAGTGCCCCCAACCAGCCAGAAATAGCCTAGAACACTTTGCCCCCCAAAATGGACTATGAATGTTCTTGTTTTCTAGAGAGAAAGAGAGAGAGAGAGAGAGAGAGAGAGAGAGAGAGAGAGAGAGAGAGAGAGAAATGGTATGGGGCAATTCTGCATTATGTCAATTATGTTTGAAATAAACACTGATTAGCCAATAGACAGGCAGGAAGTATAGGCGGGAAAACCAGACAAGAAGTAGAGGTGGGGCAATGAGAACAAAAGTATTCTGAGAAGAAGGAAGCTCTTCCCCCAGTCCTGCCCAGACCACCGAAGAAGCAGGATGTAACCTACCCTGCTGAGAAAGGTACTGAGCCATGTGGCTAACATAGATAAGAATAATGGGTTAACATACACTACAAGAGCTAATATGAAACCTGAGCTCATGGGCCAATCAGTTTATAACCCAATGTAGACTTTCTGTATGATTTCTCTTTGAGACTAAAAGCTGGAGGACTGGGTGGGACAGAAATCCCAATAAGCAGGCCCTCATGTTACAAGTCTATGCTTTAAAATAAAATAAAACACTGCTGATAGTCCTGGCCAGTAGTCACATCTTAATACAACTAAATTAGAACCTTGGGAGTTTTTAAAAATCCCTCAATAACAGCTTTTAACTTTCTTACGTAACACATACCTTTGAGAGTGAAAAAGAGCAAAAAGCCATTTAAAGTAAGAGAGGAAACTCTGACTGAGCAAGCTTATCTCAGGGCCTTACCAGCATCTTACAGTGAACCCAACAGTCCAATGTACCTGTGTGAAAAGAGGAAATAAGTGCCAGCAGCAAGTGCTCACTGAAGCAATGGGAGACCATATACTTACCTTCGTTATGACTAATGACCTCAGTAGGAAAGTACAATTAGCAAGTCCATTAATCAGCGTTCTGTTCACTCTTACTCTGTGGTTCATAGCCATGGGTAGTTTACAAAATAAGAAACTCTTTTGTCAGCGTCTAATCTTGATCTCTTTCTTGTTACAGAAAGCAAACTCATTGAAAATGAGATGTTGTATTTATTCCCAGCAATATCTAAGTTAATCAAGACAGAACACATTTAAGTGACTAGTACTAAAAAAAGGAAAGTAAACTGAGCATTTCTTAAATAAACTATTTTTTCTCTACTCTTATACAACCACTCACATACTCATTGATTTGCTCAGGAAATACATGTGGGGCATCTGTCATACACTATGCACTCCATTCAAAACCCATGTAGCATTTCAGTCTTTGTTTCTGTCAAAGTGAAAAAGACCAGGTAATTATAAGAATCACACGACTTTCTGTTCTTTGTGGTTTTAGTTTTGGTTCTTTCTTTGTTTTTCTCAGGCTAGGAAATTTAAGAACACAGTATCAGTATCTGAATCGCATCTGGCTAGGGTCTTCTTGGAGCATAGCAGAGATCATTTGGTTGTGAATGGTTTGGAGCACATCTACTACTTGATGTCCATCTTCTTAGGAAAATAGTAAAGTGATCACAGGTCCCTCACCCACATGGCTTCATTTAACCCAATGGTATCCTGGAGTCCTTACTATCAATATATGAGTTTTGAAGACAATATTCAAACCATCATATTTTGTCCCTGACTCCCCAAATCACACTCTTCTTACATTGAAGATGCTTCATTAAATTCCTTGGACTCAAACTTTCATCTCATTACCCAAACCTACATTCTAAGCCCAGAATCTCATATTCGAATCAAATCTGGATCCATTGAGACAGGAACACCCACCAGTCGTGAAAATGTGGAATGAAAGCAAGCTTGCTACTTCCAATGTATAATGGTGTGTCAGGCATAGGACAGTTTCTCCCATCCCAAGAGAGAAAAATAGGTAAGCGACAGTAACATCTCTTCAGTATGTTCAGAGCCTAACAGAGAAAATAGCATTAATAAAAAGCTCCAAAGTAAAATATTTTGGATTTACAACCTGCATCTTGTACACATTGGTATGGGCCTCAACCCACAGAAACTCAGGAATATCTGCTCCTCACAGTTTACCTGAAGATGAGACTTAAATACTCTCAGATTCGAGTCCCATGTTTGCAGTCTTTGCAGAGTAACCCTTGCTCAGTGTCAATGCCACACCCATAGTTTAACCAGACATTTCTCTAGTTAAGACTCTGCAGTGTCTCTGTTTCCAGTGCTCTAGGCATAGTCCTCATATGGACCCTCTTCTGTATCTCTTTCCCTGCAATATGTTCCTTTCTGGACCCCCTGTGAGTCCTTCAGAATCCAGGAGGAGGGATGGAGGCTCCTATAGTTCTTGCCTTACACAGAGTGCATATGAGCAAGCTGCTAATATTTACACTCTGTGGCTTGCTGAGCAGAAGGTTGTTTTGTGTCTGGGGCCATTTTAGCACAGGTGGAGTAGTCAAAAAGTTGTCTCAGGAACACAAGAAATAAAAACTCAAAATAGTACTGGGCAAAGACTGTATCAACTACAAAGGGCCTTCTGCCCAATTATCCCTGCCTTCCCAGATCTTGGGACCTTCAGAGATCTGAGGGACAGCTTCAGAGGTCAGTCAAAACATTTCTGGAAATTTTTTTCTCATTACCTTGATGATCTGTTCTCTCCTTACTAAACTCCAAAGTAAACAAAAACAAACAAGAAGTACTCATCCACACCTTTGTTTCTTCTCTTTAAAGGTTGTATTATTGTCTCCTACACTGTCAGGCTGAGAATGTTGTAAGTACTTCCACTCTCTGTTCTTTCTAGGTACAAATTATGTTTAGATGATCCCTTTTTTTGTCTTGCTTCACTGTATGCAGCTGAAAGTTAGCCACCTCTCAGCCAACACTCTTAGCTGGTACAACAGATGGTTTAGATCACTATGCTGGTTGCTGCATTCCCCCTTGGTCTGAAGGCATGAGTACAGGGTCCTGGTCTCTCTGTAACTTTATAACAAGGTGGATCTCTACTCTAGTTTTTTACAGTTTGCTCCTTAGATTTGTTTGAGAGGAATGCATTTGAGAGGCCTTGTTATAATGGTTTTTATAGCCAACATTTCTATGAATATTTTGTTTAGGACCAATGAAGTGCTCTGAAAAGATTTGGGTTTCCCTTTGCTCTTCCTCTGGTCCTCCCAGCACCATTTTTATCTGTCTGTTCATGACAATACAGGGTTTTCAAAGCATTCACCTCAAAACTGCCCCAGGCTCTACTCACTACGCACTTCTACAGTTACAGAGCCTAAGACATACTGTTCAAAGGTCTTATTCTCATTGTTTTACTTCTTCCAACTATGCCCCACAGTTCTTATCTCCACCTAGTAGTCTATTCAACAGTGAATCTCCAGGGATTGTCTATTTATATAACAAAATCTTTGCTGTCATTTCTACACCAAAGGTACTGAATAATGTCTGACTTGTCACACTGTAATGAGTACCAATAAATCTGTTATTCACAATGAAGCATTATGTCTGGGAAGGCTGGGATTTTAGATCATCTTATCAATGTTCTAATGGTTTGTATCTCTTCTATCCTCACTGCCACTGAAGTTTATGTGTTATAAAAAAGTCTACAAATCATGTTATTGTTTTTGAGATGAGGCCTAGGATAGTTAAGTAGTAAATGATGCTATGACTGTGGCATCTGCATGATAGGAGTGATGGTTGTATAAGGAAAGAAAGAAAACTGAAATAAGCATCTTATTCTCTCTTGCCCTTAAATGTTCTGACAATGATGATCCACAAGAAAGTTCTAGCAAGAAGCTGAGTGCATTCCAATGCATTACTCTTGGACCTGCTATCCTAGTTCCAGAATTATGAGCCACTAGACGTTGTCTTACAAATTGCCCAGTTTCAAGTATTTTTATAGCCACAGAAAATGAACTAAGACAGAAAATTGGAGTTAAGGACTAGCACTGTTACTATAGAACACAAATGCTTCAAAATGTGGATGTAACTATGGAAGTGGGTAGTGAGTAGAGGAGTTGTTTGCTAAGGCCAGATTTTACATAGAAGTACAGAAACAGTCCTTAGAAATAGTAGAAATGCTTGACCACACAGTTTAACCACACAGAAAAGTTTATCACTTGGTAACAAGAAAAAAAACCCTGAGAATTTATGAAGCCAGTGCCTATATGTTGCTTATTCATTTTCCACATTCTCAAAAGTTATTGTCAAAAGTTCTAGCATAAATATCAAATGATAAGGTTTCTTTCTCATTGGAAATCATAGTTAAGTAAACAACAGAGAAAGCATTAGGTGCTGAAGTCTAGAAAATTAAACAAAAATGTAAAAGGCCTTAATGAAATAGGATTTGATAAAACCTGGTACGTAAGGTAGTTATTAAAGGTGAATTAGTTCTGCTGGTTAAAGTCTTAACACGGAGACTTTCATTATTCATCAATGATCAAACCCAGAGTAGATAATAAATAATGTATATAAATAGTTCTTAAGGAAAGAACTTATCATTCCCTAATCTCAAGAGAAAACATCTTATTACATGATTCAAAACACTGTCAGTAATTTGATAATTTTTAGACATTTACAATTCAAATCCTAACCTTTTCGTAATTTTTAACAAAATATTTCTCAACTAGTCCATTTGTCCCATTTAGATTTGACTTTTATCAAATGGAGATCAAAACAGTCTGTGATAATGTAATCAGGTAAGAGGTAACATGGCATTTCCTTTCCCCAGTGCTTCTGCTTAGACAGATGAGGTTAGAGTAAGGTTCTATAATTTTGCTGATGGTATTTGGTATGTGTCTGTAGTTCTTTCCTTTTTCTATCCTAAAGGAAACCATAAGGTGCTCAAGAGGACTCTCTCTTCATATCCAAAACATAGGAGCATTGCTGTGTGACATTTCCTAGAAAAATGTAAAGAAATGTCTATTTATTCCTATAGAGAAAGCATCTATAGGCCAAAAGAAAGGATTCTATCTAAATACAGTTTGGTGAATCAAAATCAATGAGTTTATTGAGGTTATTTACAAAGCCCAGGTCATTCTTAGGATGCTTACATAGATCACTAGGAACTCATCTAAGTACTTACTAGTAACTATTATACCAAAAAGCACCATCCCAACTCCCTCAGTCGACTATTTGCCTCTTAAATGGTAGTGATTAGAGTATAGGCAGTGTCAAGTCCAGAGGAAATAGCTAGACAATGAGTAACTTTTCCTCACAGGTGAACACAGCATACAAAGGACTCTCAACAATCAGTCTTGCTATCTTTGCAAGGTTGTTGACATACTCAGCTCAGACCCTCTTTACAACATCCTATTTCCCCTTGTCTCCTGTGAACCTATGCTTAGCAACTCCACATAGTCATCCATCCCCTTATGAAGGCTCTATGTCATATACAAGTAGATAAACTAAATTGTTTGTGCTTTTCTTCTTTTAATCTCGCTTTTGTTACAGGAAACCAAACCAGTGAAGCTATAACATTATAGCCAAATTGATTTAAGCATATTATGAGTTTTTAAAATGTATTATAGAAGTAGGTAAAGCTTTGAATAAGAAAAAATTCGAGAGAGAGAGACAGAGAGTGCTATAATCTGTCAAGTGGCCAGACAGCATTTATAGACAGAAAGCAGCCAGGAGTGATGCAGGGAGCTATTGTGCTACTGAGTGGGGTTTGCTTAGCTGAGTGTTTTGAACAGCATAATTTACTTTCATGTATTCAGCCAATACTGAGTCAAAATATATGAAAAAAGTGCCTATTCAAAACACATCTTTTTTTCTTGTATGGTTCTTCTAGACAATACAGTACACTATCTCCTTGCAAAGCAGTGAGATTGTATCAGGTGTTATTAGTAATCTGGAGATGACTAAAGTATATGGCAAGATTGTGTGGGTTTTAACCAAACATTTTGACATTTTATAAAAGGGGCTTGAACATCAGATGATTTATCTGCATGGAATCCTGGAACCACTGTCTCACAGGTAAGACTCAATGCTAAAATGTTTTAACTGTGTAAATATCTCAGAAGGAGAGCCTTTTGCTGAGAACATTTGTTGGCATTATAAACAGAATCATTTTCATGATAATGCAAAAGTAGTGGTTGCAATGTGTATGGTTTCCTAATCACTGCTGAAGCTCTTCCTAGGAGTTCAGTGTGAGGAATAAGGAATGAATTACCTCATTTTTTAAAGCAGAAACATCTCCTTCAAGTTATACTTTATTGCCAAATTTCTTTTCTACTTCTTCGGGCATTCTTTATTACCTGAGTGCTGTGGGACCATGGTCTGTACCCTGTCACTTGCATTTTAATAAATGTTGATTGTCCAGTAGCCAGGCAGGAGATATATA
>NW_026067937.1:8600844-8638615 GCF_014885135.2 Alexandromys fortis | reverse complement strand
CCAGGCAAGAAGTAGAGGCTGGGCAGTCTGCACTTGTCATCCAGACAGAGAGGAAGCAAGATGAGAATGCCTCACTGATAAAGGTACCAAGCTGCATGGATAACACAGACAAAAATTATGAGCTAATATATACTATAAGAGTTAATAAGAAGCTTGAGCTAATAGGCCAACCACTTTATGACTAATGTAGACCTCTGTGTGTTTTCTTTGGGAATGAATGGCTGTAGGACTAGGAAAGACAGAAATCTCAGTCAACACCTGAGGGTCCTTGTAATTAGAAGGATTCTTTTCTAAAAAGGTAAATTATAGATGAAATAGCTCTGTGTTTAATCTACTAAATTTTATGAAGTATAACCTGAAAGACATGGCTAGTTCAAGATGGGAATAGGATAGCTTACAGCTGCAAGAATCTATTTAGTACCATCTTAGGTTTTATCCAAAAGATAACATTAATCTCATTCCTCACACCTGCTATGGATCACTCAAAACTCCCTGTATCCATCCTGTAGTAGAGGGAGAGGTACCATTTTGTGCCACCTCTTTCCTTATCATTTATTCCATCACTGCAGATCTGTTCCTTGTGGTGTATTGGGCAGTATCTAATCAGAAATGTTTGGATTTTTTGAGGGAGGGGGTTAGAGATGTGGTTTCTCTGTGTATCTCTGGCAGTCCTAGAACTCACTCTGTAAATCATACTGGCTGAGAATTCATAGAGATCGCCTGCCTCTGCCTCCATGAGTGCTGAGATTAAAGGCATGCAAGACTATTGCCCAACTTTATTTTTTATTTAGTAAGATCTATTACCTTAATGAGCTACTCATACCTCAATTTCTTTAAAATGTCAAAAAAAGTATTCATCTTGTTCTGTTGTATAATTAAATCATATCCTCCCTAACATACAGACACCTTTTATACTGCCTCCTGGGAGTTTCCACTTTGGGAGTTTAACCTTTTACATGGAGAGGTATGAATCCAGCTGCTATAAACCCTTCCCCTACAATCACAGTACAGGAGAGAGATTGCCTGTTAGCATCTTGATGAAAAGACTAAGAAGAACTTCTACACTTTCTCACTGGTCCCTGTTCAGCCAATTTCTGTTAGGCTGATATACAAACTCCTATTCCAATTCCAATAAAGGCTGCACTTAGACTCGTGTGACCTTGGGATGACATGAGAGCAATGAGCTCATTAGAAGCTGAAGGAAATGAAAATAATCATTCTACATTTCACTCTCAGTAAAACATTCAGCAAATTTCAGGAGATAGTCAATACTTCGTATTAAATAGCTTTTGTGTTGGAAGATTTTGCTTCACTGCCAGCAGATGTGTTCTGAGTACTCATAGTTGAAGACCCTAAGCTGTGACACCAGATAGGTCAGGTGTACCAAACGCGTTTTCAATTTACAATGCATTAGAAATGTTACATAGCCAGATAGCAAGCCAAGGAACATCATCTACCAAACACTCCTACATGACAAATCACATTTCTTTTCTCATTATTCTGCCACTAGTTAATTCAAGGTTTCATCCACACTTGGATTTAAGTTGGGTGAGGGAAAGTTTTATCTCTTGGTATCAAAATCTCACATATGATTTTGTCACCAATAAATGTTTCTGGAGAAATCACAGTCATGCTTTTGGTTCTTAGGTTATTGTAGTTATTAGTTACTCTAGAATTCTTGGATACTCCTACTATGAGAATCTAAATCATAACCCACTGAATGACGTCCGAAATAGCAAATCCTAGAAGACTGACCTATTCTCACTGCTGCAGCGGAAAGTCTGTATCATTCACAAATCAGTCATGTGGAAGAGACCAGAAGAGAGGGAAAGGAGAACTGATTGCCATACTTTGATTTGCCTTGAAAGAGCAGAACACACTCTTTAGGGGTGCAGGACTCACAAGACAGCCGGTCAGCATCAAAGTTGTCATGCTTCATACAGCCCACATTCTAACCTCGGCTAAAGGTAATTTAGATTTTGACTCAGACAAAATAATCTTAGTCAATAAATACAATGAATTGTTACCAACAAGAGAAATTCTGTCATATGCCCCAAGTGTTAAATGAACCAAGTGAATAATGCAAAAAATCATCATGTGTCTGAAATTCATATTTAACTGGATATCCTATAGTTTTGTTCCTGAGCTCTCTGGAGCATTATAGGATGGAGAAAGAATGAAAGACTACTGTGAAACAATAAGCTTCTACTTTCCCTGTCAGTAACATCCTTTTTCCTCTTTCAATTGCCAGATTATTCCTTTTTAAGTATAACACTAAATAGACAGTGAACAAGCTTCAAACCACAGCTAGTTGCTGGGAAAGAAAAGAGCAAGTTTCCATATCTGTACCATAAACCACTTCCAAATAAACACACAAGAAATTTTAATAATTGAAAGTATTAATTATGCCAAAATTTGATTCCTACATGACAATTACTCATTTGCTCAAGCTTGCAGGAAGAGAGATAGTCAAAGTATAATAGGAAAGGCAGCAGTAGAAGCAATGTACGGGAGCATCTCAGCAATGGAGACACTTAGGACACTCTGATGAATACTGAATCAGAAATTTCTGAACAAAGACTCCAGTGAGTTCGTGTATACACTAAGATACATAAAGAACAACCCCATTGCACAGTTTAGAAGTAAAGACAAATGAGTACCCAAGGCGTGCAGGAGACAAGAAGGTACAAAATAAAGTGACAGGTTCTTCAAAATGCAGGGCCCTACCACCACTGGCCTATTTTTACAAGCAACAGGAGTCTTACTTGTTCCCAGGAGAACTGCCCTGCTGAAGGGACATACATTGACCCTCTATCTTTAACAAGCCTTTTCAGGTGAATTAACTAAGGCCAGTCACTGCTTTTTGTGCAGTTCCTTGGAGAGAGTCTGGATTTAACCTGCAGGTTTGAAAGAGGGACATCAGGCACTTACTAATCTAATTTAAACCTTGTATAAACAAGTAAATGAAATTATCTCAATACATCAGCAAAATCTGCAGCTGGAATGCCAGGCCAACCCTGTTCTAAGTACATACATATTGACAGCAACAGGACTTTAACTGCGTCTGTTTGAGGGATACACCTACTAAAATATATGAGAGCCATAAGAATGCCAAGGACAGGTACATATTTAATAGGGTTTGTAATTTCATCATTTTAATATTACCATGGAGGGCTCTGTCATTTCTCCTACCAAGGACAAAAAATATCAATATGTATAGAAGAAACGAGTCATGTTTTATTTAGACAGACTCTTATTTAGCATTCTGGAAGTTTTACATGACATTTCTTTTTATTTCATTTTATTTGCATTTATGTGTCTGTGGACAGATACCTGCAAGTGTTGCATGGTGTTCTTGTGAAGGTCAGAGGGAACTTGAGAGAGAAATTCTCTTCTTCTACCTTGTGTTCTAGATTCAAATATGGGTCATCAGACTTGCCAGCAAAGGCCTTTACTCATTGAGCCCTTCATCTAAGCACAGTCTTTGTTACACATGCTGATAACCTATATTTGTAAAGATTATATAAATGATAACATTTATAACAAATGGCAACTTATATTTCATTTGTGAATCATCCTTTTTCAAAGGATTTAGTGTGACTCACAAAAAATATAATTAAGTCTCTGTAGTTGCATAACTGCCAGCTTTATCCAAGCGAGGGAAGTAAATATCATGGAATTGGTTGAGTCAGTTAACTGGCTAGTAACAAAATGGAATTGCTTTATTGTAATTAGTTTGTGATTTACACTCGGATATTAGTCAGTGTTTCATTATTGTGAATAAAATAGGTCGGTTAACCAAGGGGATAAAAAGAAGAATTTCTCTGTTAATGATTTAAGGTGATTCACTTCGAGTTTGCCTTGGCTTCATTGCTGTGGGCTTGAGAAGAGGCTGGACATCATCATTAAAGAAAATAGGTTTGGCTTGAACTGCTTGCTTCATGATTGCCAGGAAGAAGAGAAAGAAAGGGGCAAGGTGGCCAATGCAGGATTTCAGCACTGAAGAACAGTCACTGAGTGATCAAATTCCTCCCAATTGGCCTCACCTCTGAAGTTATTCCAAAGTTACTAACAACTTTCAAAGCTATCACATTAAAAATCAATAAGTCAGTCAGTTTATTAACTAAATCAGGTTTATTAACATGATCCAATTGCCGCCCAATAATACAATAACTGAGAACAAGTTCTTCTTGCTGTTTCATGCAGATCACAAAAACCTATCCCAACTACTGCCGGTCTTTCCAAGAGAACTAGGGTGTGGTTGCATTAAAGTCAAACAGTAGACTACTTCAAGATCCTAGTCTCCTACTCAGATACAGTTTATAAATGTATGGCAAAATTATAGGAATCCTGCATCTATTCCATTGCAATGGAAAATCACTGACAGTTATCCAGGGAAAATAGATCATCATATATTGAAAGAGAAACTCAGTACGTACTATCCTCACCAAACAACCTAAAATCTTTTGATAAAGACATAAACCTTTTACTACTTTCTCCCCTTTTTCTGTCAGACAGGACTCACGCATTAAATTAGCTGCACAGGAAACTTGGGATAGTAACAAGATAGTAGAAAATATAGGAAAAGCTATCCCAAGAAAAACTAACACTGTAAAATCAGTAGAAAGAAAAACAATGAAAATAATTAGTGTACCTGGTTATCTAACTGAGCCTATAAGGAAATCAACTCAGAAAGTTGCTCGTATTCCATGTGGGAGAGGAAAGAATGCACGAGTTTAGTGTCTTCCACCTGCAGCCAGTTCTGATTTGTTGTTGTGTGGTTTTTGGGTAATCAAAGAGATTCAATTGTTCATATCTGACCTCTTTCAGAGTGGCACATTAGGTCAAAGCACTAAGATCATTTCAGAAATAAATAGTCACAAATGTTTCCGTATGTAAATGATGGGAAGCATGTTCTGAAAATTCCATCCAATGTCAGAGAAAAATAATAATATCCTAAAATGTGGTATATAGAAAACATGCTGCCTTTAGTCTACCTTAAGATATAGACCTAAGGGATGGAGAGCTAATTCAGCAGCTTGAACCATTTACTACCTTTTCAGAAGACTGAGGTTTGATTCCTAGCACCTCATGGGGTTGCTCACACTGTCTGCTCTTCCTGCTCCAAAGAATCCAGTCCCTATTCATATTTCTATGGATACCTGGAAACACACATGTGCAACACACACACATACCAATAAGTAAAAATAAAATATTTTGAAACTAATAGACTTGAGGAGTTATCCAGTTAGCAAATATCAGACAATTGTGGAGTCTTAAGTATCAATAAAATAAATATATTTATGTATGTATGTGCATGTATATATGTATTTATATATGTGTGTGTGTTACACACATAGTTTTATTTGAATGTAAGAATAAAATTGTGTCATTTGCTTAAACTGGGTACAACTGGTAAACTATATATTAAATTAAATAAGTCAGAAAGAAAAATACCATATGATTTCTTTCATTTGTTCATCCTTGATTTTTCATGGATACAAAAATATCACCTTCAAATATAGAACATGAAAGTGAAAAAAAAGACTTGGCAAAATGAATAGGAATAATGGGAGAGGTTGGAAAGGCTGAAAAGAGGAGGGCAGTGAACAGAGATGCAGATGAGCAAAGAGCATCATATTCTTGTATAAAAACTTCTTTATAAAACCTATTACTATGTACAATGATTATACGCATTTATCTGTACATGTACACATATATGTGTACATATTCTTTCTTAATGTATGATCTCAAATTAGGTTGGGTCTTTGTATTAATCAGCTTCCTCTTCAATATACATGACGAGTTTTCAGACTGCCCAAACCTATCATAAAGCAGTCTCAACTGAAATTTACCTAAAACATAAAGACTATTAAGTCAAGAATTTCAATGTTTGTAATTAAAGTATCTACTGGAACATAGAAGCTTCCATTTGATCAGAACCTAAACACCATCTTACAACTAACTGAGTGTGTTTTGATTGTCAGCCTGAAGTAGCACAAGAGAAGGTCAAAATCCAATAAATATTTTATGTGAAAATGTATAATGGGATTTTGATCTGGTTTTAAATGTTAGCATTGTGTGTGTGTGTGTGTGCCTGCATGTCTGTGTGTATCTCTGTGTGTCTGTATGCATGATTCCTGGTTCGAGGATGCTTCTGGCAGGGTCTTTTATAATGTTTCTTGTTGTTAAGCAAATGCATACCAGGAGCCTCCTTTCATAGCCTCCCGGTTCTATTTAGTTGACAGACATCACTCCATCTTGATTTCCACAACACTGATGGCATATAACCCAACGGTATCTAGGATATGGAATGGTGTAGGCTTCCCAGTGCCTACTTGTATCATTGGAGTAGTATAAATTCCATCTAAACAAACTGTCTGTCAAAGATAGTAGACAAGGAGACCGAGAATTGTCATCCTTTCAGGGATGGGAAGGATGCTGAGGAAACAACAAATAAATATTCATCACACTGTAAAGAAGATAACATGGATGATTTAAGAGTATACAAATGATTGAAAATTTGTTTCAGTTTATTATGCTTAAATCTTGCTACTTAAAATATCTGATTTCTACCTCATTAGTTCAAGTGCACAGCTCAAACCTTTGGTATATAGAAATTAGGCACTAGCACTATAGAAAAGCTAGAGATGCAACTTTCTGTACAACCAGAGTGGCAAAACTTGCTTTGGGCAGGTTGATTATGCACTATGCATATTTTATTTCCTTTCTAACATTAAATTCTGGCTGTCTTGACAACCCCCAGTGTCGGTCTGTCACTTGTTTTACTTTGTACGTGCCAAGAAAATAACCCACAAAGAAAATTTCAAATAAAAATAATGTATTTTTGCCTGTGATTAAATCCTGTGAACAAGGCTCCCTCACCTCGGTTTCTTTCCAGTACCTCTACTTGGTATGTCTCTAGCTGGCTGAGGAATGTAAAAAGAGGAGAAGGAATTTTAAGTAGAAATATTAGCTCTTAATGCTCTCCATTTCCACATGATAAATTCTGCTCTTACATTAAATACTTGCAAAGTGTATTCAGCTATGCCCCATTTAGCAGCCATTATATAATTTTAGCTAATTGTATATTGTTTCCTATATAAGATTACTACTGTTATGCCATTCATCTTATTGTAAGCTTCCTGCTCTCTCGACCAACACAGAGCTCAAAGCAGCCTAGAAACACCGAGTCTGGCTCTCATTATTATAACCAGATCTTAATAGTAGGAATGAAGTAGAATTTGATGATTCATAATGATGATTACGTAATTGTGAACATTGCAGTTTTAAAGGTGGCTTAGTAGCTCCTTGGTTTATCAAAGTTATTGTGTGTGTGTGTGTGTGTGTGTGTGTGTGTGTGTGGAAAGTAAAGGAGGATGACATCTTAGAGGAGAGGCTAATTAAAAGGCATGATAGAATACATGTGGTAAGAAATGGGGCCGGATGGAAGCAGCTAGAGAATGCCAGGGGTTCCAACCGAAAGCAAAGGAGGAGGGGACTGAAAGAAAACAAACTATAAAGATACATGACAATTACCTCTTTTTTTCCCTCTCCCTCTCTCCTTCTCTCCACTCTTTAATATCTTAGATGGTACTTGAACAATGCACTAAGGCAACTGTTATTCTATTATTAGTTTACCCAAACCAAGGTCACAAATGTATCTAATCTCTGGAGCCTAAATTCTGACTACTATAAGGTGAAGCAAGTTAGCAATAGGTATACAAAAGCTAAGAGTTTGTGTGAGCACATTTGTGGGCTCACATGTTCTGTGTGTATGAGTACTTGGAAAGGACAGTGGCCCTCAAGCAACTCAGGTCTAAAAGAGATATATATGTCCTGTACTTTAACACTTTCTCCGGTTTTGTACTGTTCTATACCGTGAGCACCAGTAGTGCTATTTCCTAATGAGAAAATCCCATCTTCTGCTTTTTGAGGGAAATTCTAGATCACACCATGATAGTGTGGGGCTTGAGTTTAAGAGAGAAGCACAGGGAAAACGTCATGTTGTTTTGTCTTCTATCCTACTGAGTCAAGCATATTACCAGATTCCTTACAGCATGTGGGTAAAGAGCTGGGAAAATATCCACAAATCACATAGCTTAAGTATGTACGTGAACTTCTTCCTGCATATGCACATCCATGTTTCAGGAATGTAGTTTCATCTCGATGCTGATCACACATATGTGACACATAAAGATGCATACACGTTTTTAATGAAGTAAAGACTCTGCTTCTTCCCCAGGTCTACTTATTCCTGCAAAGTGAATTTGGCCCCAGCCCAGAGCTACCAATGAGCTGATATAGCTCCCAAAGCACCCAACTCATAATTAGCACAGTTGGGTCACAAAGGTACCACTTAGTGGTTTTGGAAGAAGGCCGAGCTTTTCGCCAGGCAGCAGTTCAGATGCCCCAGGAATTTGGCTCAACATCTTTTGCTGCAGCTCAGGGAAGCAGGCTAAATCATACTTACCATGGTTTCTGCCAATAGCAATGCTGAACAGGGCCCTCATTTGCTTCAAAGCCTTTCCAGAGGTACTTAATATGGTGTGCTTTAGAACATGCCCGTGTTATAGAATAATATTAAGACAAGTCAGAGAAGTAAGACAATTTAGGGTTCAGAAACTAGTGCCCTAGGTTGATAGATAAAGAACCTAAATTTCAAAGAAGGAATTCATTTATGCTCATGTTGCTTGTGGCAATTTGAACGGTTCTTTTCTCGTAAACGTTTGGTTCTGTATTTCCATCATTTCAGGTTCCTTCAAATGCACCAAATTCTAGGCAAACCAATTCTGATAAAATGAGAGTGGATTGTCTCCAGTCTCTTGCAGTATTGCTTTTTCCTGAAATTTTCCCCAAGTTCCCCGCCCCCCCAGGAATGCTTTAGGGAATTCTATAATGCATGCTTTGTGCTGCTTCAGTCTGAGTGTGCCTGAAAAATGGCAGACACCATGAAGAGTTTTCTCTGCACTCTTCTTAAGTGCCTAGAGATGGACCATATCTTCCAAAGGGGGCTTCATAGCCATGTGGCCCCTACAAGGGAATCGCATGAGCCAGGAAAATCAGATCTCAGGAAACTGAATGTAAACAAGGTACTCAGAATAAGTCACAGGTTATTCCAAGGGCTTTTTCTTCTTCTACCTAAATCAATTACTTTTTTCTGTGCTGTCTGTTTTCTTGCCTCCTCTTTTCTATGAAGATTGTTACGGTCCCTAGGTCAGTCTGGATTTGCTGTGTTCCTTTGTTGGGCTGTGAGTGCCTTGCACCCATGATGAGCTTGCATTATCTTTTCTCCTGTTGAGCCCTGCTGTCAGTTTGCTTTGCAGACTCCATCAGCAAGCCTCCTAAGGTAGATGAAACATTTCCCTCCCAAGTTTTACATGTCAGGAAGAGCATCTTTGCACAGATCTTGAACCCATTATCAGCTTTATGAACCAAAGGGAAGTACACTCTTTACACTGACAGAAGACAAAGCTGGGATCAGACAGCCTCCTTAGTGACACCATCAATGTGGCACTTATCTCACGGTGGAAGTTACTTTCCATGTATCAACACTATTTCTGCAATCCATATTGCTCACATTTTCAAAAATATCAGAAATTTATTCCATGTTACCCACAGAAAAATCATGGTCCAATTTATGTCAGGAAAGCAAAAGCCAAAATCCCAGAATAAAGCCAACCAGGCCGAAGAGTACAGACTTGCTCTGAGACACACTGTCTTTGGTAGATCTACATAGACAGACTCTCCTGAGTTTCAGCATATTTCACACTATTTTCATGGGAGAATAAGACATGATACAGAATATATTGCTATTTCACCTATGTTATGTTTGATCAGAGCTTCATGAGTATAGAGTACATACAGTTTAGAAAAGAGTAAGCTGAGATTCACACTGTACTAATGACAGCAATGGAAGATTAAGACTGGATTTGTTGTTCAGCACCCTGTGCTTAAGTAGCAAGCACATTTCAGGGATGTAAAACATGTATAACAGATCAGAATAAGCTACTCTAAAACATGCCTCTTTGGCATAAAGGTTACTTGGAGCTGATAATTTTGAGGAACATCAAACAAAGAAAATACTTTGGAAATGACATAGTATTTCCCTCTTGTAGCAGTAACTTAAATACATTAAGAAAGTCTCCAATTGTGAGGATGGCTCCACCCTGTTCCAGAAAGATAATGGTGATGAAGTCACAACAAACTCTCATCTGTGTAGAAAGCAACTGAAAGCCTTGCAATAAACTTATCTATTTACTTGGATATATCCCTTGTCTTCCTCTAAAGATACATGAGCATAGAAGTCCAGTTCAAACTGTATGAAGCT
Source organism: Alexandromys fortis (assembly GCF_014885135.2). NCBI lineage: Eukaryota > Metazoa > Chordata > Mammalia > Rodentia > Cricetidae > Alexandromys > Alexandromys fortis. The sequence continues at coordinate 8,628,285 of NW_026067937.1, read as the reverse complement.
TTTGGAAACTCGTGAAATCTCTAAGGGGTAAATGCTATTGGAAGCTGTCCGGTCAAATTAGCATACTTTTGAAGGGAAAACTGGAGGCAACCACTTCATCTCTCTGTAGTACAAATCTCAACACAAGATGAAATGGGTTTCTTCTTTCATGGTCTTCTGGAAGAATGAATTGACTTATCAAAGGTCCACAGTAGCAAAACTGGTCATTATCTGAAGTTCATAAGCAATGAAACAAAATAAAACCTTTTCTGCATAAAATATCATTTTCAGGTATTAATAACAGTAGTGGAAAGATAATTAACAACTGGCTTCCCATTCACCTTTCTCTCATTTGTTTATTGTTTATAACTGAAGATGTTACCTAGCCAGTCTTTTTTTGGACTGCCAGTCCACAAATTATAATAATCAAACTTATTATTATTTATGAATACTTGCCCTTAGCTTAGGCTTGTTCTAAACAAGGTCTTAAAACTTAACCTGTTTCTAGTTATCTACATTCTGCCTAGTGGCTCTTTACCTCTCCTCCATTCTGTACATCAGAGTCCGTCCGTGTCCGGCTAGCAAATTCTGCCTCTTTTCTTCCCAGAGCTTCTCTCTCCCTAGAAGTCCCACATATCCTCTCCTTCCTAGATATTGGCTGTTCAGCTCCTTATTAAACCAATCAGAAGATACGTTGGCAGAAACACATCTTCACAATGTACAGAAATATTATCACACAACAATGTAATTTAAGTCTTGATCCTAAGCTATCTATCAGAATTATTTTTACTCATTTCCCTGTGCATTTCCTGTGTTTACTTGAGGTATATGTTAATAAACTTTTCTTTCTACCAGTAAATTTCCTTGTTAGAGCCATTCTAGTGAAGAACTCAAAGTGACAAAGAGAAAATAGTTTTTCTTTCCCTACAAACATTAGCCAGAGAAATAAAGAACTTTTAAAACAAATAAAACCTAGGTATTTCCTCACTTGAAGTTTCTGGTTATCTTTGGCAAAATAGCAAAACAGAGATGTTTTCTATCTAAAACCATAAACAGAAGAACCAGTTGGCATAGTCTAATAACCAACTAGTTCAATCAAAATGTATGCAAAAACACTCTATTTTGCCAGAAGGAATAGAAGTTTACCTTGATCAATCATCTCTATCAGAATAATTTGGTGGCATTGAGTGGGCACAAGCATTGCCAGCACAGTAGGAAAATTGTCCAATACAAATTACACAAACTCCCAGAGCTTCCAAAGAAAAAGGAACAAGCTCACAGGATGTTAACACCCTAGAGCAAACATTGTTAAATCAATAAGATATTAAATGAACAGCTGAGATAATGAATATAACCAAAAGCATCAGCAGAAACTGGAATGGCCAAGGGTCTAGAGAACACTTCTCTAAGATGAAGGAACAGTGCCATTTGAACCTGAAGAACCCACAGATCAAATCAACAGAAGTGGAACTTGGAAGGTTACCAGAGTGTAAATGAGATCACTGGTCATAGCACAAAGTGAAATGACACCAAGAAGGATTGCCATTAGTTATGTAAATGTCAATGTCTATACTGACAGCCTGATTGATGTAGGATCAGAAGGGTAAACAAGAGCCAATCTAAACAGTGCTAGCTCAGAAGCTACAGCTGGTCTCAGCGCAGATAACAACAAGCATGGAACAAAAATGTACTATCCTGTAAGGGATTGAAAACAAAGAATCCTTGTCTCAAAGATAAGGTAATTTATTAGGAGATATTCTTTCAAAGAAGAGTAGCCAAAATGTGTCATGATGGTAGTTACTGTATAAATGAGACTAACCACATATGACTTTCTGACATAAATTAAGGAAAATTAAATGTTAGTGTAAAGCCTAGAGGATGAGTGTGATGATACATGTTTCTAGTCCCAGGGTTTTACATGTCTGTATGCAGGAAGACTGCTTGAACCAAGCCAATATGGAAAGAGTCTTTCTCAGAAATACACGTATAAACTTAGTCACCTGGCAACTGCAAACAAGCTTCTGCACTGGTGCAGAGCTTCTGTACAAATATTAGTGGAAACATTTTTTTTTTAAATTGCAGCACAAGAATGTCAAGCGTCTCAAGCAAAGATTACTGTGAAGAAATTTGAGTCCACTTAGCATTTAGATGTTGAGAAAGCTGCCAGCAGAGAAAATGGAAGATTAAACATCCTTTTATAGTCCTAACACCTCTGCCTAGGCCTTCATTTGCTTGAAAATAAACACAGAACAACATGGAGTTGGTTGAAAATGTACATCAAGGCTGAGCAGACAATGGGGTATTGTCTGTGCTGAAATGCAAAAGGCAGTTGTAACCTGTCACTGCAAGTGTGGCCTTGCTCTTTGCTCTGTGACTGCATTCCTGCATAAGAATGTGGACTTCCTTTATTCTTCCTGCACTGCAGACTGGCCTGTGGCCTTGCTTTGATCCAGAACACAGTGAAATTACTGCCATACCAGTTCTAAAGTAAGGGCTCAAGAGCAGTACTTGTGTTTATTCCTCTCCATTCTCCTGGACACTTGCTCTTCTGCTCTGCAGGCAAGATCATGGCAGCATGAGTGGGTGAGAGAAGAGCTGTGGCCAGAAAGTTGGTCGTGAACACACAGCCCCTAATGACCTGGCACTGAAGGCAATGTCGGTCATGAATGAGCTCAGATAAGTCATAGCCTACTGGCGAGTCCTGCTCTGATTTCTGACCTGCAGATTTGTAACTTTAATAAATGACATTTTCTGGGGGGTACTTTCTTTCATAGTTCAATTTACATATCTCTCAATATGTTTACTCGGAGTACAGACCAATAATGAGAAGTTGTGACTATAACCAAGGTGAACATAAGCAGATGTTTGGCAGGGCATCTTAAGTAGAATTTAGTTACTTTTTATTTGAGAAGGATTTTTTTAAAGTTACGTTAAAGTTTCCCATTTCTTGTAGGGAGTATTTTTGCTCATGTTTTATGGAAGTCTTATCTCTTTACAAAAGAATTATGAAGAATAGTGACAAGGTCAGATTAAAACCAAACACTGCAAGGAAACTTTACTTTCAGCCTGAAAGTACGCACTGGTTTCTAAATAAAGCAGAACTGACCTTTAGAAAATAGACTCAGGGAAAAGAAAGCAAATTTGAGATATTCTACCAGGATACAATTATATACATGTATATGAAAAATTTCAAATATTCAGTAACTAAAACTGTAATAAATAATTTAAGAAGACCTATCAATCAGTGCTGTTCTAGTGGACAATGGTCAAGACCAATCCTTTTCAAACTTCGACATACATCAGTAACACTTATGTTTTGACATAGATTAACTTTCTAATCAATGCAAAAGGCTAGCTGTGGAATTTTTATTTATGAGCATACATGTAATAAAATTATAATAAAAAGTGTAAATAAATTTCAGCATTTGCTGATGCTATAAAATTAATTGCAGAGTGCTCCAACTAGATGGTAGATAAAGTAATGATAATTATGTTGTTATTCTATTTTCTTAGAAGCATATTTCATAATTATTTTAATTTAAGAAATACTTTTTTTTTGTTTTTACAGCAGGGTTTCTCTGTGTAGCCTTGGTTGTTATGGAACTCACACTGTAGAACAGGTTGACCTCAAACCTATAGAGCTCTGTTAAACTCTGCTTCCCAATTGCTGGCATTAAAGATGAGCCCCACAACTGCCTGGTATAAATTAAGAAATACTTAATAAACTGTTTTTAGAATGACATCTTAGAATGCAAGATGTAATAAGAAAAGCTTAAAACTAGAATTTTTACTCAGACCTCTACACTTAAATTTTAATTTAAAATGATTCATAATCCCGGGTATGAAATTCAAGATATAATGAACTCATCAGTTTTTGTCCTTGGCGTCCACAATTCTTCAATTTATTTTAGTCAGTTCATAGTAGAACTCAGCAGAGGACTTAGGTTGCAGCACTGTAGTGTCTTTAACAACACTACTGTATTTCTTTTGTCATCGTGCCCAACTCATAGCTGAGTAGTCAAAGTGATAAAATCTTTATTCCTAAGGAAGAGCCTCAGGCACCAAACACCATTCAAATACTGCAGCTACTCTAGTTTACTGAGGGGATTTTGTGAAATTGGCATGCTCTTTAGTGTGAATTTCCGAGGAGGTCACTAACTGGTACAAAGACATGTTCAAAGCTTTTGCCTTCCCTTCCTGAATCATCAACACTTGTGCTGAGCTAGGACAGAAAGCTGAGGTTTTTCCCTCTTTTTTTTTTTTTCTTTTTGCCCAATTTATGGATCAAGTTCTCTGCAAAGAAGTTCTATGAGGTTGTGTGGATGATGCATCTCTGATAAGACAGTAGCTTCAATTTATGTGTAGTCGCACATATGTTAGATCTCAGACCCCAAGAGGCAAAAACAGTGGAATTCTGTGAGTTTGAGATGAGCTTGTTCTACATAGTAAGTTCAAGGCCATCCAGGGCTACACAACAAGGCCTTGTTCTAAAGAAATTTTTAAAAATAATAAACAAACAAAAAGCCTGTTGCTTCAGATAAGGACAGTCAGCATTCGAGTTTCACAAATCAGAAAGGACTTATTTATAGATGAAGACCAAAGCAAGAACCACATCCTGTGAACTTTATCCACATATGTGGGATTTGAGTAATGATCCACTTCTGTACATGAGTTTGGAAACAAATGGCATTGATACTAAGCAATAACTACTTGTGAACAAAATGTCTTATAATTGATGAAGATTATAGTGTAATATTGAGATTTACTTTCGTAGATAGAATGTATCCCAAGTGTAGTGCTTCGAATTAGTCTGACAACCCCGGGCAAGTTCAACAATGTCTCTAACACAGAATAGAGCATGTAACACCTCAACAAGAGAGACAAATGGGGTAGTCTGAATTTACCATTTTGTGTGCTCATGTTCCCCAGGAGATACTTCAGTTCCACAGAAATAGAGTGGATGAGGAAAATTATCCTCCAACTATTATTGTCTCATTAAATTAGACTCCTTAACCTCTTTAGAGTGTGGTCAATCTCCTCTGGAAGCAGCATACTGAGACATTCATCCCCACTCTCCTGAATCCAGCAAGCATCTACTCTAGCACCAGTAACATCACCCAAAAAGATCAAAATAATTCATGACCAAACCAAAGTCCTTTACCAAGCATGAAGAATTAAGAGTTGACTGAGAAACTGGATAAACAAATTCTACAGGCTAACAAAATGCTAAAATGACCAAGTCTCTAGATTCACAAAACAATGGAGGCTAAAACTAAACTAGGGAGAAATGCACCCTAAGTGGCCTTCCCACTACATGATTTCCTCCCCAAATGTCTCTTTAATTAACACATATGTCCCTACATGCATCATACTTAAGTTAATCAAATTATTTCCTTAAAATTACTTCTGATCCTTCTATTGCCCAAACCCTCCTAATTGAATCATAAAACTGTGACTCTCTAAAGCAAAACACAGTATAGAAAAACAGATTAAAACAAACCTATCCTGTAGATAAGCTGCACTCAACTCAAGTGAGAAAGAGCAGACTAAGCCCAGACATTTCTAGTTTCTCCTGCAAACCCAGGTAAATCACACCGTGCCCCACACCAGGGCTACAAAACAGAAGTGGTAGGCATGTGACTACGCCACACTAATTGATGTTTTTCTACCTATGGGAACCACAGAAAGAGGGTCTCTTCTCTCCTTAATTTTCTCAACAGTTTATACTCTAGAGGTGATATGCTGATTATTCTAAATCCACATTCTGTGCTGTTCTACTGCTTGGCATATTTTTCAAGTTACTCTTTCCACCTGTAGTCCACCCTCACATTGTTGGTGAATATACCACTTGCCCTTGCTCCAGGAGCTATAACATATTCAAGGGTCAAATTAAATGATCAGTCCTCTTAGAAGAGCTTCTTTCCCATGGTCTTATGTTCTCAAGTCTTATGTGCACAATCCTCCCTTCTGTTACTAGGCAATGACCACATGTATCAAAACATCTATTTACTTATCTATTCCTCTGTTAGAGGAGAAATGCTAATGAAGAGAATACAGAAGTAATAAAGTAAAAATATAAAAGTATGTCCCTTCCCATAATACCAGCTATACTCATTAAGTAATTTTTATGGCAGCAGAAAAGCTCTTAAACTTTAACATAAATAAAATGAAATGATAATAATAACTGTGCAGTAGAGATGTACTATTTGTAATATCTTTGATGTAGAACTTATAACAGCAGTGTGCATTTTACCTATGATATCATCGGATCCATTAGCTCATTGAGAAAAATAAATATTTTTAATAAACTTCAATTACTCAGATTCCCAGGATTAGCAACACCAGTGAATGTTTGGAACTCATGCTGGGGAAATGGAGACAGGCAAATCTCAGAGACTTGTTAAACAGTTAGTAGTCTGGCTAATAAGACAATTTCCAGGGTCCATGAGAATCTGTAAGGTAGAGAACAATGGAAAAAGACATCCCAGTGACACTGTCTGGACTCTACACACACAGATACCTGAACACATACTTGCCCCCCCAGTGGGCACACATGCACACACACACACACACACACTATATTACACACATGAAGGAGAAAGTGGAGGGGGAAGGAAGGAAGAAAGAAAGTGAGGCTTTGTGGGATAACTTTACATATATTTAACAGAACAGAAATATGGGATCATGATGGAATGAATGACAACATACCTACTACATCATATAAAAAGCAGAGTTCTAGAGTTTTAAGGGTTTCAAATTATATTAGCACTAAGTTGGAAACTCTATTTTTTAATATTGTGTTTTTATAGACTTATGAAGGAATCAAAAACAGATGTGTTAAAAAAGTTCTGATTAGGTTCCCCAAAATGGGGTTTCTGTCCTGCCCAGTTCCCACAGCTGGTAAGCCCCCAAAGAAAATTAGACACAGGTCTACATAGCTTATAAACTTATTGACCCACTAGCTCAGACTTCTTATTAGCTCTTATAACTTGTGTTAACTCATTATTCTTGTCTATGTTAGCCACATGGCTCAGTACCTTTTTCAGCGAGGCAGGTCACATCCTGCTTCTTCAGTGGTCTGAGCAGGTACTGGCGAGGGAGCTTCCTACTTCCCAGAATTCTTCTATTCTCCTTGCCCCGCCTCTACTTCCCGTCTGGTTGTCCCACCTATACATCCTGCCTGTCTAATGGCCAATCAGCATTTATTTAAAAAGTAATTGACAGAATACAGAACTGTCCCACACCAAAGCCCTGTCCAGTACTTTCGTCAAAGTCTATTTTGTTACATGACAGGTTAGCACTACCATAGTAAAGACTGAGATAGTAGTCAGGTGAAGTGGTTCACAACTGTAATTCTAACACTTGGGGGGTTTAGGCATGAGAAATGGGAGTTTAAGGCCAGGATGAACTACAAACTATATTATATGTTCAAGGACAGCCTAAAGTATACTGTAGACTTCAATCTCCAAACTAAGTAAAGAAATATGGTAAAATGAGGTGATGTTGAAGAAGAATCATGCAGATTGGGTATACCAGATCTACTCCAGGTTGTACATGAAATATGTGAGACCTGCTTGGAAAGGAAGAGCAATTTACATCTGTCAAAGGCTTTGCACAGGAGTGTAATACCGAGATAAACTCAGAGAAGCCAACTATGATTCTCTATATGCAAATTTGTCATCTTTTAATGTAGAAACTGTGGGCAGATGCCAGTAAAGCCATCACTGCCACTTGCTTTCCTTCAGTAGGGACTAATGTGGCAAATGTAGCCTGGGCAACACTCCTGAGAAAGTCCCTGGGATTTTACCATTCTAGAATTATTTACCTCAACAGCTATTACTAATTGGCATGCACTAAGTAGCTTAAAGCAGTACAAATTTACCATTTTTAAGTCCTTTTATGAGGTCTAAAACAAAAATATTGGTAGGTCTATGTTCTAGATGTTGGCATCTGATCAAATTCCATTTCCTTTGCTTCAAAAACTACATTTCTCACAGCTCTGGCTCATGACCCATTTCATCAGTTTGGTTACATAACCCCTTCTCTTCCATAGACAAGTCTGCCTATCTCTGGTAAGATTCCTGTCAATCACACTCAGTGCCCACACAGCTGATTCACTGTAATCTTCCCATCTTAACATTCTTAGTCACATGAGCAACATCCTTTATGCTATTAAAGAAAACATTCTCCAGTTCCAGGGCTTAGATTTTAGAATGCTTTTGGAGTATCCTTGGGTGGACATACCTCTCTCTACCACTTTCTAAGCCCTCCATCATATTAGAGCTGGACTGTGAAAGCTTCTTCCTGAGAGAGGTTTTCATATTCTGAGGGTATAGCTTTTGAAGTATAGTCTTTCCTCTGAGCTGCTTATTTTACAGACTGAAAAACTGATGCCTTTTAAGGAACTATGTAGCTGTCACGGGTGGTGGATGTTGTCAGTAACAAAACATCAACCTAGAGGCTACATTGCTGCTCCTCCTCCTCAGTCCATCACTGCCCATGGCCTCATAAGTGTATGCTTGAAAGTAGAAGTATACAGGTGGAAGGCTGGGAAAAGAAAGCTTAGCTCACAGAACTTCTACATCAACTCAGTAAAGTCAGAAGAAATTTGCCCTAGGCTATATAAGATTTATGGAGGTGTTTAGAAATGTCTAGTAGAGCAACCTCCACAGGAGCAGGCCTAAGACAACGAACTCCACAGAAACAGGTACAAGGGAGCAATTACAAAGGGAGTAGCCTGAAACCAGAGACCTTCTGTGGGTCTGGAACAAGTCTGGAACCTCTGAGGGAGTAGGCCTGAACCAGAGACGTCTGCAGGTCCTGGCACAAGTCTGGGACCTTAAAGGGAGTAGGCTTGAGAGCCAGAGACCTCTTCAGGACCGGCCAAGGTCAAGGACCTCTGCAGGAGTGGGCCCAGGCTAGGACATCTATGTAAACAGGCCTGAGCCAGTAACCTCCACTGGTGAAGATACAAGGGAACAAATGCCAAGAAACAGGACTGAGTCAGAATATTCTGCAGGATCAGGTGCATGTCAGGGACCTCTGAGGGAGCAAGCCCAAGCCAGGAACGTATGTGGGAACAGACCTGAGCCAGCTACCTCAGGAAGAACAGGCCTGCAGGCCTGCAGGCCTGAGGCAACAACCTTCACAGGAGCAGGTACAAGGGAGCCACTGCTGAGGGACCAAGTCTGAACCAGAGACCTCTGCTGGACCTGCCAGACCAGGCATGAATTAGTGGCCTCTAAGGTAGCAGACCTGGGCCAGCAACCTTTGCCTGAGAAGGCCAAAGGCAGCAACCTCAGCAGAAACAGCTCCAAGGAAGCAATTTCCATGGGTGCAAGCCCAAATGACACCCGGTATTGTAGAACAACCCCAGGATCGCTAAACAACCTCCAGGAACATGAAGTGACCAATGAGGTAACTGGAACCATGGCCCTGACTGCACTATAAGGAGCAACCATCTGAGTCTTAATTCCACTGGCTCCTGAAATAGTGGTTGCCAGAGCCACAGACAGCCCCAACTACACCAAGCAGAGGAAAAGATGGGTAGACATAATAAAAACACACCCAACTTTACAAAGAACAACACAACACCAATAAAACAGGGTAAGACAGTTTAGAAAATTTTCCTGCTCCTGAAAATGGCCTGTCAGTTTCTCTAGGACTAGCAACATTTGACAGTCTTGCTTATCCATTTCCGGATATCATGTAACTTGTCAGTGGTTGAGGCATAGTCAATTCCTTGCCCAAAGTCCAGTTTTGCAAAGAAGAAAACAAGCTTCAAGTAGAGTGTCTTTGGTGCTCAACATTCACTCAGGAATAGATTGGTGCTGTCAGAAGCAATCATGTCTCATGTCAACAGAACCCTAAGTTATTTAAATGCCATGTTCCACAGACCTTTGAAGTGGTTGAAGATTACCTATCTAGACAGAATGCAATCTCTTTGTAGCTAAAGAACTTAATTGATCTGACTGTATGTACAATAAACATGAAAAATTATTGACCTATAATAACTAATACCTGTATAACTTAAATACTAAAACTTCATGTCAGAATATTAGTCTGTAAAAAAATGTGCAACAAATGAGGACAATGACCTCAAAGTAAACAATGTATAAGTATCTTGATCAGAGGTAGAAATGTACATTGCAATATGATAAATATACATCATTATATATAAATGTTTTAATTAAAGGTAGAGGCATGCATGCATACAATATTTAATATAATTTAACTTTGTATAAACATACAAGAATCTATACTAATGTAATTGCCCATAAATAATAAATCACAAGTATTCACTCTATTACTCACTTTGTAACTAAGCTCACACTAATCTATTATCCCATCCAATTTTTTCAGAGATCCTTGAGCCTACAAGAACTTTAAATCTTTGAAGAAAGAAATTGAAGAAAACAGCAGAAAATGGAAAGATCTCCCATGCTCTTGAATAGCTAGAACTAACAGAGTAAAAATGGCAATCTTTCCAAAATCAGTCTACAGATTCAATGTAATGCTCATCAAAATTCCAGAAAAATTCTTCACAGACCTCAAAAGAACTTAATACGGAAAAGCAAAATAACAAAGATAGCAAAAACATGCATGATTACTACCAGATCAGTCTGTTACTCATAGGTACAGATTTTTAGGGTAGATCATTTTCTATTAGATAACTAATTGGTATGCTCTTCCTTTGGGAAGATCTTCTCTCCTGCCCCAAGCATTCCTCAGTTGCCTATAGTCTTTGTGTATAGTTGAGTCTTCATAGGATTTTCCACATCCATTGTAACATGGCTGTATTTGTGGTGCTTAATCAGCTCATATTTAGATAATCATGCTGGTGTGAATTTATGGATATAGCTTCTGAAATTCCTATGACACAAAATATAGGATGTTTCTTCTTCTGGCTCATACACTTTTCCATCTCTTCTTCCATAACCGTCCCCGAGCTTTGGGTGCAGGAGTTGTATTGAAGACATATCCATTTTGAAAAGGCTCCACATCTCTGCATTTTGATTAGTTATGGTTTTCTGTAATGCTCTTCCTTGTTCCAAAAAGAAGTTTCCCTGATAAGAGGTGAGGACATCACTCATCCAGGGGTCTAAAAACACATATTTAAATATAGTTAGAGATTGTATTGGTTTAGTAAAGTAGTGCTTGTAGGTACACCTCAAAGATCGATGATTTCACTAGTCCTGAGTAATTGACTAGTTTTCCAGTAGCAAAACAAGCAATCACCTATTTAAATTTTAACTTGAAGACTGATAACAAGATGTGGAATCTGAGACTGCCATACATATGTATATATAAGTAGAGGGTTAAAACTTAGACACAGTTTTCGCTGTCAGTTCTTTTTATAAACTGTTTTCTTACACACAATGAATACCCTAAAGCAGCTGTGCATATGAAAACACTATCACAAGGCTTAGAAATCATGTAATATGGCCTATCACCATCCAAGTTGCTCAAGTTACCAAATGACCTGGTTGAATGAAACAGTTGCAATATAATTCCTGTAGTCTGTGTGAACAGTGCTTGTTTCTTCTTTTTAAAAGTGTCCTGACTTAGACTTTGAACTATGGGCCACTTTATCAAGTATTTCTTTCATGGTACTCTGACTTAACCACGTGAAGGTTAATTTTGATGGCTAATAAGCAAATTAGTACAGTGTTGTGCTGGGAGTATCTATGGAAGCATTCCAGAGAAGATTGACTGATCTCACCCCAAATGTAGGGCAGAGATACTGGATGAAATGAAATGGGAAAATTGAGAGAGCCATCTAGTTAAGACATTCTGTGCCTTTCCTTCTGGCTGCTATGATGCAAGTTGTTTCACTTTGTCAGGCTCTCTTCTTTCCGAAACTGTGAGCCAAAATGACTAATTTCTGCATGTATATTGCCTCTCTCAGGGATTTTGTAACAGTGACAGAATATCTCAACAAAGCTAGTGCACATGCTGTTTACATTTTCTTATTTTCTAGCTGTGTAGCCTAAGCTTGCCTTGAACTCAGTATATAGCTTGATAAACATTAATATTTCTCTTGCCTCAGTCTCCTAAAGGCCAAGGATTAAAAGCATGTACAACCATGTTTGATCTAGACTAGACATTTGATCACAGCAACAGAAACCTAAATCAATGCAAAGTCGTGTAGGAAGAAAGAATTCAACATCTTGTGCCATTATAATTTCCAATCCTTTATGCATATCTGTCCAGACAGCAACCTCAATACAAGATGCAAGACTCTGAAAAAAAAAAAAAAAAAAAGGTCTTGGTGCCAGAATTGTACCATTGACCAAATCAGTCATTCATTCTTTGGGTTCAATAAGATGAAATGATATATACTTCAAGTTTATGCCTGGGTTTCATGACCACTCCAGTGTCTGGGACACATTTTATGCAGCTTAAAGGACTTAGCAATGTTAAAACATATGGAATATAATCCTCAGTGGAAAATCAGTTCTGCTAAAAAAAGAAATGGAAAAGGGAAAGTTGAATAAAACAGATGCTCTCTACCCAAAGGGATAATTCTTTGACTAAATCTTTCACAAGATGTATGAGATACTCTGACTTTACTATTGCAACATAACATTTGTCTTCTACATCAGCAATAAACTCACTATTTTATTTAAATGAAAATATTCATAAGAACAGAAAAGAAAGTTAGAAACAGGCTTTAAACTGTAGTTTTTCATAGAAATGAAGTTTGTTTTCAACATTATTCTGCATGAGTATTGCTTGTGATCTATCATTGGCAGTGCAGAAGAAAGACACAGTGCAGTATCTTGGCGGCTGAGGCATGAAGGACATACTTCTAAAGGTTGCCCTTCCCATTTTGTACAGCCTGTTTTTGTTGTTGTTGCCTTACCTTCAAAGAGAAAGATTCATCGCAAAAACTACTCTGATGACATTATGCATCACCGAGGGTATAACAGTATCCGTTAATGAAATAAATAGACTTCAGAAAGTAAAGCAATATAGGTGAATAGGCACTGAAACTGGTTGAAAGCAGCTTCAAGGAAATGATGGCAAGTGCCCTTGGTTTTTCTCTTGGTTAACAGAGGAGTTTCTTGTTTGTGGGTAAACATTTGGACAGTTTTTTGTCTCTTCTGTAGGCTTGTTTGGACATGTATTCAGGAAAAGATAAACATAGGTAGGTGGTTCTTCAAAGCCAATAGCAATCCCATATAAAAAATGTAGGCATCTTATTACTAAAGTCTTGATTTAGACCATAGCCAGGATAGTGCCAAGCTATGAAATGACATCAAGTTAAGGGATTCATGCTATGTGTTCTTGGTGGAAGTGTAAACTGGTTAAAAATGAGCATAAACACAAACAAACACACACACAGACACACACACACACACACACACAAAGCAAAGCAAAACAAATCCTAAACTCAGCACTCTTGGTGACACAGAACACAGCAATATCACTCCTGGTTATATATCTGACTCTAAGTTACTATATGGCAAGACACTTGCACACTTGTATTTACTGCTGCACTTAATGTAACAGCTAAGAAATAAAACCAAGTCAGATACTGATCTATAGATGATTAGATTAAAAAAAAGTTTCACACACCACACAGACTTTTACTTAATCAGAAAGAATAAAATTATTGTCATCTGTTGGAAAACAGAAGTATGTGCAAAAATTATGTTAAGAAAAATAAATTAGATTCAGAAAGATACTTTGTATTTTCTCCCATATGTAGACTCTAGACTTAAAGGTTTATTTTATATATGTGTACACAGGTTATTAAAGTTGAAAGGAGGCTATGAGACAGGAGAAGAAAGTCTTTAGGGGAGGGGAGAGATAGAGAGACTGTAATTAATTATACTTGAAAAGAAAATATGTAGGGTTGAGCTAAAAGGATGTAAAGGTTCAGAAGAGAGCACTGGAAGAGGGAATGAATAAGAACAAAATATAAACTCATATGTGTCGTAAAAAGCACAATATTAAAACCCAGTAATTTGTACATTAACTTAGACAAATTAAAGAATAATTAATTATTTTAATTTTTAAATTTATACACATAAGTGTGGGTATTTGGATGTCAGACGAATACCTACTGAAGCTAGAAGTAGATATCAGATCCACTGGATTAGATTTACAAATAGTATTGTATGTCACCTAATATGAGCACTGGGAACCAAACTCAGGTCCCCTGGAAGAGTAACAAGGCTCTTAACTCCAGTCCCAAATCTAAGTTTTCAAAAGACAAAAAAATAGTTTGGGTTCACCTATATTGTAAATAAGGAGCACAAGGTTTATTTCACAGGGCTCTGGTATAATTAAATGACAAGAGAATTAAAGGCTGTGTAGGAATCACAGTACAAATATAATGAATGTTATTTTCTTCTGTGATATTTAATTTCATTCTCTAGTGCCAGAGTGTAGGAGTCCATGTTCATTATCTTTCAGATGAGGAAAGTACGACTTTGTGGGCTGGTGGGATAGTTCAGCGGTTAAATGTGTCCACTGCCTAGGCTAATAATGATCTAAGTTCAATCTCTGGAAGCCAAATGATGAAAGGAGATAACTGATTACCACAAGTTGTCCTCTAACCTTCCCACAATGCCATGGTATTTATGTGCCATACACATACCTTCACAGACAATAAATAAATAAATAAATAAATAAATAAATAAATAAATAAATATCCCTTTTCATTAAAAATTCTATTCATTTGTAAATAAATACAATGGATGATAAACATATACATTATGCGAAGTATATGAGAAATGTATACATTATACATATGCTAGTCACTTGAGTGACATCTAGATTTGAGTATATCTTCAGGTAAGTGCTCAAATGGCTAAATAAACTATTACTTAATATCAATTTGTATAGTTATACAAACATTTGAATATATAAAAATAGGTATTTATATATTCTAACATTTTAATATATTATCGCACAATTTAAATGTATGTCTATTTGTGGGAAAGTCACACTTAAAAATGGAGGATAAGTCAGCCTGGACAGCTAAAGAAGGTATTTAGGTGTCTGGAGAAGGTGACATAAATGAGTTGGAAGTCATCATCTCTGTAGGTTCAACTGAATTGCCCTCATCTAGACCACATATGCAAGGCATGCCTCTTATCACCCAGAATAACACCCAGACAGACACTCTGCCACCGAGGTTTTCAGGAGAAAAATGTCATTAGGATGTATGACCAGGACAGCCTCAGCCTTTCCCACAGGTTGGTCAACTTGGAACAGGCTCCTTCCTTCCTCCAGGGCACTGCTTATCTTCCTCCCCCTTACGGTTTTACTCCACTCTGCCTTTTCTCTAGAAAGTAGATGTCAATATTCTCCAGCCTCTCATTTGTCTTATAGCCCTGGAAGTGTCTTTGTGAAAGATCTCTTAACACCGGGGAAGACAGTGCAAAACGTAAAAATGTTGGTTCATCCGTTAGGTAAGGATAAAATTAGACAAAACTAGATAGAATTGGATAAAATGTGGTGACTATGACTCGGATTCCCCACCTAGATCACTTGTGTTTGCTTTCTTTTAAAACAAAGTCCTTATCTGTCCCATCTGGCGTAGAACTTATTAAGTAACTCATATTGACCCAAACTTCGGTTCTCCCCGGATGACGTCAATGTGCTGAGATTACAAGCTGTGTCACCACACCCATCTATCCCGACTCTTAAAGCCAGAAAAACTGAGCTCTAAGTGTTGTTGAGTTTCAGGAAGTAACACCAGAAAGCAACACACTGAAATATTGGTCAGTCTAAATTTAAAACATTAGAGGCCTTACATGCTACCCAGAAAACAGTCTCTCTAGCCTTCTGTTTGTCTCTTCTATTGTCCAGTGTTCAGGCAGGAGCACTCTCTGAAAGTCCTTAATCTGACTGAAGGAAGTTCTTCTAAAAATAATGTACATATTGGCAATACTAACTGGACTATGTAGGTTATCAGCAAATAAACAGGGGGTTAGCTAGTAGGGGTGTGTGTGTGCATGTTTGGGAATCATATTGGGGACTTTGCAGGGAGCAAGTGGGAATGTGATTGAAATTCTATAAAAAGAGAAAGAAATAGAGGAGAGAAAAACACAGACACAAAAAGAAGGAAGATAATAAAAGGTAGAATTGTCTAGAATTTCCTCCTTAAGATCTCACTATCTAAAAATCAGTCCACCCAGGGAGTTTGCACCTTTTCTGAAGACTGCTCTTTGCTCCTAGAGAAGTTAATCCTTCACCTTGTGCCGCCTGACCCAGAACCCACAGGAACTTTGTATTAGGTTGTTTTTGTTTCTTTTGACCATTGATTTCCCCTAAAACCTCTGCCTATGCTTCCTTTGCCCTCTCACTGTGAAGAAGAAAATAGAAGTTTCTGAATACCAATGGGTTATTGGATAATCACTTTTCCATAATTCTGTGCATATAATAAATTTTGATGCCCCTTTCTCTTTTTAATCTAATGTTAATTTAGTTATACATCCCTGACCCATGAGAGAGGAGAAAAGCATTTCTTCAACCCATGCCTATCTTTTCTATAAGTTCTTCCCTTAGAGACCTAATGTTGTCATTATTTTGAGTGAACAATGCACGTTGATGCCTCCCTGTATCTCTGTGTCTCTGTCTCTGTTTTTCTGTCTCTCTTTCCCCCTTTCTTTCTCTCTTCCTCCCTTACCCTCTCTATTATCAGGGAATGCCTTTGAATGTGACTGTGCATTTTACCCAGGAAAATGGAAGCCCCATTTGAGCAATATGTATTTCTTAAATGATACTTGGAGAGTTTGAATTGCCCAAGCATCCTGAGTGATTTCCTGCATGAGACATCATATTGTGTAATATATTTCAGCGATGAGATTTTTCCTCCTATGAATTAATATCATTATACTGTTAATGCCAGTGTAAAGAGAAGAGCGTTCCTTCCTAAGTATGACTAATCCTCTGGATGAGAGGGTAGCAACGTTCTTTCAAACACAGGAAAGCTCCAGAATGTTCCCTGATGACTCTTGAATGTAATGCTTGTATGGCCACTAAATTCCATGTCTGATACAATCACCCCTGGGTGAAACTACCTCATTCTTGACTTGTTATAACTTGATATTATCATGAGGATGTGAGAATGTGAAGTAAAGATGCCAACAGATCAGGTCAGAACTTAGGTAAACAGAACTGGTATCCAAGAACTGTGTAACAGAGAAAAGTGCAAAAATAAATAGAAATACGAAGAAAATATGTTGTGCATGTAAGGGAAAAGCCAGTCCAGACAACGTTAGATGAAATTTATCCCCAGTGCAGTTGTCTCTCCCTACACTATAGGAGTGCACGTTTTACATAACAGTTATGTTTGTAAGTTTTGTGAAAATCTATACTGAAATTGATACTCATGGAACATTTGATGTGCATGCTGTAATCAAATATTACTCTTAGAGATTCAAATGATAGCATAATTATAAGGAAATTCATAGCCTGTAGCATAATAGTTATGCTTCCAGGATTGAGGCCCTTTATAAAGAAGTATCCTAAGATAGAAGGTGCAACAAAGAGAAACAACACAAGAGGAATATTTGTGGTTTTACCAGGAAAAGGAAGTCGAAAGTTCTCAGAATCATACTAGACTTTTTAGTGTCATCTCTGAAAAAAAATGAGTAAAGCTAAGAAGTTATAAAGGAAGGGTCTATATAAATGATGATTCAACAGTAGGTGTCATTCTGCTGGTACCAGAGAGTCACTACAACCTTTGAGAAAAATGTATTTGATTTCTATAAGAAAGCCAGTTAAATAACTGGTCGGCGCTGCACACAAGTCACTACAGAGGTGAACCAGTATAGCACACATTTCTGCTCTGACTCCTCATTCGTTCTTCCCAAATCTTCCACTTGACTGAGGTGAGTCAGTACAAACCTGTGCCCTGACATCTGAGAGGTTGAGGCATAAATGTGATGCCAGGCTGGCTGCAAAGTGAAAACCTCTCTGAAAACAAACCAAATCCCCATTGCTTCAACCTTCCTGAGCCCCCTCCTTTCCTATGGCATGGATATTCTTATTGTGATGTGATATTCACCAACAAATGTCATAATTCCTTGGATATTTCTCCTGTCTGATTCTATTTTAGGTTGAAACTCACAAAAGTAGAATGAATGCTAAGGTAAAAGAAAAACAGGACCACAAAACAAAGAAAAAGGTTGTTTGCTTTGCTTTGCTTCAGTAACAGCTAGGTCTAGAGCTCTGGGGTAGACATGCTGTTTCAAATGAAAAAAGTAACAGCAAAGATGCCACTTTAAAACAAGAAGGAATACAAAGAGCTCAAAATATTTTATCTTTACTACAAAAGATATAGAAATCTCAATACTATTCTAAGTATTAAAATAGTGTGTATTTCAAGACATAGCTAAATATATTTAATCAGGTTTTGAAATTATATTTTACATTTAAATGCTTCTTTAGATATTGCTATCTTTATTCTACTCATATCTTAACATCTGTCAGATAAATAATATTATCTTTATATTACCTTGAGTGAGTGTTTGCCATTTAAGTGAATTTAAAACATATTTATTGCATTATCTAGGTTGTAATTTTCTAGGTCAAAAAGAATTTGAAAAGTAAAACCATCTACTCATACACATACGGCTCAGACAGTAATGATAAAAGGTACCTCTCCTGACAGGGTTTACTGTCTTCATTCATATGACTATTATTCCTTTATATTTGTTTGCACAATTATTATTGTCTGAATATCTTACCCTGGTACTAACTGCTTGCAAACAGAAACTTCCTGAAAGATCCCCTAAAAGAATTCTTGACCCGACAGTGACCAGATTCTATTTAACCTATTGTTTCAAGAAACCTGCCTTGAGATTTCCATATGGGCACTACACATGCCTGTTGTCCATATACAGTACCATACACACTTAAACACATAAAACAGATTAGAACACAGAAAATAGAAAGATACAAATTAACTTCTGATCATAAATCAATACTTTTCCTTTGCTTTCTACTCAGTATTACCTGTTATGGAATATTTGTACCATGTGAAGATATGTTGCTGTGATTGGTCTAAAAAGAGTTGACTGGCCAATAGCTAGGCAGGAGGTATAGGCAGGATTTCTGCACAGAGAGAGATGAAGTAAAGGATGAATCTACATTTGGGAGACTCCAGGAGACACAAAAGATGCTTGATGGCAATATGTGATAAAACATAGGTTAGTAGAAATGGGTTAATTTAAGTTATAAGAGCTAGATGAAACTAAACCTAAAATAAGGCTAACCTTTTATAATTAATAATAAATCTCCATGTCACTATTTGGGAGCTTACTGGTGGGACAGAGAAAGACTCTTTACATTTGACATCAAACATGGGGATGCCTATTTCCACATAGGACCTTAGAAAACCTTTTTTAAAAAGCTTTCAAATACATAAATTTGGAGCCAGATATGGCTTCTTAGTCCTGCAAACTTCCAGGCAGGTAGGTGTTTGGCATACAGAGGCATGGCTACAGGCATCTGACAGTCAGCTGGAAGCCAATGCCATGCGCCATGCACTAATCTGAGTCACCGGTGGCTGAAATGGCAGTGTAATGTTTGTTTCATGTGGTCAGATGATGGAGGTGGGTCTTGTATCTTATCTGTTGCTTTCATTGGTTAATAATAAAGAAACTGCCTCGGCCCTAATAGGACAGAAAATTAGGTAGGCGGAGTAAACAGAAGAGAATGCTGGGAAAAAGAAGCTGAGTCAAGGAGTCGCCATGATTCTCCCGCTCCAGACAGATGCAGGTTAAGATCCTCCCTGGTAAGCCAGCTCGTGGGCTACACAGAATATTAGAAATGGGTTAGAACAATATGTAAGAGCTAGCCAATAAGAAGCTGGAACTAGCCAGGCCAGGCAGTGTTTAATAGAATACAGTTTCCGTGTAATTATTTCGGGCATAACCTAGCCATGAGGGCGGCCGGGTGCCGGGGACACAGCCCTGCCGCCGCTCCTATTTCAACAGTCAGAGAATGCTGCAGGTGTGTAATAAAATTGTGTCCAGACATAGAAAACCTCTAAAAAGGTACAGTATGTTTAAATTGTACTTAGAAGGAAGAGGGATTATATGAGCAAAGGGGTCAAGTCATGATGGGGATACACATAGAGAGAGCTGTCCCAAGCTATTGGGAGCTCACTGACACTGGACTGATAACTGGGGAACCCGCAATGGAACAAACTAGGCCCTCTGAATGTGAATGGCAGTTCTGTGGCTTCGGCCACTGTCAATGAAACCAGGATTTATCATCCATGGTGTATGAACTGGAGTTTTGGAGCCCATTCCCTATGGAGGCATACCTTGCTTAGTCACAATACAGGGGCAAGGGGCTTGGTCCTGTTTCAACTTGTATATCAGGCTTTGTAGACTCCCTATGAGAGGCTGTACTCATTCTGAGGAGTGGATAGATAATTGAGTGAGTAAAGATGGTGGGGTGGAATGTAGGAAGGGAGGGGGAATTGTGGTTGATAAGTAAAATGAAAAAAAAAAACATTTAAATATTTTTTCCCTTTTTATTGATTTTTATTGAGCTCTACATTTTTCTCTGCTCCCCTTAATTTTTTTTAAAAAAATAAAATGTACTTAGATGCTAAAGAAAGGAAAATAAGTATAGACAGTCATAAAAATAGTTTAAAAATAATAAAGTAAAGCTGTTCAAGAAAGAGTAAAGTAATATAAAAATAAGACATGTAAAGATGGAAAATACACAGGGTCTCTGGATCCTGTATGGTACTTTGTTAACTTTGAAATGTTTTAAATACTAATGTGCAAAAAACAATAACTGTTAAAAGACATTGGATTATGCAAACTGTTAGATTAAATCCATCTTTATTTTAAAAATGTATTAACCTCAAAACGGAAGTCAGAAAATATATTGTTTTGAAAGGAAGTTTACGTTTCCTGTGGAAACAAAAGGTTATGGTCCTCTTCAAAATTAAAAAGATCAGATTTGATTTGGGAAAACTCTATAAAAGTCTTGACTACAGACATGAGGAAAAAATAGTAAACAAGAAAGGCTATGGGACAGGTCCATATATGCTGATCCCTCCATTATGGAAACAAGTCTGAGACTAGATAAAACATGTTAGCTACAGAATCTTCTTAACTTATTATTACATGCTATCCTTTCATATGGCATGGATAGAAGTTTGGTTATATAGTCCAAATAGACTTATAAAGTTGGCAGGTAACTTTTACCCACTCAAACATAAAACAAACAAAAAAATCTGTGTCTTAAACTTTCACTGACTTATACACATCAAATATTCCAATATGTGTGTTAATGTAGATATATAAAGGTTTATGTGGTTTCAAAAAAAAAGGCAACAGACTAATCAATGTAAGTAGACCAGGTGATCCAACTTCTCAGAATGTCTCTGTTGCAGTTTCCTCAAAATTCTGTTTCCAGAACAACTTCAAACTTTATCTGAGATTGTTTAAACTCACAGTCCATCCAGGACTTCAGATAAGCTCTATACATTTTTCTACCATACAGGGACTAAATAAGAAAATAAAAATACAGCTAGGTCTGCCAGGATTTTCTCATCATCCCAATTTTCTCAGGATTCCCTAAAGATGTTGTTGCCCACAGACAACAGGAAAGAGGATGTTCACATTTCCAAGAGGTAATGTGAGTGTCTTTATATCATTCAATGGATTATGCATATTTATCTTTGCTTAGGGGATTGGTAACAAATTGTTATTAGTTGTAGTAGGAAAAAAAGCTGAACAAAAATTATCTTCAAGCTCTCTTTCTGAAAGAAAAAAGAGGAGATATGGTGTAGAAATGTTGAGATAAAAAAGGCGAATTGATTCTACTTTTGAAATAAAAATAACTACTAGTCTCAAATATTTTACATTGCTATGGATTTTTGTACATTGATACATTTAAGTTTATTTTCTCATATTGTATATACATATATATATATATATTTCTATTTGTTTTTAAGTTATTGTGCCTTTCCACATCATTTAACAATGTAAGGTAAAGTTCTAGCCCTTAAATGCTATTTAGGATAATAAAGACAGTTTAGTAGTTAATCATCTAACAATCAAGTTTGTGTTCATGTTAGGTATGTTTTCAAGATCAAACAGAGATATATTTTAAATAAGTAGATGGACTTCAAACACTTCAGAGACCTACAGAATATGGCACTTTTTTAATAGCCTAAGGCTTTTAATAGCTATTTATAGCCTAAGGCTTTCTATAAAAATAAGACATATCTGCCACTGCAGCACCAATTTACTTCAAAAACAAATGGTGGGCATCGAAGGACCTCCATTTAAAATTTTCATTCAGTGTGGCAACACTAACTTTGGGTAAGAAACTTTCCTTGCCTCAATTGCTGATAGGATGCTGTCCAGTATGGACTAGCATGACACAAAAGAAGGTGACTGGTGAACATTGCAAAGACAAGATAAGTTCTTCAAAATGCCTTCTTCACAAAATATTTTAGGCTTTTGTCCAAAGATGAATGTCCTAACATTACAAAGGAACTTTGGTGTCTGTTCAGGCAGCCAGATGTCTCTGTTGTTTCTTAGTTTTGAAAGTTATTTGTAGTAAGAGGCCACTTGTTTGTTCGCAGCTACTCAGCCCTGAAATAACCACACAGAAACTATATTATTTGCAATACTGTTTGTCCAATAATTTAATAATAGTTCTGGCTAACTCTTATATTTTAAATTAACCTATCTCCATTAATCACCAAGTGGTTGTGACTTACCAGCAAGGTTCTGTCCAGTATCTGTCTTTGGCAGAGCTATATAGCTTCTCTTGACTCCACATTTCTCCCAACATACAGTATAATTTTTCCTGCCTAGTTCTACTCTGCCCTATCAACAGGCCAAGGCAGTTTCTTTATTCATTAACCAACAAAAGCAACACATATACAGAAGGACTTCGTACATCAGCTGTTTGCTCTGCATTTCTTCTTTCATCAGGTAAAGATTCCTTCTCAAAACTTTGATGGGGTTAAAGACTAGATAGTTATAGTTTTCTTGTTACCAAATTCAGAAAAGAAATTCACAAAAGAGGTATAAACTATATAAGGTTGAGAGACATAAAAGCTTAAGTTGTTTATCTAAGAAAACATTTTGAAGTCTAAAAAGATAAATTGCAGTTGGTGACACAAGTTAGGATAGAAAGCAAATTATGCACATAACTTTTGACTCACCAAGATAGGATATATAATATTATTTTCTCTGAATTTTTCAAATACAGATATACTGTACATTGTAAAAACAATTCTTACCTGATAATTCTTATTGTTTATACTTTTACTATGTAAGAGTTGAAACCTTTCCTTTTTATTTAGTTAAAATGGGGAAGTGATGTGGGATATTTGTATATTGTGTGAAGATATATATTACTGTGTTTGGTTTAATAAATAGCTGAATGGTCAAAAGCTAGGCATGAGGTATAGGCAGAACTTATGGGCACAGGGAGAGGAGGTAGGGTAGGAGATAAATCTAGGTGTGAGAGAGACTTCAGGAAACATGGAAGAAGCAGGATGGGTAGTACATGGAAGAATGTAGATTATTAGGAAATGAGTTAATTTAAGCTATAATAGCTAGTTAAAAACAAATCTAAGCTAAGACCAAGCTTCATCATTAATAATAAGTCTCTGTGTTATTATTTGGGAGCTGGTTGGTGGAACAGAAAAAGACTCATTACAGTTTTCAAAGATGTGAAAGCAGTGATTTCTTTCACTGGGATAAGCAATACTGTTTATTGTGCATTAAAACTGGACTCAATCAGCAAAGACAACTTTCTGCAACCCCTTTCTTAAAATACTTGATTCATCAATATCTTGACAAAAACATGAACTCAAGGGAAAATAGAAAATGAAAATCTTAGGTACAGATTTTATCTGACTTCAAAAGAGACTAATGAATGTGGATGAGAAGAATCCTGCCTTGTTTCTAATTTTGACTTTGTAACTTATTATCATTTTTCTCCTTCCTGTTGACAAAACAATTTCTTTAAGAAATCTATTCTTTCTACTCTAGCTGAGACTCTCTCTCTTTGCGTTACTAAAAGAGTGGCAATTGGTAACAGCCTGGACAACAAGAAAGTCCTTTCAAAAGTCACAGTAACTAACACACAATCCATCAAAGTCAGAGCATGAAAGAAATTTCGTCTTCTCTGGAATCCCAGATTGTATGGTTGATGAAGTCTGGCAGAGCACGTGATCACCATTCCCACTACTTGTTACGTACTTGATTGAGAAGAACACCACCACAAAGACAGGACCCAATGGCAGACAATATCAACAGGCCTGATGACTTGAAAGCTCTTGAACATTGCTGTAGCATCATCACTCTCTAGTGTGGTAATTGATCAGGAATTCAGTTCATCGTAGTAGCTTTCTGGCACAATAATCAAAGCTCTTTCTGTGACCAAAAGAAACATATTAATCAGCTGGTCCCTGGGGCAAGGTGAAAGAGCCCCAGGGCAGGGTTAAAAGTGCCTCCCTGGACTATTACTAAACTAATCCAGGTTTTCTAGAAACACAACCAAGTGTTTCCACTAACCTTGGCCTGGCTTCAATCATGTTTTAAGCTCTTTGGGTTTGGGCTTCAATTGTGAGTATAATAACTATATTCTTACCATTACAAGCAGGGAAACTACAGATACCTTGCTCTGGAGAGCTTTATCTATAGTTCACTAGTATTTATGTTAGGTGGATGCTTCTCTAACGGTTCTTGTAAATACTTTTGATATTCATCAGAAAGTAAATTTCAGTACTTGTGTTCTATAACATGTTTTAAAAACTTAGCTCTTTCATTGGAGAAAACCCATTTATCTTCTCCTAAGTTTATTGAAGTATTAAACTGTTACAATTTAAAACTCCTGAAGGAGCTTAAAATTGGCATTGAATAAAAGAATAACTGGGAAACCATAAAGCAAATACAATTTTAGTCTAAATTTAGAGGAAATGAGAACAAAATTTTGGCTGAATTTAGAGATATGAAAAAAAATGTCTGGATTTCATGCACACTATATTGTAACTATTATTATAAATAGCACTTAAAATAATAATTTATTTAACTAGCATATATAAATTTTTTAGTATAGTCATCAAATAATGGTTTGATTTTACTTCCTCCCCATAAAGTACATGATATCTACATATTCCTGGAGGTGACTACAAATGTCCTTAATTCTCAATAGCTTGCAAACACAAAATACGCTCCTCATCCAAACATCATGTCCATCTCATAGCTAACACTCATAGCCACAAACTGGATCATTAGCTGCTTATTGTGGCAAAAATTGACAACTCATCCATTAATGATTAAAGCTGCCATTCTCATCGCTTTAACCAAGACTAATGTCAGTGGGGTAGAAAAATGCAATTTTGCCCGAGGAAATTCACTAAAGATCCACTCACTAATGATCCACTCATGTTACTATTACTCTGAGTGAGAAGAGATTTATCCAAGCCCTGGCATCAAGCAACAGGAGTCAAAGCGAAAAATTGGGTATAAACATTCCAAGTTGATCGGTCCTGCTGCCTGAGAGGATTTGAGCTGACAGACAGGTAAACAGCAAAGACTCCAGGGTACTATATTTTCTGAACTTACTCTTCTTACTCTTACATCTTGCAGAGGTAGCCATTTATTTGTTAAAATAATCCTATTAAGTAGGGACACAGAGTCAGGCACTGGCTTCACATCCCTTTAATCCCAGCACTCAGGAGGCTGAGGCAGGAGAATATCTGTGAGTTTGAGGACAGCCTGATCTACAGAGTGAGTTCTAGGACAAGCTCCAAACCTACATTGAGAAACGTGTCTCAAAAAAAAAAAAAAATAGGGGCACAGAAAATTGATGAATCTAATATATTCTAAATACCCTCACTGATGAGGCATCTAGTGCTCTGTACAGGATTTTCTTATGCTAAGGATTCAGCAGTAACCACGAGATTAAAAGCATAGTGTTTCCTCAGAGTATTGTCAACATATGATACAGAAGATGAACAGCTGTCATCTGCTACCTTCTATTTCTTTCCAAGGGAGAGAAGGAAAGAAAATTCCTCTTGGCTCTATTGGTGAGTATTTTTAAATAAGAAATATTTCTATTGAGAACAAGAGAATTGCATTCACTTCTTGTTGATTCTTGCTCTAATGTTACCAGCACTTTCTAAGTATGCTTTGCTTTTAGTGATATGCTTACATAATAATGGCCATATTTCAGAAAACTTATTGGCTCAGTATTGGAAAATTATGACTTCCTTTTACTCTTCAAAAAGGAGAAAAAATTAGAAAGAATCAAGTTTAGCAGGAGAGTTCTAATTTTAACCCTGGAGGTTCCAAAACACGCTTTCTATAATGAACAGGTAAACAGGAGAGGGAAACATACTTTAATTCACAAGACCACACAAGATACGAAACTCAAAAATGTTCAATCAGTTATTGACTATAGGAGATAATAAAATTGGTTGATGGAGGGGACAAAGACTATTTTTGAAGAGTAGTTGTTAATTTATTGGAGTTAAGAATATTTGTGGAAACAATGAATAGCCTCCTCTGGAGGTGTTAACAAGTTAGAGGAGGATAAAGTACAGAAGTTTGCCATGAACAAGAGCTGCTGCCTAGTTCAGAAAAAGCAGCTAAGGAACTACAGTCTGAAGGTTGCAAACTGAACCTGGGTCCTCTAAGGGAGTAACAGTAATGCTTAACTGAGCTATCTCTCCAATCTTCAGGTCAGCCTTATTTTAATGAAATACAAATGAAATTTCCGGGGTTGTAAAAAATTGACAGTAAGACCCTAGTATGCAATAGAAGAAAATACTTAGGCCACTGACCTCAAACTCATGAGAGATATTAGTTTTACTTATTGCAAAAGAGCGTTTCCGTTGTCCCTTTTGAAATGAATAGAAAAGCAGGAATTCATTCAGGAAGGGTCAAATGCACTAAGGCTGGATAAATGAAATTGATATGGTAATTACTCTTACATGGATCATCATGCCACCAAACATCATAAACACAGCAGTGTGATGAATTACAAGCATTCCATCACAGAGAAGCTGGAGAGATGAGCTTCATGGGCATATTTAAAAATGTGTTGCTCTAACAAAGTGGAAAAGAACAAGTGAGTAAAAACTCTTCCCAGAAGCCATTATAAATAATTCATGCAAAACAGTTTTAAAATTGCTACAAAATTCAATTTAAACTGGGTGCAATTTTTTTTTTCTCACACTATTCATCTTCGTCTCCAAATTGGCCTGCATTCTGGAGCCACAAGTGTCCTGACGTTTGGAGGTTGGGGGTAGAGTGTAATTCCCATCATTAAAGAGCAGACTTGATTTAAGAAACCAGCTCACCTGGGTCTGAAAAAGCCTGGGATAAAACCGGTCTTGCTGAACATAGCAGACAATGAGGACTACTGAGAACTCAAGAACAATGGCAATTTTATTTATTTTTTTTATTTGTTTTTTTTTTTTTTTTTTTTTTTTTTTTTGTTAAT
>NW_026067937.1:8536515-8600736 GCF_014885135.2 Alexandromys fortis | reverse complement strand
AACTGGCTAGGCTCCCACCAAGCCAGAACATGAAGTAGGATCAAAACCCTGAGCCTCTGTCCTTGGCTTCTCATCAGTCCTCATTGTTCGCCATGATCAGAGAGTCTGGTTTTATCCCATGCTTTTTCAGTCACAGTCCAGCTGGCCTTGGTGAGCTCCCAATAGATCAGCCCCACTGTCTCAGTGGGTGGGTGCACCCCTCGTGGTCCTGAGCACTGGACTGAGCTCCCAAGGTCTCAATGAGGAGCGGAAGGAGGGAGAACATGAGCAAGGATGTCAGGCAATGGGTTTTTGATCCTACTGCACGTATTGGCTTTGTGGGAGCCTAGGCAGTTTGGATGCTCACCTTACTAGACCTGGATGGAGATGGGTGGTCCTTGGACTTCCCAAAGGGCAGGGAACCCTAATGGCTCTTTGGGCTGACGAGGGAGGGAGACATGATTGGGGGAGGGGGAGGGAAATGGGAGGCGGCGGTGGGGAAGAGACAGAAATCTTTAATAAATAAACAAATAAATAAATACCAAAAAACAAAACAAAACAAAACTATAACATCAACATGAGCAATCTCTCTCTGAGCTCCTATGGAGGTGGCCTCACATACCCAGCACTGCCCCTGGTCCTCTGCCAGCCATTCAAGGTCCCTCTGATGCTGAAAATTAAACTACTAGTCACACTTGTCTAAGATTTGTAAAGATTTCGTTTCCATTCTGGGTCTTTCAGTCAGGCAACCTTGCACCAATCTCTTAAAACCATCGGAGTGTTACTGCTTTGACACCGACAAAATAACAGCATCTTTCAATTCTATTAATAGTACTTCTATTAAAAAAAAATAGAGCAAAAGATCCAGAATCTTTACAGGTATAGTTCTGCCTTCTGCGGAGTCATGGAGACCACTCTAAATGAACATTCTCCTCCAGAGACAGTGGTGGTAAGCATGATTATTTCTAGAAGAAAACTTTTTGCTGAGAGACTTGCCTGCATTCTCATTTGCATTTAAAAGAGACAAACTAGCCTGTGTCTGTGATTTAAAGATGATTACTCAGTGTGTGGCCACATTAAGTTTATTTTGTGTTTTTTTTTTTCTTTTCCTTAAATTTACTGTGAAAAACAAAGCAGGCTTAAAGTGATTTTGCTGAGGCTGTTGTAAATTATTTTTAGACCATTTAAATTCTTATATAATTATTTGTCTTACATAACAATTTGCTGAATGAAGTCAACAGGTTATATTTCTTTCTTTATTCTTTGATATTATATATGTAACAAGGGTTTTAGCAGAGGAAGTGGTGAATCTGGGAGGGATAGGAGGGAGAAGAGAAAGGAAAAAATTTATATAGTTATATTTTAAATAAATAATAAATAATTTGACCTTAAACTTATGATACTAGCTCTAAATTATCTTGACGCCAAGCTAAAAGGTTGACTTAGGCCCCTGTTTAATTTATTAAAACCTTTTTAGAGTTTTAATCTTAAAGATTTAAAGTAAGCAGGCAAGATGGCTCCTTGGATAACGATGCTTGTCACACAAACCAGCAGGAGACCTTTGTTACACAGTAGGATTTACAGCAGGAAGAGTAGTCCACTGTGGTAAACAACATATAAGAAGTAAAGATGCATACTATCTTAGTTTTAGAAGTTCTAGTTCGTATTAGGTTTGCTCCTTTACTTTTTACACCCATGAAAAGGACAAGTAGATGGTTAGATGGAGGAATGTACCTTACTCAGGAAACAAAAGAGGATTGGGAAAGTCTGGAGTCCCAGTATCCTATACAGTTTGCCTTCAGGACCTTGAGGGTTTGTTGTTTGTTTATTTTTATCCTCACTCCACTGGACACTACTCCTTTAAACACCCACCTCATCCCTACAGGTCCAGACATTGGTGACCAGGCCTGTGACATGTGCACCTTTGTGATGTGGTTGTCAATATGCTTCTTTATCATTGGTTCATAAATAAGCTGATTTGGCCAATAACCAGGCAGAAAAATCCCAAAAATTCCATTATTATGGGGAATGTGTGCATAGTTTTCTGGGCTACTTCCTGCTGATTGGGGGTGTTGGTAATTTTGCAGGGACCCAAAGAAAATTTAGGATTATGGACAAGTACTGACTGGAATATTCTGTGAGGCTGGATCACCTCAGCCAGAAGCCTTGAAGATGTTCTGGATGCATAACTCAGAAGAAACTGCAACAGAGGTGCTCTGAAACGTTGGGTCGTCTGGCCTATCCATTTTCATTGGAGGTTTTTTTCAGGGGCTCTTCCTCAATCAAACCTTATTTTTCTTAACCCAGAATGAATCCACAGCTTTTCATTTTCTATGAAAATGAAAGCAAAATCTCTTCTTCAAAGTAAAATATCTTTTGACTGAAATTTGGAAGTCAAGGGATTTTCAAAATATGTTGTTAGATTAATCCAGCAGCATCTATAATAAAATGCCTTTTAGCAACTGTTGCCCCTTCCTCAGTAGTCTAACAGTTCAAAGACAACATAAGAAACAGGGTTTCTCCATATATTTTTGGCTGTCCTGGATCTCACTCTGAAGACCAGGCTGGCCTTGAACTCATAGATATTTGCCTGCCTCTACCTCCCAAGTCATGGAATTAAATGTGTGTGCTACCATGCCAGGCTACTCTATTTTTTAAGAACTTTCTCTATTCTTTTTTCATTTTCTCTCCAAATCCTATGTATATTTTCTAAAACACTGTAAACTGTTTTTTGCATTTGAATCTGAGTTTGTTGTATATATTTATCTTTTTCTGAGCACATAAGTCTTTAATCGACTAAGCAGCATGACTAGGATTAAAGCTGCAGCTTTGACAGCTTCCTCTACCCCAATCCTTAGCCTTTTGAAAGTCTGCCTTCATGGTAGAGGTTCAGGTGAGAGCCACATTTAATGCCCAAACTCTGTAGTTGTTTTTAGGTCCATAGCACCACAAAGAACAGACCCTTGGTAGCTCATTAGCACCATTTAAGTGTTTAGTGGGAGAACCTCTTAAAAGAGATGCAGGTTTTTTTGCAACTAATGCTGAGTCAGGAAGACTCTCTTTAAAGGAACAGCACCTATGCTCACCTCTAGTGAGCAGAGCCTACTGGAATAAAGATGGTTACCAAGAAGCTGCATTCAACTCTGTTCTTTTTTGTCTAGAATCCCTTCCCAAGCTCGCTCAGATTTTATGTGGATGTACTTGCTGAACGTTAGGTGCCATTTATAAACAGAAGTTTCTGTCCTGCCCAGTCCTGCAGCACGTCAGTTCAAAATAAACACACAGAAGTTTATGTTAATTATAAGCTGTTTGGCCTATTGCTCAGGCTTATTAGTAACTAGCTATTATGACTTAATATTATTCACCCATAATTTTTGTCTGTGTTTAGCCATGTGCCTTGGTACCTTTTCTAAGTAAGACATTCTCATCTTGTTTTCTCTGTGTCTTGCTTGTGACTGACTCTGCCTTTCATCCTCCCAGAATTCTCTTACTCTGGTCACCCTGCCTATACTTCCTGCCTGGCTACTAGCCAATCAGCATTTTATTAAACCAATATGAGAGACAAATTTTTATAGTATACCAGAGCATTATCCCACAGCAGTTGAACTAGACTCTGAAACTATAAGCAAGCTACCAATTAAATGCTTTCTTTCATAAGATTTGCCTTGGTTATGGTGTTCCTTCACAGCAGTAGAAAAATCTAAGGCCATCATGAAAAGTGCATATGAGAGTTGTGTAGGTTCTCCATAGTTTAATCTGGAGGAAAATGTGTATTCAAAGGGGAAAACTAGGTTAATGCAATATTTCTGAAGAAATATTGCCTATGCTTCTTCTTTTCTAGAAGCATATGTCTGAATAAACATATAAGTTATCAAAATTGTCCAAATTAACTTTTATAATGGATTCATTTACTTTCATGCTGAATTGTGAGGTACTGTCTAAGAAAAAAATATATAAAATGTTAACACTTTGCTATAGAAATCCATGTTTTTCTCTACTTAAGAGGCTCCCAGAGTGTAATTCCAAGTGACTTGTCTAAACTTACTTCATTCTTTTCTGTTCTTTAGAGTCCACAACATATGTTCTTTCAGGAATTTACTGCATTCATTTTTCTCCTTCTGGATAACCAATAAATGATCTCATCACTGTGAGAGGTCAATTCTATTTCTTCTAGAAGCCATAAGTTACAAGCAGTCCATTGTCTAGTGAAGATCTCCCCAATTCCATGTTGCATGTTTATTGAAATTTAGGTTGTTCTGATACTGTTAATGCAGCCATTTCTGAGAGAGACAAGCTTTCAGCAGTTTTAACCATAAAACTTGTCTAGCCCCCTTTCCACAGTATTCTCTGCTTTACAACTGTGATGTCGATTTATGAGCTAAGGCTGGATTCCTCACAATCTGTAGATCTGCATTTGTCCAGTTGTAATTTTTCTATGATAATCTCCATTTTTTGTAAAGAAAAGCTTCTTTTCTTTGATGATAGGCAGTAGCTAAATTTATCAGAGGGTATAAGAATAAGATTTATAGCACAGCAAGGAATTATGCTGGTCTAGCATGCTTGTATTTGTATATCCTTACACATGCATGTATATTTAGGTGCATAAATAGATAGATGATAGATAAAACAATAATAAAACTTTAGAGAGGGAAGGGTCTTGGGAGGAACTTGAGGGAGAGTGACTTGGAGGAACTACAAGTAGGAAATGGAAGAGGACAATAGATGTGATTCTATTTCAATTTAAACATTAAAATGATGAAAACAAACTGAAATACATATGGTTTAAAAAGAAGACATTTACTTTAAATACTTTTGTCCTGATACCATCTTGTTCTAGGTAACTTTGGTCTTGATGTCTTGTTCACACACTTTCTGATTCGTAAAGCCTTCTAACCTAGCCATCTTCTTTCTCCTCCAATGACACAGGTGGTGCTATCTTTGAATGACATTAACATTTCATCGATCATCATCACAAACTAGCAATTATTTATGCACACATTCTTGGTTACCTTATTCATTAGTACATAATTAGTATGCCACTGTAACACATAGTAGGTACCAAATTACAATATTAGCTAAAGGCATATATCTATCTCTATCTCTATCTCTATCTCTATCTCTATCTCTATCTCTATCTCTCTATATATATATATGGGTTGATTTGTAACAAGAATTTTAGATTTTCTTAAGCTACTTTTATAAGGTCACTATATGTGAATATACATATTGCTTTGGTGATAGGAGACATACTTTTTTCTTTTTAAAATATTTTCTTCCCTCATACAATACATCCCAACCAATGTTTCCTCTCACTTCACTCCTCCCTGTTCGCCCTACCTCTGCTCTCTCCCAAAGCCCTCCATTTTCCTTCAGGAATGGGCATACATTTCTTAATAAATAAACAGTTATTTGTGATCAATTTTCCTGAAATATCACACATTATCATCTAATCACTAATGGGAGATCATTGGGATTGAGAGCTTTGGGCAGTGAATAAATAATGAGAATAATAAAATATAGGATCGATGTCATTATAAAAGAGGCACCTGTGAGCTTCCTCTTCTCTTCTGCTAAATGAAATTTCAGCATTAGGAATGATATTTACAAAGTAAGAAACAGATCCTCACCAGTGTCTATACCTGGTTATATGTCATCTTAGATTTTCTAATCTCTAGAATTATGGGAAATAATTTCAGTTATACATAAGATCCTCAGATTATTATAACATGTTATAGCATCCTAAGAATACTGGCATAAAACATAGTAAGAACTAAGGGCTTTGCTATAAAAACATAGAAAATGTGAAAAGGATGTCAAAACTTTAGTGAGCTAAAATTCGTCAGTTTTGAGGCATAGTTTCAAGACAGCCTACTGCTGTGGGCAGGGCATAAAGAATGATCTTGGGGAAGATGTAAGAGAGTTGGTATGTAATAAAGGCTCATTCTGCTTCACAGATGGCAGCTTTGAGCAGGATGATAGTATGGTAGAAGGAGATTCTTCTTTGTTTTTGAAATTTTTTCAAATCCAATAAGAACATTTGAATTTAAGAATCTCACAGAGGCATATAGTATCAATCACATCCATACCCACTCCCTCTCCTACTGCTCCCCCCACAACCATTTTTTCCCTCTCAACTTCATGTACTCATTTGCAGTCCAGAATCCACTCACTGCTGCCAACATGTGTATGGGGAAGGCCATCCACTAGAACATGGGTAGACTATCAGGGGTCTCATCTCTGAAGGAAATTGATCTCTTCCTTCCCCAGAAGCAAACAATTGCCAATCATTCCTCAATAAAAGAGTGAGTTCCTAGATCCCTCTTCCATCCATGCTGATATTTTGGCAGGCATGACATGTATGAAGAAGACAGAAGCCCTCAGCTACCTCGTTCTTAAAAGCTGGGAAACATGAGTGCTACAATAATGATGAGGCAGGACAGAAGATGTTCATTTTAAAATAGTGGCAAGAAGATTATGGGAAAAACCTACTACTTTATGACTGGTGGTGTTAACTGGGCCAAGAACCCATGACTGGGTAGGTCATAGGCCAGAGTGATGAACTCACTATTGCTAGCGAAATGGACATGATATTAAACTGACTCCTAAATATTTATATTTATGCCCATATTAGTACAGCTCTCAACTTTCTCAACAGAGACGCTTTTTAGCAGTATATGGTGATTAATATTCATAGCTAGTTCAGTTGTAGAAAATAAAAGACTGAAATGCTCATTGCACGTAAGACTTCTGTATTACACATCCTCACAGAAGGTCATAGCAGAAAGGGCAATGAGTAGACTGAGGGTTTCCTTTAAGAAAAGATAAAGATTAGTTAATACTAAATTGTAGGTTATCTAACTGGTTGATCTCAAAGTTTGATCTTCATTCCAATTGTTATTGGCAAATATTAAAAGTTTGTGATTAGGACAGATTACATTGTCAGAACTGTTCTTTGGCTAAACCTGAGCTATGGCTTGGAGAGGATGTTGAATTAAAGAGAACAGGTCATTCTCTAGAGAATTGCATATACATGAATTATAAAACATATTAATGTTTGAATAAATATTACGTAATTTTAGAAACACGCTGGGTGAAGAAAAATGTTAATATCCATAAGCTTAACTGAGTGGGGAGATTGAAATAAAATAAATAGATGGAGAAGGACAAACTATTCAAAATGTAATACAAATAATGGATGTTGTTATGAGTGAAGCAGATCAGAAAAGGAAAAAGTTTCATAAAAGAAATGGTGCTTAAATTTGCCATTTAAGGAGACAAGTATACCATAGGCAAAAGCATAAAATTATGGATGAAGGTAGAATATTCTTAGGACAGTAATCACAAAGAATAATTGATAAATCTCTGAAAGCATTAAAAGAAGGCAGATAAGCAAGTGATGTATTAAAGTCCAAATGGCATGGTCATAAATGCATTCAGTTATCTACTTAAAAACAGACACTGAAGGGCAAGGAACTGCATTGCTCATTATAGTTCTGAAGATCCAAGCCTGAAGACCTGAGTCTGGATCTTTAGAAACCACATCAAAGTCAGGCAATAGAGCTATGCAGTTGTAATCTCAGTGTACTACCTCTAGCTGGGAGGCAGAGATAAAGGGAATCACAAAATTTTGGACAACCAGCGTAGCATATACAGCAGTGGACATCAAGAGAGACTCTTTCAAACAAGGTAGAAGGTATAGACCAATACCTGAAGTTAGCCTCTGACCTTGAGACACACATGCTTTGTGGTATAGGCATGTACCTGCACTCACATACACAAACACAAAAACATACATGTAGACATGAATAGACACAAAAATAATTGTCAATAAGATTGGCATTGCTCTAATATTTCTGGATGTGGATTTGCTTTGTAAAAATGGTGTTCTTGTAAAACAGATGTTATCCCCATTCTGAGGTGCTTCAGTTGAGGTTTATAAACCTTAAATCAGGAAAAAGGAATTCGGCCAGCAAATTTGCTCCATAAGGGGCTGAAAGGGACACGAGTTATAATAGCCAGTATGTAAGTCTAAACCCCTTGACCCAAAGGTATTCACTCTTACACTCCATGCTGCATCTGAAATCCATCATTGTCTTGAATTAGTGAATAACCAAAGAACCACCATTGTCTTTACAGGTCATACCAACTATCATATTTCTAAGTTGTCGTCATCATATGTTCCAGGTCTTTCTTGATGTTACTCCTTTTATTGCATCTTATAAACAAAGTCTTACTTATTAAAAGAAAAAGAAAGTTGTTTCTAAAACTGGTTTTATAAATGAAGCCATGAACCAGTACTTTGCAATTCAGATTAACTCATCAGAAGGCAACACTGGCCTTTCATCTTCACCTCTCCTGTGGGTAACTCCACAGGGTCCAGATCTAAGCTGAGTCACATTAGAAACTGTCTGTTAGCTGGCTGCATTGTGGTGGCTTCAGAGGAAATAGTATCCTCTTACAGTTATCTGCTGAAAGCCATAATAGGCGTAAATGAGATTTAAATTAACTAGACATATCCTAGCGCTTATAGTCATAAAGACCTTCAAGCTCCAAGGGTCCAGAATGATAATAGCCAGTATTAGGCTATGAAGACAGATAGTAAGTTATATATAAAATATTCTTCTTAAAAATCTTCTCTTTTCCTTCTCTTTCCCATTTGCTTCCCTAAGACGCCCATTTACACAGTAACACATTCACACACAGAACTCAAATTTAAGTGCTGCTGATTTGGCTTCAAAACATATGCCCTGGAGAAAGGTATTGTTTTAATTAATAGAATTGACTTCAGCCAGGTCAGAAATAACAACTATATAATCTTAAGTAAAAGACAACTAGACTCTAATATCCACAGTAATGGGATATTGAATATTATCAAAGGAACACACGCAAATATAATAGAAATTGTTATCTTACTCAATACATGCCAATAAAAAGAAAATTCTTCTCACTAAATTATTTACTCAATTAATTGAATCTTCATGAGATATTTGCTTGACTTGAGGTGCTAAAGTTACACAACTGAATGAGTTAGGAAAAAGTATGGAAATTGAAATGTAAGAGAGGTTACAATAGTCACAAATGCTAACTTTGCAAATCACTCTATAACCCTGTTCTATAACCTGTACAATGTAGCAATAATTACAATATTACATGCATTTTGAATGATAATTAATATAAATCCCAGTAGTCCAGTGTTTTACACAGAATTCATTCAATAAATGTTAACTCTGTTACCCCTACTAGTAGCTGTTTTGATTGAAAACATTGAGAAAAAGTCTGTGAGATTCAAATTCTCTAAAGTAGATTGAAAATGATCATAGGCAAAGATAGAAAAAGGAGGCTCAAGTGAATCCAATAAGGAAGGTATTTTCTAAGCACTAGTCTCTGGGTAACTAGTATTCACTCTCACTGGGGAAATACAGAAGACAAATTAAGTTGTACCTGAGACTCATTTTAGATAAAGTCAAGGATATTAAGTCTGACACTTCTGACTTGTCACAAAAAGCATTCTAGATTTCTCTTGTGTCAAAAAGAAATCATCTCAAGCCAGAGTCACAGGTATTCACAATAAATTACCTTCAATGGTGAAGGTGGCACAAGATAAAGGAATGTACAAGGGTCAAAAATGTACTAAAAACATATAGACTCAACCAAGAAAGAGAATTACAGACCAATCTCACTCATGAACATATATGCAAAAGTGTTCAATATAAAATACTAGCAAACTGAAACCAAAAACACATTAAAAAATTTGTCATGATCTTGTTGACTTCATCAATGAGATGCAGGGATGGTCCAACATACAAAATTCTATCAATATAATAATCCACATATAAATAAACTGAAAGAAAAACATACAGTCATCTTATCAGTGCTGAAAGAGCATTCAAAACAAACCAATACCCATTTATGATAAAAATCTTGAAGAGTTCAGGGATACAAGGAACACATCTAAACATAATAAAAACAATATACAGAAAGCCGATAGCCAACATCAAATTAAATAGAGAGAAACTCAAAGAGATTTCACTAAAATGAGGAACAAGAGAAGGCTGTCCACTCTCTTCATATTAATTCAACATAGTTATTGAAGTTTTGGCTAGAGCAATAAGGCAACACAAGGAAATCAAGAAGGTTCAAATTGGAAAGGAAGAAGTGAAATTTTCGCTATTTGCAGATAACATGATAGTATACATAAGTGACCCAAAAACTCTACCAGGGAGCTCCTACAGCTGATAAATACCTTCAATAATGTGTCAGGATACAAGACTGAAAAAAAAAATCAGTGGCCCTCCTATATACAAATGATTAAGAAGCTGAAAGGAAATCATAGAGACATCACCCTTTAAAATAACCACAAATAAAATAAAATATCTTAGGATAATACTAACTGAAGAAGTAAAAGATTTATTTAACAAAAAATTTAAGTCTTTGAAGAAATAAACTGAAGAACATAATAGAAAATGGAATGATCTCCCATGCTCTTTGATAGGTAGGATCAACATGATAAAAATGGCAAGCCTACCAAAAGCAATCTATAGATTCAATCAATCCCCATAAAAATCCCAAAACAATTCTTCATAGACCTTGAAAGAACAATAATCAACTTCATATGGAGAAACAAAAAACCCAGGATAGCCAAAATGATCCTTTACAATAAAGGAACATTTGGAGGCATTACCATCCCTGACATTAAACTCTATTATAGAGCTACAGTAATGAAGCCAGCTTGGTATAGATATAAAAACAGACAGGAGGGCCAATGGAATCAAATAGAAGACCCAGATATTAAATCCACACACTTATAAACACCTTATTTTTGGCAAACAACATAAAATTTTACAATGAAAAAAGAAAGCCTCTTCAACAAATGGTGCTGGCATAACTGGGTGTCCACATGTAAAAGAAAAAAATAGATCCATATCTATCCCTATGCACAATATCCAAGTCCAAATGGATCAAAAACCTCAACATAAAGCCAACCACACTGAACCTGATAGAAGAGAAAATGGAAGGTGGCCTTCAATACATGGGCACAGTAGATTATTTTTTAAATATAACACCAGTAGCACAGACAATGAGAGCAATAATATATGAACGGGACATCCTGAAACTGAGAAGCTTCTGTAAAGCAACGAACACAGTCAATAAGACAAAATGGAAGACTACTCAAGGGGAAAAGATCTTCACCAACCCCACATCAAACAGAGGACTGATCTCCAAAATATATAAAGAACTTAAGAAATTAGACATCAAAATTCCAAATAATCCAATTAAAAAGTGGAGTACAAAACTAAACAGAGAATTCTCAACAGAAGAATCTCAAATGGCCAAAAGACACTTAGGATTTCATGTTCCTATTTAAGAGCTAAGTTATTGATTGTGTATTTTAGTATACTTAAGATTTAAATGGATTTTTATTAATCAATAAAAAATTATATTATTAGTTATTGAAATATCAGAAGCTTAAGAGTCAATGTAGCACATATATTCTACTTCATAACAAAATTAGTGGTGAAATGTTCTAGTTATTGTCTTCAAATACTTTGTACATCGCTCGGTTCCATACTTTTATCTTTGGCTATATAAGGGCATCACTGTACTGCAGTAACATTCCTATTTTCCTGTCTTTGTAAATATATTTATATCCATAATGAAGAGAGTAATTTTGTCTAATTTTGATCCACTTTTACTCTACTTTAAAAGGCATGAATTAAATTATCACTGGACAGTATTCTTTTTTATCACTTAACCTTTTAGTTTTGTGTCCATGCTAATTTGGATGTTATTTGCATTTTATTTTTTACACATTCACATTGTATCCTAACCTACATGTTTAATAGAACAATAAAACTTATTCACATAAGGATATATATATTACTGGTTATTTATAATTTTCTATTCTAGATGTTGCATTTGTTGCATATTTTCTTTTCTTTTCTTTTCTTTTGGTAGGAGTTTTCTCAGTAAGTAGAGGGTTACAGATGATAGAATAGGTAGATAGATAAAAGATAGACAGACAAACGGATGGACAGACAAATAGGATAGATAGATGATAGATAGATAGATAGATAGATAGATAGATAGATAGATAGATAGATATAGACATTATAGAGCATCAATAACACAATTTTCTGAAATATTTGCAATAAGTACCTACTATCAACTTAAGGGATAGAGTTAAAATTTAAGTCTTGAATATACCTATAAAATCTTCAGTTAACGTGTTTATCACACCCATCTATAGATCTCTGCTTTACAAAGTTAATTCATATATTCAAAATAATACATCGTTTATAACTGTCATATCACAGTGCTAGTTTTGTAGGTATTAAGACTTTATTACCAATAAAGCAGAAGTATATAAAAATGAACAGCATTTTTATTTATTTATTTATTTTTATTCTTTGTGTCTTTCATATCATACCTCTCGATCCCATTTATTTCCCTTTCCCTTCATATCTGCCCTTTGCCCTTGTAACCATCCTCCAAAAATAGGTAAAATATACTTTAAGAAAACAAGCAAGAAAAGAAAAAAATCAATCTCATCATGGAAGCTACAGTGTAACACAATGAGTCGTGCAGAACATCCTTTTATCCACATATTTTTATTTGCTCATGGTCTGGTTCAAGGTCTCTGGTTTCTGCTACGCTATAGATGCTGTGCCCTCCCTGGAACTTCTCTTGGATATCCTGCTGTTGCGTTGTGTTGTGTAGATCCTTCAGCTTTGGGTCTGCAGGACCAGACCCTTCATGTGCCCCTGCAGATCACAAATGCAGTGGATGTCAGAGTGGATCAACTCATAAACCTGGCTCTGGTCCCTGGTAGTGGCAGGGGTTGTCAGCCTGCCACAACCACCAGCATGTGCTCTCCATCCATTGCCCTGGCTACTTCACCCCTTGCAGCCTTGAGCAAAGGATGGTGGCCAGTCCTTCTGCTTTCACAGCTAAGTCATCAGGGCCCTGCTCTACTGTGTTTCCCAGCCAAAGTGTAGGGGGCACTCTCCTGAGTGCTGTAGCTGGTGAGGGGCAGGGACAGCTCTCCTACTCAAAACTCAGGGTCAGCTCTCCTACCCACCAGAGGTGGTGGGGGCATCTCCCCTCCCCGCAATACCATATGGCAGATAAAGGGCGGGGCCAGATCCCCCACTCTTACCCTGTCGGGATGGTTGACACACACATACCTCTGTTAGTAGGGCCAGCTCTGCTGTGCTGCTCAGGTGAGGTGCAGGGCCCACTTTCCTGAGTGTGGCAGCTGATAAGGGGCATAGTCAGCTCCCTTGCCCACCACGAGTGGTAGGGGACGAGGGGGCATCTTTCCCTTGCCTTCACCACCACATGGCAGACGAACAGGGTGTGGCCAGCTCTCCCATTCTTACTCCCTCGGGGCCAGCTCACTTCCACCTCTGCTGCTGGGGTCAGCTCTACTGTGCTGCCCACATGGGCAGCATTTTTCATAGAATGCCTTAGCTCCATTCAAATCCAGAGGAGGAAGACTTCCAAGGGCTGCTGTTATTTACATTTAGATATTAATATGGAGACTGACTTTATCATTCTTATGTGGAATGACACTTAGATTGACAGGTGGCAGAAATAATTCTGCCGGTGCCTACCCTAAGCAGGCACAGCTTAGTATCAGCGTCTGCCCTCCTGTTGGTTCACTAGAGATGAGAATTCATTTCTTACTAAAGCACTGCTCAGATGAGCTGCATTGGCAAACTGAAGTCATGAGACAGGGACATACCTAGAGGAAACAATTCAGCTTTTCTCACACTCTACTTCCACATTGTATGATCCGCCTCCTCTCTTCTTCAGCCTCATAGGTACTGTCAATCATTTTATA
Organism: Alexandromys fortis; assembly: GCF_014885135.2. Taxonomy (NCBI): domain Eukaryota; kingdom Metazoa; phylum Chordata; class Mammalia; order Rodentia; family Cricetidae; genus Alexandromys; species Alexandromys fortis. The sequence goes on along the minus strand of NW_026067937.1, from coordinate 8,586,914 downwards.
TTATTTCAATATTTGCTTGCTCAGATCACTAATCATTTTTCCAGGACCATTATTTTGCTTGTGGTATTCTCAGTCCATAACTTTCCTTTACCTTTTATTAGGTTAACTCCCACTCATCTTTTAATTTTAATTTTAAACAGCCACACCAGGTTGGGAGCTTACATTACAGAATTTCAAGCCGCCCTATATTTGCTAACAGTACTTACCAATTTTAAGCAAATTGTTTAATGGGTTGCTTTGGTTAGTGCATTTGTCTCCTGAGCAGCACTGAGCTGTGCTTGCCTCTTGCCTATCCTGTCTGGTACCTTGGGAGTGCAGCAGAGACTCAATTAATTCCCAGTGAAACATTGAAAAAGTATAGCCCCCAGAAATGTCAGTCCAAAGCTAATGGGGAAAATGACGACAATCAACATTCACATGTACCACATACGTAGTTGTACCTGTAATTTCGGTAAAGTACACTCGATCATCATTCCCACACTTTTCTGCTACTCTTCTTTGGATGATGTGGAGGACGCCTTTGCTTTCAAAATAAAAGTGGGTTTATTTTGTTACTTTCCAAAACATTTTCAAAATCAAAAGGTGACAATGACAAGCTAATGTGTCAAATCACTTCCAGACTGTGTTTTGTTCCATGCTATTTCTAGTCTGCAGCTTTTGTGCTTTTTTTTTCCTCCACTGTTACCATCCAGCTGTTGTCATAAAAATAACATGATTTCTCTTAGCAGTATTGTTTGTCTGCTTTTTACTTTCCCCAAGCAGACATTTAAAGTTGTGCTTGCTCAGCTTAGAAACCCAAATACCTGTGTATATGTATTTATAGTTGTCCCTCCTCATCCATGTGTACCACACCACTGGACGCCAAAGTGTACTGGTACTCAAGGCACTAATAGAAAATGTCTTACGTGCAATATTTGTATGTAAACATACATTTCTTATCATATACTTTAAGCAATCAATACATTACTTAAAACACGTAGTAAATGTCACACTGTGCAAATAGTTGCTAAACTGTGTTGCCTGGGTAGTTATAACAAGAAAATATCTGTACATATTAAGTATATTAATACATAATTTCAGTCAGCAGTTTTGAATCCTTAGGTGGAGAATCGTGGATACAGAGGATGATTGTGTATATTTGCTGGAGAGTTTCTATTGAAATATAAAGAGAGAGAGAGAGAGAGAGAGAGAGAGAGAGAGAGAGAGAGAGAGAGAGAGAGAGATTTATGATTGTCCATTTCATGAGCATACAAAACAGAGATTTTTATAGGTTGCCACCACTACTACCACTTGTAGAAAATCTCCTTGCCAAGGCCTGCAGAACTCTGCACAATTGACTTTCTTCACTTAGAAGGGGAATACCGTGCTCAAACAAAAGACTGAGAAGTGTATGCTACTGATTTCCTACTCTGTGAGTTGATAATGAGGCCAATATTGATCGAATTCTCAATATATCTGAATCACCTGGAGGCTTACTTGAAAGAGACTGCTGTTCCCATACCCAGAATTTCTTATTTGTTATCTTTGGGGGAGCTTAAAATTCTGCATCTATTCTAGGTTCTCAGGAGATGCTAATGTCGCTGGTCCAGAATATGATTCCATTAAAGTTTAAAGATGCTATGAGAATAAATTTTAAAAGAGACTTTTGATCTCAAAACATCTTTTCAATAGCAGAAATGACCATTAAACTACTTTGTGAGATGAGCAGAATTCTGACAATGCCTTACTGAGGACTCAGGAAAGCATGGAACCCTGTTCGGCCCAGTGGATGCCTTTTAATGGTTAAATAATGCTGGTTTTCTTAACTTTATATATGTCTTTCAAGCAAGACAAAATGTCTTTCCATTTCTGAGCATCTGTTCCTCAAATACTTAAAATGTCTGCTAGCTGACTGGTTGCAAACATCCAGGAAATAATGTGGCAAAGACATTAACACACCACCCTATATTTGTGTAGATGAAAATAAATCTTAATTATTTTCTCTATTTGAAAATTTATGTGAAAATATTTAGGACAAATGTTTTCACATTTTCTTTTTCTTAGATAATATTCCAAAGATGGTTCTTCAGAATCGTAGTCAATTCAGCAGGTAGGAAAGATACCTGCAAATTATTACTAATCTTTCTTATATTCTATTATGGAAATAAATGCAATTTTCCAGGGATAAGGAGAAAAAAGAAGAGTAACTCTCCCTTGGATGTTTGTGTCAACATCTTCATAATGCAAGAAAGGTGCTTAGTCCAAGGGACACGTCTTCTGGACAGCAGAAATTGTGCCTGTGGTTATCAGCATTGACTGACTGGAAGTCTGCATCAATATTCCCAGGTATGGTTTTACAGTCTCATCAGAAATAAACAGAAGAGTGTAATAAACAGAATACCAACTTCTCTGTTGTATGTTAAAGGTATTTGTCCAGATAATGTCACGTTCATCTAGAGATTTCTCTACAGGAGCTTTTCTGTTTAATTATATAGTCTAGTCAGAAAGAAGGGATCCAACACGAAACTATGAAGAAATATGTTTCTTCATTTTATTATTGTTATTATTTTATAATTCTAGATGAAATCAGCCCTAAGAATAGATTTATAACCCGCTCTCAAAAAAACAAAAAAAGAATACCTTTGTTTAATTTGTTAAGTTTTTGCTAACATCAGTAAGACAAAGTATTTCTAAGTTTTTAAAGTAAACTTTATGCAAAATTATATAAGGTAGGAGCTGAGCTATTATATTTTGAGTTAAAATAATATGAAAGTTGAATTAAAAGTTTTATTGGGCTTTTACCCAGTACCCTGTTTTTCCAGAGTGTTTTATTTACTTCCAAATTGGCATATCTATCTTCTTACAAACTGAGAATCTTAATGTCACAGAGAAACTAAATTTGGCTGAGGAGAGAAAGTATTCAATCAAATCAGAAAGAAAATGAAATAGCTAAGGTGCTCAAAACAAAAAGGTGAAATAGAAAACAATAGAAAGTCTTTACTAAGAATTCAAGACCCATTTAATGTGGCAAGTGATTAAGTCAAACCAGATCCTTTAATCAAGTATTTAACTCTTGGCTGTGTGTCATTTGAAAGAAGGTCTTTATAAAACTTGTTCCACAGCATATGTGACCTGTAATTTTCTCTCTTTTCCTAACTCCACAAAATCTTCAGTATAATTAAGTTAAACTGAATAAGAGGGAAAATAAGACACAGGTAGGTAGTTGCCGCATAGTTTCTCAATTACTTCAGAGCAAATTATATTGATTTACATTAAATACAAGGTAACCATGCAAAATCCAGCTAAGATGAACATAAAATTACATATCTCCACACTTTTTGAAACAGTAAGTAGACATTTCAATATTCTAATTTCCTGAGAAACTTTTTAAAGAAAATGGAAATAGAATTTTTCGAAGTAAATAGGATTGGAGGAATTTTTAAAAAGAAAGAGAAAATGGGAGCTTCGCTAAGAACAAGGACCAGGTAGTGACATCAAATCCATCACCTTGAATCATAACCTCAATGGGAGAAAAGTCCAGAGAAAATAGAAAGTTTAAATCTTATCTTATCCTCCCCCTGGTTCTGAGAACAGGCATATATATTCTTAATCAGTATTCAATAAGTAGAAATAAAGTAAATTGCCCTTTTCTCTCATCTAGAGCCCTGGACGAGGCCATTTCTTGCTTTACAGTCATGGTCATTTTGACACTTTTCTTCAGTAGCTCAATTCATCAAACATTCTAATAGTCTTTAAAACTATTTGATAGTACATATTTAAGCAATGATATAAAATGAGATGTTCTTATCCTTCATTGCTGTTCTTAACCATCATTTTAATTATGGCTCAGCTGTTTTCCTCAATAATAATATCTCAGGATACAATCTTAGAAAAATATCATACAGCTCTAATGAACACGACCAAGTCTGAAAAATAGAATGTATTTTATGATTAGTTTCATGGTAACAAATAAAGCTTTTATTAAACCTCCATACTGAAATATATGATCTAGTAGCCAACTGAATCAGTTTCCAACCCTTCAAATGAGAAAAAATTGTATTAAAATTGAGCTATTATAATAGTAAAATCGTATTTCTATAATCTCAACCTGCCATGCACTTCTTTCTCTGCATGGGGAGAAATTCAGAAGGGGGTCACTAATACATGAAGGAGTCTTATAAGGTAATAACTACAATTCTCTCTAAAGGTCATCTATAAATGAGGAAGTACAATGCCATTAATATTGCTTGTTACTGTGTGGATAGAGTTTTTTTTTTTTTTGTAGAAAGGCAGCCTCAGATGTAATTTTTCTCTTCTAGCACACACACACGCACACGCACATGTACAGACACATACACACTCAAACACACACACACACACTCACACAAACAGATTACATCTGACAAAGCCTTAACCTTGAGATATAACTTACCTTTCAATGAAGTTTTTAAAAGGAAAAACTTTCCAAATGTGGAAAAATAGTCTTTTCCAAGTTTACAGAAGTTTCTCTCATTTTTCTTTCTTGTTCTCTGGCCATCCAATTTCTGGATAATTTTATTGTATTTTCCTGCTATTCAAAGTATAGCTCTAAACATGAAATGAACAAAGGGAACATCAATAAGCATGTGAATATGCAGAGAGGAAAGAGCATTGGGCCTCAAACCTACACAGAGAACTACAGGCAAATAAGGAATGTTCAGCTTGTGTCTTCCCTCTCTGGCATCTGCATGGCATGTCCTGATTTCGCCTTCTTTCTTCCAGCATTCAGTTTAGTTTTCCCTGCCTACCTCTATTCTGACCTGTGCAGGCCCAAGGCAGTTTCTTTATTAATCAATGGTATTCACAGCATACAGAGGGGATTCCCACATCATATTTTATTATATAAAATATTTCATTCATATGTGATAGGTATAATTTATGAATACCCCTATGATTTCCAAATGTTGCATCTTTAATACCACAAACACGAAATAATTATACGTAAAAAAACACATAATATCATAAAGAGACAAGAGTCTTGTGACCTCAGTTTCTTGGAAACAAGGAACTGGTATTGAAATGTACTTTTGTGTTCCTACGAGTTGGAGCAGATAGGAGTGAGTTTCCTTCTGATTAGTAATCATATCTTGTGGTTGTTGTTTAATAAATTTTCTAATTTTTCATATCTTTTTCCTGCTTATTTAAGAATTTCAAGCAATGTATCCAGTCCTATTTGCTTCCTATTTCTTTCAGGTTTGCCTCTCCACCCTTATCCCCTTCCACATATGCTGAGGGCCTAGGTCAGTCCCATGCAGGCTCTCTGCTGGTTGGTTCAGTCTCAAGGAGCCCGGTGAGTTCAGGTTCTTGTGGAATCTTATACAATCTTGTGTCAGCTTACACTAATGAGACCTTTACTCATGTAACCTTTCTTAACCCTCAGAGTATAAATTGTTTAAAGTTCTAAATAAAGTTGGCTATTGCATCAGACTTTAGTCTGCCTCATTTATCAGCTCCATTCTCCTTGATCTTACTGCCTCTGGAGTGGTGACAACACAGTAACAGTGTCAAGACGAAAACTCAAGACCTATTCAAACCATCTTATCTGGTGAAACACACACACACACACACTACAAAGAGCTGTAAAGACTAATAAGAATAGTGTGTCTTCTTCATTTCTGCATTAATTTCTAATGTTTAATAACTTGCACTGATCTGCAGTTCTGCTTGTTATCTCTCAGTATTCTGTGTGCTTTATCTGCTTTTGATGTGAATATAGTAATTTCTTGGTCCCCTCTTCCTCGTATTCATTAAAAATTTTAACTACAGTTGTCTATATTCCCCAGAAACTGATTCTATGCTTTATTAGCCTGTACATAAGTGTTAAATTCAGATGTTACAACATGTCCTGCACGGTCATGCCTGATTTAGAAAACTATTAATATTTAAACTAGAGTACTTCTGCGCTAATTGAGGCTATGGTGGTCTATAATTTTTAATAATTAACAATGTGGTAGGCATTCAAATGCTTTAGTGTTCAAATTAAGAAAGAAGATAAAGTAGTATAGGCTAAATAAGTTGGCCAACAGTTACAAAAGAACTGAGGTTTGAGGAAATCCTGAAACTGAGTAGCTTACAGAGGGCTGTGTTAATCCATGGAAGGGCAGACACTAGAGTATCCTTAAAACCACATTCTTATAGATCAACTTTGTTCTGTTTGGGACTATGAAGTGTTACTTATACAGAGTAAAGTCAAAATATGGTAAAGACTTTTAAATAGAAAAAATTGGGAGGGGTGGCAACGTGTGTTGACTGACTTTTTATAAATAAAGTGGCATTCTTTATAGTTTTTGTTTCATAAATCACAGAGATGGTGTCATTTGTGAATTTTGCATGTTGTTTTTCATTCATTTCAGTTCCAAATCTTTTCAAATTAATTTTACATACCAACCACAGTTCCCCCTCCCTTCCTTCCTCCCCTCCTCTTACTACTCCCTTCCCTCCCCCCAACTCATTCCCTATCCACTCTTCCTCAGAAAGGATAAATTCCCCATGGGGAGTCAAAAAATCTTGACACATTTATGTTGAGGCAGGACAAAGAGATATCTTGATAGAGGGAGCCATTATAGGATTAGGCAGAAACCTGGTGCTAGGGAAATTCCCAGGAATCCAGAAAGATGACCCCAGCTAAGACTTCTTATTAGACACTTCAGTGTTAATTCTCTACCATATTACATTACCATGCTTTCCCAATAACAGTAAAAATTACATGAAATTATTGCTTATTTTATTTCTTTTCTTTTGACATTGTTCACAACTCCTCTCAAAGGCAATTCTTCATAAACATTTGCTAACTTACATTGTCATGAACATCTATTTACTCAAATATCTATGGCAGACTTTATTAACCATTTCTGTCAACATGGAATTAAATATACCAGAAGCTGTTTCATTCTGTCATTTTGTTTTGTTTTGCAGAACACTTCAAAAAAAGTTGGCTCTCAAAGCTCTATTTCCTTGGGCTCTGAGTAACTTTATAATGAACTTGAAAATTTATATTTAATCACTGAATTAAAGCACTTAATTCTAGTTATATTTATATGGTCCAAATTCCCCTTACAAAAAATTGTCTTCAAACATCTGTTAAGTTATTTCAACAATCATCAGCATTTTTGGTCTAGACTGGGTTCTCTGCCTAAACAACAGAATGTTAATGAATGGATTAATGGCTTGATGGCTCAAAGTATTGGAGCAATTAACACTTAAAGAAGTCTTTTGTTGCCTTTTACCCCTTTTGTATTGGGGTATAAAAGTGTATAAAAATTAAATGCAGGGATTTTCAGTATTCACTGAAATACCCTCCCAATACTATCCTATGTTTCTGTTTTATTATTTTCACTTGGGTCTTCATCCTCTTTACTATTTTTCTGCTCCCCACACCCCTACCCTGGTAAGTAATATTTCTGTCAAAGCTTTCCCTCAAAGAACAGGGAGGTCTCCAGGATGGCAATTAACCAGATACCTCTCTAGCCACACCTCCTACTGAGCATGATCCCACCAACTCCCAACTCTCCCCTCCCCTAGTTGTCCCATGCCTGTAGGAAGTAGTAAGACTTGAGCCAGCAGCTCTATACCCAAAGAGTCTGAGATGTTTGGGTGGAAGCTTCACCCCAGCCCCTGGCATCCATATATCCAAAGAGTCTGGAATGTTTGAATTAAAGTCTTACTCCAGTCCCTGGCATCCATATACCCAAAGAGGATGGAATAATTGAGTTAAGGTTTCATCCCAACCCCTGGCATCCATATATCCAAAGAGTCAGTAATGTTCAGGTGGAAGTTCCATCATAAGCCCCCTCCCCTGGGAGTTGCCTCTGTCAAGACTCCACCCCTGAGAAAGCCCACCAAATGAAGATCCCTCTCCAAAGTTACTCAAGACCACTCTCAAAGAGTATTTAAACTGCCCTCCCAGAAAACAAACACTTTTTTTTTTTTTGGTCTTTTTCCCCATCTCCTCTCTTGGGGGGATGGCTGAAAAGCCATCCAGGAATATTGGTGTCCATTAAATCTGGGCTTTTTCTAATTTGGTTTTATTTGATCTGATTTGGATTATTATGTTAAAGGAGAGACTTAATGGGGTGCAGAAACTTTTTAGAAACAGGGACCTCTTCTTCAACAAAGGAAACATATATTTTTTTTATATGAGAAAGAGAAGAAACATGATTTAGCATCAATAGCCTAGTTATAGAAAACAGAATTACTCCCACTTCCTTCAACAATTAAAAATCTAGAGAAACATATTAACATTATCCCTCACAGGCTTAGGTAATGAACGACGGGTACCTACCTCTGCATCTGAAAGAATGGGAATCTGCAAGCTCTGGCATCATCTCCAGTGATTTGTGGCCTGAGGGAAGATTCCAGGCTATGGGTAAGGAAGAGAAAATGTGGCAGTGTTCTTAGGAAAGAACGCAAAAATTAGTGTTTGTGGAAGGAGAGTTGACTATATTTCATGGAGAGAGTTCTAGAAAAGAGAGAACTTTTCTGGTAACTCTGAGGATACTCATATGGGTACTCATAAAATTATCTGAAGCACAAAACAGTTAAAACATTTATAGGGAAGGGGAAGGCCAGAACCTTCCAGACTTCACAAAAGGTAACAGTCCCTTCTTACAGGGATCAATGGTGGAGTCTTTGGAACATCCTTTTTGTTGTTGTTGTTGTTTGTTTGTTTTGTTTTGTTTGTTTGTTTGTTTATTTAAGATTTCTGTCTCTTTCCCCGCCACCGCCTCCCATTTCCCTCCCCCTCCCCCAATCAAGTCCCCTTCCGTCATCAGCCCAAAGAGCAATCAGGGTTCCCTGCCTTATGGGAAGTCCAAAGACCACCCACCTCCATCCAGGTCTAGTTAGGTGAGCATCCAAACTCCCTAGGCTCCCACAAAGCCAGTACGTGCAGTAGGATCAAAAACCCATTGCCCTTGTTCTTGAGTTCTCAGTAGTCCTCATTGTCTGCAATGTTCAGCGAGTCCGGTTTTATCCCAGGCTTTTTCAGACCCACATCCTTTGCTTTAAGGCACTTGAATAAACATACTTTAGAAATCCAGGCTAGATGCATAAAAAGTCATCTAAAGGCACATATTAAACAAATCTGGCAAAACCCAAGTAATTTGTTTGTTTGTCATAACAAAGCTCAACTATTGAAAGGGGGAAAATGCAAAGTAACACTTAAAGCCGTAAAATTGGGTCAGTGATATGGCTCATTGGGTAAAAGTATAAGCTGCTACTCCCAAAGACCTGAGTTCCATCCCTAGGTCCCACATGAAGGAATGAGATTCAACTCCTTCAGATTCTTCTCTGATCTGCATATGTTAAGAATGGCATGTGTACACACCTCCCCAGTGTATACACATTAAATAACTAAATAAACAAATGTAATAAAAGAATGAAAACTGTAATAAAAGAATGGAGTTTACAGCCTCCAATTTAAAAAGTTTGAAGCTGGGAGAAAAGTGAAACATTTATTGTGGAGTCATATCAGGACAAACATTAGTGAACAGGCAGATCAAAATGACAGGTAATGTGTTATTAGAAAAGGATGCTAAATGGCAATTATAACTGTGCTCCATCTGTTCTAGAATGTAGATGAGGATATAAATGTTCTGCTGAAATGAAATATACTTAAAATAGGCCTCTTTGCAGTATCTATAGACAAAAAATACAATATGTGAATTTAAGGCATACTGGATGAGATAGAAAATGGGTTAAAACTGCCAAAAGAAAAATCTTGAACTAAAAAATTCAACATAACATTACTCAAAATAAAACATAGAGAGAAGATGAAAGTTTGAAACTATAAGAGTGACTTAGATCACAACACTGACTAACATATATGCTAAGGAATAAAAAAAAATTTATGAAATGCTCACAAATATTGGATTCATATCAGAAGATTAAAAATAATAAAAATCAGCTTTGTATTCTGATTTCCAAGTATAAATAAATATTCATCACAAATATTTTGTAAGGTGACATTGAATATAAAAAAGAGGGAGAGAAAATTCATTTTGGGAATAATGGGGGAAATACAGGAAGATAATAGATATAATACCTGATTTTATTTCCTAGTTCCTAATGCTGTAACATAACAATAATATTTTCTAGGACAAAACCTCATAAAAGAATCTTGATATTATGTTTCTAATTAAAAGGTCTAAGATAAAGGACAAGAAAGATAGCTAAAACCAAAGGCTTTGATAGCGGAATCTGAGCTCATTCTTAGTGGAATTTTTTTTCCTTATGGTTCCTATTTCCTTTATAACAATTGTCTGAATATTTTCAGTAATGGTTTCAATTTTAAGTGTGCATCTTCAGCATCATGATTTAAAGCACAACCTTTTGGTTGCAAGGTGTTTTATAGACAGCAATAGCCCAAATGTTCTGCTTTCTGCTCCACAGCCATGTACAGAAATCACTGGTATCAAATCCACGACCACGCACCAAGCAGTTCTGCCTGTCTTCCCCACCATCATGGACTATGACCCCCTGAAGTCACAGTCAGTCTCTCCTCCCTCGTGGTATTTTGTTAGGTGTTTTGTCAAAGCAATGAAAAATATGAACAACACATTGTAAATTGAACATTTATGTGTAACCCATGTATTGACCCCAGCACCAATTAATATAAATAAAACCTCAAGATGAATTGTACACCTTAATATGAATCCTGACAAACATATAGCACTCTTATAAAAGAGAACATTGTTATGTCTGTGGAACAGGGAATGATTATTCAAAGAGAACATGAGAAGTATAAAATATTTTAAATAAAGAATTGACCAAAATAATGTATTTATACAGAGATGCTGTTGACAGTTTGAAAAATGAAAACTAAACGTTTAGATGGGAAACACATTCTTCTGATAGAGGATATATATTCAGAATAAATATTCTTTAATAATTGTTTTCAAATTGTGAAAAAGATTTAACAAGTAATTTATACGTTGATAAGTGGAATTCAACTTAAAAGTACTATAAAAGAAGGGGAGGCTTGAGGAAAGACAACACCAAATGAGAAAGTGCTGCATAAGCAAGACAATATCTGTTATGGAAAGGAATCACAGGGATCCAGGACAGGTAAACTGTAATGTGTCTCCTGGTGGAAGAACACTGGCAAAAAAAAAAAAAAAAGAAAAAAAAAATACACACACACACACACACAAAACTTGAAATTAGATTTGCAAATAGAATAGTTATATGTTTTCCTCAGGATCCAGAAGAAAACACAGAGATTAAAATACATTCCTTTATAAAAATCTATATGGAAACTCTCCTCATCATAGCCTTACTTTGATAACACATCAAATGTAGTAAACTCTAGAAGAGATAAACTACATTTTTGTATTTTAATATTCAATATTATAAAGGAATTTGGTTCATACAGCTTACAGGTATAACGTTGAACAGCAATAAAAATTCATAATATTTTTATTGACATAGACACACTGAAGAGCAGTTCATACCAACAAGCAAATTGAACATATGCTCTCTGTCCATAAAGGCAATACAATTCCTGATTTGACACACCGGAATTCTCAGGAAGTCAAAAAAATGATTTATTGTAGCACTGTAGTTATCAATGAGAAGGAAGAAATCTTTCTTTCCGCTAGACAAGATATAGGGAGGGCAAGGGAAATGCACTGAGCCTTCATAATGTGGAGTAGAGTAGAGTGCACATAGCAGAATGAGTAAATGGCAAACATAGGTGCTGAGTGAAGAGAATGGGAAACAGAATGACATCTACAACAGAACAATTGCCATGAAAATTATGCATGATAAAACCAGCATCAAAAAATTTGCTTTGATGAATACAATACAATACAATGTATTAGGTATGGTAAATACAATACAATATGTTAAACCTCAAAAACGAGACTGACAGAAGAGAAAAAAACTGACTAGGGTGTTAAATATTGATAACTGTAAGAAAAAACAGGGAGGGGGTTTTACAAAGTTAATTAACCTGAAGTGAGGAGTTTATTGATTTAATGCTGCCCATCTGATATTCAAATAAAAGATAAAGGAAAAAAGAAACAAAAATGGTACTGGGTACTATATCAGGGTGGTGGAAAATGTAACCATTATACAAGCATCAAATAGATATGATTGTGGACCTGCTTTTCTTCTTGCCTTTCCTTTTTTATCATCCCTTTACAGTTAGGCTCAGATATGCAGCAATGAAATGATGTATCTCTGTAAGCAAAGCACCACATTGTAAAAATAAACCACTATCTTACTCCTCCTTTGACTTCTGGGGTGGATTCACAATATGAAAAGAAAAAAGATTCTTTTATTTGTATAGAACAAGCCTGTATAAAAGCTTCCAATTTATAATTGAGAAGGGAAATACAGCCCTTTAACTTGATCATCTCAGTTCTAATTGTACATAAATAGGAGGCAGCCATCAAGTGCTTTCCCTATATGCAGAAGGCAAGTAGACTTGATTATTAATCAAGTCAAGGGCCCACTTTTCTGTTTCATGAGAATCTATTTTGTTCCTCCTTTGTACACTAGCCAAATGTACCAGGCATGGAACAGGTGTAGTTATGTGACTTAAACATCTAAAAAATAAAAATTCTTTGCATTAATGTCATGATACCCTGTGACATCTCCTAATGTTAATATGCATGCAGTGAGAAGACCAGAGCAAATCTGTTCAAACGGGATCGTTGGTGGGGTAAAATATAACTTCCACACTTGAGCCTATTTGGGAGTGGAAAATAACCCTACCCAAGTATGCATGCCACTAATTGTTTCGCATGTTTCTAAGATTAAGCCAGGTAAGTTACTGCAAACCTTAAAATATACCTAGTGAGGACCATGCAAGTTATAGAAAAGTTACCCGTGACTGAGAGGACCCACTTCAAGTTTAAGAAAATAGCCTCTAAGATTTCCATCCTCAAGAGTTATCTGGAGTGATCTGATAAGTTTGTTACAGTGACCTAGACAAGGAATTCAAAACTGTCACTATCAGCCAGGCTGTGCTTGAAAAGTGTTCCATATAAAGGGAAAGAAATAAGAAGAAATGAAACTTCTGTCTGAAGGAGGCTAAGACCCCAGCAGAGTTTGCCAAGGGAATGGTTTGGTTTTAGAACCTAGGTAAAAACCTGTTCAAAGAAGAGAGCCCGGACTTACATGAGACAATGGACCACCTATACTTACATCAGACACAGTAAACTTACTGTATGTAATCAAAGAAAGAAAGTCCTCCCAACCATCTCTGTTGACTGTCCCACCCAGTCTCGCAGCCCTTCAGTCCCAAAGAAACACACAGAGGTCTGCGTTAATTATAAACTGGTTGGTCTATTAGCTCAGGCTTCTTATGAACTCTTATAACTTACTTAACCCATAATTCTTGTCCGTGTTAGCCACATGGCTTGGTGCCTTTTATCAGCAAGGCATTCTCATCTTGCTTCCTCTGTGTTTGGGTTACAAGTGCAGACTGAATCTTTCCTCTTCCCAGCATTCTATTCTGGTCACCCCACCTAAACTTCCTGCCTGGCTACTGGCCAATCAGGATTTTATTAAACCAGTACAACCAACAAACATTTACAGGATATAAGACCATTGTATTTCTCCTTCCTTTTTTTCCAAACAAGAACTCTGAATGGAATCTCTTTTGTTTGGGTTTTTCCTAACCATTATCCATAACAACGTGTATCGTAACCAACATTGTAAACAAAGGCAATCATCCATAATCTATTTTTTGGGGGAATGAGGACATAGTTTTCTAGCCTACTTCCTGCTAATTGAAAACACTGATAATCTTATGGGGACCTAAAGAATGATGGGGGAGAGTCTTCTGTTTTGTGTTAATTTCATTGGTTAAATAAAGAGACTGCCTTGGCCCTAATAGGACAGAAAATTAGGTAGGCAGAGTAGACAGAACAGAATGCTGGGAGAAAGAAGCAGAGTCAGTCAGTCGCCATGATTCTCTCACCTGACACAGACGCAGGTTTAGATCTTTCCTGTTAAGACACACCTCATGGTGCTACACACATTATTAAATATGGGTTAAAGAAAGATGAGAGTTAGCCAATAAGAGGCTAGAACTAATGGGCCAAGCAGTATTTAAAAGAATACAGTTTCCATGTAATTATTTTGGGTAAAGCTAGCTGGTGGCCGGGGCTCTCCCAGGTGGTGGGAAGCAGCCCGCAGCTCCTTGCTACAAAAGATAATTTAGAATTATGGTCAAGTGCTGACTAGCATATTCTGTGACGCTTGATCATCTCAGCCAGCAATCTTGAGGTTGTTCTGGATGTAGAACTCAGACATCTGAGCCACCTGCTCTTATGGGAGATTTCTCAGGGGGGTCTTCCTTGATCAAACCTGATATTTTTTTAACCCAGAATGAATCCACAGCCTCTCATTTCCTGTGGGAAAAAAAAAAAAAACAAAATTTCTTCTCCAAAGTTACATATATTTTGACTTAAATTTTGAAGTCAAGGCATTTTCAAAATATATGTGTTAGATTAATCCAACAGCATTTATAATCAAATGTCTTTTAGCAACTGTTGCTCCTTCCTCAGCCATCAAACAATGCAAAGACAACACAATAACCTACAGCATCCAGATTTTCCATGGATTTTTCATTTTTACATGGCTTTTTAAACTCTATTTCTTTCATTTTTATTTTTAATCTTTGATTTTTTTTGAGCCAAGGTTTCTCTGTGTATCTTTGGCTTTCCTGGAAATCACTCTATAGAACAGGCTGTCTTTGAACTCACAGAGATCTGCCTGCATCTGCCTTCCAAGTGCTGAGATTAAAAGTGTATACCACCACACCCAGTCTCTCTCTCTCTCTCTCTCTCTCTCTCTCTCTCTCTCTCTCTCTCTCTCTCTCTCTCTCTTTGTTTTTTAAGAACTTTATCCTATTTCTTTTCTCTTCTAATCCTTTATAAATTATTAAAGATACTCTAAACAGTTCAGAGGTTTTCTTCGTCTTTGAATCTATCTTTATACCTCTTTGTCTGAACATGTGAGTCTTTAATTTGCTAAGTGATATGGCTAGGATTAAAGCTGTGGCTTTGATGGCTGGGTCCACCCCATTCCTTAGCTTTCCAAGAGTCTAGCCTCATGGCAGAGGTACTTGCTGGAGCCATGTTTATTGCCACGACTGTATGGAGTTTCAGTGTCCATGCTGCCACCAAGAAGCATGCTGTCTGCTATTCATAAACACCTTTTAGGTGTTTTCTGGCAGGTCCTCTTAAAGCAGCTGCAAGGTTTTTGCAGCTAAAGCTGAGTCAGGAAGCCTCTCTTAAATGAGATGTGCTTGCCTCTAGCATTCAGAGCACATCTGAGAAAATGCTGCTGCCAAGAAGCCATACAAAACTCTGTTTCTTGTTTGTTTGTTTTTGCTTTTAAAATTACTTCCCAAGCTCTTTCAGGTTTTATGTGGATGTGGTTGTCCACATTGGCATCATTTATTGACTGAGATTTCTGTCCCGTCCAGTTCTGCAGCAGTTCAGTCCCAAAGAAACAAAGTCTATATTAATTATAAACTGGTTGGCCTATTAGTTCAGGCTTCTTAGTAACTGTTGTAACTTACATTAAGCCATAGTTCTTGTCTTTGTTAGCCACATGGCTTGGTAGCTTTTATTAGCAATGCATTTTCATCTTGCTTCCTCTGTGTCTTCATAACAACTGCAGACTGAACCTTTTCTTTTCTCAGAATTTTCCTTTTCTGATCACCCCACCTATATGTCTTGCTTGGTGCTGTGGGAGCTCCTTCAGGCATGTGGTCATGAACTCTTTTTTTTTTTTTTCAGGATTTAAATTTTTATTTAATCCAATATAGTCAACATATATAAAAATCTTTAGATGTTTTGCATTCTTTTTTATTTATTTATTTTTTTTAACCTCACTCAGGATAGTTATTTTTATGAATCATTTACTTTATTAGAACAAGTTTTAAAATATGTATTATCTTTATGTGTATGCATGAATTTATGTGTACCACATGCATTCAAGAGCCTGCAGCTGCCCAAAGAGGACACTGGATTCTTTGGAGCTGGAACTGCAAAGTGTTGTCAGCGACATGTGTGTGCTGATATCTGAACCCTGCAAGAGCAGTGAGCACTCCTTAACTATGGAGCTATCACTATAGCTCCAAAATAAAAGTGCTTGTGTTTTAGAAAAGAAAATATGATCACATGAGTGTTTTCTAATTATCTTAAAATGATATGAATTATTTTTCTTTCATTTTAGCTTTAATATAATTACACATTATTTTTAAATTGAAATAAAATTACATCATTTATCTTTTTTCCTTTCTTCCCTCCAACACCTTGAATTCTCTACCTCAGGAGATCTCTCAAATTGGTGATCTCTCTTTTTTTTCCAATAAAAAATTATATTACAAAAAAAAAGAATCAAAGAAATTTATATATACACACACACATATATATATATATATATATATGAAAAATAATCAAAGAAAGAGAGATCACCAATTTGAGAGATCTCCTGAGGTGGTCATGAACTCTTAAAGACTATTGGCTAATGGAGTTACTACAGCACAGCCACAAAGATGCATGTCTGTCTTCCTTGTGTAGAGTTCCCTTATTATTACATCTTTCCTTTGCTGGAAGTGTGAAGTAAATAATGAAATTATAACCAAATGAGTGTTTGTTGGCAGGGGTTGTGCATTTCAGCTTTGCTGTGATAGTGTTTTCTGTTAGCAGCTCACTGCTTATACATCTGACATTTCCCAACAGTGTGGCGTCAACACAACTCATAAATCTAACCGAAACTCACCTTGTTTCTAGCTAATCTCTACCCCTTACTTCTATTTATGAAGCAGCATAAGACCCAGGAAGAAACTAGAAATGCATGCCTTTTTAAAATATCAGTAGTATGCCATGATGGTTCACTTTCTCTGTGTTTTGACCAGATACATTTTTACACAAACTACAATAAAAAGAAGGGAAAAGAAAGAAAACTTCTTTTAAATTGAGAGCACAATGTTGAAAATTAAATGGTTAAATTATGCAATTATACTAAAATTGAAAGTATAACTTGCAAAGTTCACAACTAAGATGCTACAAAATCTCTAAATTCTGAGAAAATATTTGTGTTGAGATTGCATTTTGTCTGAAATTAATTGTATTCAATTAATCAAATTAAATGGGTACAATTTTGAAACTGAGAATTACACACTATCTGAAAAAGTTTTAACTTGGAATTTTACTTCTAAGGGAAATGCTTAGAATGAAATGAAGAAAAGTATGTATAGAAAATGGGTAGTTGCCGGGCGATGGTGGCGCACGCCTTTAATCCCAGCACTCAGGAGGCAGAGGCAGGCGGATCTCTGTGAGTTCGAGACCAGCCTGGTCTACAGAGGTAGTTCCAGGACAGGCTCCAAAAGCCACAGAGAAACCCTGTCTCGAAAAACAAACAAACAAACAAACAAAAAAGAAAGAAAATAAGTAGTTATATTTCTCCATGTCAAACAAAATAGGAATTCCACCCACTTAATCCAATTTGGTCTCATTTTGTAGGTTCTAATGGTACCTACAGAAAAACACTTTCTCAAGAAAGAATGTTGCAGATCAAATTAAAGTTCCAGTATCAAGGTATTAACAATATAATGTACCTTTTCAGATGAAGAGAATCAATTTAATTTAATCACACTGTAAGAAATTAATTTATCAAAACAGATACTGACATTTTCTTATTAAAGCCAACATTGTCACAGCGATAAACTCTCATGACATTTAACAAGCATCCTTTTTGGTTATTATTTTAATGCTAGCATCATCACTAAGAGCTTCGTATATGCTTTAATAAATATTGGCATGATAGTTTAATTATTAAAAGTGACTTTGGTATATAAACAATCTCCTAGAATTTTTGAAACTATGAATATAATAAAACAAATTTTAATCACTATATATCTATATATAAAATTATAATGATTTCCAGTAACCCCTTTTAGTTTCAAAAGCCTCTTTCTTTGGGACAGGAAATAACACAGTCTCCTAAATATAAAGAGATTCTCTCTAACAATTATTCAGGACTAAACAGTCCTGTTTCCCCCTGAAGTGCCAAAGAAGGTATAAGTCTCAAAAGGCAGCAAACCTTGGGAGTCTATCTGGCAGCAATTAGACACAACTGAAAAAATGACCCCATGTGAGGTCCCCAGGCTTCCAAACTGTGGGGCTGGTGATCAAAGGGCTCAGTTGAGTTTTGTTTTCAGTTGGGTAATTTTTTTTCTTGAGTTGCAACAAGACACAGCAAGGGGAACCTGCTCAAAGTTCAGTGGTAATAGTGGCTCTAGTCAACTTAGCAGGGGGTGACTACTCTTCCACAGTCTCCACTCCTATGCTAATGACCCACCCATCTGCTTCTTATCCACAAGCTTCCAAGCTGCACTGCAAGAGTTCTAGAAACTCAATTATGTCAGTTAAACCAAACTTCAGGACCCCGCAACCTTCGTAGCAGGACAGATGTTTTCCGCATTGGTCAGTCCTATAAAATTCAGACGGAACTTTCATTTTTCTGTCTGCATACTGCACCAAATTAACCGGGCCTTGTCATTTAAATTGCGTTCATTGCGGCCTTCCCCCATTGAAAACTTCCCAAAGTCAGTTCTCCTGTGGAGCAGAGGAACTGTAATGAGCTGGAGCCTGCCAATGTTAGGGCAATAATGATTTCAAGGTCAGAGCCTGGCAGAATGCTGAAGGAGCAATGACTGGCAAATATCAAAGATGCAGAAAAAGAAAGTGTATTCCAAGGGTTTGTTGAAATTGTGCCACCGCTAGAATTTATTTAAGTGGGTTTAAGAGAGTGAAAATAGCAAGGCTGTGAGTAAGTGCCGCTTTGTGGGAGTCTCGTGGCAAAGTAAACCACAGCGATTGTGTAGCTAATCGGAGAGGGAGAGTGCCCGGCAAGAAGTGGTGTGTGGCGGAGTGAGCAAAGGGAAAAGAACAAATATTGGTCTTTCCTTGCTATTTCCTCAGTTAGAGTCTTTTACAAAATCCACATCTCACTAAGTATTTACTGAGGAAAACCTCTTGACCTTAATCCACAGCCCAAAGGAGAAGCAGCTAATAACACAGAGCCCCTCCCGTCACCAAGGTTCCGCTTTCCAGGGTCTCAGTCACCTGGGGCAAATGGTATCTATAAATGTGAAGAGGAATCTGAGCTCTTTCGATACAGAAAAATTAAATCCATGTGTTTTGTTGCAGTATGCTATACCTTTGCATCTTATTATTTATTAAACTCTTAATTTGTCAATTACTTTGTTGCTATGCTCTTGCTGTGTCTACCATATACATTCAATTTCATTAGAGGCATATTTATAGACTATAACCCATACAAATGAACAGTATCTGAGGTTTCAGGCTCCCACTGAGGGTCCTGGAACACAGAGGGATTCTGCATACAACAATTTTCACCTATATACATATTTCTAAAGGTTTTGTGGATTCCAAATGTTAACTGAGGTGCTGAGGATAGGGTGAGGAATAACGTAAAGTCTTTCCTAATTATAGCAGACACTAGGCAACTTTCTAGGACAAAGAACAACAAATGCTCTTTTGAAGGTGTGATATTGAAGGGAGAAGCTGTGTGGTTGACTGTGGGAGTGAGAGTTTCTGGAATAAAGGGCAGTCATTGTAAAGCCCACGTCACCAACATGCTGAGGAGCAGTGAGAGAATAAGGCACCATCTTCCAAGAGAGAAGAAATTGGAAGCAAGAGGAATTAAAAAACGTAAGTGCTTTATCAGGTTAAAACCATCTCAAAACATAGAAATCAGGTTATTTCTCCCTGACTGGAATTTTACGGTACGAAAAACAATGAATGTCTATGGAAGTGTTTATCCAGGCACCCATACTGGGAACAGATCAGTATTTTCAACGTTCCCATGCTTGCAATCCACTCCTGTAGTTCCCATATACACACTGACTGCTAAGTCAGCTATAACCCTGACCTAGCAGATCTGCCTTCCCAGCATCCCAATAGTTGTTCAGGCAAGGTTTCCTCTCATCTAGAAATTCAGCTTCTGCAAAGCCAATGTATAACATGCCACCCACTAGTGTTTCTGCCTTTGAAGAACCTTTTTTAAGTCTTGCAAGCACAATCCTAACTTCCTTGATTTCACCCCACTTACTCTCTACTTATTTCTGCTCTTCAAGGTTATCTACCATCATTTTCCATCCCTCTATCACATATTACCTGCATGCATGCACACACTATTTTCCATACACGCACACATTACCTGAACACATGTAGATATTATCTGCATGAATGTACACACTACCCATCATACGTGTACATATTACCTGTTATGTATGCAGACATAGCCTTGGAATCACCAAATTGCTACCAGGAAATGACTTTTGCTAGAATATCAAAATATATATTTGAAAGATGTATTGCATTTTACCTAAACCCCATAAAAGATTAAATCCCTGGTGTATTAGCTAATAATAGCATGGTTTTGGCTATTTAAAAGGACACCCATATGCACTAGCAATAGAACCAGTATTTATCCCTAGTATATGAATTGGTTTCTTGGAGCCCATTTCTTATGGAGGGATACATTTCTCAGCCTAGATACAGGGTGGAGGGCCTTGTTTCTGCCTCAAGTGATGTGACAGAATTTGTTCACTTCCCATGGGAGGCTTCACCCTCTCTGAGAATAGATGGGGATGGGGTATAAAGAAGGTGGGGGAAGAAGAGAGAACTTGGTTTGGTGTGTAAAATAAGATCATTTGGAAAATGAAAAAAGATGCATTGTGACAGCAACCTTATAGACATAACCTAAAGTCCATGAATTGATCTTTTTTTGATGATGTATCACAGCATTTTAATCAATGAAATTAAATTAAAATTGAGTTATCTCACGGAAAAACTACTTGTGAGTTTTTTGCTTTGAGATGTTCAAAACTCAAAGACAATTTTCATGAGATTCTTATTTTTTCCAATTACATGAACCCATTCTCCATGATAATAAGCGCTTACTGAGGGATGTGGCGCGACTGGGTATGAGCAGTATGTGTGTGCTTTTGATTAGTAGGATAGAGTCTCACACCTCAGCACTGTCCACCACCTTACACTGGCTCAATATACTGGCATTTCTAAAGCTTGCTTCCAAATCCTATCAAAGGAATGTGGTTACTCGGGTCCTGTACCTGATTACAGATATGACAGTTTTACTTCATATTTCAGTGACTTCTGTGTCAAAACAAAATAGATAGCAATCTTCTAGGAGACACAGTGCTCAGCAATTAAAATTGAAGCCAGAAGATATGAACTTGGAAACTTTTCTTTCTAAACAGAGAAATATGGATGAGATGACAAGTTTACTCAGTGAACAATGCATTGCATTTCCAAAAGTACAGACCTCAGATTTTCACAGTAGCTGAGAAGGAGCACAGCATCATCTTGTGCGAAATTATTAATACATACATCAAATAGTTCTGCCTCCTGCTTCAACCCCGGGGCATCTTCCCATTAACCTTTCATTCAGGCAGAAGACTCTCCTTGCTGGAAGCTTAACCAGTTTTTAATCTATGGCAAGAAACTGCTCCTTTGCCCACAATTATTTATTTTCATAATAGCTCATTATGAGAGACGTTATCAAGAGCAGAACAAAAAGAAGTAGAAAAAAAGAGAAAAATTATTCTCAAAACTTATCTGCAATTATGTTACCATTATGTTATTCCTTATACTCTGAAATAAAGTTGAACTGATGAACACACACACACACACACACACACACACACACACACACAATTCAGGCTTCTGGACTAAATAGGTAGTTTGACCTTATCAGAGAGTGCTCAGTTTGAGGAATATAATGTTGGCTGTTTAAATGATAATTTTTATGTTTCTTAAATGAACTTCCCAGTGATGGTAAAGAGATGGAATAAAGAGTCTTGGCTAGCAATGACTGATATTTCTTTCCAAAATAAGTATCAATAAGGCAGTAAGTAAAGTAGATCTCAAACATTTCTACCTCACCATTTTCTTCCATAGCTCGTAGACTCATTGCCCAAAAGAAAAAAAAATCATTGAGTTACTTTAAGTTGATATGACTGTCTGAGTTTTCTACCAGCCTTTTTGTAAATTATATTTGCAATAAAGCATTACTTAGTTCACTTCCATTGAAGATTCTCCTCTTAAAGTAAATTTGGCTAAATAGAATGAGCTTAGATTATTATTGTCAGTTGACAATAACCAATACACTTATTAGTTTCCTTCCTATTATTCATCCCCTTCTTCAAATTTCCATTTGGAAAGTCAACTCACTATTCTGTCTTCTTCTTTCTTTCCTTGATTTATTTATGTAAATAATTTTCTTCAAATGTAATTATGAAGTGTAGTTTCCGTTTGTTGGTAAGCTTATAATTAACAATTTAGGATTCTCTCTGCAAATAACAAAAGTTTTAGGAAGAAATTTGAGTATATTTAACAGATTTACATCTCAAGAGAAGATGCAATGAAATAATTTTAACCGTTCCTTGGAATGTGAGTCTTTGAAAACGCATTAGTGGTAAAAACCTGATATTTAAAAACTTAGGATCAGCTATAGCTCATAATGATTCCCAGCAGTGATCTGGGAATTGTTTTTTTCTGAAAATTCAGAATAAACAGTATCAATAAATGTCTCGTTAAACCCATAGAGCATCCCTGAATGCAGAGGGTCAGCAGCCTCTTTGCTCACACCACCCATTTAAGCAAGCAATGCCAGGTCCTCCCCAAGAAATGTACTTAAGGTAACATGAGCAGCTGTCTGAGGAAAGTTACAGTTATGCTCAGCCCCTACATTTGGCCAAAATGACAACTTTTGAAATGCATTGGCTGTGCAGAATATCACCGTGCACACTAGAAATGTGAAGATATCAGGTGGAACAAGCAATAACAATTACTCTAACATTTCTGATATTTTTAAAACGTAAAGGTAAAAACAACTTACAAAACAATTCCAGAGCATAAAAATCATATAATGAAACCCAAAAACCCAAAGCAGTTAGCACTCTGACTAACCAATAATTTCAGAAGTCAGTTTTACAGAGCAAACCTAAAATATTCAGTGAAGCTTGCATTAGAAAAAAAAAAACTTTTGTGCCTAATGGAAAGCAATACATGTTCAGTCTCCTATCCCACAAAGCAATGAGCCGGGGCAGCCAAGGTCTTTATTCTTAAACCCCATCGTTCCTTTTCCCTCTGTCTCTGTCTTTCTCATTTTATTTTTCTTCAAAACAACACATCTATACACCTTTGTGTGCATCTTTTGTGTCTTATGGCACATTAATCAGTCCTGCTCTGTGCTTTGTTTTTGTTGTTTTCCCAGTTTGCCATAGTCTCCTCAGCCAGGATCCTTTTTAAGTCGCAGTGTTCCTAGAACTGACTCCTTCACAGTGTGCTTACTGCCTCTGTGCTGTTTCTGTTGGTGGGAAGCCGTGTGACCTAGCCATCAAAAGTCAAATCTTAGTTTTAAATTTATTGATTACACTCATAGTTCATCTCATCTTTAGAATCAGTCAATCGACTACTTATTTGCCATTCTGCTTCATAATATCTTTAAATATATCTCTTATTCTATCACTTTCTCCTTTACTGTTGAGATATTTCCAAATATTTTCTTAAATATTATAATAACCACTGTCAGGATCTTTCTTGTTTTCCCACTTTTGTCTTTCTGGTACAGTGGTGTCTCCCAGATCTTTGCATGGATTACACTTTCAAGACATATATGTTAACTCAAGTTCTCTTTCCTCTTCAAATAAGACTGGCAGAAGAAGCTTCATCATCACAAACGCTGTTGGGATGTGGGACAATGGATCAAAGAAAACCCAACAAACTATATGAGGACAAATCCCTTCATCACACCCCCTGCAAGAGTATAAGCCAACAAAATAATGCTGGACAGCAAGAAAATCTAGAGCATCAGTGCATTGTTGGGCAGTACTGACTGCTGAAGAGCTGCCTCTCATCATTCTTAGAAGAAAAAATGTTGAAAGGATCAATCTAGAAAAGAATACAGTACACTGTGGTGTGGCTCATTATCTCTCTGGGAAAGGACTTTCCTCCATCCTACTGCACCTTTGCTGTTCCAATGACATGGCATGAATTAACCATAACAAACAAAGAAAAGTCAAATAAGTGCATAGTCATGAAGAGTATCAGCATCAATGAGCTAAGTGTTGAATGGGTAGCAATTGTGAAACACTTAATAGTGTTGGATATGAGATGTGCGTATATTGACAGTATGCATGATGAATCCTGAACAAATACCATTCTTACCAACATTTCATTCAAAGAAAATGAAGGCATGGCAAATTCAGATGCCTTGTGCAGTTTTGCAACAGAACAAACTTCAAACCTAGAAAGTTCCAGCTCCAGAGAGAACCCCTTGGACAAAGGAAAAGAAAAACAGAACAGAATAGAACAAAACAAACAAAAAAAAATGTACTTCACTGATAATGGCTTCACAAATATTTTTTTTTAAAATTATGTAGTCTGCTACCAAGAAAGACAGCAAAAGGAGTCATATCCTCTGAATGCATAGATTCTACATCTGGTGTATATACAAAGCCACCCAACTGTCAACCAAAGTATTTAGGGAAAAATACATATCTGTACTGAAAATGCACAGACATGTTTTGTGTCATTATTTTCAAAACAATTCAATTTATGTAGCATTTACTTAGTTTAGATACTATAAGTATTCTGGAAATAATTTGAAATATATGGAAAGATGAGTAGGTCACATGAAAACACATTTATATGTAATATAAGGTACATGAGCATCTGAAGGTTTTCTTATTTATGAGTGTGCCTGGAACAAATGCCCCGTGGATAACAAATGGCAGCTGTGTATGTATGTGAAAGTCAACTGCTAGAAGGGGCTCAGCAACTCTCTTCAAATGGGGAAACACTGGATTTCAAATACTTATTTCAATGAGTTTCATTTTGTATTTTAATTTAAAGCTGTGCAGCCTATGGTGGCCACCAGTTAGAAATCTCCATTCAAACTTTATGTTGCACACAGCATGAACTCAAATCCTTTCAAGTATGTGATTCAGTTGTTCAAAACACCTCTTAATACTTAACCCAGCTCAAAACTCTTTAACAAATGTCATGGATATATAGGATCTCAAAGTCCTTAGCCAAATATTTTACCCAATTCAAAGTTCTTCTTTTGATAAAAGCCACCAAGACAGCGCTTCACCTAAATGAGAATTGAATGGCCGTCTGTTAATATCCGAACATAAGTCAGGTTTCTTTTATTTTTTATTGAGAATAAGAAAAAAAAAAGTTTCCGCCTCCTCCCAGCCTCCCATTTCCCTCCCCTTCCCCCCACTCTTCTCCTCTCCCCCCCCCTCTCCTATCCAAAGAGCAGTCATGGTTCCCTGCCCTGTGGAAAGTCCAAGGTCCTCCCCCCTCCGTCCATGTCTAGGAAGGTGAACATCCAAACTGGCTAGGCTCCCACCAAGCCAGAACATGAAGTAGGATCAAAACCCCTTGCCATTGTCCTTGGCTTCTCATCACCCTCATTGTTCGCCATGATCAGAGAGTCTGGTTTTATCCCATGCTGTTTCAGTCACAGTCCAGCTGGCTTTGGTGAGCTCCCAATAGATCAGCCCCACTGTCTCAGTGGGTGGGTGCACCCCCCACGGTCCTGACATCCTTGCTCATGTTCTCCCTCCATCTGCTTCTCATTGGGACCTTGGGAGCTCAGTCCAGTGCTCCAGTGTGGGTCTCTGTCTCTATCTCCATCCATCACCAGATGAAGGTTCTATGGTGATATGAAAGATATTCGTCAGTAATGCTATAGGATAGGGTCAGTTCAGGTTCCCTATCCTCAGCTTCCCAAGGGACTAACTGGGGACATCGCCTTGGGCTCCTGGGAGCCACTCTAGGTTCAAGTCTCTTGCCAACACTAAGGTGGCTCCCTTAACTAAGATAAAGTCTACTTTAATGAATTTGTTTTTCTTTATAGAAATCTCAAAAAACAATTCATTGAATCATATTTCCATCTTACTAATCTGTTGTCATGCTGTACAAAAATCCATATGTATTACTTATGCATTTCTTATCTAGAGATACATGTTTACGATGCAAAAATTGAGGAAGTAAAGTAGTATACTGAGTGCTGGGGGAATATGTGTCTA
The DNA here is from genome assembly GCF_014885135.2 of Alexandromys fortis. Taxonomy (NCBI): domain Eukaryota; kingdom Metazoa; phylum Chordata; class Mammalia; order Rodentia; family Cricetidae; genus Alexandromys; species Alexandromys fortis. The sequence goes on along the minus strand of NW_026067937.1, from coordinate 8,560,783 downwards.
GCATTAGCCAAGGAAACCCTGCTTTCAGTCTTCAACATAATATAACATAGACATGGTGGCTAATGGCCTGCAGTTCCAACACTCAGCACACAGACACAGGAAGATGAGAAGTTCAGGATTAGTCTCAAATATTTAGGAAGTTCAAGCCCAAGGTGAGCTGCATGGCACCTGTCTCAAAATAAAATAATATAAAATAAAATAGCACATTGTGTGTCTCTCAGTCTTTGAGAAACTACATGTGACAAAGCCTAACTTCATGAGTTCCCTTGCTTCTTTATCTTTCATGAAACTATATTCACTGTGCTGGCAAGAGTTCATGTGTCATCTAAAGACTCTGATAGGGAAATGCTCTCTTTAGAGTTTGCTCGCATCATCTTTTTACAAGATTTGGTTCCTTAAGATTGTTAGGCTGAGTGCCTCAATTCCTTGATGAACACTGGTTTCAATCCTCCCCCAAGCTTTTGCCAAAAGAACCACCCAACACAATTTTCTTCATCAAAGCAGCAACAGGAAGCAAGTGACCACCAAGATCATAGTCACAGTTCGAGAAGCTTATTGCAGAGGAAATCTAGTTGGCTAGAAACAAATCAAGCTAACTCAATGGGAGTTCATATTAGTCTTACTACAACTTGCTGAATGAATTCTAATGTGTCTCATCAGTTTTCTTTCCTTTTAATTTCTAGTAGAAACTATTAGATCTAAGTTAAAGCCTCACCCTACCTAAATATCCTAATGTATTAGTTCTTTTAAAACTATTTCCCTAATAATTTCCATTTGTCTTCTGCTTTTAACTCACCACAAATGCTAAGAAATTCAAATGTATTTTCAAACAGCATGAGACATCAGCAAATGGCGAATGGACTACTTACAGTAAGTACTACTATATAAAGGGGACGAGACACAAATTCAACAAAGCGCCCAAAAAACTACACACAAGTAAGAACTTAGAAAATTGTTTACCTCTGTTATCTCTTGTCTTCAACCAGAAATAACTGCCCTCGCCTTCCCAAACTCTCAGGACTCAAAAAAATAATAAAAGCCTAAGAATTTTGTGTGCTAAATGCCATGCAAAGATAAATTATGATAATGGCATTTAGGAGAAAAGGATAACCTAATTGATGACATGTAACTGTAACTACAATATAAATCTTTTCCCAATGTCACGACATAAGTTTTGAAGTCATCTGTGAATTAGGTCAATGAGTCTGCCATATCACTGTAAGTTTGATTACAATCTAATTGTATCTTTTACCTTGTGTTTTATGTTGAATTTCATGCAGAACTTAAAGTATCTATTTAGCAACCAAGACACTTAATTTAAAGCTTGCATCACTCCCATTGCTATCTAACAGCCATCAACAACTTTAATGATAATGTCAGCAATATTTGAAATATTTGAAGGATCATTTAGTTTGCCTCAGCAACATTCGAAATTAAAAAGGAAAGTATTTACACTTTGGTCATCAGGCTTTTCTAATTCCTTTCATTCAAGTCAAGCCATAACCTGCCAAAATGAAAAATGAAAAATACATCAGGGCTTTTCAATAGACAACAAATACTTTCTGACATTTCTCGGGATTGAACAAAACTTTGGTTGCCATGGATGCCACTCATACAGCTCAAGTTGTTCATCACCACAGCAATAAGGCAAAAATAAAATCTATTTTCTAGCTGCTGGACTTTTAATACAGATCATAAAAAGAAACCAACAAACACAGCCTTGGTGCATGATTGTCCTCACCAGGAGCCTCCTGGCCTAGCCAGTCTTTCTAGAACTAGGCAGTAATCTTTAATGACAGTGATGTCAGACAGGAAGACAAGGAGGTTCTGGTGAAAACAATCTTTCAAGTCATTTATTTAAATAGGCAATAGCATGATCTAAGTGTAATTAGATTTTAAATTCACCTTCTGATTAGCTATTGTGTATTTATGGAAAATACTCAGTAAACTTCTGAGTGGTTCTTCCTAGCCAAGCTCGAAGATTTCTTTAGCTGATCTGAAGTTGGCCCTAAACTCAGGAAATAAAATTAATTTGGCCTGGCAAAATCCATAAAATAAACTAATCCTTATGAAATAAAAAAATGTGTATGAATTTAATGAGCTGATTGAGAACAACAACCAAGAGTCTGTCTTATGGAGTATGTGCGTGTGTATGCACGCACGTGTGCATTTGTGTTGTTTCTTTGTTTTGTATCTTTGATTTATAACACTCAATGCAAGAGTGTTCAATATATAGTAAATAAAATTTGATTTGTTTAGTTCTACAAAATAGATAATGGCTTATATTTGGTTATTATATGTATACAGTTAAAAAAAAACACTTAATAATTCCAGCACTCAGAAGGCAAGGCCTGTCCGGTACACAGACTAGTTCCAGGATAATCAAGCCTATACAAAGAAATCCTGTATCAAAAACAAATCAAAAATACATGTAATAAATATTACAATAGACAGAGTAATTAAATGAAATTTGAAATATCTGGGCATTGAAGCACAAGCTGTTGGTCTACATAATGAGCTCCAGGCCAACCTTGTTCTCTACCTCTTGTCATAGGAAAAACAAAAAAGTAGAAGTAACTAGGAAATGTAGACTGTTTAAAAGAATAAGCAGAAATCATTAAACACCTTATATTAGTCACTGTATTTGGGAACATATGTTAGAATTTCATAAATTAATAAATACTACATAAAAAGGTTATAATTTCACAATTCACAGAAGTTGTCATTCACATCAAGTTAGTTTCATATTCAACAATTGAACTCTCTTTTCAAAAATAATGCACCGTGCTCACTATGTTAATTTAACGTATCTATAACTGTCTATTAGGCTGTGAATCTCTCAGTCGTTTGGCTTCATGTTTTCCTGACTCAATTTTCCTCTACTATTTGATTTCTACTGTCAATTGAAAATATTCCCTCTTTTTCCCCATAGGCACAAGATATGTTAAGAGCTGCCACTGGAGAGTCCACTTATGATGTTCCATTTCCCCCTTCTTGAGCTTTTATAAACACAAATTAGCCATTGTAATGAATTATGTGGCTCTGATGTGACTTCCATCCTTCGTGAACAAAGAAATATCTTTATCCTTCACTTTACTTCAGGTGTTACTGAGTGCTAAGTTTGTGAAAAAGTCAACTCTCAGCATCAAGAGAATATCTGTTTCTATTGAATTTAAAACCAATTAAAGGCACAGATGAATAAAGAACTATAACAAAGGCCTGGAGGAATACTAGGAATTCAGTGGAAATTCTGTTGTAAAGAATGACTCAGCCAAAGTTTCAGAGGCACCATAACAGTAGAGACTTAACCTTGAAAATATGTTCTGAGTATAAACAGACTCAAAACTTCAAAGTATGTTGCTAAAATGATAACTCATCTCCATGAATATTCATGTATTTCTATGTATAGTTGCTCATACCCATAATCTAGAATTCAGGAAGAAGAGGCAGGAGGATCATTTCAAGCTTGACGCTAACTTGGTCATCATATTTAGTTTCATGCCACCCAGGCACTTTTACAGATTGAGAATCTTTCTCTAAAGCAAAACCAAAACGCACAGATAATCATGTCCAAACATGCTGGAATCTATCTATGTCCTTTTAAATTAGCTACTACACTCATACTGGATCAGTAATTTGCTGTCTTTCTTGGCTAATGGTGGAAACTCAAACCTGCCTATTTGTCTTCTATATTCTTACAACATACTATCTGATTTTTGGTCACATCATATGCAGAACTATTAAATGAAGACTTGAGAGTGTGACAATAGATCTCAGAGCTATTCAGTATGCTTGACTGAAATGCTGTAGAGACACTCCTGGCCCCTCATCCCAGTCCCTAGCTGCCACTGTCTCCCCTGCTTTTAACGACTGTATTATTAAAGATTCCCCTTCTCACTCCAGCTTTTTCATTGCTCATCATTTGTCTGGCCTGATTTACCCTTAGAACCATGCTGTTGCATACGCCAGGATTTTTCGATTTTAAAGGAAGAACATTTTGTTCATTTCCTACTTGTATTTTCCATAATCAAAATGCAGTGGCATGTGTCCTGACAGAAGGCCATACAAAAGTCATATGATTCCACGTTGTCTCTCTGTCAAGACAAGTTACATGGAATCCTCAACCTCAACTCTTGCTGAAATGGCCATTCAAAGAGTATATAAAATCAAAGAGGTTCCCTAAAAAATCTGGACTATTCCAACTCCAGCTTCTCAACTTCCCCAATGGGTACCAGCTGGAGCACAAAGAAATTATGTCTGCCAAATGTCACCTAGAACTTAGATTCCTTAGCATCAAATTAATTTGACTTAGAGTCAAATTAACACTGCCAAATTTTTATGTTTTATAAAATCAATTTAACTTAGTTTCTTTTTGGAGAATTTCATACATAACTATTGTACTTATATCATGTCCGCCACCATACCTTCCAGCTCCTCTGATCCCCTCACTAACCGACAGATCCTTGACTTCTTTTTAATTATTACACATACATACATACATAAACACACACAGAAAGAGACAGAGACAGACAGACATAGAGAGGAGAGAGAGAGAGAGAGAGAGAGAGAGAGAGAGAGAGAGAGAGAGAGAGAGAGAGAATCTGACTGAATGCATTTAATGTTCCTCACATGTTTTTGCTTTTAGGATTTAACTCTTGGGACTGGATATTCTATCCAAGGTCTTATCCTTGAAGAAAATCAATTCTCTGTCTCTCAGCAGCAATTGGTTGATTGTAGCTCTTCATCCAAGGGCAGTGTCTTATGAAATTTCCAAAATCCACATTCAAAATAATGTTCAATTAATTTTAGTAAATTTAGAGACCAAAGCATCTGTTGGCAGAGGTTTCTGTCCTTCCCAGTCCCACAGCCATTCAGTCCCAAAGAAACACACAGAGGCCTACATTAATTATAAACTGGTTGGCCTATTAGCTCAGGCTTCTTATTAAGTAACTCTTACATCTTAAATTAACCCATAATTCTTGTTCATGTTAGCCATGTGGCTAGGTACCTTTTATCAGTGAGGCATTCTAATTTTGCTTCCTTTATGTCTGGGTGACAACTACAGACTGAGCCTTTTCTCTTCCCAGAATTCACCTCTTCTGAACACCTCACCTATATTGCCTGCCTGGCTATTATCCAATCAGCATCTTATTAAACCAATACAAGTGACAAATCTTTATAGGGTACAAGACCATCGTCCCACAGTATGCAATGATATCATAGTCTAATTTGATAACACTTCCAGTATATAAAAAGGACCTCTACAATATCTTTCTATCCCAACTCATGGAAATCATCAATTTATCATATCTGCAGACTTTTGCAGTTGGTAGACATTTCAAATGAATGGAGCCATCAATCAATATCCTGTCTTTTGATTTGGTCTTCTGTTTTGGTGCAGTCTTCTTTCATTCAGTTGTTCCATTTAGCTTATCCTTCCATCAGTACTTGGACATTTGAATTGTTCCTCTTCATTGGCTATAATGAAACTTTCATGTCAATATATGAATATACACTTTCATTTCTCTTGGGTACATATCTAGGTTAGGGACTGCTGGGTTGTGTGGTAAGAAATACAGAACATTTCTACCACTTAGAAGAAGTTTCTAACCTCTAAGTTTCTAACATAGAAGGTACTCAAGCATTGCATTATCCTGTTTAATTTTATCTGTGCCTTTGACATCATTAATATTTTAAACTTATAATTTTGAATATCATCATTTTGTCACAATATTATGAAAACTTGTCATGGAAATGTATACTACCATGACAAAATTTTTAAAAATTTGTCGCTTTTCTCTGAATTGTAAATTTTATAAACCATAAAAATTTGTCTCCATTTTTGGCAACTAAACAACAACAAACTAAAACTTTGCACTTTAAAGATTCCATCAATATGTAAGGATTAAGTCTTCAGAGAAATAGAATTGTTTATATATTGTTATTACTAATGTTTATATATTGTTATTAATACTAAAATATAAGTCAGTTTCTCAATGATATTATGTAATCTTCAAGTTGTTTGATTTCTTAAAATTCACATTGGCAAATAGGTCTTACTACATTGTATTAGGACATCCTTAAATTATCAAGGGAATAATGGTTTTAAGTGTACATGTATAAACCTGTATGTGCAGGTTTTATTTCCATTAGTGATTCTTAAAATATGTTGAAAAACTGCACATTGTGAGAAAGGAAGACACATTATCATGTCTACTGATAAAAATGCACAGTGCATAAGTACGGTTCACCTTTGGTGTGTTTGTTATTACTCTGCAGAGGGAGTAAGAAAGTAAAGCTTAGAGAAGTCTTAGAAAATTTCAGAGTCACTGATCCTTGCTGGTAGTTCGGTCAGCATACTTAGAGTTTTAGGGGATAGCCTGCATTCAGAAGCATTTCAATCTGTGCAACTGGGAACCCCAGGAATGAACACTCATAGCAGACTGGAAGATAGAACAACTTGGAAACCCAGAGGCATTTAAAAGTCAGTAATATAAAATATTTCCAAAATGTTCAAGTTCTGGTAGAATCACATACTGATAAAGTAAGGAAATGGTTGATGACGCTATTTGTACATTTACTGAAAGAAAGAAAAGAAAAGTCTGTCCATCTTTAAATTCAAAGGCAAGAAGAATAAAATACAACCCAGGGTAAAGAAATAAAAAAATTAAAATGTAAACCACTCATAGTTCATTCCAAGATTAACAAAACGGTTGGGTTGGTCAATTTAAATCAAAAGAATTAGAGGCATAAAAATGGATTCATGTCAACTTTGAATCGTCAGATAAAGCAATACAAACTATTCAATAGATAATTGTCTATTATATTCTTTATGGTTTTTATATCTTCAAGGTAACATTATTAATACTTATTGGCAAAAACTTTATTATTACAATTTTTAGTCTCAGTTTGCAAAAATGTCAAGAAAGAAACATAACAGTGACAATTCTTTACTTACCATGAAAATTATTCAACATTTGCGCAACCCACACAACCTAGTCTGAGAGGATCACTACTCTACTTGCCATGACAAGTAAAATATTTTCTGGATGTGGCCCTTAAAACAGTAACTCACTGGACAAGACCTTAGGGACCTAGAAATGTGTTCAGGAGCTTGCCAGACTTACTTTGGGCTTGTCAATAAACAGACTGCAGAGGGACTAACCTTTCATAATAGAACCACAGTGTCTGGGAGAATCTCATCAAGATGTGAATGTAAGAGACTATTGGGATCCTGAAAGGAAACAAAATAAGATTGTTATAAAAAGTTATATAAAAAAAACCTGTTGTTTGCTCAACAATTCTATGCCTGTCCTTATCCTAAGTTTCATCTGGTTAAAACACTGCAGCTATGTTGGATTCTGCATTTTTACAAAGACTCAGAAGTGTATGAATTTGTTACCTTATTAATGCCTATGTTCCCTTTTAGGATTATATTATAATTATACCATTTCTCCTCATTTTCCTTCCTCTGAACTCTCCCATTAACTCCTCCATGCTCTCCTTAAAATTTATGGTATCTATTATCACTATTATTGCATGCATAAATGTATATGTATATACATATATATTCCTACATGTAACCTGGTCAGTAGACATAAAATACTCCTATATTTCCTGGGATGACTATTTGGCACCTGATAACAAATTGATGTACACTTCCCAGGGGAAGACCACTTTTCCTGCTCCCAGAGTTCCTCAGTTGCTAACAGTATTTTTTGTAGGATTGAGGCATCAATAAAATTTTTCCTGTCTACTTTGGCATGTCCATAGGCATGTCCTTACTCAGCTCACATTTGGGCACTCATGTTACTCATATTGGTGAGACTTTATGAATTTCCATTCTGAAATCATTAGAAAACAAAAATCTCATAACAAACTCCCTGATTCTCCTGGTCTTACAATTTCTCTGCCCCCTTTTTGACAATGTTCCCTGAATCTTGTGTGGAAATTTTTTGTTTGTTTGAGATAGTGTTTCTCTGTAGCTTTGTAGCCTATCTTGGAACTTGCTTTGTAGACGAGGATGGCCTTGAACTCATATAGATTTTCCTGCCTCTGACTCCCGAGTGCTGGGATTAAAGGTGTTTGCTACTATGACCAGGCAGGGATTATTTTAAGTAAGAACCCAAGGGACTGGGCTCCACAAATCTACATTCTCATTGGTTGTTGTTTGTCTCTATGATCTTTGTTGCGAAGAAAACTTTTTTTAATATTTTATTTATTTATTATGTGTACAATATTCTGTCTGTGTGTCTGCCGGCAGGCCAGAAGAGGGCGCATATCAGATGGTTGTGAGCCACCATGTGGTTGCTGGGAATTGAACTCAGGACCTTTGGAAGAGCAGGCAATGCTCTTAACCACTGAGCCATCTCTCCAGCCCCCAGAAAACTTTTCTTGATGAGAGGTTAAAACAAACGTATCTGTGGACATGAGGACAAATGTTTTAGATCATTAGTAGAGATGATGCTGGTTTAGTAAATTAGAGGCTGTAGATTCTCCTCCAATAACCGTAATTTCACTAGCACCACGTAGTTGGCTCGGTTTCCATTATCAGGCATAGTATTCTTCTTATTGAGTGAATCCTAAGTCCATTTAGAAAAGTTTTGAATACTTATATTCTTAACCACTGGCCAGCATGAAGCAAGATAAAATAGTAATTTAAAAAATTAAGACCTAGAACAGATTGATTCAATTTTCGTGGACGTATAAGCAAACAGATAGGCTCAGAAAGCAGTTTTAGGAAGAAAATGTGCTCACTCCCATGGTTTACTGTAAAAGGACAGTTCCTGACTGAAACGAATATGTAATGGGGGGGTTAGAAGTTTAATCTACAAAAGGTGAATAGAGTTATACAGAGTAAAAATAAAGGCAGAAACAAATTATCAGTTAGACTAAATGAGAGAATATTATTAGTGTTTATTTTGTCCATTGTATTCTGGCGCATATCCTATACCTATTATTGGCAATCCTCACTAGGAACATTGAAAGTCTCTATCTCCCTAAGTCAGATTGATGAGAAGTGGGCAATAATATCCAAATGACTGATTATGGAGCCGCTCTCAGAATCAGTAAATGAGAGAAAGTAAGAGGTGGTTGTGAATGAAGTCAGCTTGGAAATGATGTCAGGCAAAGCTCCATCAGAAGGTTACTTCAGCTTGACCTACTGGAAAAATCTTTATCATCATCCTCAGCAAAAATAAAGGAGCAATGTGGCCTCCCACATCCCCTCACCCATCACTCATAAGTACACTGATTCAGAGGAGAGGTTGGTAAGACTGTGAGGAAACAGAACTCACTGAACAGAAACTTTGAACTTGTTCTTGTGTATTTGCCTCCCAGTGTTATCTGGTCCCCTTCAAGTCTCTTTTAATTTTTGATTATGGTCATTCTAAAATCCCAAACATACCTGTTACTCCCCATGAATGATTAAAAATAAAAATAATGTCAGATTACATACTGACCAGAGTCCTTAGAGTCCATGCTTATTGCTTAGCTCTGTGTGCCAGCCTTTGCTGAGATCAGCAGTTTCCATCATCCAGAACACCAAGGACTCTGTTATACAAACCAGAGCATCCAAAAGTTCTATTTGGCTACACAGTGTTGTGTAATGAGCTATTCCTGCACAGTCTCAGATGTCAAGAACCTTACAAGATTACCCAGAAAAGAGTATTTGAGAGAAGTAACAACTTAGAGACAATATCTGTAAAGTCTAGTATTTCAGATTAGAAAACACATGCCATTTTGGAAAAAAGTGGCTACCTTTCCAGATAATTTTGCTGTTTTTTTTAAATGTGCAGTTTGTTCCTGTCCAATAAACTCAAATCCTGTAACTTGACCCAAGGTTCTTTGTCCTTTCACAAAAGAAATGGTTTGCAGCTATGTGGGTTATTTTGCTTCTGCATTTCCTGTGGTTACATCTCAATTTGCATCCTTTATCTTTAGGCAACATGGACACATCTTCTGTTCATTTATTTATGTCTTCATAAATGTAAAACCCCAGGTCCTATTTATCTAGTCATTGAAAGTCTATAAAACAGTAATGTAAAATGTGAAATATTCAGTGATTCCAAGGAGAAGGAAATTCTAAACTTGTCCTTATTTCTATAAGTCCATTCATCAATGACACTAAATATTATCAGCTTGATAATCATACATAAATAAGGATTGAATTCCTAACAAGGGATTAAGCTAAAATTACTTCAAGAGCATACATATCCAAGCCAACATTTCATAAAACCTTGACTTAGATTGCAATTTTGCTTGTCATTTTCTTCATCAAAGAAGATTTACATGTCCTATGATAGCACTAACCTTTTCAAAGAACAGCAAGTACACTTCATATAGTTAAGTAATTATGAATTATGGCTCTGAAGTTATGGTATCTAAAACATCTGAGAAAATGTATAAAAATAAGATAACTCCAATGACAGGAGAAAGTGACTTTATTTCATTCTCAACCCCTTACTCAGTAATTTTGCAATATCTGAGACTTTTAGCTGAGTGATTCTAATTTCATTTTGATAAAGGCACAATTTTAAGGACATTAAATTACAAAAACACATTTGTACTTCATTGTGTAGGAAGGAATCTTTATCCCCCCCCCCCCATACACACACAAGGTTAATGGTTTGGTTGCTTTCATTAACCTTTAATCTAGATGTCACTCAAGTGACTAGCTCCAGAGTAATAAAAGAATTGGTGTCTGCAAACCCTCTCCTGCTACAAAAAGGATAAGAAAATGAGAAAATTATCAATAACTTAAACCTCAAAGACAAGACTATGCACCTGATCAGAAGGGCAGGGCTAAAGCTTCGGATGTGTGACTGCCTTAGCCTGTCTCCCTAAAGAATCTGCTAGTTAAACATGACATAGATGATATATGTTTCATAGAATAATGAACAATTTTGTCAGAGTGCTGGTCACTGAATATACTAGAGCTTAAAGATTCCTGTTTTTTTTTTTTTTTTTTTTTTTTTTTTTTTTTTTTGTAATGGGCAACAAGACCACTCACATTTAACTTACTACATCATGAAAGGTACTATAAGGTATTTAATACAAAGGCATTTACCTGAGTACCTACTAGATGCCAAGAATAAAGTGTTTTCATTGGTAATGTAGTTTAAGAGTTTAGAAGGAAGTGCACACTTCTCCATGGTGATTCTCACTCAATAAATTGTTTGACAAAAATTCATCAGGAATTATATCTGATACTAAAGCAGCTGAGAAACAGAATCATAAAAGTTATTGAATCATGTGAGGAGAAATGAGGAGGTAGAAAGGGGGAAAAGAGCAAAGAAAAGTGAGATAGAGTGTTTAAAACTCTCTAATGGAGGTTCTTTTGGCACAGAAGGATGACTACCACTCAACAATTCGACACCTGGACTGAGGAAAGAGATAGATGCCAGGTTCTTAGACATTTGAGACAGTTGGGAAAGCAAGTGCCCAGAAACACAAACACAAAAGTATAATTATGGTATTGAATAACATCAGAAAATGTGCATAACTGGGTAACACCCATAGTAGAAAGAGATTTTATTCTATTCTCTAGTCTTTTTTTTTATTAAAAATTTCTGCCTTTTCCCCGCCTCCCATTTCCCCCCCTCCCCCCACTTCCCTTCCCCTCCCTCTCCAGTTCAAAGAGCAGTCAGGGTTCCCTGCCCTGTGGGAAGTCCAAGGTCCTCCCCCCTCCATCCAGGTCTAGGAAGGTGAGCATCCAAACAGACTAGGCTCCTATAAAGCCAGTACATGCAGTAGGATCAAAACCCAGTGCCATTGTCCTTGGCTTCTCAGCAGCCCTAATTATCCGCCATGCTCAGAGTCCAGTTTTAACCAATGCGTTTTCAGGCACAGTCCAGCTGGCCTTGTTGAGCTCCCATTAGATCAGCCCCACCGTCTCAGTGGGTGGGTGCACCCCTCGCAGTCCTGACTTCCTTGCTCATGTTCTTCCTCCTTCTGCTCCTCATTTGGACCTTGGGAGCTCAGTCCGGTGCTCCAATGTGGGTCTCTATCTCCATCCATCGCCAGATGAAGGTTCTATTCATCAGTATGGCTATAGGTCAGGCCATTACAGGCTCTCTCTCCTCAGCTGCCCAGGGAACTAGCTGGGGACATCTCCCTGGACACCTGGGAACCCGTCTAGAGTCAAGTCTCTTGCCAACCCTAAAATGGCTCCCTTAAGTAAGATATATACTTCCCTGCTCATATTTCCACCCTTCTTTATCCCAACCATCCCATTCCCCCAAGCTCTCTGCATCCTCCCCTTCTCACTTTTCTCTCCCCATCTCTCCTTACTCCCTTCCACCCCACCCCCAAGATCCAAATTTTTTGCCTGGCAATCTTGTCTACTTCCAATATCCAGGAGGATAACTATATGTTTTTCTTTGGGTTCATTTTCTTATTTAGCTTCTCTAGGATCACGAATTATAGGCTCAATGTCCTTTATTTATGGCTAGAAACCAATTATGAGTGAGTACATCCCATGTTCATCTTTTTGGGTCTGGGTTACCTCACTCAGGATAGTGTTTTCTATTTCCTTCCATTTGCATGCAAAATTCTAGATGTCATTGTTTTTTACCTCTGTTTATTACTCTAATGTGTATATATTCCACACTTTCCTTATCCATTCTTCCATTGATGGGCATCTAGGTTGTTTCCAGGTTCTGGCTATTACAAATAATGGTGCTATGAACATAGTTGAACAAATGCTTTTGTAATATGATAGGGCATCTCTTGGGTATATTCCCAAGAGTGGTATTGCTGGGTCCTGGGGTAGCTTGATCCCGAATTTCCTGAGAAACTGCCACACTGATTTCCAAAGTGGTTGCACAAGTTTGCATTCACACCAGCGATGGATGAGTGTACCCCTTCCTCCACAACCTCTCCAGCAAAGGCTATCATTGGCATTTTTGATTTTAGCCATTCTGACAGTTGTAAGATGGTATCTCAAAGTTGTTTTGATTTGCATTTCCCTGATTGCTAAGGAGGTTGAGCATGACCTTAAGTGTCTTTGGCCATTTGAACTTCTGTTGAGAATTCTCTATTCAGTTCAGTGCCCCATTTTTAATTGGGTTAATTAGCATTTTAAAGTCTAGTTTCTTAAGTTCATTATATATTTTGGAGATTAGACCTTTGTCTGTTGTGGGGTCTATTCTCTAGTCTTGATATTCTTGTAGTTTCATCCTGGCCGGAGGTTGCCACATGGCCAGTGTGTCTCAGTTCAGGATTTTGTGCTTTTGAGGAATCCATTTCATGTAGAACTGGCAACCACTGTAAGTATTTAATATGTACCTTCTTATATAAGTTGTTATGCAGGGTGTAGTGAGATTTTTCATTTGTTTGTTTTCAGTACTTAAGATCAAAATGGATCTTGTGTATACTTGACAAGAGTTCTTCCTTTGAATTATATCTCTTACTTCATCTGCAACTTCAAAAGAGGATCACAAATACACTATTGTAGAGTTGTTTATGAAAGAAAATCAAAAGAATTTTGATGTGAGAAATCTACAAAAATAAAAAGAAATGAATAAAAATCTCCACTAACTTCAAAAGTACTTCCAAAACATCCCTTGTATTCACACTTGGCAGTTAGTACTGTAATTCATTATATTATTAAGATTTTTAAGCAACAGTACCTACTTATAAAGTTTATAACAAACATTAATTTTGTAATAATAAGTTAAAGAACTTGATTTAGCCGCACAGCTAGAATGCATCAAAGCCAAGCCAAAATATTAAAGTTAGCAAAAAAAAGAGATTTTTTATGAAGTATATTTCGGAACAATAAAAGACTTGATTCAATATAGGAGTTGATATGGGAGAAATGGCCTTAGTAGTCATCATCCCTTTGCCTGAAGTACAAAGTTTTATGCTGATATCTTATTTGTACAAATAAAGTATGACTGAAGATCAGAGGGTGGAGGTAGCCACTAGCTAACCATAGAGGTCTAGAGGTCTGTACAGACAGACAGGAGATGATATGACTGGGCAAAGAGAGAAAGTGGTAAGTTGGGAGGAAACAGGAACTCAGTTTCTTTATGGCTGGCAAGTTGAGAGGTACGGGTGCTGGTGGTTTTGCTTCTTCCTCTCTCTGATATTTCAGCATTTTCCCCAATATATGACTCCAGACTTTTATTATTAAGACCTATTTGAACTTGTACTACAAAGGTTGCATGGCATGGCATCATCATTATCTGTAGGATGACAACTTAAATTCTGAAAGTTTGAATTCCTTCACATATCCTGTTTATCAAGTAGTAATAACCGCTAGTCCCAGACTGTGAATTAGCAAGAAGTACAAAGCCTATCTTGGCAATTACCAGCTCTGTCTTCTTTATGGCTGTGTCCTCATTTGAGAACAAAGAGTGAGGCATCACATAAAAATTCTTCCACACATGTAAGAGAGTCATAAACTGAGGAAACATTTCAACCATTATGTGAAAAATAGGTGAAAATTATTCTAGCAAATGGCAGTATAACAGAATGCCAGGTACCCATTATTAGAATAACTTTTATTTCACATCCTTCTTATAGTGTATATCCCCGCACACTGCACAGAATTAAAAGCTTGAAAAAGGAGCATGTGAGATAAATCAGAGAGACACCATGATATCATCAAAAGAAATAAATGTAAAACCTCTAACATTAATGTGTATATCACATATATTATATATGTATATACTGTGTAGAGAGGGAGAGTCTTTGGAATCACTATATTTTTAAACTGATAATTTATATAAAAGTGATTAAGGAAAAAACTTGGCAATCATTACTGAGGTTCAGCCTTGAAAGGGGCATAAAGAGCATCAAATACAGAATTTCCAAATTGAGTTACATGAGAGAACTGAGCAAGGTGTCCTTTTCCACAAAGAAGTGACAAAAATCATATTGTACAAAGTTAAACATTTTCTCTGATTACTAGAAACAAGCAGAGGCACGATCCTTTCATGAGAAGGTTTACTGACTCAGCAGTAGCAGTAAAAACCACATGGTTTCCTGCAATGTGCTGCCAGCATGAACTCTGGCTCTTTCAGGAGGCCTAACATTTAAATGGGGTTTGTAAGCAGAGAGGTTCACTTGCTTAATGGAGACATAGACCCATTGTGTGCCTGAAAATAGGGTTGTGAACATTGCTCGAGCTAAACAGACCTCTGCCCTGCCATGTTGGACTAGGCAGAGACAAAAGGCAAAGCAGCCTTAGAAGTGTTTAGCATTTTAAGAAACACTCCTGGATAAAAAAAGAATTACAGATACGCAATAGGACAGATTTAGACATAAAAGAACTCCTAAATGAGTCACAGTGTTTTGAAAAAAGTACATAGGCTTGGCAGAGAGAATTAAAAGAGCAAGAGACAATAAATGTAATATAAAAGAGTACAGACAGTCATAGATTAAAGGAGTAAGGATAACAAAATAAAAAGGAATAGAGTAAAAAATAATAACAAGCCATGTAAAGATGTAAAATACACAGAGAGTCTATATTATGTATATTATTGTGTCTTCTTTCAATTTTTGACTGTGAAGGGGCTAAGGATAGAGAGACATTTCATTGTATGGGATGCTAAGATAAACCAACACAATGGTATCTTGACTTCAGAATTTGGGTCTAAGGATATGTTGCTTTGGAAAAGAGGTTCTTTTTTTTTCCCCACAGAAAATGAGAACCTCTGGAATCCTTCAAGACGAATGTGGTTTAATGGACCAAGACTACCAAAAGATCTCCATGAAAACTCCCCAAAAGAAAATTCTTTGCCCAATAAACAGCAAAAAGCAGATTAGAGAGAACTATGACCATATTCCCAAATATTGTTTGTAAATATTTCTTTACATTTAAAGAGGGATATGCTATAGACATTTGCATTGATATGGATCTTGGTTTATTGATACAAATTTAAGGTCAATTTTGTTATATGTATTTCTCATCTTGATTAAGGTATTGTGCTTGTCTAGCTAATTTAAAATGTAATGTATAATTAAGAAATATAGGTTAATAGATAATTATGTATAACAGTGAAGCTTGTAGTCATGTTAGTTATATTTTCGAGATATATAGAAATGTATTTCAGATGACTAGGTATTCTTCAAACCTTTCAAAGATTACATAATGTTTCCTTACAGCAGTGCTTAGCCATTTGGGCAAGAAACTGCTCTTGCTTCAACTGCTTGATGGTATGCTGTGTGAACTAGACATGCAGGACTCACAGAGAAATGACTTCTGAATTTGCCTAAAGATATGACAGTTCTTTGGAAATACTGCTTTATGAAAGAGTTTGCCAGAAATTCTGTGGGACAGAGAAGAAAGCAACTGATGGATGGACTTTGCTATTATAAGGCAGAACAGATCTTCAAATTTCCTGCTTCTTGAAAAAGTGTGCTGCATTCTATGGACCTAGAGGCGGAAGATGGATGCTCCAAAGATACAGAAGAACTTTGGGTGACTGTCCAGGCAGTAAGATATCTGTCAATTCTAGAGTTTTGGAAGTTGCTTACAATGTACTTCCTGTTTACTTAGGTAATGGTATTTCCTTCTGGAGTCTTTTATGGAGCTGAAAAATGCAGTTATAGTTTTCCTTAGATATAATAAAAGATAAAATAGATATAAATATTCTAACTATAATTCTTGCTTGATAATTGTTTTGTTATATGCAGTTTTACTATGTTAAAGTTAAAACTTTCCTTTTTATTTAAACAGAAAAGGGGAGGTAATATGTGAATCCCCTCTGTATGCTGTCATTATCATTGATTAATAAAGAATCTGCTTTGGACCTATAGTAAGGGATAACTTAGATATGTGGGGAAAACTAAACTGAATGCTGGGGGAAGAAAGGCAGAGTCAGGGAGATTCCATGGAGCCACCACCAGAAACAGACATGGTAAAATATTGCCAGTAGGCTATGAGCCTCATGGTAAAATATAAAATAATAGAGATGGGTTAATTTTATATGTAAGATCTAGCTAGCAATACGCTTAAGTAATTTGACCAAGCAGTGATTTAATTAATACAGTCTCTGTGTTGTTATTTTGGGAGTCTGGACAGCCAGGAAATGAACAAGTGAAGGTGGTCAGGAACACACTAGCTGCCTCTTACTACAGCAATATTTTTTAAGCAAACCCATATTAGCCATATTGCCACAAAAACTACCAGAAATGTCTAAAAGTGACATCCTGGACCTAGAGATTTAAAAAATAAAAATACCATGGACCCTTATTCTTTTAGTGATAGTTATTAGCAATAATGTTGTGTAGAACAGGACTCAGAGAGCAAACATGATGCTATTAACTTCATTCCATAGAACAATGAAGTATGGAAAAGATATACAAAGCTTCTGTAATAAAATCCAACAGCAATGAGCCCTTTCTAGAAACTTGATTTCCGATTACCACTTTCAACTCTCACGTTTTGTCTTGTCTTTGACATAGAACAATTGGTGTTATTTTTCCAAGAGTACACAATCTGAGCACGGAAATGGAAACAGCAGAACGAGTCAGCAAGCGGGTCAAGCAGAGTCCTAACAGTGACGGCACACAGCAGATAAAATAGAAAGATAACAGAGACTTTCCCTTGCTCCTCAATATACTGAGGTAATGCACCCTGACCCAACTAAAAATATGTAGAGGTATATTGGATTATACTGACTCAGTTCAAAAATTACCAAACTAGGCTAGGATATATGTTTAACTAAAGCTATTAAATGCTACCTAACAAGTAAAATAAAGTGGCAGGAAGAATTTTAAATAAACACAACTAAAATAAACCAGACTTTTCATGGAGAAAGCCACTACAATCTTATGCTGTTCTCTATAAAAAGTTCACAGTTCCAAGATACTGAAAAAGTCATATTATTTTGTCACAGTTCCTTAAATAGCATACAGGCTTATTGGCATACCAGTAGCAGAATAAACCTTACAAACCAGATGAAACACAGACACTTAATTATCTGCCAACCTTACAATTAATTAATGAATTAAGATCGCATACTATAGCACCAGTGATGGCTTTGAAACTTGATTTGTTAAGTCATGAAGATACCTATAATGTCCATCTATCAGTTGCTCTGAAATCAGACAAAATGAGATAAGAGAAAGAAACGTGCTCTCCTGCTTTCTTCACTGATGAGCATTTGAGGGATATTAAAGCCTTGAAACCTTCATTAGTCTTTACATGGAAATAATGTGCTGACTTGGTATTTCATTTCCAAGTTGTGAGGCTTTATTAACAGTAACTCTGATCCCAGCAGCAAGGGCATCTATGTGACTGACACCATAGTAATAAAGTACTGCCCTTTCAGCTTGTCGACTCTTCTTGCTAAAGGCAGCTTGAGGAGATCCCTTGACAGTGATTCATGGCTTGATACTCAGAACCATCTGCTCTCTTGGAGAGTTTCTCATCAAGGTGAAGGGGGGGGGGGTGCAGCTGTATTCTTTTTCCTTCTAAACTCTATCCAAATGCATTCAACGCATCACACACATATACACACACACACACAAAAAAAATAACCTGGCATCCTGGCATCACTAGGAATATGGCACACATTATCTCCATATGTTCTTGTTTCAATTGACTATTTCCACAGTCTCCATCTCATTGGATGCCATTTCTTCCCTCACTTCACGACGGGAAGTGTCAATTTTCCTCAATCTATAAACTTCCTAATATCCTTTCCTTCCCACACAGTTAAAAGTTATTTGTCTGTCTGTTTTTTTTTATTGGCAAGTACTTCTACTGTGGACAAAAATTCAGGGTTCAGCTGAATTTCATCGAGTCCAATTACATATTGTATATTTAAGTACATAAAGACAGCATAATGTAACTGCTCACCCTTAAAGTGACAGAGCTAATTAGTCATATAATTAGAACTGTAGTACTTGCCTCCCAATGTCGTACTCAGTACACACTGCCCTACTCATGTGTTTTCAACTTCTCAGCTACAGTATTCAAACAGCTTACAGCTTAATCAGGAATTGTTTGGGTTCATTTATCACCTAACCAACCACAAGGAATATGTCACACGCATCAAACGTTTGGACTTTATGTTGACATAATTGAGAAGAAATGTATTCAATTCTAGGAGACACTTTTCCCTTTTTAAAAAGAAATTAAGAACATTTCAATTTAAAGATTTATTAAGACTTTTAACAGCATATTTTATTGTTTTGTGATTGAATCTCTAAAGTCAACAGTAAAAATAGCTTATATATCTTTACTTTGTACTCCAATGTGCTTTCAAGTAAATTAGAAGAAAATCTAGTAGATTAGAATACATTACATTGGCAAATCTATGGTTATGTACAAATGCCAAGCAAACCAACAGAAGAGTCAATACTGGAACTGGACAGGACTTTGGGCATGAAGAACCTGTTAATAGGAAAAGAGAAGATGAAGATGCTCAGAAACCCCATTTGGGGTCCAATTCTGATGAGCTCCTAATAAGTTAATCCTGGGCTAGGACCAAATGTCTGAAGTATTCATGATAAGCAAGACGTTGCCACCTTCTAAAATTAAAGTAACAGGCAGAAATTAATTTGACTCAAAGAGGTAGGCTGTCACTCCTACCAACTTCTTATGCCACCTAGTAAAGATCAGAAGCAATGGCATAGACCAAATCATGAACATTTAAATGGACATTATGTACTGTATGAAAACTCACATTTATATAGACAAAGGAAGAAATGATGAGGTCCCAGCCTGAGTAGATTCATATTCTTCAGTGGTATAACCACTCAAAGGTGCTCACGCTCTAGGAAATAAGTTTCCACCCGTGCATGCGAATAACCCTTCTTTTACTCAGTGGGTCACACACACAAACAGAAATGAAAACAGGGGAGGCTGCCTGGAGAGAAAAAATGGGTTTCAGCTGAAGAGAGATGAGAATGAAAGAAAGAAATAGGAATGAAAACAACTAATATACAGAAACAAATAAAAGAATATGTCATACTGAAACCCATCATTATACATAATTAACATATAATAATAAAACTTTAAAAAAATTGAAAACACAGAGGGCAACGCAAGAATGAGTGGTCATGAATAGATTAAACCTCAAAAAAGGATGGTTAAAAGAAGTAACAATCACCAAGTAGTTCACTATCCCTAAAATGGGGAAATATATCTTTGGGGGGTGGGGATGATAGAGGCAAAAGTCAAACTTAAGTGTGTTTTGGAAACAATGAAAGACAGAAAACTGGGAGAGCATTAGGGAAACTTTCCCAAGATCTTTGTTCTAAACATAAGGAAAGAATGAGGGTAAGAGGGGCAGGGCTGTTGTTTTGGGCTAAGCTCTTTTTTGTTTTAGAAAGTTGAAAAATTTTAATTGTTTCTTTATTGATAGCAATTACCTCAAAGGAAGAAAAAAAATGTCCTTTGAAGAGAGAAGAATGGGGGCACAGATTTCCTCTGTGATGTCTTTAGCCAAGCATACATCAAAAGGACCTTCTTGAGAGACAAAGTATTAACCCTGCAAGAGAGTCATGAAAGCAGAAAGGGAAAAGAATGTGCCAGTAATGGCACTAAGATCAAGGTAATGTAGAAAGCTTTTGACAATTCTCTTCTGTATGCTTCAGACTTCTTAATATAGCAGAAGCAAATGCCATCAGCTGAGAATAAGACTGGGATAGAAAACACTGAACTCTCTGGGAGACAAGGAACAATACTAAGCTGATGGCTTAACAAATTAATGAATGATGGAATAAGAGAATACAATGGCAGCTGGGTGGTGGTGGAGCACTAGTGAGGCAGAGGCAGTCAGACCTCTGAGTGTTCGAGGCCAGCCTGGTTTACAGAGTGAGTTCCAGGACAAGCTCCAAAGCTACAGAGAAAACCCCTGTCTCAAGAACACAGAAACAAACAAAAAGAAAGAAAGAAAGAAAGAAAGAAAGAAAGAAAGAAAGAAAGAAAGAAAGAAAGAAAGAAAGAAAAATAAAATACAATGGCATTAATTGCCAATATTTTTTATGGAAACCTGATTTTAAAAATTACACTAGAAACTCATAAAACTTAAAAGGAACTCTTAAGTTTAGCACCAACAAGCACAAAGATAAATTTTTGGAACATACTTGTTATAAAACAGAACTTATAAGAATGAGGAGAGGAGCCAAGAACACTCAAATAAAGTTCTTTTTAAGAAACCTATAACCAGCAATTGATAAAATATAGAGGGATTTGATATGCTTATAGTTATGCTCTCATTTTAAAAACTAAGATATATTTTGTAGCATTTTATTTTGAACATGAAACTTCAAATTAATACTGAACATTTTGTATGCCTGAAGCGAGGGACCATGTATAAAAGAGACCACCTATGTATGACTACAAAGCCGGCAGCAGCAAGCAAACACCTTGTAATCTCATGCCCCTCATTGGAAACAGATGAAGAGATTATCTAATTAATCTTTATCAGTAAAAACTCAGGAGTCAGACATCTGTGTAAGAATCTAATTGATCAGAGAAACAGCAGAGAAATGACCAGTGGCTTCTTCTCTCCTTTCTGGATCAAAAAGGATCTTTTCTAAGATCTTTTTTTTTTCTTTCTTGAGACAGAGTTTCTCTGTATAACAGTTCTGGCTGTCCTAGACCTCACTCTGTAGACCAGGGCATCCTCAAAATTACAGAGATCCTCCTGTCTCTGCCTCCCGAGTGCTGGGATTAAAGGCATGAGCCACCACCATCCAACTAAGATCTTTCTAAGAATCTTTCTAAGCTCCTTGCTACTACTTCCTGTGTCTTCTATATGTTGTGGGTCATAATTTTCATCAGCTAGTAGCTAGCCCTACCCTCTTCTTCAAGGTAAACTTTATTAGTATTGTCAGAGTTCAATCAAAACATCCCACAATAGACTTACACATACACACACACACACACACACACACACACACACACATACACACACACACACATGATGAAGAAGGAGGAGAAGGAGGAGGAGGAGGAGGAGGAGGAGGAGGAGGAGGAGGAGGTGAGGGAGAGGAAGGGAGAAGGAATGGGCAGAGAAGAGGGGGGAGAGGGAGAAGGAAGAGGAAAGGGCAGGGAGGAGAAGGAAGAGGAAGGAGAAGGAGGAGGAGGAGGAGGAGGAGGAGGAGGAGGAGGAGGAGGAGGAGGAGGAAGAAGAAGAAAGAAGACTAAAAGTAAGCCATGTAGAAAATGTGCACTACTATAATCAATTAAATGAAAGTTTGGATGACCATATTAACTTTGGACACAACAGATTTCAAGACAAGGAGTATTTTCAGTGATTGACATACATCAACAGATTAATTCTGCAAGAAGGCATCACAACTCTCTTTGTATAGAGAGTCAAAATGTATAAAGAACTGATGCAGTAGTCATAAGGTGACATAGAGACATAGATAGTGCCACTATTACTCTATGGTTTCTTGGGTAACTATCCTCGAGGGTTTTTACTGGCATAAAGTAAGCAAGGATATCGTTGAACTGAAGTCTAATGTATATCACTTTGATTTTTTTGGAGATTTCTAGATAGTTTATTTTAAAAGAAGAGAATTCAGTCTTTCCAGGCTCCTATGAGATATTCCACCAAGGTGTAGCTCTTTCTGGACCATAAAACATGCCTTACCAATTATAAAAATACAGGTCATTATAAAATTATAAAATACCCATTACATGAATATTGTCCAAAGACATTCAGACTGACACTTTTTAATTAAAATATAATATCATCACTTCCCCTTTCCCTTTCCTCTCTATAACCTATCTAATGTCTCCTCTATCAAACTCCTCCCATGTCCCCATTCAAATTTTTGGGCTCTTTTTCTTTGATTATATTAACTGAATACTAAAGGCCCACTCAGCAGGAGAGAAATCACGGCATGTACTGGAAACAGCCTACTATCTGGGACTGCTGAGGTCATGGATTTTAGAGAAGAACCAAATCTCACTATCTTACTAAAGCTACATAATTCCTAACTGCAATGTAAAATTAAAGCTAATATTTACAAGTCAGAGTCTCTTTCATCCCTCACTGAAAACGCTTCTTTTCACAGCAGAGAGCATTTCAGAAAGTCACAACAGGGATCAGCACAATGAAACCTTTGAAGATTCTGAATTGACATGAAGAATCTTAGTACCAGAAGGGAAGTGGGGCAAGACAGCCAGCCACTCACTGAGCTGCTGGGTGAGGAAGACTCAATTTTCTTTTATTTTTTATTGATTTTTATTGAGCTCTACATTTTCCTCTGCTCCCCTACCTGTCTCTCCCTTTCCCACTTCAACCCTCACCCAAGGTCCCCAGGCTCCCAATTTACTCAGGAGATCAGGTCTTTTTCTATTTCCCATGTAGATTAGATCTATGCAAGTCTCTCTAGTGTCCTCATTGTTCTCTAAGTTCTCTGGGATTGTGATTTGTAGGCTGGTTTTCTTTGCTTTATGTTTAAAAACCATCAATGAGTTAGTACATGTGATAATTGTCTTTCTGTGTCTGGGTTACCTCACTCAAAATAGTGTCTTCTACCTCTATCCATTTTCTCACAAAATTCAAGATGTCATTATATCTTTATTCATTGGGTAAATGCATCACATTTTCCTTATCCATTCTTCTGTCAAGGGGCATTTAGGTTGTTTCCAGGTTCTGGCTATGACAAACAAAGCTGCTCTGGACATGGTTGGGCACATGACCTTGTGGCACGATTGAGTATCCTTTGGATATATGCTCCAAAGTGGTATTACTAGGTCTTGAGGAAGGTTGTTTCCTAATTTTCTGAGAAATCGCCACACCGACATCCAACGGGGCTGTATCAGCGTACGTTCCCACCAGCATTGCAGCAGTGTTTCCTTTGCCCACAACCTCTCCAGCATAAGTTGTCATCAGTGTTTTTGATCTTGGCCAGTCTTACAGAATGTAATTTCTGATATGTCTACAATGCAGCAGGGTATGCCCCACTCCTAAGGCTACCTGAGCAACATCAAAGGAAGTGATGAAGAAAGAAAAAGGAGAAATTTCAAAGTTTGATGGGAAGATTTGGGAAACAAAGAGGGTGGTTATGAATATGCTCAAGGTACACTGTGTAAAATGTAATTCCCCAAAAATTAACAAAGATATTGTTGAAAAATAAATACCAGTATTTAATTTTTGACAGTATAAAAAACATAGAACCAATCGTACTTATACTAATTATTTCTATGCTTATGATATAACTTTTAAATAATTGTTTATCGATATGTACCAACTTCTTTTATTTATTTATTTATTTATTTATTTATTTATTTATTAAAGATTTCTGTCTCTTCCCCACCACCGCCTCCCATTTCCCTCCCCCTCCC
>NW_026067937.1:8535118-8536477 GCF_014885135.2 Alexandromys fortis | reverse complement strand
TAATTATTTATTTATTTATTAAAGATTTCTGTCTCCTCCCTGCCACCCCCTCCCATTTCCCTCCCCTTCCCCCAATCAACTCCCCCTCTCTCTTCAGCCCAAAGAGCAGTCAGGGTTCCCTGCCCTGTGGGGAGTCCAAGGACCTCCCACCTCCTTCCAGGTCTAGTAAGGTGAACATACAAACAGCCTAGGCTCCCACAAAGCCAGTACGTGCAGTAGGATCAAAACTCAGTGCCATTATTCTTGAGTTCTCAGCAGTCCTCATTGTCTGCTATGTTCAGCGAGTCCGGTTTTATCCCATGCTTTTTCAGACCCAGTCCCGCTGGCCTTGGTGATCTCCCGATAGAACATCCTCATTGTCTCAGTGTGTGGGTGCCCCCCTCGCGGTCCTTAGTTCCTTGCTCGTGTTCTCTCTCCTTCTGCTCCTGATTTGGACGTTGGGGTTTCAGTCCGGTGCACCAATGTGGAACTCTGTCTCTGTCTCCTTTCATTGCCTGATGAAGGTTAATATCCAGGAGGATGCCTATATGTTTTTCTTTGGGTTCTACTTCTTATTTAGCTTCTGTAGGATCACAAATTATAGGCCCGATGTCCTTTATTTATGGCTAGAAACCAATTATGAGTGAGTACATCCCATGTTCCTCTTTTGGGGTCTGGCTTACCTTACTCAGGATAGTGTTTTCTATTTCCGTCCATTTGCATGCAAAATTCAAGATGTCATTTTTTTTTACTGCTGAGTAGTACTCTAATACATATATATTCCATACTTTCTTCATCCATTCTTCCATTGAAGGGCATCGAGGTTGTTTCCAGGTTCTGGCTATTACAAACAATGCTGCTATGAACATAGTTGAGCATATACTTTTGTTGTATGATAGGGCATCTCTTTAAGTCTTTGAAGAAAGAAATTGAAGAGGACACCAGAAAATGGAAGGATCTCCCTTGCTCTTAGATTGGGAGGATCAACATAGTAAAAATGGCAATTCTACCAAAAGCAATCTATAGATTCAATGCAATCCCCATCAAAATCCCATCAAAATTATTCACAGACCTTGAGAAGACAATAATAAACTTTATATGGAAAAACAAAAAACCCAGGATAGACAAAACAATCTTATACAATAAGGGATTGTCTGGAGGCATTACCATCCCTGATTTCAAACTCTATTACAGAATTACAGTATTGAAAACAGCTTGGTATTGGCATAAAAACAGAGAAGTCGACCAATGGAATCAAATAGAAGACCCGGACTTTAACCCACAAACCTATGAACACCTGATTTTCGATAAAGGAACTAAAAGTATACAATGTAAAAAAGAGAGCATCTTTAACAAATTGTGCTGACAAAACTGGATGTC
>NW_026067937.1:8490061-8534942 GCF_014885135.2 Alexandromys fortis | reverse complement strand
GCAACAGACAAAGGTCTGATCTCCAAAATATATAAAGAACTCAAGAAACTAGACTGTAAAAGGCTAATCAACCCAATTATAAAATTGGGCACTGAGCTGAACAGAGAATTTTCAACAGAAGAAGTTAAAATGGCCAAAAGACACTTAAGGTCATGCTCAACCTCCTTAGCAATCAGGGAAATGCAAATCAAAACAACTTTGAGATATCATCTTACACCAGTCAGAATGGCTAAAATAAAAAACACCAATGATAGCCTTTGCTGGAGAGGTTGTGGAGGAAGGGGTACCCTCATCCATTGCTGGTGGGAATGCAAACTTGTGCAACCACTTTGGAAAGCAGTGTGGCGGTTTCTCAGGAAATTCGGGATCAACCTACCCCTGGACTCAGCAATACCACTCTTGGGAATATACCTAAGAGATGTCCTATCACCCAACTTCTTAAATTTATGATGGTCTAAAAGTTTTTAATTGATAAGGTATACCTTAACTTTGTGAATATGCTTATTTTAAATATAGATAATAAATATATGTGGGCGTAGACTCATATGCAACTTCTCCTTATATGGAAGTAATGTACAATGATTACATTAAGGAAACTGATATATTAAAATCCTAGGTCACCTATCATTTTCTTGTGTTGGAAACTTGTAAAATTCTATGTATGTCTCTTGCCTACAGATAGTATTTCAATCTATAATATGTTAAAAAGAAAAGAGATATATGTATGTATAAATATTAAACAATCATTGTATCTGGAAGAAACATATACCTCAAAAAAAATTCTATGTATGAGCTGTTTCGGAAACACTGTTAATGTTGCCACCACGTTTACCCAGGGCTACAGACAGTGTATATAACTTCACTTCTGAAAGTACATGGCAAAGTTATCAGAAAGTTGAGGACTTGTACACCAATTTATTTCATATTGTCATCTACACAGGAAAATGTGAAACAGTCTATTCAATAAGAAATTAGGAAGTTATATTCTAATATTCTTTTATTTGGAATACAGTGCAGTACAAATAACATTTGGTGGAAATGCTAAGGACATGGAAAAGCAATCAGGATATAATTAAAAATGAAAGTGGTTTTTAAGTGCAACTGCATCTGTGGATGCAAGGTCTTAAACTATTTACTCCGAGCTTTAATAAAGACTACTTTATGAAGTGCAAGAAGTAATTTGTTTTCTTATTTATAATTTTTGATGTTTTCTATAACTAGTAGGTATTATGATGAGTGTATCCAATAAGTGGATGTCAGAGAAAATAATAAAGTAATAAATGAGTCAATTTGATCAGACAATTTAATAAGCAATTCACTCTATAAAAACCATAAAAGTTTAAGAACAGATGAGGTGTAGTGTATTTCAAGGTTACAGGACAGCTTGTAGCCAGTGTTGTTTCAACTGACATTATACTTAGTCCCAGTCCTTTGAGAGTCTGAAAATTTTCACGCAATATGAGGGTATCAGACATGTGGCCAAATCAGATTTGTTTATCATACACACTATTTTCATGATTATAGAATTTTAAAAATTTAAATCCATCTTTTTTCAATAATTCTGAAGATGCTTCCAGGTTATCATTAACGGCCATGCATTAATTGATGAATACTTAATGTCATGGAATTGATTAATATACTTCAAGCTGATGAATTACCCAATATATATATATATATATCCTTTATTTTTGAATAAATAGTAATAATAAATTATTGGTAATAAAAACACTCTGTGAATTTCCTCCTCCCTGCTCCTCTCATTTGCTAACACAGAGAGGGAAAGGGTGTACATACAATGAATAGCACATGGACTAACAGGGGACTTGGTGGCTTCTGTTTGCTACAGGACTGAACAGGTAGTCAGATGCAGTGAAGGTTAAAGTGTTAGAGTGAGGGGTCCTGTGTAACTCGTCCAATGAGACTTTGAAAATGTAATTAAGGATTTATTTTTTTGTGGAAAATTTTTTATTTAATTTTTTTCATTTTACATATCAACCCTATTTCCCATTCCCTCCCCTTCTCTGCCCCCACCTCCTTCCCACCCTCCATCCAATCCTCAGAGTGGGTAAACCTCCCTTGGGGAATCCACAAAGTCTAGCATACCAAGTTGAGGCAGGACCAGGCCCTTTCTCCCTTGTATCAAGGCTGAGCAAGGCATTCACCATAGGGCATAGGCTCCAAAAAGCCATGCACCCATGATAAGTCCTAATCCCACTGCCAAGGACCACCCAACAGACTAGGCCACATAACGCTCAACCACATTCCTAAAGGTCTAGTTTGGTCCCATGCAGGTTCCCCAGCAGTGGGTCCATAGTCCTTGGATTTCCTTATTGTCTGTTGTTATGTCCCCCTTTTCATTTCTGATTTTATTAATTTGGATATTCTCTCTCTGCCTTTTGGTTAGTTTAGAAAAATGTTTGTCTATCTTGTTGTTTTTCTCAAAGATCCAACTCTTTGTTTTATTGATTCTTTGTATTGTTTCTTTTGTTCTATTTTATTGTTTAAACCCTCATTTTGATTATTTCCTCTCATTTACTTCTTTTGGATGAGTCTGCTACTTTTTCTCCTAGTGCTGAGAGGTGAGACCATCCTGGATTACCTGTGTGAACCATAGATATAATCAGAGATCCTTAGGAAGGCATGGTGGAGAGAGACCTCACTGTGGAAATAGTAGGCAATCTGATATCTGTGAAGTGGGCCTTGCTGTATATTTATGAGGTAAGGAAATAACTTTAGGCAAAGTTTCTCTTTATATTTAAGTTTTCTGTGTGTTTATGAAGGGAAATGCCTTAGAAGGATTGAGTGTTGATATTCTTGCATTTCTTAGTGGAATTCCTGGAATATCAGGTGTGTACTCTTAGCCCCATCAGAAGTACAACCTTCTCTAATCTTTTATCTGTCAAAGAAATCTAAATCAGAGTGAAGGCTGAGTCGGTGCAGTACTAAATCCACTGAGCTACTTAGAATCCATTTCCACTGTCCAAAATTTGTGTGTCACATTCTATAACTTAGAAGCAAAGGCAAGAATTTTAATAGTAAGCAAAGGGAGAAAGAGAGAGAGAGAATAAAGGGACACAAAAAGAGACAGAGACACAGAATGAGACAGAGATAGATACAGAGAAACATACAAAAACGAGACAGATATAAGATGACAGAAAGAGATCAGGCAATTCCTCAGCAGAAAGAAAAGCAAACAACCCTACAATAAAGTTGCATGATGAACAGAGTATGTCTATGTATCGGTTAGATAATGTACCATCTGTTTTCCTAGCTGTAAACACTGACATTTATAGTTTGTAACTATTTACCATACTAAAAGAATGTGGGCTGAGAGTAGTAAAATTCTAAGAATCAAAATATAATGTGGTTTTGTTATTCTGTATTTCATTATTTTTCAAACATTTTTATTACTAAATATACTAATAATTATTCTCTCAAATGTTACATTCCACCAGTTTTCTCTTCCTCCTTTTCCCTCAGTCTCTCTGCCAACCCATCACCCTTCTACTCTAGATCCACATAAAAGGAATCTTTACTTATTTATTCACTCACTTATTTATTTATTTATTTATTTATTTATTTATTTTGGTTTCTGAGACAGGGTTTCTCTATAGTTTGGGAACCTGTCCTGAAACTAGCTTTTGTAGACCAGGCTGTCCTCAAAATTACAGAAATCTGCCCGTCTCTGCCTCCCGAGTGCTGGGATTAAAGGCATGCACGACCACTAGATGGTTCACAAAAAGAATCTTAAGGAAAAGTAGTAAAATAATACAGAAAATTCCCAGTCCCCTTAATCCTTCACTAACTTCCTCTAAAGCTAACCATTATTGAACCTTTCTTAGGTTATTTTTGGAAAAATACTATTTGTAAAACAGACATCAAGAGTTTTTTCCACTGATGTGTTTTTGTTTTTTTGCTAGTTTTGTTCTAGATTCCATCTAAGATACCCACTGCATTTGATTCTGTTTCTTGTGTGTATCCAATCTGTTTAGCATAAGAACGATGTAGCAGGATTGGTGGAATATCTGAACTGGCACTTAACCCCAAGCCTGAAGAATTGAGTTCAGTGTCTGGGATCCACATAATAGAAGGGGATTGTCTTCTGACCAGCTGATTTGCACACCCTGATCTTGGCCACTAAGAGTTACAGAAAGTAAAAGAAGAATGGTGTAATGTGTGCCAAATAAGACAAACAACTTAGTTGGGGAGATCTGATGAAACTCCTAAAATGTATTCTTTCTATAATTTACTATTTTTGCTACTAATGTCGCAAGATTCAGTAGCTGTCTCTCCCTGTCAAATGAGGGGTGGCACTGAACAACATAAAGACTTGATCATTTAAGACATTTGCTTTCTGTGGAATCTTAGAAAAATTACTTAACCTCCCATTAATTCCATTTCTTCATTTATAAAACAGAAGCCAATGGTACACGGCTCTCAGCGTTGTTAGAAGAATCGAACATGACAGTTCAGCCCAGTGTTTAGAATGTTGTGAGCACTTTTAGCAGAGCTTTCCTAATTATTCTTTGGAACCATTGGGGACATCTAGCAACGTTTGGAAATGTCTGGATTACTATAACTTTTAAGAATGTTACTGACATCTATTGAATAGCTGTAAATGTCCATTAAGTCAAGATTCAGAAAGTTTGTTTTCAAAGACAAGACCTTTTTTGTTTGTTTGTTTTGTTTTGTTTTTTGTTTGTTTGTTTGTTTGTTTTGTTTTCCATCTTGGTCCCTGAGGTGTGAATAAACTAGAATTCACTGGTAACAAAGACATACTTTATAAAGTACAATAAACTCAAACACTGAGTAACCAAATATTTCTCTTTCTATTTAAAATAAAATGGAGACAGGCAGTGCACACCTTTAATCCCAGCATTTGGGAGGCAAAGGCAGGCAGATCTCTATGAGTTTGAGGTCACCCTGGTCTATAAAGCAAGTTCCAGGACAGGCACCAAAGCTACCCAGAGAAACCCTGTTTCTAAATACATACATACATACATACGTAAAAAAGTAGAGATTAGAAAATAGAAGATAAAATTGCACAATGCTCTCTGTGGAAACTAATGTCTTAAAAGTCATATACAGAATACTTTTTCCTTTTCCATCCCTAAATTTATGTATTCCAGACCATCAGGGCTTCCTTCAGTTCCTGAGGCACATAAAATGTCTGCTTTCTCTCTCACCTAGTGACAGAGCTGGGGCAGAGGCAGACACACCCTCCTACATTCCCATTTAAGAAATGTACGATGCTATTGAAGCCTTTTCTGGGGCTGTATCTTCAGAAACCTGACCTGTTTGGAGCTCAATTCAGATTTCCCCTCGTTAAGAAACCACATCCTTTTCAGCCTTCTGAAAGGAAATGAACAAATGAAGAGAGTTTGTAACGAGAACTGAAAAGACCATTTTCACAGACTTAACAAAAGCAAGAGATGAAATATTTTCCATTATTATTTTGGCATAAAGGAATATCAGTGGAATTTGATCACAAAGAGAGCTATTTACCATGTTCTCACCAGGGAATCATGCAGCTGCTCAAACACGGCAACCAGGATTAACCCTAAGAAATGTAGGTAGAAGTAGGATGGTGGATACCTTAAAATGACCTGTGTGTGAGAAGAAGCAAAACTGGCGGCAGTATAACATCTCCACACAACTTGATGGGAGTTGGTGGGAAAGGGTTTAGAAAAATAAACCCAACATTATTTTAAATAGTAATAAGTATAGGCGCAACTAATAGGACAATAGTGTGAAGGATTTTTAGGACTGAGGGTGTACCATCGTAGATTTAGGCTTGGCACACCTTAATTCATTCAATTTAATGCTTTTGGTTCCTTAATAATCATCATATCCGTCTTTCAATCATGAGGAAATATAGGCACAACATGTCAGGATTTATAAATGATGGGCCCAGGAAGTGAAATGACAGTTAATAGTCAACACAGTAATTATAATATTAATTAATTAAAGCCTATTTTCAATCAAAACTAGTCTATTGTTATTGTATTCATTTAAGTTAGTAGTAACAGAAAAAAATGTGCTAATCCTATTTGTGCTGGAAAAATCATTTCTTCATAACACACTCAGGTTTCTGTCAATAAGCATTTTTGCATCCTTACTATGTGCAGGGTACTCAGTGGAAACCCTGAAAGAAGTAATAATAAATCCAATACAGATTGCAGCAAAATGTAAAATAGGATGAGATATTATAAAGAAAAAAAATGTGTGTCATGCTTTTAAAGAATTGAAATGAGAGATATGTCCTTTAGAGATGTGTCCATTGTACTCAGAACTGGGCATGATTCATGTAGGCAGTAAAGGGTGGACAAAGGCACAAAGAACTACATGAACAGCCAATGTATTCAACTGGCTGGGCCTCTCTATATGGCTGAGATTTACAGGAAGATAAAAATTAGGCCACTGCCAAGAAGAGAGAAGGAATTTTATAAATAGACAAATTTATCATCTCCTGGGTATAAAATTTAAAAATTATTTGTTTATATATGATGATGAAAGATATTTCTTATAGAAAATCCAATTAATAAAATAAGTTGTATGTAAGCCAAAACCAAGTACAGAAGATGTAGATACTAAGTGGGTCATGTATACATTTATGTATGCACACACACACACACACACACACACACACACACACACACACATGGGACTAATTTGGACCTATGCTGGATCCTTACCTGTTCAGCTGAGTTATTGTGCTCCCATTAGCTCAGGTAAGCTGTTTCAGTGGGTGTCCCCATGATGGTCTTGACCACTTTGCTCACCTTCTCACTCCTCCCACTCTCTAACTGGACTTTGGGAACTCAGTCCAGTGCTCCGATGCGGGTCTCTCCCTCTGTTTCCATCAGTTGTTGGATGAAGGTTCTATGGTGACATTTAAGATATTCATCTGTTTGACTACAGGGAAAGGCCAGTTCAGGCTCTATCTCCTCTACTGCTTAGGGTCTTATCTGGGGTCATCTTTGTGGATTCCTTGGATTTTCTTTAATGCCAGGTTTCTTGCTAGCCCCATAATGGCTCCCTCAATCAAAATATCTCTTTCCTTGCTCTCATCTCTGTCCTTCCTACATCTCGTCTACCCATTTACTCAAGTTCTCCTCACCCCTTCCTTTCTCCCCTTTGCTTTCCCTTCCACCCTCTCTTCTTCTTCCACCCCCATGCTCCCAATTTTGTCAGGCACTCTTGTCTATTTCCATTTTCCATGTGGACTTATGTATGTTTTTCTTAGCGTCCACCTTGTAACTTAGCTTCTCTAGGATCATGAACTGTAAGATCAATATCCTTTGCTTTATAGCTAGTATCCACTTATGAGTGAGTACAAACCATGTCCATCTTTCTGGGTCTGGGTTACCTCACTCAGGGTGGTTTTTCCTAGTTCCATTCATTTGCATGAAAATTTCAAGATGGCATTGTTTTTTACTGCTGAGTTGAACTCTAATGTGTAAATGTGCCACATGTTCGCTATCCATTCTTCGGTTGAGCAGCATCTAGTTTGTTTCTAGGTTCTGGCTATTACAAATAAGGCTGCTATGAACATAGTTGAACAAATGTACTTGTATGACTTTCGTATGACGGTATAATAGACTGTGGGACCCCTGGCAGTGGCACCAGGACTTAATCCCTAGTGTTTGTACTGGCTTTTTGGGAACATATTCTTTGAATGGATACCTTGCTCAGCCTAGATATAGCAGGGAGGGTCTTAGACCTTCCCCAAATCAAGATGCTTACCCTCTCTGAGGAGTGGATGTGGGGTAGGCTTGTGGGGCAGGTAAAAGGAATGGGAAGAGGAAAGGGAGTAGGAACTGGGATTGGTATATAAAATAAGAAAAGATAGTTTGTTTTCTTTTTTAAATAATAAAAGATATGTATCTTAAAGGATATATAGATCTTAAATACACACATGTGTATATGTTCGTGCATGGAGTGCATGCAGAGGACAGAAAAGGGCATCAGATCTTCCTGCAGCTAGAGTTACAAAGGATTGTTAATAGTTATGTGGCTGCTGGAAACCAAACTCCAGTCCTCTGTAAGAGTAAAAAATGCTCTTCACCGTTAAGGTCTCTTTCCAGTTCTGAAAGAACAAATTTAATCAGTAAGCAAACCAAGAGCAGACAAACAAAGCCTACAGACACTTTTCTTGTTCTGTTGTCATTATTTATTTTCAAAGAGACTCTTCTGTTTGTGTCTTTAAGTAAAATGTTGTCATAAAACATTCTGAAGACATAAAGGGAGCTGATGCAGACAAGGCTCTGGCTGTCAAAGTCATGCTGACTGGCCCAGTTGCAGAGGTGCTTTTGCATCTCAACCGTACCAGGTTGATGGTCAACTTTTTACTGTCATTTGTCTCGGCATGGAAAAAGCAATGTCCTTTCCTTTTCTTCTAGAGGACGAAAAAGATTGACCCGCCTCGTTACTGAATATAGACACTACAAGGTCAAACAGTAATGTAGCACATGAAACTTAAACAGCATCTGACTCCAGCAAACTCAGAGTGAGCCCTCCATCTTCACATAGCATTTGATGAAACCCAGCAATAATGATGATGATAATAATAAAGTATTGTGCACACTTTCACAGCAAATATTCTAAGTGCACATTCACTAAGATCATGCCCTTGTAATATGACTTTAACTCCTCTTCTGATGGCTACTAGTTTTCTAATGCCCAAGGCTTAAGAACAAATGGTGCAGTTACACATTAGCCAATTGGTAACTGCTTTATAAATCACATCAAAATAAATAGAATTTGTGACTGAAATTAAGAAGGCCCAGCAAGGTTCTTGTGTGAATAAAACTATTGCTCCTTTGTATATTAAAATTGTATTTATCAAAACACAAAAGAAGAATGAACACAAATTGCATGAAAAAGCAAGCAGCTCATTTAGGTCAAAATGATGGCAGGAAATAAAAAGATTTATCACATGATGAAAATGAAAATTAAATTCCCGTTAAAATATTTATGTAGAAGTGGCTGAGGCATTCAGCTGAGAGATAAATCAGCGGGGCCTTTGGCTTTTTGCAGGCATAACTCCTCTATTCCAGGGCTGCAAATTTAGATCTTACAAGATGCTAATGGCACCGCCATTCCCAGGGCAGTCTCTGCAGACTCCTTTTGCTCAGCAGGTGGTAAGAATTTGCATCCATATTTCAAATATACTTCTCTCTCATTACTGGCTTCTTATTTCTTCATGATTTATATCTCTATAAAATTCCAGCTAGTGCAGTGGGAATGGGATTTTCAAAAAGGCAAATTCTGCATAATGTGGACATTTATCATTTCTTTCCTTCGTTGGTTTTTTTTTTCTTCACCATCTCCAAGGAGATGGGAAGAATGACAGGAAGCAGTTTAAAGTGATGCGGAAAGGTGTACTTTTCTTAAAATAATGTCATCTGAAAGCTTTCAACATTAGGACTAACTGCTCTAAATGACACTTTCAAACAAGTGGCAATACCGTTTGTGCCGCTGTCGACATTCTGCTAAACTGTGATCTTTAAATAATGTGTGTACCTTTAGAAAGTGATTCACTGGGTAACTATTAATTTGTAAAAGTCTTAATCATTTAAAATTCAGAAAGTCCTTTTTGTAATAAGTCTGAACGTAAGGAATCTATTTAGTATTCATGCAGATGTCACAAGCAATTTCGGGGTTGTTACACTATAATTCCGTGCTACTTAATAGATATTAGGGGAGCAGCAGTTGTGTCAGTGTAGATAAGACTCTTTCACAGTCTCCATGTCAAATGCGCCTCTTCCTGGTCTTTAGAATTTAGTTAAAGTGAAATTACACGCTTGTGATACCTGACAGGCTCAGGGATTTAGAGGCATTTTCCAGGGGCAAGAAGGAGCAAGCTATTCTGAAATAAAAGGTATGGAGAGGTATGGAGGTGAAGGAGCTTAATATTGCTGCGATTAAGCTTAGATGTGCAAATTTTTAATTTGTATGGTAAATTAAAGAATTTAAATGCATGTAATGCCTTCCAGATTTTCTCTTTTTAGTATTCCATTCCAGGAGATAAATTTGAAAATTTCGTGAAAGTTTGCAGGCCATATGTTTGCATACCATGTACCAGAGTGTCTATCTCACTTTCAAAATCTATTCAGACTCTAAAAAAATTTCTAAGTTAAATTAAAAGCTGTTGCTATTTGACTCAAATTATATCTGTTACATTTAATGAACTATTCATGATGAGGTACTGAGAAGATATTTTATTAGACATAACAAAAATTGAGACCAAAAAGTCTATAAACAGAGCATTTTGGCTCATAGAATTAACATATTCACAAAAGAGATTTAGTCTGGGAACTCTATAATATCACCCTTAGCCAATGTGTATTTTTTTTCTCTCCCACTTTCCACGATGTCAGATTCCAGATAGGGTGGCTTCCATCATTTACAACTTGCAATAGTTAGATATATTTCATGCAGAAAACCAGTCTACCCCTGAAAAAATGTGTCAGAGCACTCATAACAACAAATCCATGGGAGTCCTATGGTGACAGGAAATTCATACCTGAAAGATGGCCAACAGCATGCAAACTGGACACCGGGCACTTTTAATTCACAACTTTCTTTCCTCTCCACAGCAATATTATATCCTGTTCATAGTCTGAATGTATACAGAAATTGAAAAATGTTTTGAAAATGTCTGTGTTTTGAAGAGCATGGCAAGTCTTATAACACAAGTTATTGAGGATACAGATGTCCTATTTAGCCCTAATATTCAGTTTGATACAACCTAGCATCACTTGAGAGAAAAGCTATGACTGAGGAATTTCTCAGATTAGGCTAGCCTGTAAGCCAGTGTAGGGGATTGCCTTAATTGTGAACTGCTCTAAGAGATGGAGGGCTCAGTCCACTGTGGGTGGTGCCATTCCCTAGGCAGGAAGTCCTGAACTGTGTAAGAAGGCTATCTTATTGTGAGCATGAAGACAAACTAGCAAACATAATTTCTCCAAGGTTTCTACTTGAAGTTAGTGTCTGGCTTATCCATGAATTCTTTCATAGTACTATAGCTTAAAAATTAAAAATCTCCTACCTTAAGCTGATTTTGGTCAATAGAAAAGAAACTCAAACACCAGATGGATATTATTCATCCAGATTCTATGACTTAGCCATTTTGTTTATCATAATCTGATCATCTTTTCCCCTGAAAGAAAATTTATCAGTGTGTAGATAAATTAAGAAGAGTAATGAAGAATGCATAAGACTCAGTCTCTATCTACATGGAACTAGTTCTCCAGGTTCAGGAATGAGTTGGCTTCCCCACTTTCTTTTTGTTTCTTTTTATTTTGTTTTTGTTTTTCTAGATGAGAGGAATTTTATC
Organism: Alexandromys fortis; assembly: GCF_014885135.2. NCBI lineage: Eukaryota > Metazoa > Chordata > Mammalia > Rodentia > Cricetidae > Alexandromys > Alexandromys fortis. Next base: position 8,523,601 of record NW_026067937.1, on the reverse strand, counting down.
TAAATCAAAGAGGTAAACTTTAGGACTTCTCTTCTTAAGTACTTAGTATAATGCTGTGAAGGCTGTTGTTTTACAAGTAAAGATTCATTGGGGACAGAAATTCTTGTTATTTTTTTTCTGTTTTCTTCCTTTCATTCTTTGGATGATGTCTGCAATAAGATGGGGTTTGCTTAAATATTCCTCAGAGGTTCATGTGTTCAGGAATTTGCCCTCAGCTTGTAGCACTGGATGGAGGCAGTAGACCTTTTCAGAGCTGCAGCACGGTGATATCTTCTGGCCAATCAGAACATGCTTTAATAAGGCCTTTGAAGAAAACCCTGCCTTCCATTCTTCTCTTGTTTCCTGACTACACCAAACACTCTCAGCATGATGCATTGCTCCATGATTGGCAATGACACAACAGTGGAGCCAGATAGACATGAGTTATATTAGCTAAGTGCCTGTACCAAACTCGAAATTTTTGAAGAATGTCTCAACTAAATTTCATCATATCAACCATGTATATAATTAAGGCAAGATTGTTTTAAATAATGTTGTTTTTCTTCAAGTAATAACCCTGCAATTAAAAAAAAAAACAGAATTTTCAGTACTTCTGGTGCTTAGAGATGTCATGAATAATAATCATTTTGCACTAACAAAGATATATAAGCTTGTACAGGTATATAACCCAATTAAATTCAAGTGACAAAGCCCATTATAAGGTCCCATGCCAAAATGCTTTTGAATAGTCAAATACTCATGCTAATATCAAGTCAATATGCAAGCAAACATGGAAAAATTCCACTTCTTAGAATCTTCCATGTAGGCTTTTAGCTAATCATTAGCTCACTTCCTGAAAATAATCATCACCCAGAATTTATGCAAATTAGTTTTCCTCATAATTTTAATCTGCACACGCATCTCTAAAACAATGCAGTCCATGATTTGGCCTTGATTTGAAAACATACATTTTTGCATATTTACACTGATGTGCATTACTCTACTGTACATACCTTACCAGGTCAAACACACACACACACACACACACACACACACACACACAGGCAAACAGACATACAGACACTGTGTATATAAATCTACAACTTATTTGTTTTCAGCAAATATATGTACTAATTCTGTGACTTTTACTGACTTATTTTACAGAAGATGCACATTCAGGTTTACTTTTATTTTCCCAAATTGGGTATATTTTTGTTCTTGTCATTTGGTTTTGGTTTTGTTACAAGGTCACACTATGTAGCCCTAGCTAGCATCAGAATCACAGACATTTCCCTGATTCGGCTTCTCAGTTGCAGATCAAAGATGTGTACCACCATACACAGTCAAAACAGGATATTACAAATCATAATTATCTGAGCATTCTCATAGATCTAATGATGCAAATTCATGTAATGTTATTTAAGGAACATATGATTGGTGGAATTGATGAATTATAATATACATCTCTCTCCAACCTGAGTAGAAATTATATATTAGTTTTTTCATGAAGCAGATACTGTGTTAAAATTTACGTGTACTGTCTATATAGTGCTCAAAATTATGGAAAGTCTCAGAGCACAAGCTAAGGGCTATCCATTCACATAACTCCCTATGGCTACTGGGGAAGTAAATTATTCAGTCTAGAATAGGGATCTGCTTTATGGCATCAAATATTTACTACAAAATGTAGTACCAACTGGCTTTCCAAAGTGGCTGTTCATTCAAGCCTTTCAAGGATATCTCAAAGGATACCAAGGGGAGGACACATCTTCCGCTTTCTCTCAGCCTTGTGATGTTCCCTTAGACAGGAGGAATAGAGACGGTCATTCAAAATTCTGTCCTCAACTTTTTTATCTAAATGAGACCTTTAGAAAAAGAGATACAGAGGGAAGGGGAGCCAGCAGAGGGGTCTCTACCAACAGGGAAGTTTGAAGAGCCAATGAAGGAGAGAGCAGGTACAGTTTTAAGCAGTAGAAATTTGTTCACAGCTATCCAAGGAGAAACAACTGTGAAAGAAATGATTCTGTATGTATTTTCTACCCACCCCCAGCATGGTTGATTTTTCCCCGTGACACCTTCACTCGGGTGTATGAGTTTGCAGCCCTAATACAGACATCTCAACAACTTTTAGCATCTCATCTCTTGAGATGTTTTTTGTACATTTTAACCAATTTCTCCCCAAAAAAAATTGTTTAGAAGCTATAAATCTTACAGAATAACAAAGTGAACAGAAGGTCTGGAAGAGAGGTCTGATTTCAACAGGCTTTACAAGAACTGAGTTGTGGAAGTAATGAAAGACGTTTCCATTATGTCTTTCGCTTAGTTGACTCAGAAATGTTGGATTTTCATACCATAGCCTAATTATTGCTTTATGCCAAAAATACTATTTACCCTTTGTTATGACAAAGAAAATTATGCAATTGAATCTTGGTTACAAGTGAAACACTTCCAAAAGTTATGTTTTACAAGAATCATCGAGTTTGAAATTTTTAAATGAATATATCAAGCCAGAAACATACCAAGTGATCTGTTAACTAAGGGATTACCATACCCTGACACTCTCACAATTTCTCCGTGAGGTTTAGAGGAAGCTGGTATCTTTACCTCGTTTCTTTCCTCAAATAAAAAGAGAACAAATGAGTGCATATGGATGATCTGGGGTTAGAGAGCAAGGCAGTGGTGAACCCCAAGTCTATTAATTCCAGGCAGAGTGCATGAAGGTTTGCCAGAAGGATATGCTCACTCGGTGACCACTGAAGGGACAAAAAGTCAGATACTTGCTGCAGAGTTTCCTCAGGGTGAGACTCACTGACCTGCATCGGATTGATTGAGCCCTCTGCATTGCCGAGCTTGATAAGGACAGCTCACTAGAAAATTAAATCTTGGCTTGTGGTTTCTGCTTCAGCTCTACGCAGAGTTGGGAACTAGATCAGAAAAACACAGCATGTTCAAACACAATAAAAGTGAACGGTACAAGCATTTTATTATTCATATTTTCTTTAACTTACACAACCAAGAAGTGGACTTAGCCACGATGTACTTAATGATTTATGAAAATGCCTGCAACCCACATTCACATAACCCTGGGAGCTTTACAATCTTCAAACCTGAGCTATTCAGATTCTCAGAAATAAACTAGATGCTATGTTGTTAGTTGCAGAGTAGCAACTAAACACAATTGTATTTTAAACAGCCTTACCCATATGGAGGATATAAAAAAAAAGAATGGGCATTCACTCTAATTTACCTGTGATTCTGCCCCTCAGAAGGAAACGCTTTAATCAAGGCAGCATATCTAATACAGACACTGACTATGAGATGTCCTTCTTACATGTGCTCATGACATAAAGGTGAGATGGTTTGATACTCACCTCCCAATTTTGTGCATACATTCATGATTTTACCCTTCATGGAATGCAATCCATGCTCAAAGAGTTCCTAAAGCCATTCTCTTTTCTTTTCACATCCACACTAGCCCATGAGCAAATCTTGTAGATACTATTTGAAATATATATCCAGAGAAGTCTTCCTTGCCCTACACTTGTATGTTATCTGAATCATCATAGTAGTCTCTCAAATTCTACTCAATCGATTGTCTTTTCCAACTGCAGTTAGTTCCCAATGTAGTAACCAAGACATCCTGGTATAAAATAAAACATCACTCCTTTCACTCAGATTTTCACTTCTCACTAAGAAGCACATCCAAGGAGTAGAATACACTGTATGATTTCCCCTGAAACACGTGTGGTTGGTTTTTTTATATATAAGAATGGCCCCCATAGGTTCATATATTTGGATGCTTGATCATTCGGGAGTCCTGCTACTTGAGAGAGATTAGGAAGTATGGCCTTGTTGGAGGAAGCGTGTCACCAGGGGTTGACTTATAGGTTTCAAAAGCTTAAGCCATGTAGTACTCCATTGTGTAAATGTACTACATTTTCCTTATCCATTCTTCAATTGAGGGGCATTTAGGTTGTTTCCAAGTTCTGGCAATGACAAACAAAGCTGCTATGAACATAGTTGAGCACATATCCTTGTAGCACAATTGAGCATCCTTTGGATATACACAGCAGAAAAAAAATAGCAACAGCTTGAATTTTTCAGGAAAATGAATAGAGCTAGAAAACATTATTTTGAGAGAGGTAACCCAGACACAGAAAGACAATTATCACATGTACCCATTCATAGGCGGTTTTTAAACATAAAGCAAAGAAAGCCTACAAACCACAATCCCAGAGAACTTAGACAGCAATGCGGACACTAAGAGAGACTTATATAGATCTAATCTACATGGGAAGTAGAAAGTAGAAAAAGATCTCCTTAGTAAATTGGGAGCATGGGGACTTTGGGAGAGGAGAGGCGGGGAGGGGAGCAGAGAAAACTGTAGAGCTCCTGTAAAAACAAGAGAAGAACCTTGCCCCAACCCTCTGTGCTTTCCTTACCACCTGTATGGTTGTCACCTCTGTGGATGAGCTGCCATTTTTCTTTCCCTAAAGATGCCTCCTTTTCAAACTGAATCTTTATTAATTTTGATTTTATCTACAACTCTTCTTCTCCTGTTGAAACAAAAAGCAAAACCCCTTCCTCAATGTAGCACATATCTTTTATCTTATTCATTTTTAATATTGTCTATTTCTTTAAAGTACTTATTGTTGAGTCTTTACTGCCATGAATACAAAGAAGAAACCACTATGGTGTTTTGTTCTAACAACAGAAACTGAAGTGTAAACAAAATGAAATGTTCAGAATACATTTGTTAAAAATATAAATGAATAAATTGTAACTGATTCCATTAAAAATGTATTTAAAAAAGAGCTTAAGCCAGGCTCAGTGTCTCCCCCTGCTGTCTGCATAGATCCTTCTCCAGCACCATGTTTGCCTGCTTGCTGCCATGTAGGAAGGCTGCTTGTTGGTTCCAGCCTCTAAACCCTGAAATAATCACACAGAAACTGTATTAATTAAATAACTGCTTGACCCATTAACTCTAGCTTCATATTGGCTAACTCTTACATCTTAATATAACCCATCTCCATTAATCTGTGCATCACCACAAGGTCGTGGCACACCAGCAAAGTTTCAGCATGTCTATCTCTGGTGGTGGCTCCATGCCTTCTCTCTGACTCCATACTTCTTTTTCCCATAATTCACTAATTTTCCCTGCCTAGCTCTTTCTGCCTTTCTCTGCTATGGGCTCAAAGCAGTCCTTTATTAACCAAGGTATTCACAGCATACAGAGGGGAATCCCACATCAGCCATGCTTCCTGCCATGATGATAATAGACTAAACCTCTGAATTGTAAACCAACCCCAATCTACCTTTATGACAGCTGTGGTCAAGCTGTCTCTTCGCAGCAATAGAAACCCTAATCCTTGCCATCACTGCTCCATCTTCATCTCCTGCTCTTTATTCATCTACTCCACTTCGAATCTCCCAAACCTCACTTTTCATCCCAGAACACAACAGTCAAGTGCCCATCTCAGCCCCTACCCTTACTGCCATTCCTCCGTGATTGCCTTGTGCCACTTAACAGCATGGTTAGCATTCTCCCTTAGCTGCTGTGAGTGAAACTCTTCATCTGGGGTAAGTTGCCACCCTGTCATACCTCATCATCTTTCTCCTTAATGTGCTTCTCATCTTAAAACGTTCGTATACAATTATTTGATAATTTTCCTTCAGGAGAATGTAAATCGTGACAGGTGTTTTATTTTTTCACTATTTTAATGTTTAGAAGAAAAGCTTGATTTTGGAATTAATTAAAAATTTAACAATAAATATATATTTTTATTAAAAATTATTTTATGTATGTATCTCTTGGACAAGGGTTCTCAATCTGTGGGTCACAACCCCACTGAGGGGGGGTCAAACAACCCTTTCACAGCGGTTACTTAAGACTATTGAAAACACAGATATTTATGTTAGGATTCATTAACAGTAGCAAAATTAACAGTTATGAAGTAGCAACAAAAATAATTTCATGGCTGGGTGTCATCATAACATGAGGAATTGAATTAAAGTATTAGGAAGGTTGAGAACCACTGGTCTAGGAGATTGAGTATAGAACATTTCAGATCTACATAATCCCTCTTGTGGGTGAGCCAATTTAATTTATTTTTACAGATTTTTAATCTTTTTTAAACTTGGTGTATATGCTTGGTGTGTGCAAATGTGTATGTGTATGGTGTATGTATATATATGTGTGTGTATATGTTTATATATGTTATAACCCATATGTGTGTGTTCACGTCTGTATATGTGGATGTGCATGTGACACAGTGCATGTATGGAAGTCAGATTAAAAAGCATGTAACTATGCCTGGCTTTGTAGGGGTCCCAAGGACCCAAACTCAGATCTTCACGCTTGTGCAGCAAATGCTTTCCTTGTTGAGCAATCTCCCTATCCAACCATTTCTCTCTGAGTGTTTTCCTCTCACATTTTATTAGTAGAAATAATGAACTTATTATGAAATGTTTCATCAATTCCCATCATTAAAAGTGTATATTCCATTTCACTTGTACTTAGGAAATAAAGAGATAAGTATATCTCAGTGTGCTAGGTGTGATACTAATGATTGGAGTGAGGAAATGGAAGTGCGGCCTTACAGCCTCTGACACAAACCAGGATGTTCTTATCCCAGAATCTCACGGAAACTGTGAGAAGAGGTGTCTGGTAATACTCTATACCAATTTTGTTGTGAAAATGAATTGTTACAAGCTTTATTGATGACTAGTGGTTAAGAATATCAAAAGATTTATAACATAAACCAGAAGCCACCAAAGATAAATAAAAGAAAACAGCCTGAAAACTCATGAAAGGATGAAAACTTGTCAATAGTTGATAGAAATATGTGGGTCCAGTGAAGATATAAAGGGAGGCACAGGAGTAAGTGGCTATTAAGGAACTCAAAGGAAGCTCACAAAAACAAAATCAGTATTTTTTAAAAGGGACAAGTTTTACGTATGATAAGAATATTGAAAAGGCTTTTCATATCTAGTACGAACTTATTGACAATGGAAGGAGAGACTCAGCAGTTAAGGAAACTTTTTGTTCTTGCAGAGGATCCAGGTTTATTACTCAGCACCTAGATCATGTCCCATAACCATCTGTAACTCCAGTTGCAGAGGATATAACAAGATCTCCATCTTTCCATGGGCAATGTATACAAATGGTAAACAGATTATCAAGCAGTTAAAAACATACATATACACAAAATAAAATTAAATAAATCTTTTAAGCTAAAGACTATATTAGCAAAAAATTCATTTGCATACTTACCTTTGTTATCACATGGTTATATTATTTTTGCATCTATAAATGTCCCAAACTATTCATGAAATGCTATGAAATATTTTAATGCAATGAATTTTCATTTCCTTTGTCCTAAGTATTAAACATGAGGCTCAGTCTACATGTGGTGAACCAAGTGCCCTAATTTCTTTACACTAAGGAAGTATGTTTATTCAGCAGGCAATAGTAAATAGTTAAAAATCTATTAAAATCATTAATAGTAAAAATTATTTCATTGTCACTTTTCACAAATGTGTATAGAATACTTCAATCATACTCCCAACTGGTTTTCCTCTCTGGTCCATCCTTTCACCTCGGCTGATCTTTCTCTTTTCCTAATAGTGTCCTTCCAAAACAGTGGGCTTGTACATAAAGGTGTGACAAAAAGATTATTATGTACAGCTCATGGGCTAGCAGACAATCCAGATCAGACTTGTAGATGATGTGACTGAAAGTCTCCTTAGCAGTGATTCAATCCTTACCAATAACAACAATAAAAAACTTGTATGCAAGATGTTATTTGTTGGAAGTCCAAGGACCACCCACCTCCATCCAGAAAAATTAAAAAAAAAAAAAGATGTTATTTGTTGTACTTTTTCCTTAGCTCTCCAAATGGAGGTCAGGCCCAGGAGGGCAAAGAGGGAGACCTCCTGGGAGATGTTTAAAGAACCCCTGAAACCTGGCATCAACCTACTCCTCTGTGCCTAGATTTGTTTCTAGAGAAAGGTTTCTTAACTTGATCAATTTTCCTGAGTGCACAAGAGAAAATAATTCATATGAGTACTTTAAAGAATACAAATTGCCTTTGAAGACACAAAAATCTCACAGGAAATGATAATAAGTAATAAGACCTTTGGCTTTTGGCTGCATTTCTTTTGCATTTTAAAACATGGCATCGATCACAGGCTTTACTCTTTAGTATAAAACCCGAACCCTAAAATGTCAACATCAGAGATAAATTCTACATATGTTTTTCTGGGCTATGGGTTAAATAAATAATAGATTCTCTTTTTTCCCTTGCCCCAGGGGACAAATGTTTAATCCCCATGTAGGGATTATTTCACTCATTGACAGTGCATGCTCAGAACTAAGTACAGTTCATATCTCACACATTCAAAACAAGCAAAGTAATAAATATGGCCCAGCATGTAACACAGAGCTTATATTATCCTGGACTTGAGGATATTTCTGGATGTTTGTCATATCCTTTTATTAATAGGAAAACAAGGTGTGATTTTTCCAGAACTCATTCATTGCTTTAAGGGAGAACTCTAATCATAAGGACTAAAATTTCTTCATCTCTGAAATGAGGTTAACAACATTAGGTTAGTAATCAGTGATCATTTTTAATTTATCACACTTCAGTAATTTCCAAAAATGATCAAAGGCAGGAGATGGAGGGACTTCGTCACTTAAATACTTTGTATTAATCCTGATTAAGATTTCTTGTTAACCTACAGGGTCTAGAAGTGTTCGCTGCATGAAGATATTCTTGGGATATTTTCATCTACCTAATCATAACATTATGAAAAACACTGTGTAACACACCCGGAAGAATTTCCCCTATCCCACTGTGTGCAGAGCAGGTGGGAGGAAAGCAGGTGCTGGGCCCAGGTACTGTGTTTTCTTAGTAAAGGGAAGAAAGCTTGTGATCAGTTGTTCATACCAAGTGGGATGACATGATGGCTCTTCTTTATTGCAAACATAATGGGACTTAGAATCACTGTGGAAACAAACCTCAGAGTTGTCTGTGAAGGAGTCTCTCCACATTAAAGATGTGTGGCACCATTCCATAGGCTCAGGTCCTACATAAATGCAAAGTGAGTTAAGCATACACATTTGGACATATGATGTCTCATGCTTTTACTGCTGTGATAGACAGTATTCTCTGTGAGACTAAAGATACCCTTTCTTCCCTATGGAGCTTTAGTAGGAAATTTTGTTACAGCAATAGGAAAAGTAACTAACAACAACAACAACAAAAAAGTATGTTGCAGCATTTAGCCAATCCAAGATACAATGAAATTAGGACATCCAGACAGTAGCATAGATTCACACATGGTTTCATGGATGCAGATATCCATCCGTGCATTACTTAGCCAATCAAACGCCATCTGCTGTGATTTTGAATGGGTGTAATGAAATCAGAACAACCACACAGCAGTGTAGATTCATAGCACGGACTCAGGAGCTTGGCCATGCAGGCAAAGCAGATGACTTCAGACTAGAACCACAGCTGACAGGGGCACTCTCTATCTTTTTTTTTTTTCCACAGGGCCATGATAAAGACCTGTATTGTACTTAAAAGGCACGTTTTCAGTATTGGATCTCATGTTCAGGCTTTTTTTTATTTATTTTTTTATTGAGAATAAGAAAAAAAAAGTTTCTGCCTCCTCCCAGCCTCCCATTTCCCTCCCCCTCCCTCTACTTTCTATCTTAACCGGAGTTTTCCTGACTTAACAAGCCCAACGAGGACTTATTTTAAAGATTCCATTAGACCAGTATTTGTTTCAGTCACCTTTTTACATTAAACAATGCAGAATTACTTTCTGCCTCACAAAACCAAGGAGCTTTAGAAAACACTAGACATTTAATGGAACACAAACACTGGGTTACATTCTATGTATCAAAAAATTTAAAACTGCAACCCCCAATATGGAAAGCACTTATCACACATGAAGTTTTAAATTGAAGCCAATAAAAATTAAAAACCAAATCAATGCAAGGGGCAAGACATGGGTGGAATTAAAGGGAAATGGGAATAAGGGCAAAGCAAGGGTTTGGAAGTGGAGGGAGTATGAAGAAGGATAACAAATAATGAATATCTTTGAAAGTGCCATATAGAAATTTAATACAGCAGAAGCTTGCTAAAATATATGTGTACATTAAAAAAATTAAATGAAATTACCCTGTAACAGATGGACAATACTTGTCCCTGACACCATGAGTTAGCATGTGAAATGCCCACTTCCATGTATGGTGCTAAATCTTTTTATGTTGTTGGTTTATGGCAGAGATTATCAACTGTCCTAATGCTGTTCTTTATGTTGTTGTTTCCCCGACCATAAATTAATAATACTGAAATTGTGAGGGGGAATTGGCATTGGGGAAAAATTGAAGGGGAGAGACTGTTGTTCAAAACACAATATCTGCATTTATGAAATTAACAATAAAAAGCCTTTTAAACTGTTTTACTTTAAAGTTGTATGTGTAGGAGTGTGTCCAAGTTTTTATATATATATATATATATACATACATATATATACGTATATATGTATACGTATATATATGTATATATATATACAAAACATGCAAATGGTACTAGTGGAGGCTAGAAGGTGTTGATTGCCCTGTTACTGGAGTTACTGGCGACTGTGTGCTGCCCCCTGTAAGTGCTAGTACCGTGGATCCAGAACCTCTGCAAAAGCATCAAGTCCTCCTAGCTTCCGAGTCATCTCTTTCAGCACCCCTCCCCACAACAGACTTTTGCTTCTTAATCACACTGTCTACATTTTAAGTGCTGAGTGGTCATGGGCAGCCACCCTACTGGGTGTATAAAGAGTAAAGACAGCCTTGCCTACACTGCAAGATGCTCTACCAGAAGACAATGCTCTGATGTGTGCACAGCCCATGGTAGAAAACAAGAGCAACAAAAAATCCTCGTAGGAATATAAATGCCTTTTAAGAATGGTGGTTACTATTCCTAAATTACTATGATAAACATGTCTACTATAAATGTGTAGCAATCTACTTCAGTACCTGACTTGTGGCAATGGTCAATCAGTCTGTGTAGAAACAATAGCTTTGTTATCATAGCCCTTCCTTGGCTCTGAAGTATAATGAACCTTCTATCTGTGCTGCATCTGAACTGTTGGTCATGAACTTTTACCTCCATGGGGATCTTGCAAGGCATCAAGGAAACAGATCAATACCACTTAGAAGTCTCTGACTGAAACTATCCTGAAATGGAATGACAAACAGGAAGGTTTTGAAAACCCTGATAATCTAAGGTCACCATTTATATAATGTGTGTTACAGCAGTTCAAAACTGTTCATTTAGTTTCAATAGGTTAAGAGTTTGATTTTTAAAAAAAAGTAAATTAGAAAAGGAAAATCTATCTTTAACCAGTGCAGACAGATAGCATTTTCTTTTTAAGATAGAAACCAATATCTTCTCAAGATAGTTTGCTTTGTTACCCAGACTCCTTTACTGTCCCAATTAAAGCCAGTTCTCTACAGTGTGAAATGCCTTGGGGAGAGATGTAACTTGGTGGAAAGCAGAGAAATCCACTGCCATCCTAGATCTGGTTTCGAGAAGTCTAAGCCCTTAGGGAAAAAAGATAGCTCTGGAGGCAGAGACAAATGATTTGGAAGAAATATTAGTAGTGAGAGCAATGCCTAATATCACTCCTTTGCCCATGCTCCAAAATGTAACTTTCTGAACAAGAGAGGAAATACGAAAAGAACGAAACTACATTGCTAAGAAAATCGTCACTGGAGGTTTCATAAGGCTCTGAGCATTAGCCTGCACGACGCTGTTCCTGTAGGTGAAGTGTCGGTGTTTTCAAGAGGAAATCTGCCACCAGAGAAGGGTGCATGATGGGAAGTTCTGTCCTGGAGCAAAGGAATTGCACCAGAATTGATCCTGTGAGGCTCATTCAGTCTAGCGGTAAAAGAGGGAGCTGTGGAAATGGAAGGGGCCAAGCACCAAGAAATCAACGTTATTCACCTCTGAATTCAGTTGTGCTTTGCCTTGATTGACAGAGGGCAAAGGAAGACAGGATGAAGAATGCATCGGAGGATGCTTCACACAGATGGATCCCCAGTAGAGCAGATATCATTGCCCTTGGGGCAGAAACTCTGGAGCACAGCACAGCCCATGCTGGGTGTCACTTTCCAATGAATGATTTAGGAAAACATCCCATTCTGAAATCTGGAAATAACAGATATTTTCTAGCTGCTGGAGACATTGACCGCTTCCATTTTCTCAGCAGCAAGGAAAAACATGTGCTTGGGCAGAAACAGTGGGGCATGCCATGGGTCATGATGCAAAGAAAAACTTACTCTCGTTGCTGACCTGTGATGTAGAATTTACATACAAGCAGGGACTTAGAGAGCTAGTCAGCTGAAGGAGGAAACACCATAGCGCTGAAAACATGTCCTTGGAACATCTCGGACTGGTTCTATGTGGAGGTAATAACAGGGACTGGGAGGTGAGGAAGACTGGTGTGTTTTCTATCCCTTCAGAGGTCACAAGGTTTCTGCAATAGCTATTCATTGCCTTAATAATGCAAAATGAACTCTTCTTGAAAACTATTTGTAACCTTAACAGTTTTGGAATTAAGTCATTAATTAAGCACAACTTAACTAGGTCTGATGATTAAATTTTAATTTTTGAATAATGATGTATTTATTATCAAGGTCATATAGTATTAATAACATTTAATTCATTCACTCATTTATTCACCAATAATTCTCTCTTGCTTATTTTTTTACTTGATCATTTTTGAAGAAATTTTTATGACAGAGGTCACCCAACTGCAGAGTCCAAGGTCCAAATTTAGACACCCCTGTTTTTGTATGGCTTAGTAGCCAATAATTTTTAAATTTTCAAATAATGTAGCATAAAGACAAGAAGAATGTCTATGCCCTGAAAGTTAAATGACATTCACATTGTGTCCCAGAGCAGTTTTCTAATTCTTAAAAGAAAGCATCTGGTCCAAAACAGATATTATACTGTTTGACCTTCATGGCTTATGTTTTCAAGAACATAAAAACAGAAAATACAGAAGAAGATACAGAAAATGATAAATTTAGGACATTGTCCTGTTTAGAATAGTGACTACTCCCATAGCCACTCACATGAGAATAAAATATTCCATCTTTGCTACTAAACCCAACTTCTAAAATCACTAAAAGATTTCATAGTTAAAAAAAAATGGCATAACTCAAATACCTTCAGCTCATTTAAGTACAATAAATAAATAAATAACTCCAACCAAATCTATAAGCTAAGGCAACATTGATAGTGTATTAATGCCATCCTATGCCATAATCAAATATACATTCACTTTAGAACCTGACATATCTAGAAACAAGACCAGGCCAGTCGTCTTTCAAGCAAATCCCATCAGGCAATTTGAACGATGGAGGATTTCTCAAGGATTCAACTGGTCTAATAAAACAAGAAGGGGCTTTTATTCATATGTTCATAAACTAACAAGAGCACAAAATTAAGACTATTCTTGTAGTTTTCTGAATGCATTTTCTGTCATATTACCTTGGAGCAATTATTTTGATAATTCAAAATGACAAAATTTCATACTAAAAGGCATTGATAGGCTGGCAGTGCATCCAAGCTTATATAGCTAAGTTTATGAGATGTGTATGGAAATGTTCTTTTAGTCCAAATACTTAACCATACAGGTCTAATATGAAGCACACTAGCAGGGATCCCTAGGTAACTAATTAAATTTATTTTTATAAAAAAGACTCACTGACCTTTATTTATCTCTAGAAACCAATTATGAGTGAGTACATCCCATGTTCATCTTTTTGGGTCTGGGTTACCTCACTCAGGATAGTGTGTTCTATTTCCATCCATTTGCATGCAAAATTCGAGAAGTCATTGTTTTTTACCGCTGAGTGGTATTCTAATGTGTATATATTCCACACTTTCTTCATCCATTCTTCCATTGAAGGACATCTAGGTTGTTTCCAGGTTCTGGCTATTACAAATAATGCTGCTATGAACATAGTTGAACAAATGCTTTTGTCATATGAGTGCTTTCCAATTATTGTGACTTCTTCTTTTGTATGAGAAATTGACCCCAGGACCTAGTACTTACTGACAAGCAGTTTATCTGCTTCCACAGCCCAAATTACTGTGATCTTGCTAAACTTCTTTCAATAATATTTTATGGTTTCCAAAATTTACATTTTGCATTGCTTTGGATAAGTTCGTTACAGGTGTTTTAGTCTTTATAATGCCACTGCAAATAGAATTTCTTATTTTCATTTTAAGTTAGTTCCTTGCAAATGAATTAAAAACTGATTCTTACATATAAAAAGACATGATAATAGAAGGTGAAATAGTTTGAAAGAGGAGAGAATTGAGTTATCAGGAGTAGGGCCTTGAAGAAGTAGTATATATCATATATATTATATATAATATCATATTATCCACCAACAAAGACACAGAGATTTCTTTCTTTGCCATCAGTTTCCTTTCTCTCCTGTTGGCTTATTCCTCTAGCTAAGATTTTCTCTACCTTGTCCTTAAGCCCTGATATTCTATCCTTCACTCTATTCTTGAGGCTTCCCACTGAGGATTGTTTAGCTCAATGAAATGTTCATTTCCAGTATAATTTCAGTTTTTCTACAACATTTCTAACACTTCCTTGAATTCCATTTCTATATACTGAATTGATACCCTTAATTCATTCAGCTGGTTATATTTTCTGGGGATTCGTCTGGAGGATTATTAACATCCTCTTTGACTTTGTCCTTCTTGAGATATTGGAACACATTTAAAGTTATTCCTTTGAATTTTTTGTCTTAAATTTCATCTAAGTCAGTCTTACCGGTGGCTTGTGTAGGATGTGTTGCTTTCATTGGTTGAATAAAGAGACTCCCTTGGCTTTTTGATAGGGCGGAAACTTAGGTAGGTGGGAAAGACAGAACAGAATTCTGGGAAGAGGGGCAGAGTGGCAGACGTCATGATTCTCCTGCCCAAGACGGATGCTGCTTAGACTCATGCCGGTAAGCCACAGTTAAGTGGCAACACACAGATATAA
This sequence comes from Alexandromys fortis, assembly GCF_014885135.2. NCBI lineage: Eukaryota > Metazoa > Chordata > Mammalia > Rodentia > Cricetidae > Alexandromys > Alexandromys fortis. The sequence goes on along the minus strand of NW_026067937.1, from coordinate 8,508,541 downwards.
TAGAAATGGGTTAATCAAGATGTGAAAGTTAGCTAGAAATATTGGGCCAGGCAGTGTTTAAATGAATACAGTTTCTGTGTAATTATTTAGGGGTTAAGCTAGCAGGGTGGCCAGGAGCCGGTGTGATTATGGACAACTGCATCCACATAAAACCTGAGATAGCTTGGGAAGTAATTCTGGGCAGAAAAGAATCGAGTAAAGCATAGCTTCTTGGTAGCAGCAATTTCTCGGGACTACTCTGCTTGCAAACAAGCGCTCTCATTTAAGAGAGGCTTCCTGACTCAGCTTTAGCTGTAAAACCTTGCAGCTCTTTTAAAAGGTCCTGCAATGAAACACTTAAATGGTGTTGATGAAAAGCTGACCACATGCTTTTTGTTTTTTGGCCATAGCAGAAAAAAAGCCGCGCTGTTTTAAAATACCAGCTTTCTGGGCCGTTCTGCCAGAGTAAACACTGAGTCTTTCAGGGAGGTGATCTGACTACTGAGCATTTGAGTGTGGCTTGTGAGTGCAATGCTGCGGCTTGCTGGCAGGGACCTTGAAATGCCATAGAGTTGTGGCAATAAAAATGACTATAGCTATGAGGCTGGAATTGCAGAAATCTAAGCAATGGGCTGAATCCAGCCCTCAAAGTCATGGCTTTAATCCTACCCACACTGCTTGGTAAATTAAAGATTCATGTGGTCAGAAAAAGAGAGATATACAGTAAAGAGAGATTCAAAGACAAAGAAAACCTCTAAATGGTTTACAGTGTGTTAAAATATATGCATGCTTGAAAAAAAAGGTTAAAGTCCTTAAAATAAAAAGGAAAGAGAGTAGTTAGATGTGGTGGTACACACCTTTAATACCAATACCTGGGAGGCAGAGACAGACAGATCTCTGTAAATTCAAGGTGTGGTAACACACACCTTTAATCCCAGCACTGGGGAGGCAGAGACAGACAGATCTCTGTAAATTCAAGGAGAGCCTGGTCTATAGAGGGAGTTCCAGGACAAAGATACAAAGAGAACCTGTCTCAAAAAGCCAAAAGTAAAAAGTAAAAATTAAAGAAATAAAGGTTAAAATAAAGCCACATAAAGATGGAAAACACACAGAGAATCTTGATACTGATGTTATTATGCTGTCTTTGAATTTTTTAAATGTTGAGGAAAGAAATATAGCTGCTAAAATATATTTGCTGATAAATGCTGATGAATTAACCCAAGATAGGTATTTTGAAAATACCTTGGCTTCAAAATTGAAGTCAAAAGGTATGTTACTTTGGAGGAGAGATTTTGCTTTTGTTTCCACAGGAAATGAGAGGCTGTAGATTCATTCTGAGCTAAGAAAAATCAGGTTTGATCAAGGAAGACCACCTGAAAAATCTCTGGTAGGATGTCTAAGTTCTACATACAGAACAGATTCAAGTCTGCTGCCTGAGATGATCAAGACTCACAGGATATTCCAGTTAGGATGTGATGATAATTCTAAATTTTCTTTAGGTCCCCATAAGATTATCAGTACCCCCACCCAGTTGGCAGTTGGAAGTAGCCTGGATTACTACACCTACATTCCCAAAAACTGGACTATGGATAGTTTCCTTTTTTTTTTTTTTTTTTTAAAGAGGGGGAAGTGGTGCGGGAGAATTGTCTGTATTCTGTCAAGCATGTTTTAAATAAATGTGGATTGGCCAGGCAGGAAGTATAGGCGGGTCAACCAGACAGGAAGTAGAGGCAGGGCAATGAGAAGAGGAGAATTCTAGGAAGGAGGAAGCCCATTCCTCCCAGTTCTGCCCAAACCACCGAAGAAGCAGGATGTGACCTACCCTGCTGAGAAAGGTACTAGCCATGTGGCTTACATGGATAAAAATAATGGGTTAATATAAGTTATAAAAGCTAATACGAAGCCTGAGCTAATGGGCCAATCAGTTTATAAGTTATGGAGACCTTTGTGTGATTTTCTCTGGGAATAAATGGCTGGGGGAATTGGGTGGGACAGAAATCCCAATGAGCCCGGACTTAATGTTACAGATGGCAATCACTATGGGAGTATTGTTTTTGGAGGAGATATATTGTATTAGCTTTGTTGACTTTGTGTTGCTTTGTTGACTTCCTTGTAAACCTGGAGAGAGGAGCAGTTCTTTCATTGAGTGGTATTACCTCGGCTTTACTCATCTTGACGCATGCAAGTATCACTTAAATTCTAGTCTACTTAGACTCTATGTGAATTTATGGATATGATAGCTGAAGATGATCTCAGCTCTGTTTGAGGGGAAAGCATATCCTCTGACCTCATAAGCCATCTGCAGTAAAGTGTTGTGTTATATCAAGGGCAGCCATTTAGCAAACTCCCTGAGCTCAACAGTCAAAGTTTGCAAGATATATCACACTTGAGACTCTCTCAACCTCTAACTTCATGAGCAAGAGCAGACACAGAGATCAGAGTGCCTTGTGTGTGCAGCAGGATGCCCACATCCTCCCCTGGGGAGTGTGTGCAACTACTGGGGTGTTGTGGAACAAGCCTAGTACACCGTAAATATGTATTATTATAGTTGGTTAATAAAGAGCTGACTGACCAATAGCTGGACAAGTAGAGGTTAGGTGGGATTTGTAGACAAAAAAAAAAGCATGAAGAAGAGGTGAGGCATCTCAAAAGTCACACAGAAATGAGGAGAGAAATAAAATGAAAAAGGTATCAGCATGTGGAAGGGCATAGATGAGAAATACGGGGCAATTTAAAATGTAAGTGATATTAACAAGTCTGAGGTATTGGCCAAACATTTGTGATCAAAATAAGCCACTGTGTGATTGATATTTGGGAACTGACTGGTGGGATCGAAAAGTTCACCTACACTCAGGCCAAAGGAGAGGGTTAGGATTCCTGGTTTTACCAGCTTGAGCTTCCTGGAGTCAATGTTCTGAATGGAAAATGTGTGGGGAGGACTCAGTAACCTTTTACCCTTCTGTCCTAGGTGCTGGTAGGTTGGTAAAAGTACAGTGTATGGGAAAAGGTCCAGGGACCTCTTACCTGTGTGGACCAGGTGCTGGCAGAGAAGAGGATCTGTGTAGTCTCTTTTAATTTTTGCACTGGACTTTGATAACTATACCAATAGTCCTGAATTCTTACCCCCAGGAAACCTTGGGTTTATTGTGAACTTGTGTTTATTGTGAAGAATTCATGGAGTTTATTAATACATTTGGTGACTTTTATTATTTCTTCTTCTACCCTGAGGCCTCTTCTTATCTACCTCGATCTGGACCTCCAGAAGCATATAAATTGAAGAAGGGATAAAAACAAAACTTCAGAAAGTATTAAACATAAAGTTTTACATTTTTCTTCAATATTTTATTACAAACATTTCTAGACATACTTAAATGCTCTTTGAAACCATGATTCTTCAATGAGTATATAAAACTACACATGATAGAAGAACGTACTACTATAATGCAAATATTTCCCTAAAGCTGGCTCGTCCATTTGTCTCTATACCTCCCTGCTATAGATGTAACTATACTTATTTATGCATATCTCTTTGGTTTTCATGAAATTTTAATGACAGTGGGTATGCATTTTCAAATGTAAAAAAAAAGAGTTTCAACAATTTATACTCCCATTTTTGGGGGATCAGCTTTATCAACTTTCATAAATAGCAGTTGATGAGCAAAAACGGAATCCTCCGTGTGTGTGTGTGTGTGTGTGTGTGTGTGTGTGTGTGTGTGTGTTGAGCTTAATTGTCAAACTCTGGTGCTGTTCCTAAAAGTTCAGTTACCTGATTTTCTTTTTACTCAGTTTCTCTTGATACCTGAAGGTCAGCTTTAGGCAAACCTAGATGGCAGATGAGCATCTGCCTGCTTTTGCCTCCCTGAAGGTAGAATTACAACCATTTACCACCAACCCAGCTTTTTATGTGGGTGTCAGGAATTAAACTTGGGTACTGAAGTTTGTAAGGCAAGTACTTTACAAACCGAACTATCTTCTCAGACAGCACAAAATAGAACAGATTGATATAGACTTTGAACAACCTTGAAACTAAACTTTTTCCTGTGTATATTGCCATGCAAATTTCTCTTTTTCTGAACCATCATTTTATATGATTTGTGCTTTCCTGTGAAGAAAGTTGCATACTTTCTTGTAACTAGTTTTATATGTGAAAAATGAAATGCTTGTTTGAGGCTGTCACTTTAGCAATCATGTTAGGTGCTGAAGCATATGATAGATAAAGTGGTGATTTATTCTTAGAGGAGCAGAATTGTTTTCAGACCAGTCCTTTATAAAGCTTCTTTTTTGTTCAGTATCTTATCTGCACTTTTAAAAAGCAGCAGTGGGAAAATAAAACTAACACAAACATGTCCCAAGCAGCCAAGAAATACTCATTTTGAGGGACTTGCTTGACAGCAGGTCGGTTGCGTCTCTCAGTTCACCACCTTTCTCTTCACCTGGAATCTTTGTTTTCCAATCATATTAAAAAATTATTCAATAAATTAAAAAGGGCTCAACTCTACTTAAAAATCCAACTCAGAGTATGGAGAGATGGCTCAGGAATAGAGAATACTAGCTGCTCTTTCAGGGGACACAGGTTCCATCTCCAGCACCCACATGGCAATTCTCAGCTGTCTGTAATTCCATTTCCAGGGGATGTGACTTGTTACACTTACTCTTACCATCAGGCACACAGGTGGTGCATAGACAAATATTCATTCAAAATACTCATACACATAAATAAAAATAGTTTTTAAGAACTCCAACTCATAAGACTTGTACTTAAATCAGGAAAATTCTTCATGCTCTTTGATTCAAACTGCCCATCTTTTTTAAAGTGACTGAATAAGAAAGGGAATGTGATGGATCACTGAAGAAGATACATGATTTTCCCAAAGGCCTAGCATCCAGTAACACATATTTTACACACATACACATGGGAGATATTTGAAATGTTCCCTAGAATAAAAATTAATGACAATTTTTGAAGTCTAATGATTCTGATTAATAACATGGCCTATGTGCTTGGATGGGAAATGAGAGTATTACTGATGCATACGACAAAATCTTAGAAAAAATAAGCTTGTTTTGTTCAGTTATTTTAAAGCAATGATGGTTTGTTGGCAACTGGTTCCTCCCTCAAAATATACCTCTGGGACTGTGCCCCACGAGTTTTGATTACTTGTAGTTTTCTGTAGTGATCTCTGTCTGTTCCAAAGAGACATTTCCTGGGTGAGGGATAAAGACTACACTTACAAGTGTGTATAAGGACAAATATCTACAGGCTGCTATTAGAGATTATGTTGCTTAATAAATCAGTGCTTGCAGATTCTTCTCCGAGATTCATGACGTCACTAGCATTGAGTACTAGTTTGCAGTTCCAGGCATAGTTTTCCTCTTGTTGAGCAGATTGTAAATTCAATTAGAGATCTGTTGGTTACCACCGAAGTGTGTGTGCCACTACAGCACCGTTAGAGTTATGCTGTCGTCTTGGTCATTAATGTGGTTCATACATAGGCCCCATAGCTGCATAGGAATGCTGGTTGTCTCACTCCTTTGGAAGCTTGTATGGCACCTTCTGGTATCACAAAAGCTAGCCCTCAGGGAGGAGTCATCCAGGTCAGTTCCATTCCAGGAGTCTCCAGGCCTCTTTCTGAAAAACATGTTATCTTCAGCAATAGGGACTTCCTTTCACCTATAGCAGTGGGCAACCAAAGACAAGAGCAATAAACTGTACATTTTGGGAGTCTTTTGGAAAGCCCTGGCTAACAACATAAAAAGGGCTCCTAGTATATGCTATTGTAGTTTTAGTTAAGTGGTCTTTGATTTTGGGGAGAATACTGTCAATCAAAGTAAGAAAAGTTCATTAAAACTCTATATCTATATATATATATATATATGTCTATATTTATAAATGAAATAATTATGTGAATTATTTGGTTTTAAAGATAAATAGTTAAAAGTCTGATTCCTTGTGATTTTTTTTCAGACATCCTTATTGATCTTTTATCCAATTCCTTCTTTCTTCTGTATTTGCTTCCTCCAGCCCTTTCTAAAGAGCCTCCTTTTCCCATTTCTCTATCAGGGTGCTCCTACTCTTCAATACTGTTTATCCTTCTCTTGCCACCTTCAAAATTTATCTCCTACTCCTCCAAAAGTGCCCTTTTCCCATTTCCTTGATCAGATCACTTTTACACTGCTATTCCCCTCTCCATAACAATACTTATGGACTAAGGCAATTATAGAAGAGGGGTAAGAAAGATGTAACAGTCATAGGATCAGTGAACTTGATGTAAGATTGTGTCTACTAGTAATATCAGAAGCAGCACCCATAAAGTCTAACTAACAGACTGTCCAAATGTGAGCTGAACAGAGATGACACTAATAGAAGTGCCAAAATGAATGGAGAAAAGCTCAGTAGGCCTCAACCCAGCATAAGTAACAATAGGCAACTATGGAAATCTGGGAGCAGAAGTGGTTGTCACCAGGGAAAAGCATATGAACGGGTTACCAGTGCCAAATATGTAGCCCTTAAGACATACATAGAAAAAAATTATATGGACTATACAGGTTATATTTAGGAATATATATGTGTGTAAACATATGCATGTAGCAATGAATAGGGGGAAATGTTGCAAAATATATTATATCTTCCAAAGATTTTTTAAGAAAAAATATATTTCTGGGTGGCATGGCCTTTTTAATGTCAAATGAATGCAATGTCAGTGTCAAAATCGAAAACTTTTTAGGGGTTCCACTTAACACAGGAGGAAGATGATGGAAAAAGACAAAGTCGTTTTTCAAGTACCAGTCCAGTGACTCATCAAGAGCCTAGAAATACCTGATACTTGAAAATTGCAAGGTCCAAATCACTTCAGATGCATTATAATTCACATAAATAGTCAGATATCTTATATTTCAAATCATCCAATTATGTAAGGAAAAGTAGACATGTTTTACAACAGGAAACATTTTTAGTTACATAAGAATTTATATTTTTGTCATAATTGTGTTTGATCTTGGCCATTCTTACAGGTGTAAGGTGGAACTCAGAGTTGTTTTGGTTTGCATCTGATGACTAAGGATGTTGAACATTTCCTTACCATCTTTCCATTTTAGATTCCTCTGTTGAAATTTCTCTGTTTAGGTTTGTACCCCATTTCTATTGGGTTATTTGTTCTTTTGATGACCAATTTCTTGAGTTCTTTGTATATTTTGGAGATCAGACCTTTGTCCAATGTGGAGTTGATGAATACAGAATGGAGTTTTCCCATTCTGTAGGCTGCTGCTTTGTTTTGTTGACTATGCCCTTTGCTTTACAGAAGGTTTTCAGTTTCAGTAGGTCCCATTTACTAATTGTTTCTCTCAGTGTCTGTGCTACTGGGGTTATATTTAGAAAGTATATTTACACAATGGAGTACTACACAGTAGAAAAAAATAATGGCATCTTGAAATTTGCAGGCAAATGGATGGATCTAGAAAACATAATATTGAGTGAGGTAACCCAGACCTAGAAAGACAATTATCATATGTACTCACTCATAAGTGGTTTTTAAACATAAAGCAAAGAATACCAGTCTACAAATCACAATCCCAGAGAATCCAGAAATCAATGACGACCCCAAGAGAGACATACATTGTTCAAATCTACATGGGATATAGAAAAAGACAAGATCTCATGAGTAAATGGGGACCATGGGAGAGGGTTGGAGGGGAGCGGAGAGGAAGGAAGGGGACCAGGGAAAAATGAGTAGCTCAATAAAACCAATTTAAAAAAAAGAAAAAACCTTTAAAATAGAGTTCATATTTTTAAGCTGAATGTATAAAATGATATTTTGGGGTTAATGTGATTTTTTGTTTAAATATAAAGTAGAAAACACCAGAAGGCAGTTAATAATGACTTTTTTTTCCTAATTATTATTGGTGTAGCCACAGCACAAGAGAAAGTATTCATAGAAACCTAGTAACTCAGCACCATGTAATTCAGGGGCAGGAACCACACAGCAACAGTGTTTAAAAGTCAGCAGTGATCTTCCCAATTATATGGTGAAATTTCTTCACGTAATGTGTAAGAAAAGAAAATGTAGTGACCCACACATACTTAAATGACTATGCATTATCCTAAGCTAAGTAAGAATAATATCTCACACTCTAAATCAGTGGTTCTCAATCTGTAGGTCTCAACCCATTTGGGAGTCAAATGACCCTTTCACAGGGTTAACATATCAGATATCCTACACATCATATATTTACATTGCTTTTCATAGCAGTAAAAATATAGGTATGAAGTATCAACAAAAATGATTTTATGGTTGGGGGTCATCCAACCATAGGAGCTGTAAAAAAAGACCATAGAATTAGAGAGATTGAGAACCACCGCTTTAAAGAATAATTTAAATATGCGTAAAAATGTTTATAACATGTTGAGAGAAACATACAGTTTTATTCCTAGTACTTTCTGAATTTTTAAAGTTTATCATTACTTCCATCTACATGTAACAGAAAATGAAATAAACTTGTTTCTCCTGATAATATGCTCAGTTTCTCTTCATCGTAGTCTTGTATTCCCCAGAGGCACAAGTAAGTCTATGGTAATCTTCATTGTCAAGATCTTAATAGAGTAATTCTAATGTTAAGTAAAAAAAAAAGTGTAGATACATAGAATAACATTAACAACATAAGTAATAATACAATAACAGGAAGCATATTTAGATAGACTTATAAAATAATTTACTATTCTATAATGATATTCTATAATTTATAAGCAGAAAATGCCAATTGCATATTAAACAATGGCATAGTGGAAGAAAGACTTAACCATTAGAAGAAAATAGAGTTCCCTACACCATTAAGTAATCTATCTGCATTCTAATGCATTAAATATAGTATATTAAAGACACATTTATTTTACAAAATTAACTATAAAAAGAACTGGTTTTAAGGGAGGACAGCAGGTGGAGAAATCTGCTTCAGAAGCAATACAGTCACTTTTTTCCAATTTAATGTTCCCAAGTTTCACCAGCATAAACATAGTTTGGAGACAGGCTGTGTAAGTTTGTTAAAGCCAGCGTCTTCCTTTCTCAATCACAGCCCTATTTAAGAGGACCATGATACACTTACTCTACAAGATTCCCAGAACACACTTAGGGAAGCCACAGAACTATTTACAATTCCAAATCACAATTCATAAGATTTCAGATTTTTACCTTAGCATTACTCACCAATATGTTTATGAGATACTTTAAAAGTGAGCTCTGTTTGGAATGTATAAATAATCGGCTCATACCTCAGAGGTATCTTTCTTTAACCTGCATGTTATGAAAGAAATAGAGGTGATTTCTGTGGGTCTTTATTGCCAGTCTTCTCGTGTTCTTGTCCATCGATTTTAATGTTCAAAATGATTAATTTTAATTTTGCGTCTGCCCCAAGGTTTTGCTACAGAAGATCAATAATTTTAAATTAAGACCATCAATTGTAGTGAGGCTATCAACCTATCACTGCTTTTGTCTTGCTTTGGACACCACTGCTTAAAATAAAATTATTTCAATGTCTTGATTTTTCACACCTAGGACTTTGTGTCAGCAAGTCAGCTGATTAACTTCAGAAATCTATGCAAATAGTTTGAATGTGCAGTGTAAATACTTTACCTTGTTTTCCCTTTTTTTGCTTGTTTGTTTTAACCTTAATTTTGTGATTTTTTTTCTGGTGTTGGTGACCTATACTTGTTAGGCAGATACTCTACCCCAAGCTCAAACCTCAATCCCTGAAAATTAGATCAATTTTCTTCCTATTTCACTTCCTACTCTCAACTTTAGAAGTGTAAACACTGTCCACTCGAATACTTTCGTTTCCTTCAGCAGCACATACCTCGGTTTGAGTCTCATATTTTCAACTTCCATCTATGAAATAAGAGGAATGAAAGTTGCCACCAGATTTGTGTACGAAATAAATAACAAGAATTTGCTTAGAGCAGAGCCCCATTCTGTGAATTGTGGAAAGATATATCGTTCCTCCTTCTCTTCTCTTATTGGAAATATTGTCTTCTTTCAGTTACACAAATGAAAATCACAATGTCTCCCTTACTTTCTATTTTACTTTTATTCTCTGGACCTTACACAAAATGCATAGCAGCATACAAAAAAGAAAGAAAGAACACCTTCCCTCTCCAGATATGTCACACATAAACAACACCACAACATGGAATGTGCTGTCATCCACTTCAAAGTCCTACACCTTTAATTCATATATTCAACATTAAAACAGTGCTCACTCTGCCACAAAGAAACAAACATTATGGCATGGGACTTAGTCTATGTACTTTGAAAGCGGTCTTCCCTCATCCTGTTCTGCAGAGACTATGCCCTAAATTTCTGCCTTGACTTAGTCAGTTCTTACTTCATAAGCTCTCAACACCTTGTCTTCCTTACATGATGAAACCTAAACCTGGAAGACCACTCCTTATAATCAATAGAGCAGCCATGCATCTCCTACACTCTGTAAAATCTGCCTCAATTTGCACTTATGCCAAGCTAGCCACTTGTAAAAGTAATTTGGGTCCTTTCTTTGGAACTTCCAGGTGGAGTTACCTGATCTAAAAGACCACACAAATCACATTTTTTTTTCAGAACTCCTCATGAATGTTTCTCTCACCACCGCCCTCCCCAACTTCAGTTCTCCCTGTTACTCCAAAAAATTCTAATTTATCCAAGTAATGTTATGGAATTTAAGCAAAATGCAGCTACTGTGTAGGGGAATAAGTGTCTTCCTGTGACCTGCTCTCTGAATTAGAGGTATTTACAGAAGTTTCCCATGCAATAAACAAGACAGAAGCCAGTGATCAATCTAAAACTACCTCAGATAAACTAACCCGTTCATTCTGATTTTCAGGTTATGCCCACAACCAGCATTTGCGGAAAGGTTATTTTGATGGTCGTATTTCATTTTTGTTTTGTTTTCGCTTTTGATTTTGATTGTTTGTTGCTTTTTTAGGGTTTTTTTTTTTTTTTTTTTTGCTTACTTTCTTTGATGGTAGTGTTTTGGTTTGGGTTTTTTTGGGAGGTGGAATTTGCTGTTGTTTTGTTTTGCTTTGTTTGGTCACTTATGCTTGGTTTCACTCTGCATCTTTGAGTTATCTTGTCTCTGGTTCTTGAGTACCCAATCAGTATCATTCATGCATACCGTCTTATGGAGTGAGTCTTATGTCAAATCAGACACTGGTTGGCTACTCCCACGGGTTCTGTGTCACCGTTGTTCTAGCATATCTTGCAGGCAGGACAGACTGTAGGTCATAGGTTTCGTGGCTGGGCTTATGTTTCTGTTTCTCTCTTGGTAGCCTGCAGAGCACCTTTCTGAACCAAAGACACTAGAATGTAGGGGTGAAAGCTCCGTGCAGGCACTGGTTCTGCTTCTCCATGTTCAATGAACTGTGAGTGTTTGTCCTCAGCAATGGGCCCTGCTGTCAGTTTTCTGGGAACAACCTTTTGTCTTATGATCAGCCTAGCTTGTTGAGGAATTTCCATGGGATCCGATCCCCATAGCCAACAACTCAATTAAATGCAGCCCAGACTTGCCACTGGAAGCCTTGTCCGGCTACAATGGGCAGTTGACTCATTATTTATGCTGGGTCTTACCATTCCATAATTCTCAGCTAACTCTCAACTCATAAAATTGTCTTATATAATGCATATCACAGTCTTAGGAGGGGAGATCTATTCCATTGTGAATGTTCACAAGGATACTCCACGTATGCTTTAGCAGAAGTATGCAGAAACAGCACCTATATCCACAGGGCCTGTGAAAAGTAAAACAAAGTGCCACTTTTATATGATCTCATGCCTGTTAAGTTGCCTGACATTCCCTGATCGGAATGGGATGCTCCTGAAGATTGTGGTTAATACTCTGCTGTAGAAAACTGGGAAAAGCAGCATCTGTAGTCTTTTGTGAGTGAAGTTGCTGAATTCTTACAAAACTTCCATCCATGACACCAAAACCACTTATTGTGCGACCCTGTTGGACAATGAATAAGGGCCTGGGAAAAGAAGCTGACATTAATAGAACAGATTATTTCTTCCTGTTCACTCATGATTTCAAAATCTCCTAAGGTCACTCATTACTAGTCATTCACATATACACATATATTCAAATAGCTTCATTCCTTTGCCTAATTTTCATTGTGAGCAATTTTCCAGACATGTTTCTTGCAAGTTCCTGACCATTCAGCCAAACCATTGACCAGAGTCAATGAATAGGCACAAATGTTCTATCTGGCTATTTATTCTTTCCAAAGAATGAGTCATCCAAGTGAAGTGCTTGAATTTTGGCCTCCTGAGATTTTTTTTCACCACTGCTTTTTAAAGATATCACAAAATGAAACTATAGGCTTGTAACTAACCCTTTCCTACATTGTCTCTATGGTATAGACCCACACATGAACCAGGCCTAAATTTTTTCTTCATTGTCCAACAGGCAATTGAAAATTTCCTCTAACAGTAAAAGTGTGAGCTGTAAAGCAAAATGATGAAACAAGAGTAAGAGCCATGGTATCTGACCTACTTCTCGAATAACTTAATTATACTTTTCATATAAAGTATTTCTACTTTTAGAGTTCTGCTTGAGTTGCATCTCACAAACAACAATTCCATTTGTTAAAGGAGAGCTTCTGCATACACCAGATGCTGAAATGTGCTGCAGACACCTCCAATGCATAATGAACATCTTGAGTCACATACCTCCATGGTAGGTGACCAGGTAGTACACCATAAATTCATTGCAACAGTTAGATCTTCCTAAGCATTAACTCTGTAGCACAATCTTCTTCTGCAGGATGATAAGACAGTTAATCAATCTTGCACCTTCTTTTTCAACCTTCTCCCAAAGGGGATATGATGGCAATTGCTAGCATCAAATCAGTACTCATAAATAGAGTGCACTTATTAGATACAGATATGGCAGGGACCAGGAATTAGAAGTACCTCCAAAGAATTGGGTATGTATACACCATATTAGACAGCAAAGCCACAGAAGTAGTCAAAATAGTGTGACTCAATTCCCGTGGTGCTGGCTACTTGATAATGTCCCTGGTAGAGAAAAAGATGGGCAAGCAATCCAGTATACATATGTGGTATTCTTGGAAGGTTGAACAGAAGGATAGCCTGAATCACTAAAACAGAAAGAAATCTTTCACTTTCCATATTTATAGATGTTAATTCCAGGAATGATGGGGAGGCAGTTTCTGCCTGAGGAAGAACACTTTTTTTTTTTCTGACCAAAGGAGCATACATACCATGAAAAGCCAAGATGATGCATACTGAATTTTCTAAAGTTCAAAATGGCCCATATGGATTTATATTTTGATATTCATTCTGTTTCATTGATACTATTATTCATATTAAAATAACTGAAGGATTCTTAGGAGCTAATATACCAAGAATCCACAATAGTCCATTAAAATGGCCCTGAATTGTTTTCTGACATTAGGAAGCATGTAGAGGTAAGGGTGCATTCACCTCGACTTTGTCGAGAGCTCATTATGAACTGAAGGCGTAATGTAAAGAGTGAAGGTGAATGCAAAGCGGTGATGACGTTCAGAGGACTGAAGCTGGATAAGGAAAGAGAAATACGATCTCAGCTAGTCAGTTCATGCTACCTCACTGGATAATGCCACAAAACACACCTGGATAAAGCTGAAGAAAATACCCTATCACACAGACAAGTTTCTCCTGAACTCCTGGATGGCTTCTTTTACTGTCAATTTCCCCCTTCTCTTCTCTAATACATTTTTGTCTTTCTTAGAACTCAATATGTTCCTCTCCCCCACTCCCCTTCTTCCCTCTCCAAATGTGGGTGATAATTGTGTGGCTTGGGAAGTTTATGGGGTCACTAGCAGTGAAACCAATATGATCTGGCTCTTTGGACTCCATTCCCAAGGGAGGGATACCTTTGTTCAGCCTAGATACAGGGGGTAGGGAATTTTGGTCCTCCCTCAAGTGATGCAACAGACTTTATTGACCGCCCCCACCACCACCATGGGAGGCCTCACCCTTTCTGGAGAGTGGATGGAGGGTGGAGTGGGGAGAAGGTGAGGGAGTGAGAGGACGAGAGAGAGAGGGAACTGGGATTAGTATGTAAAATAAGATTGTTTTAAAAATAAAATAAAATGAAATCTTCAACAACTCTAACCTTATTCTCAACTGATATCCTTGCTTTCTAGTTGTGAAATGAACAACTAGAGAAGGACAGCCACAGCTCCACCCAAGAGTAATGAACTGACTGCCTCTGGTGCCAGGCAGTGGGCACCATCATGGTGAGTGCGGAGCAGGAAAATTGGAGAGAGGGGCAGAACAAGTTCTGTGCTGAGAAGACAGGCAGATCAGAAGGGGTAAGGGCAGTTAGGAATGTGCTGATATAGACAGCTTACTTGCCACCCAGGGCCATTGTTATGTTCAGGTCTGTGCCGATTCCAAGGACCCTATCTATGTCCACAGCCCTGCCGCTGTCTCAGTCTGTGTTGATGTCATGGCTCCTGTTGCCACTGAAAGCACTGAGGATAGGATTGCACAAAGTTGGTTCTGCCCCTCACTGACTGCAGCACTCGGGAGACTGGACCCTACATCTCCCTTGGGAAGCACAGTAGAGCTGTCCCTTTTGGCAGGGAGCTAGCCCCGAAGACTGGGGAATGGGAGACAGAGTCACACTGTCACACAGTGGCATCCCATCCACCCTCGCCCCTCACAACTTGCCACCTACTGCATGCAGGAAAAGCTGGTCCCAGGGTCACAAGACTGGGAGAGCTGACCCTGCCCCTCACTGGCTGCAGCACATAGGAGAGCAGGCCTTGTACCTCACCTAGGCAGCAAAGTAGAACTGACCCTGTTAACATGACTGCAGGTAATCTGACCCCATGAATGTTTGTAAGAGATCTGGCCATACCCCTCATCTGTTATATGTAGGAGTGGGTGAGGGAGAGATGACCTCCTCTTACCTCACCTCTTGCCCCTTGTGGTGGTTGGAAGCATTGGCCCTAGGGTCAGAGATTGGGAGAATTGGCACTGTTCCTCACACACAGAAGCACTTGGGAGAGCAGGTCGTTCACCTTACCCAGGCATCATAGAAGAACTGACCCTGTTAGGGGTAGGCCCACAGGTGAGCAAGGCTGGAAGGTACGAGAGCAGGAGGGGTGACTGCACCCCTCCAACTGCCATGTGGTGGTATGGGTGAGAGAAAGATGTCCCCCCACCCCACGCCACCTGAGGCAGCCAGGAGAGCCAGACTCAAAGGAATGAGAATGGAGGAGCTGGTCCTGCCCCTTATCAAGTACAGCAATCGGGAGAGCAGGTCCCTGTACTCCACCTGGGCAAAACAATAGAGCTATCCCGAGTGGTCTGAGTGCTGGCGACCAGACAGGAGAGCATGAGAACAGAAGTGGCCCCACTCCTTGTTGCCTGCTATATTGGATGAGCTAGCTAGGACAGTGGTGTGGAGCTCAATTGGGTGGCGTTGATGAGGGAAAGCTAAAGAGCTGACAACCCAGTCAACACCCAGACCCAGAATTCGGGCTGAGTTAGCCCACCCCAACATCCACCTCACCTACGAACTTCTGGGGCAGGTGAACAGGATATTCAAGAGGCGTTCCAGTAAGGGCCCAGGGTGGGCAGTGTAGCAGAAGTCAGAGGACTCAAACCAGACCAACGACTCACTACAAGGAACGCAAGTAGAGTTGTATGGATTAGAGGATAGTCTGTGGCTCACTGCGCCACACTACAGCTTCGGCACGAAGATGTTTTTGTCTTTTGTTTTCGTTTGGTTTTGTATTTTGGTTTTACTTTTAAATTTTGTTTTGCTTTGTGTGGGGGGCGGTTGTTGCCAGGAAAGTGGAAGTGGGAGGAGACTGCAAGATGGGTGGGATCAAGACGCACGATGTGAAATCCACAAAGGAGCAATCAATAAAACAGTTTTTAAAACAAAGAAAGGAAAAGATCTGAAGACTTAGAGGCAGTCAGTGCACAAGATGAGGAAATTGAACATCACAAGCCTCTTACATTGTCTGTAACTGCCTTATATTTTGAACACATTAATAACAAAAATTGCAACTGTGTCCAGTCTTAAAAAATAAAACAGCTAGAACACGTTCCCATACAACCACTGGCGTATCCTCACCATATCTTTTCTTTTGGCTGCCCTTAGTCCATCTGTCCTCCTATCTCTATAAATGACGTTTAATTATCTTTTTCAAATTTTATCGTATTTAATTATTGAATAGTAGCCAATGGATGATTGGGTATATGTGTATGGTGTGCATGTGTTACAGTGCTTATGTGCTGGTCAGAAGACAACTATATTAGACTCTTTTAGACTTTGCTTCACTCACCGTTTTCTCATTCTCAGTCTAACTTTTCTTGATTTCCTTCTCTCCGCTCCCTATTTGTTTTAGAATGTCAAAGAATTTAGTATTTTGTCTTTTCCAATTCCTTTCTTTGGACTTTTCTCTACAATATTTTTGCTGAATAACCCCTGTCTTAAAGTCCTTGAGCCATCTGAATGTGTCAATTTATTTTCATTGACTGAGTCAGAGTCTCTCGGCTCTGGTTCTAAAATAGCAGAATTGTCTGCCTCTTAGTTTCTCACCTGAAACTCTCATCACCTGAGCCATCATTATGTCTGGCCTGGATCACTGTCAGAGACTTCCAACTTGACACCTATCTTTTATCCATCCCGAGGGGGTACACTCCCAAGTAGCCCAGGGGATCCTATTAGAGCAGAAGTCAGCTAAGGCTTACTCTTTGAAACTTTACTATGACTCATGGCTTCATCCTGAGGCGGGAAAGTTGATGCAATGTCCTCAGACACTAACTGTGATATTAAAGGTCTACACTCGGCTGTTACTAACTTGTCATTTTACCCCCACACCTTCCTAGCTTTGCTCAACCACACAAAGTGTGCTCTTACAGGTAGACACCTAAATTGTTTTTTCTCTCAACCCGGGTACTGTTACTCCAGATATCTGCACAGGTCTTTTTCTCAACATCTTCAAATCTTAGTTCACATTTGTCTTTCTCACCGGGACTCTTTCTGATCTCTTCACTTAAATCATATTTTAGCTGCTCACTGCTCCCAAACTCTGCCTGTGTTTCTGACCTTCCATGATTTTAATTGTGCTTTTCACAGCACTAAGTATATCTTCTGATGTATCACTTGATGTTTTGTTTATGTTCTGGAGTTTAAGTTGTTTGAGAACAACAATCTTAATCTGTCTTGTTCACTGTCAGATCCTTAATACCAGAAAAAGGCTTTGTGTGCGCTGATCCCTATATATATTTTGCCCAATTAAAAGATGAATGAGACAGTATGAAACGTCACTCTTGATTTCTTCCTCTCTTCCAGCAAACCCTTCCCTTCTTTAGACAATTTTTGAATTCGTCACTCTGATATATTTGATTTGATTACTTAACTATCTGACCTTCCTTTCACGCTGTACACACCACAGAGCAAAATCTAGATCTAAACTCTCTACTCCTCAGTGAAGAATCTGACACTGAGACTCTTTTTCTCTGCTTTTAGTATCGCATATTAATTGCTCAGAGCAACTTTTTTCTATGAGATTTCCTTACACACATATAATATGCATTAGTCACATTTCCTCCTGTGTTACTCTTTCCTATCTCTGTATTACTCTCCCCATTTCTACACTTTAGCTCCTCCTTTGTGAGATCTCTGTCATTCTTTCAAACCACATTTTTAAAGAAAAATATTTTTTCTTCTCAGTAATTTTATAGAACTCAATAGAAAGTTGGCAAACTAAGAAAAGAATAAAAACCCCATATCCTCACCTCCAAAATCAATTTGACTTTTTTTCACTGTATTTGGAGTTGCTTGCATGAAAGACTTAGATTATGTTGAACATGTATTTATACAAAGTTCCATGACAGGGTCCATAGGTATAGGTCCATCTACCTTGACTAAGGGTCAGAGGGTTGGAACTTCTTTTCTTTCAAGGTTATTGTCTGCTTCTACCTCAAACAATGATCCCACCTTGATTTAGATCAGAGAGTTCTGCTTGTTCAAGGTTATTATCAATAGGTGAGGCTAATATCCAGACCTGGTATTTTAGATATTAAGAAGTAGATCTGTCTGATGTGGGGTTGGTGAAGATCTTTTCCCATTCTGTATGCTGCCATTTTGTCTTGTTGACTGTGTCTTTTGAATTACAAAAGCTTCTCAGTTTCAGGAGGTCCAATTTATTAATTGTTTCTCTCAGTATCTTTGCTACTGGGGTTATATTTAGAAACTGAACTCCTGTGCTAATGCATTCAAGTATACTTCCCACTTTCTCTTCCGAACTTTGAGGTTCAGTGTGATTGGCTTTATCTTGAGGTTTTTGATCCATTTGGACTTCAGTTTTGTTCATATTGATAGATTTGGGTTTATTTTCACTCTTCTACATGTTGATATGCAGTTATGCCAGCACCATTTGTTGAATACACTTTCTTTTTTCCATTTTTTTTGTTTTTTGTCAAAAATCAGGTGTTC
>NW_026067937.1:8480657-8488761 GCF_014885135.2 Alexandromys fortis | reverse complement strand
CGCCCTCTCCAATCCAAAGAGCAGTCAGGGTTCCCTGCCCTGTGGAAAGTCCAAGGTCCTCCCCCCTCCGTCCATGTCTAGGAAGGTGAACATCCAAACTGGCTAGGCTCCCACCAAGCCGGAACATGAAGTAAGATCAAAACCCCGTGCCATTGTCCTTGGCTTCTCATCAGTCCTCATTGTTCGCCATGTAGCTAGCAACCATTCAACTGGTCTGTTCATTTCCTTGTATCATGTTAATGTAGTTTTTATCTTACTCCTACCTTTTGGGGTCAGAGTATTTTAAGAAAATTAAAATTAAACATGCACAAATTCAGTATTCACTGGAATATTCCCTCCTGATACTATCCTATGTTTCTGTTTTATTATTTTTACTCGTGTCTTTGTTCTCTTTCCTTATTTTTCTAATTCCCATGCCCCTACCCTGGTAAGTGGTATCCTTGCCGAAGCTGGTCCCTGACAGTTCCATATCTTTCTCTTGTTCTACTTGCAAGCATGAATGTGGACATTTAATGTTATTTAAAGTTTTTATTACATTCTTATTGATTAGTATCTGTGTGTGTCACAGCATGTGAGCAAGTCAGAGGACAATTTGCAGGAGTTAGTTCTTCACATCCACAGCATGCATCCCAAGGATCTAACTCATGAGCAAGTACCTTTTCTAGCAAGACATCTCGCCAGCCCCACCTAACATTATCTTTAATCAAATGTGTTCTAGAGAGACAGAATGCTTGTTCACTACTACAGTTGAGTCTTTTGTTTTGCATCTTTTGGGAAAAAATGGCTTTTAAAGGGCTGTGCTCAAGTAATCTTGAATATGATACACTTACCTAGGGAGTTGCCAAATTTTCCAGTTAATTTAATAGATGGCAAGATCCCCAGTCACACAGCATGAGAATATGGATTCAATTTGATATCAAATGAACCGAAGAAGAAAGTGCCCCCTTCACTCAAACAAATAGAAATTCTAGTTTAAAGCTATGGAAGCTATTTTTCAGATGTTTATGCTTCTTTTAGTAAATTTCTATCAGCCATCTATGAAGGCTTCAAATATTTACAAGGGCAGAGGTTGTTTTATGTGTTAAGAAAATATACTTCTTCCTTGTGCCATTTTAATTCCTCTGCCAGGACTTTCTATGCCAGGAGGAATATGACTTGTAACCTTTCCTTCTTGACACCTGGGTCAGCTGTGAAACACATTCAGACTCCTGGGGTAACTATGAACTGAAGTTCCCGTGGAATACTGCTGACACACATCAGTGCCTGAGGCTGCTGCATCCACAGGCTTGGCCCGAGATTGAGCTCATGGCATTTCCATTTTCCTCTTTGTTATCTTAAGTTCTGTCTGACTGATTCTGCCACAGGAAGTTCAAACTGAAGTACAGATTTAGAATCGTACTGAGGTCCATTCATTCCTATAGAAATATGCAAAAACTGCCAACATGATTTCACTACAATCTGCTTAAAACCAATTCCTCAAATTAGCTAATACAATGAAAAATTTAATGACTAAATGAAATATGTATATTGGATTTTCTACCAAACTACAAGGCTTTTTTCACATGGTAAAACTTGTTTCCTACAAATGAAACATGTATGATCTTTCATTCTCACCACTTTGTAACTGTAAAAACTAATTTTCTTACTTATGCCTAGAATTTCAAGAAAGCAAACCACAGTTTCAGAATGTGACATAGTGTCCAAAAGTACACAAAGCACTGGATGGCAGGTAAGAAAGATTGACTTAAGAAACCTCCACACTGAGACAATGGGGATGTTCTATCGGGAACTCACCAAGGCCAGCGGGTCTGGGTCTGAAAAAACCTGGGATAAAACCTGTCTTGCTGAACATAGCGGACAATGAGGACTACTGAGAACTCAAGAACAATGACAATGGGTTTTTGATCCTACTGCATGTATTGGCTTTGTGGGAGCCTAGGCAGTTTGGATGCTCACCTTACTAGACCTGGATGAAGGTGGGTGGCCCTTGGACTTCCCACAGGGCAGGGAACCCTGATAGCTCTTTGGGCTGATGAGGGAGGAGGACTTGATTGGGGGAGGGGGAGGGAAAGGGGAGGCGGTGGTGGGGAAGAGACAGTAATCTTTAATAAATAAATAAATAAATAAATAAATAAATAAATAAATATTGACTTATGACCATTTCCCTTTTTATGAATAGCAGTATAGTCATATTAGCTAAAACTTACTTCATACTATTTACTATATTATGTATGTAATCTGTAAGTACTTTTAAAAATTGAACTGTTTCATTGCCTTAATAGGTGGCTTAAGTATAATTTTACCTACTTTACACATCACAATGGAAACCTACCTAAACCACACTGTCTAAAATCCTCACCCCTCCTACCTACATGATCTTTCCCTAATTTGTAGCTGTCTTTTTTGGTTCACCTTTTTTGTGGTTATAAAAATGAATGTTACTTGTACTTTTCATTTCTTTCAATTAGCTTTATGTTTTATAGCTGAAGCTTTAAAATGGAATACAAATGCTTTACTCTGGTAATTTTTTTTTCTTCTAGAACTTGAAACTTGTCCCTTTGCTCTCTTCCTGCTTCCATAGTTTCTGATGAAAAGTCCATATTGTTGGAAGATTTTCCAATGGCTTTTAAAACCTTTTTTCTTTCTCTTTTGACTTTGAGTAGCAACATTATGCAAGTGTGGTGGTTAGAAGGAAAATGGCCCCCAAAGGGAGTGGCACAATTAGGTGATATGGTTTTCTTGGAGCAAGTGCGGCCTTATAGGAGGAAGTGTGTCACTGTGGAGGCAGACTTTGAGGTCTTATATATTCTCAAGCCACACCCCATGTCTTGGTCCATTTCCTGTTGCCTGTGTACCAAGATGTATAACAATCAGCTCCTTCTCCAGCACCATGTCTGTCTGCATGCCACTAATTTCCACAAAGATTATAATAGACTAAACCTCTAAAAATGTAAGCCACCCCATTTAAATGTTTTTCCTTTATAAGGGTTGCCATGGTCATGGTGTCTTTTCACCTCAATAGAAACTCTAAGACTGTTGAAATAGGAGCGGTGGGGCTGCGTCCCCGGCACCCGGCCGCCTACATGGCTAGCTTATGCCCGAAATAATTACACGGAAACTGTATTCTTTCAAACACTGCCTGGCCCGGCTAGTTCCAGCTTCTTATTGGCTAGCTCTTACATATTGTTCTAACCCATTTCTAATATTCTGTGTAGCCCACAAGCTGGCTTACCAGGGAGCATCTTAACCTGCGTCTGTCTGGAGCAGGAGAATCATGGCGACTCACTCAGCTTCTTTCTCCCAGAATTCTCTTCTGTTTTCTCCACCCACCTAAGGGTGGGCCTATCAAGGGGCCTAGGCAGTTTCTTTATTAATAAGAAATCACTCCCACATCATAAGACAACAAGTTTTTAACTATATTTTGTTCTTTGCCTGGAGCCCTGCAATGGGGGCACAGTGTAGAGAAAGCATGTTCTACAGTCTATAATGGAAGCTACAAACTTTTAGTAGGTTGGTACCTACAATGTTGGTCCTTTAAAATACTTCTTAATGGAATAAGGTTCTTTTACCACTGTAGGACAACACAAGAAGGCTGGGGGATGACTGAAGGAAAAGCAGTGTCTGCGACCAGGGCATAATTATGCTTTGGCAAAGTTTGTCTATGGAGACTGAGTCTTTGTTGTAGAAAACAGCATGAGATTTTTTTTTGGTAGTCCTTGCTACCCAGTTTCCTCAGGAATTGAAGAAAGCTATCATTTTTAAAATTTGTCTACATTTTCTTCTGGAGAAAGATGAGAGCAATTTCTTCCAGGTGTCTTAAATAGCAGTACTAAAATGAGAAGTCTCAACCTTAATTTTAAAAAGCACATATTTAAAATACTTGATTCAATGGGATGGGTGCAATGAGCTACCAGTTAATAAAATGTTGCATTTCATTTTTGCTACATTCAACAAGACTTTGAGCTTCTGAAAATGCACTGTATGTATCATAAGGGGCCAGTGACGTGATTCAGTGGGAAATAACACTTACTGCCTAGTCTGATGATCTCAATTTAATCCCTAGAACACCCCATGAGGGAAGGAGAGAAGCCACCTCTGCAAGTGGTCCTCCGATCTCCATATATAGGACTGTAGCGTATGCACACCCTCTTGATACACAATATGTAAGTAAGTGTAATTTTAAGTGTTTAAGGTAATATACCACAAATAAACTAAGTGTTCAGGAAGCATATCATCTAAATCACCAGCAATCTTACAGTCATCAGCAAAGGCAGAGTTTCTTTGGTTTTATAAAATCATACAAATAAATCACTCGTTTTTGCTAAATATTGACCATCATATAGGTCTGTGCTCTTTCCCTGATAGATGAGTGTAGATGAAAGTTTCTGTCTCAATCAGTCCCATATTCATTCAGAGGCTTATGTTAATTATTAACTGCTTGACCTACTGCTCAGGCTTATGATTAAGTAGCTCTTACAACTTAAATAAATCCATAACTCATATCTATGTCTAGCCACATGGCTTGACATGTTTTCTCAGCATGGCATTCTCATCTTGTTTCCTCTGTATCCGGCTGGAGACTGTGTTTCTGCCTTCCCTCTTCCCAGAATTCTCCTAGTCTGGTTGCCCTGCCTGTACTTCTTGCTGGTGTACTGGCCAATCAGTGTTTAATTAAACAAATATAAGTAACAATTAATTAAACAAATACAAGTAACAAATCTTTGCAGTGTACAAGAGCATTTTACCCACAGCAGATGAGCTCACTCGTTGCATAGAAACTATATTACTACTTCTCCTTAAGTGATCCTCAATCAATGTGCCCTGGTCCATTGAAACATTCACACCAAAAATACATCTGTGGAATGTTTCCCGATTACTCTTCATTGCTGTTGAAAAGCAATCAACTAGAAAAATCTGATTATCTGGAACTGTTCTAATTTTAGTTATACACAGTTTCCATTCAAAACACAAGTTATGATTGATATGGTATTGCATGGCAGGAATCCTGGAGGCAGCAGGATTAGGAGTTCAAGTTTATTTTTGGCTGTCGAGCAGGTTAAAAGCCAGCATATAGGTAAGTAATGCCCTACTCTATCTGACACAATATTCTGCAGGGGAGTTCATGGCCTAATAGAGTTAACAAGAACTAATAAAGCTATGTCCATTGAAAAAATAGCACAAATATTAGTGGTCTTCAACACAACATTACCTTAAGCTGCTCTTGCAATCTGCATCGTGTGTCTCATTTAAAAAATCCCTATTGAAATGGGCACCACATCTCAACATAGTTCCCATAAAATTGTTGCATATTTATTGGTAGTACATGGGCATCCTTGCTTGTTCTACAGTGTCATAACCTACTTCCATTACCTACTATTTCATCTTTGACTCTTTACTAACATAGAACAAGTTCATAAATATTTTATAAAAAGCCTTTTCCAAGTTCAACGTGCCTACTCACTGAAGTATTATGTCCCTCCATCGTTTCTACTGACAGGGATCTGTAGCTAGTATAAGGTTTTATAGCATTTAAGTATTATATTTCACATCACCCCTACTGACTGTGTCCAACTCTAAGTAATGACAAATATGCCATTGTGTCCACACATCTGATGTTGACAAACGACAACATAGCACTGACAACATAGGGACTGTACAAATTACCTTGGAAAGCATAGGCCATTGGCTTTTCCATTGCATCCAAGCTGAACAAATCCCTCTAAAATTAAAAACTGACAAAAAAAAAACATTGTCAACCCTCCTCTTCTAATCAAAAGAAATTAGTGCCAGATGGGCCTCCTTTAAAATGAATTCCCCTCCCAATATCTAGTTGCTAACAATGCCTGTAAAAAGTGTCACTAAAGGAATGATTTTGTGTAATCTATTTCCACTTATTGCACAAGAAAACATTTGTAGGAAGCAAAAAGCCACAAGGGAATATGGCTTTTGTCTCTTCTTAATACAGTTTCCAATATGGAAGGGAAAGGAATTTAAACATTAGTATTATAAGATTAGATCAATAAATCCATTAATTCTGTCATTTTCATATATAACAGCCCTGAGTCCCTGTGGCATGGGACTTTAATATTGCTTATTAAAATTTTTAGAGTTCAATTATTAGTGACTTCTCCAGTTTATGATATTGATAAGAGTTGTTTCTCTTAGCTGTCCCATATGATTTCAGTTCACTAGTTACCCCGTGTTATTCTTATAGACTGGCCTATAAATATTACTAAAAGCAAAACAATAATGTACCTATCTTAACAGGCAGGGCAATGTACAAGCCTAGTAGAGAAGGAAATGAATCTGGGCAAGAACTTATATAATAAATTGAATATTAAAAGCCTAAGGTAGATTAGTCACTGCTAAAACATTATGAATACATAGTCTCCACTCAAAAGCAAAAGAAGTCTCAGTCCCCATCTTAGCTCCATGCTGATCTTTCTGCTCCTATGAAAATTGCATCATCTGCTCTCTTGCAATATTACTGAGATGAAATCATTCCTGATAGTTCTTTCTGTCTCTCCTATGGGTTTAATTGGACTTTTAACATATTTGTTCTACCTTCATAATTTTTAATTATAATAGTCCTATATTATTTTTATCTCACTAATCTTCTATTAATTATTGAAATAGCTTTCAAATTGTAGAATACTTAAGTAAAATGGCATTCAAGATCTTCCGATATGCATTTTGATGTATTTCTTTGAAAACAGAAGTCATCAAAATTAACCTTATTTCCAATTCATAGGTGGTAAAATTAAATCTTGAAACATTCATATGACTTTGTATTTAATTTTCTTTTCACTAGTGTAATAACTAGTATACAAGGTAAATATAGATTATTGTAGTTATTCCCTGGGTTACACTAAGATGTCACTACCATTGTTACTACCTTCTATAACTTTCTCATAGTGTTCTATGTAATGATACTTGTAATGTCAAAATGCCAACTTCCCATTTTCAACTGGACAGAAATAACTAGCCTTAAAGTTTCCCTCAAAGGCAGTCAGGATGGTTCAGCTGGTAAAAGCACTTGTTGCTAAGCCTGATGATTTGGGTGCCATGTGTGGAAGAAGTAGAGAGTTAATGCCCCAAATTACCCTCTCACCTCCACATATGTTCTGTGACATGCACTTGCCTGTACACACACACACACACACACACACACACACTAAAAGATTTTTTTTTTAAATTTAGGTCAAAAACTATCTCAGCCATGATGCTTTTCATGATTTCCCTAGCTAAGAAACAACTTTTTGAAGGAGTTTAGCAGTTTCCCTTATCTATCTGACAAGACGTTTATTCCAAAGTAGAATGAGGCTGTTTCATATCTCTTCCCTACCTCATTACGACAGTGTATAACTAATCTCACATACTCCAAGGTTCCTCATAAGCAATGAAGCATTATGAAGCATACAAATCAAATTTCAAGGCTTAAACACTCTAAGTCACTTTAGACTGAGCTGGTAAGGTTTAAAATAGTTGTCAGCACAGCACCATCTTCATCCTGATTACTTTGAAATATTTAATTTAACTTTTTTTTTTTAGCAAGGGATCAAATTCAATTTTTGAATGTCCTCTTCAGAAACGTGCTACAATAATCAGTTATTTTAGTTAAAGCCTTTGCTTTAAATTAATTTATACAATCAAATTTAAAAATTAAATTACATTAGTAAATTTGCATTTATGTGCTTAATAACTAATTTATGTAAACATTTAGCCCTTAACTTTGATATCATAGCAAATTTACTTATGAATCAAATATTTTATATGATTTTTAATTATTTAATATCTTCTAAGTATTATTAAATAATCTTATTGCCACACTGCAGCATTTGAAAATTGAATTCTGGTCATCATCATCATCATCATCATCATCATCATCATCATCATCATAATGCCTCTTTTTTTAATTTATTTATTTATTAAAGATTTCTGTCTCTTCCCCACCGCCGCCTCCCCTTTCCCTCCCCCTCCCCCAATCAAGTCCCCCTCCCTCGTCAGCCCAAAAAGCAATCAGGGTTCTCTGCCCTGTGGGAAGTCCAAGGACCACCCACCTCCATCCAGGTCTAGTAAGGTGAGCATCCACGAAACTGCCTAG
>NW_026067937.1:8470978-8479713 GCF_014885135.2 Alexandromys fortis | reverse complement strand
GGAATATATACATATTAGAGTACTACTCAGCAGTAAAAAACAAGGACTTCTTGAAGTTTGCAGGCAAATGGATGGAAATAGAAAACACCATCCTGAGTGAGGTAAGCCAGACCCAAAAAGAGGAACATGGGATGTTCTCACTCATATTTGGTTTCTAGCCATAAATAAAGGACATTGAACCTATATTTCGGGTTCTTAGAGAAGATAAATAAGAAGGAGAACCCAAAGAAAATCATCAGGCGACGAAAGGAGACAGAGACAGAGACCCACATTGGAGCACCAGACTGAAATCTCAAGGTCCAAATCAGGAGCAGAAGGAGAGAGAGCACAAGTAATTTAACTTTTTGAGAATTTATACATAAGTGTATGCATCATTTCCATCCTTCCCTCTCCCCTCTCTAACTTTTCAGTGAATAAGAAGAACTCAGAGACATGAAAAAGAAGGGCAAATCAGGAGAGAGTGCCTAAGAAACAGCTTATGAACACTGACTGTCTGTCAATCCATCAAGTCTGGGCTATTCTTACTCTGTAAAATACGACATGAAGCACACTTACCTTTCTTCTCTGCTACTATAATTGGCATTTTCTGCAGAGACCACAGCAATCTTAAAATGCTCTTTATTTAAGAAAATGGATGGTTATAACTTATGGGCATAAAGGCACATGTGAAAAATACTTCATCGACCAACTCCATGGATTACAAGCATAGATTTGAATTTCACATTTGAGAGATGAAGCTGGACCTGGAACATCACAAATGCAAATCATATGCACTAATTTGTTTACTTGGTTTGTCCCACTTCTTGAAATAATCAGGTGTGAGGAAAAAAACTGTATTTTCTGTTTCATAGAAACTACAGAAAAAATGTTTTGTGCAGCATGCAGTGAACTAAGCCTTAAGTTTTAAAATTTGTAGCATAAATTAATTCACCAGGACAATGATAAATCTCAAAAATATGATTGGATCTACTTGCAAAGAAAAGAGAGGTCTGAAGGGTGTCCAGTTACTGAGAATTATACTGTGAAGAAATTCTTGCTCATAAGAGCTTTAGATAGGTAAAGATAGGTAGATAGATGATAGATAGATAGATAGATAGATAGATAGATAGATAGATAGATAGATAGATACATAGATAGATAGATACATAGATAGATAGATACATAGATAGATGATAGATGAGGGAGAGTCTAAGGCTAGCTCAAATACCATAAGATATATGGAGAGGTAGAAAGTTCTGGAGAAGAGCAGGTGTACTGCATAACACAAGATGAACGAGCCTGTCATTTTGCTGATGTGAATTAGTGATGGTGTTCTGACTCAGTTGGTTCAAGAGATTAAGTTTACAATGAAATGTTTGTCTGCATGCAGATTCTTTGCATAGAGAACTTATTCAAGGGCCTAGCAGGTGCCACTTAAAACCTCCTCAAGAGGCCATGAAGAGCAAGATGTTTCTGTTCCTCACCACATGTGTTCTCGTTATGTTTTTCCTAAGAACCACTGAAGGTCCCACAAAGCAGAAAAATTTGACATAAAACACCAGATCATCCATATGAATATTGACATTAGCATGTGGGACAAAGAGGATGTTTTTGGTACTACAGAAGCTTGTGATATCATTTTTGGTGCTCAGTCCTGAAATGTGTTTGAATTCACACTGATTAACCCTTACCTTTCCTAGTCAAGCTTGTATGATGTTCTCTTTGTCAAGGAATAGAAGGCTTGAATTTGCACATTATATACCTTTGGTATTCAGGTAACATGACTCAGATATTAGCCAGTGAATTTATACTCATTCCACCTCTTCTGTGTATTTGTAAAACAGCAAAAACCAAACAACAACAAAAAACCCACCTCTTTATGATGTTTCTGTGGATGATTTGAAATCAAAACCTGGATTGGGAAGAGCTGTTGAGGTGTAAATGAATAATATCTAGTTGTTTTCTATTACTTAGGGTCAATAGCAATAAAAATTTGACTTTTGTAGAAAGGTGGCATTTTATGTACCTGAAAATTTAAAATTTGGAGCATTTTAATTTGTCAGGGCAATAAGTGTCAAAATTGAAAACTGAGAAAAGAGTATCAATTATTCATTTGAGGGAATAAAAATGTATTTTTTTAAAGGTACTCATTAGATAGGTCTCTTCATTATTTGTTGGTTAAGTACAACTTAGAGATTTTCCTGAAAAAGACAGAGTTATGATTTTGAGGCCACAATATCCAATTTAGTAGATTTTGATAATCAATGTGATTTACAAACAAATTCAAAGTCTCCCTCCTTAGAGAAGTGTCTCATTAGATGAAAAAAAAAATCCTTCAAAGGTTTTGTACAAACTCACACAAACACTACTTTAATCTTAATTATTTTTTAAAATAAAACAAAATAAAATTCTCGCTGTGCCTAAAGACATAGATCAAATCCAGAAATTAAGATTTCAGTGAGGGAGCAGGCAAAATAGGCACCTCTCATAGAAATGTAAAGCAGTAAAGGAGTTGGGCACATTCAGACTGAAGGAGACTGAAAAGAAGCTTTTAACAGTTATTATACCTGGTTCCTCCTCAGAAAGCATGATAGTCCTGAACTTTACAAGGCTATAAAACCCTCTGTGAGAATTGAAGAGTCTCCAAGCCTGCTGATTCGCACATGTGAAGCTCAGTGAGAAAACGCAGTGACATCTGCAATGTCGGCACAACCGCATATTCGATTGCATGCACAGTTCTCGGCCTGGACTAAAAGTGCTGTAAACGAGCATATATCAGGCTCTGGAAAGCACCAGTACTATGTGATTGAATTCCATGAACGGGGTAGAAATGACCGAATCACATTTTTAATTTTTATTTTAGAAGACTCACTGTAAATAGAAAAAAATCAGCTAACAGCCCAGCCTTCCTAGAAGGAATCAGCTTCTCATGGGTTGGTAATTGCAATGATAACCTAAGCAACATTTTGTTTTAACATGTGTGATCTAGATTTATAATTGTCAACATATAAAACAGCATCTGTTCCTATTGTTTTTGGCTGTTTTTTTCTTTGGCAATTTTATACATGTGTATAATTTATTCAAATTTCTCTCTCTCTCTTTCTCTCTCTCTCTTTCTCTTATTGTTCTCCTATACCTATCCACCTCTCTTCCTCATCCATCACAACTTTGGTTTTTCTTTGTGACCAGCTTGGTTGAAGCAGTATTATCTGTGTGAGCATTAGAATGAATACTCTATTGGATCTTTCTGGGGTCACCAAGTAATCACAACTGACAACAATAACTCCACAATTCCCTGAGTCTTCAGTAACAAATAGTTCAGTAATGAAGTACTACAAATCAAATATCTTCTACTGATATAGTTTCTTATTATTCTCCTCTTCATTATTAAAAACTTTCAGTCTTTGAAAGCACTAGAAACTACACTTTCAGTAAGTCCAAGGTCTATTATATAATTATCTGGAACTGACAAATACATAATATAATCAATGGCATAAACAATAAAGGGATTTTTATGATAACAAGTTTCATTTCAAATCTAATGCTGACCTTAAACTAGATCCTTCATTCTCATTAGACGTGAATTTAAATAAGGTACAAAGTTTTACCTGAATGTTTTATTCCATTCTTATTAAGCTTTATAAAATGAGGAAAGAGTAGAGCATAAAAGTTCAATATTTGCTGTCTCCTGTTTTGAAGAAAATGATGTTCATGAAAATCAAGAAAATCCAGCCCCCAAAATAAGTTTTAGAGTTGTACCACTACAATCCTGAAATACATAAAACAATTGAATTCTAAAATGACATTTTATATTGCCAGTCATGTCGAATTTGAGACCAGAAAAATGAGAAGGCAGAGGTCAGACATTGTATATCTGCCTGACAGAAGAGACATGCTCTCAGGAGCAGTGTGTGTCAACCAAGAGGCGAGGGGCCTTAGGAACACTTTGCTGATGGGGCTGTTTTCGTGTCTACCCACTATTCTTGTTCATGATTCACTCTGTTGGCTGTCTTTGGGGAAACTGCTTTCTCCTTTGAAGTCTTCATGGAGCTCACCTTACTCAGATGTTGACTTCCACTGAGATTTTGCTGTTGTTGTTCATCAAACCAGGGTTTCACTCATAATAAACACTCATTCTGCCTTTGAGTTACTTCTCCAACCACTCCACCAAGTTTTAGTGATGGCAATTCTTAATATGCTATGTGCCTATGTTCTTCTTCACACCTATCCTGAGAAAGAAGTCCTAACATCTGGGATGGTGAACTGAAAAAAGATGATGTGCTTTGTTAATGCCCGGAGTAACTAATGGTAATCTGCAAGGCTTGGTATTTATCCATGACTGATCCCAAAATGGATGATAAAACCTAACCAGCAAAACACTCTTGAAAGAAACTGATGGTATTTTTAGATGCCTTTTGTGTGTGTGTGTGTGTGTGTGTGTGTGTGTGTGTGTGTGTGTGTGAGAGAGGTCAGGAGCCAGCCTCCTATGTCATTTCTCAGGTGCCATCTTCCTTTTTTAAATACCTAAATCTTAACATATAATGATGTCATTTCCCTCCATTCCCTATCGTTCCTCCAGTTTTTGATATTATATTTTCCAGTACCTCCTAAACTCTTGGGCTCTCTTCCTTCCTAGTTGGAGAGAGAGAAAGACAGAGAGACACATAGAGAGACACAGAGAGACACACAGAGAGACACAGAGATAAAATCTGCTAAGTATTTTCAGTGTTGCATGTACTTGATTTCAGGGTCATCTTGGTATTGGTTCATCAATTATAAGGCTCCTCCATGGGGAGACTAAGATTCCATTCTCAATATCCGTTAGTTGTCTGTAGTTTTTGTCTGGGAGTGAGCCCTATGATAGCCTCCCTTACTGCTGATTTTGTCATGTATTCTTTGGTAGCCATAGTTTTGACGTGTCATGGAAAAGGCTTCCCTGCCACTTATAAAAATCAGGATCTCACTGATTTTTCTGGAACAGTCTCTTACAATCTTTCTACCTTTTTTTTCCACAGTGTTCACTAGGCCTTGTAAGTGTAGGAATTCTGCTGAAGATATATTCATTGGGGCTTGGAAGTCCATGATCCCTTGTTCTCTGCATTTGACCAGTTGTGGGTATCTATAATGATCTCTGTCTATGGCAAAAGAAGCTTCTTTAGTGAGGGTTGGAGACTATTCTCATCTGTGGACATAAGGATAACTACATGGAACAAAATTAGGAGTTGTACCATTTTAGGAAAATGATGGCCACCAGTTTCTCGCTAAGATCCTTGACCTCACTAGAGCTTGCTTGATTTCCAGTACCAAGCATGATATTCCTCCCACTGGGTGAGCCTTAAGTCTGATTAGGCAGTTGCCGGCTGTCACCAAGATGGGAGTGCCACTATTAAGCCTTTAAGATTACAGTACCATGCTGGTCATTCTGTGGTTCATAGACGCATAGGTGGTTAGTATTACTGTCTGCCTCTCTCCCTTGTAAGTACTTTCCACTTCTATAAAAGCTAGTCTTCAGGAGGAGGCTTTCAGGTTATAACAGCTTGTATCCTCTGTGTCCTCTCTCCAAAGTCCATGTTGTTCTCAGCAAAAGAAACTCACCTTCAATCTCTGGAAGGCAACTTAAGGCAATGACAATAGTCTATAGTTTTGGAAGTCTTTTTGCCTCTTCTGAACAACTCAAAGAGGGTTTCCTGTGCCCAGTACAGAGCATTTTTATTAGATAGTCTATGACTCTTGGGGGAGCATTATCACCCTAAGAGGTTTAACTCCATTTAAAATATTTATACTTATTTCACTTTGTACCAATCTTCTTCCTTTCTTGAGGCAAGATCATTCATGGGCTTAGAGCTTACCGAGTCAATTATATTGGTTATTCAGAGAGTCCTGAATAACCACCCATCTAAACCTTGACAGTGCTGGGATTATAAGCATGTCCTGAATTTTTTTATATATCCCTTGTGGATAGAACTCAGGTACCCATGAGTGTGTGGCAAATATTTTACTGAGCTATTTTCAGAGTCTACTTTCATGTTTGGCTAAGAAAACCTAATACAGTACTAGCAGTCTTGCTTCTAGTTAACACGGTATGTGAGTGCTGATCAATACATCATGACAAGGAAAAATGAGAAAGAGGGTTGTTTTGGGGAAGGAAGAAACAAAACTTTAATTTCCCTTGGGCCATAATTTGTCTATATAAGCATCCCCAAACACAAGTTATTAATCATGCTCACTCCATGTTAATAAGATTGATAAATATAAATTCAGTGCACACAACAGTTAAAATTTATAATCTTGGAATACCACCCATAGAAGCAAAAAGACCTATAATATGTCTTATATAACTAAGTATATTTAAGAGATAAGATAGAGAGATGATAGATAGATAGATAGATAGATAGATAGATAGATAGATAGATGATTGATAGATAGATAGATAGATAGATAGATAGATAGATAGATGATAGATAGATAGATAGATAGATAGATAGATAGACAGATAGATAAATAATAGGTGGTGAATTGGTTCCAAGAAACTGTAAGACACCAAAATCTACTGGTGTTCAAGTGCCCTCTCTAAAGTGAAACAATGTTTGCAAATATCTTATATATACTTTTTATGTTTTTATTTAATTTTTTACCATTTTATTGAGATATATATTTTTCCTCTACTACCCTCCCTTCTTCTCTCTTCCCCTTCTACCCTCTTCCATGGTCCCTATGCTCACAGTTCACTCAGGAGATCTTATCTGTTTTATTTCCCCTCTAGACTAGATCCATGTATGTTTCTCTTAGGGTCCTCATTGTTGTCTGGGTTCTCTGGTAGTGAGAATTGTAGACATATTTTCTTTGCTTTACGTTTAAACGCCACTTATGAGTGAGTACGTATGATATTTGCCTTTCTGGATCTGGGTTACCTCACTCAATATGATGTTTTCTAGATCCATACATTTTCTCATAAATTTCAAGATGTCATTACTTTTTTCTACTGTGTTGTACTCAATTATGTATATGGACCACATTTTCCTCATCCATTCTTTTGTCAAGGGACATTTAGATTATTTACACATTCTGGCTATGATGAATAATGCTGCTATGAACATAGTTGAGCCTATGTGCTTGTGGTATGATTGAGCATCCTTTGGGTGTATAACCAAAAGTGGAATTGTAGGTTGTTTTCTAATTGTCTGAGAAATTGCCATACTGATATCCAAAGGGGTTGTACAGTCTGCACTCCCACAAACAATGGAGGAATGTTCCCTGACCCCACATCCTCTCCAGCATAAGTTGTCATCAGTGTTTTTGATCTTGGCCATCCTTACAGATGTAGGAGGGATTCTCACAGTTGTTTTGATTTGCATTTTCCTAATGGCTAAGGATGTTGAACATTTTCTTAAGTGTCTTTCAAGCATTTTAGATTCCTCTGTTGAGGGTGCTCTATTTAGTTCTGTACCCCGTTTTTTATTAGATTATTTGTTCTTTTGATGACCAATTTCTTGAGTTCTTTGTATGTTTTGGAATATAGTCCTCTGTCCAATGTGAGATTTAGTGAAGATCTATTCACATTCTGTAGGCTGCCATTTTGTCTTATTGATCATGTCCTTTGCTTTAGAGAAGCTTCTCAGGTTTAGGAGGTCCCATTTTTTAATATCTGAGTGTCTGTGCTACTGGGGTTATATTTAGAAAGTGGTCTCCTGTTCCAATGTGTTCAAGTGTACTTCCACTTTCTCTTCTATGAGGTTCAGAATGGTTGGTTTTATGTTAAGGTCTTTGATTAAATTGGACTTTCGGTGTGTGCATGACAATAGATATGGATCTATTTTCATTCTTCTACATGTTGATATCCAGTTATGCAAGCACCATTTGTTGAATATGCTTTATTTTTTCCACTTTTTTTTTGTCAAATCAAGTGTTCGTAGGTGTGTGGATTGGTATCTGAGTCTTCGATTCCGTTCCATTGGTCCTCCTATCTGTTTTTATGCCAATACCAGGATGTTTTCAGTGCTACGGCTCTGTAGTAGAGTTTGAAATCAGAGACTGTGATGCCTCCAGAAGTTCCTCTATTGTACAAAATTGTTTTGGATGTCCTGGGTTTTTTGCCTTTTCATATAAAGTTGAGTTCTTCTTTTGAGGTCTGTAAAGAATTTTGTTGGGATTTTGATGGGCATTGCTTTGAATCTGTAGATTTCTTTTGGTAAGACTGCCATTTTTACTATGTTAATTCTACCTACCAAAGAGCATGGGAGATCTTTCCATTTTCTGCTGTATTCTTCAACTTTTTTTCTCCAAATAGTTAAATTTCTTGTCATATAAGTCTTCCACTTGTTTGGTTAGGTCTACTCCGAGATATTTTATGTTACTTGTGGCTATTCTGAAGGGTGATGTTTCTTTGATTTCTTTCTCGGCCCACATATTCTAAATGACTTATACAATACTTATGATAACAAATAAAATGTAAGTGCTATGGAAATACTTGCTGTACTTCATTGTTTAGGGCACAGTTCAAAGACCAATGTGTATATCTATTCATACTTTTCTTAGGTATTTTTTTTCAATTTTTATTTATTAATTTTATAAAAAGTTTCCACCTCCTCCCAGCCTCCCATTTCCCTCCCCCTCCCCCCACTCTTATCCCCCTCCCCCCACTCCTCTCCCCCTCCCTCTCCAATCCAAAGAGCAGTCAGGGTTCTCTGCCCTGTGGAAAGTCCAAGGTCCTTCCCCCTCCGTCCATGTCTAGGAAGGTGAACATCCAAACTGGCTAG
>NW_026067937.1:8459296-8470055 GCF_014885135.2 Alexandromys fortis | reverse complement strand
ACTTTCTTCATCCATTCTTCCATTGAAGGGCATCTAGGTTGTTTCCAGGTTCTGGCTATTACAAATAATACTGCTATGAACATAGTTGAACAAATGCTTTTGTCATATGATAGGGCATCTCTTGGGTATATTCCCAAGAGTGGTATTGTTGGGTCCAGGGGTAGGTTGATCCCGAATTTCCTGAGAAACCGAAACACTGATTTCCAAAGTGGTTGCACAAGATTGCATTCCCATGAGCAATGGATGAGGGTACCCCTTCCTCCACAGCCTCTCCAGCAAAGGTCTTAGGTATTTTTAAATATTTATTTTATTTATGTGTGTATGTGACTGTGGGTGTGTTACTGTGAGTGTGTGTGAGCAAGAGTATGAGTGTGAGAGTGGGTACGAGTGGGTGTGAATGGGTGTGTGAGTGTATGAATGTGAGAGGAGATGAGAGTGTTTGTGTTTATTTGCATTTGTGTGTGTGCCACTTGTGTGCCAGAAGAAGGCATCAGATAATCAGATAACCTGGATTTGCAGGCAGTAATCAGCTGCTGAATATAGGTGCTTGGAACTGAACTCAGGTTTTCTAGAAGAATAGAAAGGTTTTTATGCACTTAACAAACAACCCAATGCCCTTTTGCTGAATATCATTATCTACAGTTGTTTTGCTCCACATATTCAGAACTCGCAGATAACTGGGACCACCTATATATTCATCTGTATATGTAGATATAACACGTTCTTGGAAGTTATCTTTATGAAAGGCATTAAATACAATATAAGTAATCAAATACATGAACTATGTACATTAAACTAAAGAGAAGCATTACCACAAAGACACATTGATTCTTGGCTAATTACTTTCCAAAAAATATTTTGAAGGAATTAATTCAAAATGTCCACACAATTGCTCACAGGAACAATGCAGGATTCCAAAGTTTTTAGAAGTAAGTAAATTATCAAATGCTGTTGAAAAATTCTGAAGGTAAATCAATGTAGAAAGCTTGCTTTTACCTTCAGAAGTTATTATGGAGTTAAGATGTTTGCTTTAGAACATGAGAAACTGAGTCCAATACCTAACATCCACATGAAATCCAGACATGGTGGCACATATCTGTTATCCCAGTGCTTCAGGGATGGGAGACAGGATGATCTTCAGGCTTGACGGCCAGCCATTGTCTCAGTTCAGGAAAGAGAGATGTCTCAAAGATAAGACAGAAACAATGAAGACCAACATTGACTTCTAGCTCTATATGCACATGTACCCCCACACATTCATGTACTCCCGCCCCACACAAAGTTATTGCTCCCTGTCACATATTACAATGAAAAATAAATCATGCATAAATTCACTTAAAGTAAAACTTATTTAAATTTTGGAGATTATTTAAACTGAGATAGAAAAAAAATAATTCCTTAACAAACTAAAGTTAAATTTGCATGAAAATAATTGATAAATTTGAAAATATTCAACTTTTTGAAAAGACACTACAACACCTATAAAATCAAAGAGAAGTTTATAGTGTGAATAAGAAAAGCGGACTTATCCCTACAATGGTCTCAAGTATACATTGAAACTTCTAGAAAATTTCTATAAAATAAAGATAGATAAGGATAAAAGGGGATATATACTACTAAAAAGGAAAGGAAAAAAATAAAACTGAAATTGGCAATCTATCCAACTTATCCCTCTGATAAATGAAACAGGACAAATAAAAAATGCCTACAATCCTCACATGTTCCTATTACAATGGCAGAAGTAAATGTCTGATTACAAAAGTGGTGGATGATAGCTATGGTAGGGGACAACTGTAATCACAGTACTTGGGAAACTGAGGCAAGGAAATTGACGCAAGCATAGAGCCAGCCTGTCCCTACACAGAAAGTACATACCAGTGGCAGCTGTAGAGTGAGTCACTGTCTTGAACAATGATAGAAAGCTTTTGTCCTTATTCAGCTCGTGTTTAGTCATATTGATGAGACATTATGGGTGTACCTTCTGACATTCCTCAGAGACACAGACATAAGCAAACTCCCTGATTCTCCAGATCTTAGAATATTTTTATTTACTTGTTTATTCTTCTCTCATATAATACATCCCAGCTTCAGCCTCCTCTCCTTCCTCTCCTCCCAACCACTCCTCCACCTCTCCTTTCCCCAGATCCTCTCCTGTTCCATTTCTTTTCAGTAAAGACCAGGCCTCCTGGTGATGTCAACTGAAGTCAACATAACAAGATACAAAACAAGACTAGGCATATACCCTCCTGTCAAGTCTGGACAAGGCAGTCCAGTGGGAGGAATTGGGTCACATGAACAGGCAAGAAGAGAGTCAGAAACACCTTGCTCTCAATTTCAGGAGTCCAACAAAATCCCCAAGCTAAAGAGCCACAGCATGTATGCAGAGGACCTCGTACAGACCCCTGCAGGCTCCATGGTTGCTTGTGAGTACTGCTTCATTGATTCGGTGGATGGTGTTCTCCCAAGTGTCCTCGACCTCTCTGGCTCCTACAATCCATCCTCTCCCCCTTCTGCAGAGTTCCCAGAGCTCCATCTAATTTTAGCTGCAGGTATCTGCATCTGATCTTTCCTCCCCTCTTCTGCAATGCTCCTTGAGCCTTCAGTGTGGGAATTGTTTTCTAAATATGGATGCTTTTTTAAGGGTAAGTTTCTAGAAGCAGAGTTGCTAGATTACAAATATAGTCTTATAGTTAATTAACTATTTCCCAATTGCTTTCTAATTATATAGCAGAAATGTATGTAAGTCTGTGTCTCTGAGGAATGTCAGATGGTATACCCATAATGTCTCACCAACATGACTGTCTAAACATGAGCTAAACAAGGACAACAGCAATAGATGCCAAAGTAAATGGGGAGAAAATCATGAGTCCTCAACCCTACTCAAAGAACTAGAGATAACTAAAAAATGCTGGGAGTGGGAGAGAGTCTTTCCCAGGGAAGAGGACAACAATTAGTAACACAATACCGAATACCAGCCCTGATTATAAGACATAAGTAACATACAGACTGAGCAGGTTGTACTTAGTAATACATACATATATATTTACATATATTTACAGCAAACTCCCTTATCCTCCAGATATTAGAATCTTTTTAAATGCATTTTATACTTAAATATACATATATATTTGTATCTATGTATATATGTGTGTGTGTGTGTGCGTGTGTAACAACATTTAATGAGGCAAGAGGCCATGAATTTGAAAGGACAAGGAAGAATATGTGGGAAAGTTTGGAGGGAAAAAATGGACGAAGGAAATAATGTAACTATATTAAAGTGTTAAAAATAAAAGAAATAATCAAAAAATAGAAAAGATTGATGGGAAAGATTAGAAAAATAAATGCGTTCACACATCAAAAAGGATGGGGGCAGAAATGATCAATATAGAACTCTTTGTAATTATAAGAAATGAAGAAATGATCATCTGCAATAAGATTTATTCTTTATAAATATAAAGTACATTACAAACCCCATTTCAATTGTAACGTTCATAAAAATATAACACCCACAGCATTTACATCTCCAACTACATGATATGTTTTCATGGACAGCTTTCTTATCAGACATTCCTATGAATCTAAGAAAAATGTTTGTATAAACATTCTAGAACTTTTCTGGAAGTTCAGAAAATTCAGAAAGACAGAAAGCATGAAGAAAATGGTCGGGGACAATAAAGAAGAAATACAAAGGAAAATAACAAGTAACTTACAGATTCTGCAAGTGAGACAAATTTGAAGTTATGAAAAACAACCACAGTAATCAGTGGGAGCATTGAGCACCAGAGGAGCAGGGTTGATTGCCAGTTGGTCCTGGAGATGCCTACAAACCTAGCCCTTGCCCCATCTCATTGTCTATTCCTCAGCAACCAACACCCATGCAATTAAAATGCTTAACTCTCCCTGATTGCAGGCTCCTTCTGATACTTGAGATGGCATGGTGGCGCTGCGAAATTACTGAAGTTTTAAATAGAACAGAAGTTTGGGTTCTGTTTTGTTTATTATTCGAATTTAGATCTTCCTCGCAGATTGAGTTTTTTGGAATCAGATGGTGAAAATGTGTGATGTGTAGAATATTTAAAAGAAGTTGACACCTGGAAAGGCAAAGAAGAGGGAGCTGAGCTGGAAAGCAAGAAAAAAACTGCCAGGTGACTGGTCTCTACCACCCTGCAGGCAGACTACACTTATCTACTCACTGGATGTCGGGCACGTGGCAAAGATTTGGGAACAAAGCTTTGGGCAAGTAGGCTCAGGAAACCTTCACAGAGCTGACAGAGACTCTGCACACTTCATCCCAGCAAAGCGGGAAATCCATCCCTTCTTGAGAAAGACCTGCAGGGCGCGTGTCGGGCTGCACATCCATCTTAGTTCTACTAAGAAAGAACTTCAGATTCCCATGTAAAAAATAATTAGCAATGTGTGCCTCCTCTTTGTTATCCTGCTGTTGCCCTGGGTTGTGGAAATCCTGCAGCTTTGGATCTGCAGGACTGGCCCCTTCACATGCTCCAGAACACTACAGCCGGTGTGGGTATTGGAATGGGTCAACCCATAACCCTGGTTCTGAGCCTGGGGAGTTGCAGGACTGGTCAGATCAATCCATCCTCTGCTCTCCCTTTTCTTCAGCACCAGGGCGCGCTCCTTGCACTGCCCTGGCTAGCTCACCCCTTGCAGCCATGAGCAGGGGACAGGGCCAGCTTTCCGGTCCCCATCTCCCCTACCTACACCCTCAGAGCCAGTTCTCCTCTCCTGTCCCGGCCTGGCGCAGGGGACACAGGAGCCACAACCGACTAGGGGCAGGGCCAGCTCTCCTGCTCTTATGACCTTTAAGACAGCTCTTCCACCAGCGTCAGCGTTGATGGGTGGGGGAATCTCTCTTCTCCCCATGAAGCCAGATCCCAGTAAAAGCCCAGCATCAATAGTGCAGCAGAAACTAGAGGCCTCGAATCAGGCCAATGACTCTTTGCAATGGACATTTACAAGTACCGATCAAAAGGGTTTACTGTGTGACTCACTATGGCACTCCATAGCTTCCATTATGAGAGTTTCCCATTACTGTATTTTATTTTATTTTATTTTTTGTTTTTACTCTTAAATTTCATGGCGGCAGTGGAGGGATGCTGCAAGGGCAGAGGGTGGATACACAGGAGCGGGAAATGAGTGGGATAGAGATGTATGATGTGAAAGGCACAAAGAATAAATAAAAAGAAAGTTAAAAGTGACAACAAGAACAACAATAATAACGTGTGCCGCAGTTTCATTTATTAAATGTGCCATCTAGGCAAGATGAATTGAGTTCATCAGTCTTCAAATGGACTTGGTTTCTGCTTTGTGAAATAGGAAAACCATGTTACTAAACTTTGAACACTACCACCCCCCGCCCCCCAAAAAAAGAAATTATTCTAGATTGGGATTTCTATGGGATTCATCTTTCCTCACCTTTAAAGTTAAGGGCCTGGGAAGTCATCTGCAGACTTAATTAGTCATAGCGGCTGGCACTTGAGCTTTTCCTACACCAGGGCACTGTGCTAAACTAATTATGTCTCCTCATTTCATCCATACAGCCCCGCTGTACTTACTGTCTTATTGTCATTCCGCAGACACAGTGTGAGATTCACAGTGATAAGACCATCGGCAAAGGTCTCATATGTATGTCTAATACTTTAAAGATACATAACGTGTACATAGGCACTCCTGATTCCACAGCCTGCAAATGGAAGTCAGCTACACCTAGTGAAGGTTTTCTTTCTAATTAGCAGGATGTCTTCTAGAAGATGTCTAGGTTATTTTTAAAGACTTCTGCCACAAGACTGCAGTTTCAAATGATAACTGAAATCCACATTTGAAAATGATCATGATTCACTAGCTCCCCTCTCTTAGCTATTTTCTGTATATTTGAGGTAAACTTCCATGACAAGCAGGCAACTTCTGGACATGGCCTTTTGAAAGATCTCATCCACTACCAATAGGAACTCATAAAGTGAGGTTGGATTGTAAGGGCATCCATATGCAGATAATTGATTCTGCAGATGAACATTAAAATCCTTGCTGCTAAACTAAAAACCCAAACCTCTCTGAGCATCAGCTCCAATTGTTGACAGAATATATGGTTATCCTCTCTTGGCTTCCTTCCAGACTCCTCTGACCTGACCTCTGCTTCGTCCTTACTGCTGCAGTGTCTGGTTAAATGTATTCCCTTGACTCAGAGATGTTAGCTCCTAGTGGTCCTGCTGACAGCCACCACAGTTGACTCTGCTCTGATGAACTGGTCCAGGGTAGATTCAAATTCAAGTTGAAATAATAGTACTCAGGATAGGTCCTCTAGCTCTATAATTGGAAAAGAAATGATCATATAGACTGGCAGATATTTACAATTGAGTCATTTTAATGGGATCATTCTAGGAGGAAAAGTCAAAAATTTATACTATGAAGACAGAAAAATAACTTGTTTTAGTCCTTTCTGAAACCCCAGCTCCGTATTTCCTGTATTACTCAATACATTTGAAAAATCATTCCTCAATTCTTTTCATGCCTCATCTCTCCTCAAGGGCATATTACATGCATTCAAATATTTTATTTACATTGTATTACTCAATCATTAAATCTAGATCAGCAGGTTGGAACTCTGGGTAGGTTTTGCCTCATCACAGATGTGAGTCAACCTCACATACAAGAGGGAACAGTCAGATTACAAACCCATTATCAGTAATCTGCAGCTTGAATGTAGACTGTCCTTTCAGATAGCCAGGTTTAACATCTCCTGAAATGACTGGCACCAAAAGGGTCTCAGCAAGACTCATCAATTAACTTTCGTTTGTTTAAGTTTTTGTTTGTTTGTTTGTTGAGTCCTCTAAGCCTTCTTCCAAATGCCAATCATTATGTTTTATCGATGAACTTTCGACCATCAGTTCATAACCATCGTCTCTCTAGTTTTTGCTGCACCAACATGAAGTCTCATTCATCACTCCTTTTTAATTTCTTTTATTCTCTCATATTTTACATCCCAAATGAAGTTTCCCCTCCCTCCTCTCCTCCCAGTCCTTCTCACCACCACCTCTACCCCAGTCCACTTCCTCACTGTTTCCCTTCAGAAAAGGGCAGACCTCCCAGAGATATTAATCAAACCTGGCATATAAAGTTGTAATATGACTAGGCACCTCCCCTCATATTAAGGCTGTGCAAAGCAACCCAGTAGGAGGAAAGGTGTCCCTAAATCAGGCAAAGGTGTCAGAGAAAGTCTGCATATATATTATGATTGTGCAGCTTGGTTTTCTTGTGAGACTCACCCACTACTCTTTCCTTCAAAGACTTTTACCTTTCATGACCATCTCTGGAGAAACACACTGTAGTTAGAAT
This sequence comes from Alexandromys fortis, assembly GCF_014885135.2. NCBI lineage: Eukaryota > Metazoa > Chordata > Mammalia > Rodentia > Cricetidae > Alexandromys > Alexandromys fortis. The sequence continues at coordinate 8,462,705 of NW_026067937.1, read as the reverse complement.
AGAGAGAGTGGGTTGTCTTGATTATCACCAAAACTTCTTCAACTTTGTAATTGGGAGAGAAGACCAAAGTTTGCATGCTGAATGAGGACAAGAGGAGAAGGAATGATAGATCGTCCTAAAAATCTCACTGATGAGGTTAGAATACATTAATACAAGGACAGTAAAAAAAGCATAGAAAGGTTTTAGACCTTCAACCTCCATAACCTAGCTACTTCAGCTTTAATTGTGACCCCATGATAGACTCTCTAAGAATCAAATGGGAGCAGGACCTGACATAGAGTAAACATTTAATAAGTGTTATATGTTATCATAATGGCAATGTTTATATTGCAAATTGTTTTAAAATATCATGTCACACGGAGCTGAGGATGAAGTTCCAATTCAATGGAGTATAGAACAAATTTTGAACTCAGCCACCCATGCAAATCAGTGGTGGTGGAAAGTAGCAAACAGAACAGCAGTGTGAATGCCAAGAAAAGAAGCACTGCTCAAAGACAGAGAAGGTTCCATCAGATTAGCAGACTTCCTCAGACAACAAGTACATGCGAGCAAGACACGGGACCAGAAATGATTTACTGCTGAAACTGGCACAGCAGGCACTTTTTAATTAGGAGAATTAGGAGGTGCTTAAAGCTGGCTTCGTGAGAAGAGTTTAATTACTGTCTTTGAAACTACAACCCATAAGTCAAGAAGAGGCAGTTCAGCACAAATGTAGCCTTCAGTTTGGGTCTAATCCTGAGTTGGGTTGAGTTAAGCCATTATAATACAAGGCTAAGCCTTGAATGTGTTCCAGACTTTCTCATCACCACATCGTCTTGGATGCATCCCAGGAGAATGCACTTCAGGACTGCTGGCTACCTGCATCACCTCCCTTGTCAGCTGATCATTTTTCCTTCCATGTACTCAGAGAACAGAACAAGAGAGCACACTGAGAGCCAAGCAGCAGCAGCCAGCCTTTGGCAGCTCTTCCTGGAACCACATTAAAATGATCCAGACATTAGCCAGGATGCTTAGTTGAGAGAGAGCTCACCCACTCACATGGACTTATGCATCAGAAGGAAATGATTGGTACAGTCTACTTCCTATCTTCAATTTAATTTTTTACACTTATTCCTTTAGTATGTGTTTATGTGTATATGTGTGCATGCATACACACACACACACACACACATACACATGTATAAGAGGACAAATTTTGGAGCTGGCTCTCTCATTCCACCATGTGGATTGAATGGATCAAACTCAGTACATTAGTCATGTAAATGAATTCTGTAATCTATTTTTAAGACTATGTCTATTCTTTTTTATTAGTAGTTTTTCCCACTTCCCCAGCTCCTCCCTACCTCCCCATCCAACTCTTTCTGCCTCTCTTTATAAAGCAAATAAGAAAGTAAACAAAAGAAAGAAAGAAAAGAAAAGAAAAAAGAAAGGAAGGAAGGAAGGAAGCACACAGAGAGACAAACACAAGCAAAACCCACAAAAACACTTCAGTCAGAAACCATGATATACAAGCAAAACACCAGTAAGAAAAAATTCCCAAACAAAGCAATATGAGACAAAACATGTACAAAAATACCCTTGGGTTGATTTTATATTTGCCATCTATTCTTATTTTGAGGAGTCTATTGATTTTGTTTTCTTTTCTCTTTAAAATGGCAATGCTCTAACTGTAAGAGAACCCGCAGGTGGCAAATCAGTATTCTATCCAAAGTATCTACTTAGTAACTAAAGATTGGTCCAGCTACATATTTTGAGAATTCCCAGATAATTCAAATATTCAGTGAAATTTATCACCACAATTTAGGTAGTTTTCATATGATTGTCTTGGTTGCAAATACAGAGAGCTTTTTAACACAGGAACGTAGTAGTAAGAGTCTCAAAATATTGTGCATGTGACATTATTTAAAAAGATATGTATTTAGCAATTTGCAAAAACCTAGAGAGTGAAGATTTGTGCAAAGAGCTAGAAAGATTCCTCTTTGGGTTAAAGACACTTGCCACCCAAGCCTAATGACCAAAGATCAGTCCCTAAGAACCACATAGGTGAGAGGAAAACCCAACTGTACAAATTTCCCTGATCTACACAGGAGCACTGAGTACTCCTACACACCCCAGGACCTACACACACACACACACCACCACCACCAACAACAACAAGAACAACAACAACAACAACTAAATGTAATAGAAAAAATTTTTTAAAGTCATAAATACTTTGTTGACTCCCCAAGGGAGGTCTTATCCCCTCTGAGAATGGATGGGAGATGGGATGGGGTGAGCTAGGGACAGAAGAAGCAGGGAGGAGGAACTAGGGCTGGAAAATAAAATGAAAAAAAAAACTTTTAACAAAATACAAACAGAAAAAGTCATATAGGAGGAGTTAGCACATACTAAGCTAGGTACAGTGGTTAGTAAGGATGTTGCAATGCTTGCCCAGTGCTGTCAGGCCTTTTAATTTTTTAATTGTTTTATTAATCAATTTTATTATTTTACATACTGACCACAGTATCCCTCTCCTTCTTTTCCTTCCACCCCATCCCTCCTCCTACTTCATTACTATCTACCCCTATCCACTTCCCCATCTCCATTCAGAAAGGGGCAGGCCTCCCATGGGTATCAACAAAGCTGACACACCTCTCTGAGGTAGAACCAAGTTCCTCCCTTATATCAAGACTGCATGAGGCAACACAGGATGGGGAATAAATTAAAAAAAAAAAAAAAAAAAAAACAGTTCCAGCTCCATAGTCAGGTGCTAATCCCACTGCTGGCACTCAGACAAACAGACCAAGCTACACAAATGTCATATACATGCAGAGGGCCTAGGTCTGTGCCGTGCATGTTCACAAGCTGTCGATGCAGAGTCCGTGAGCTCCCACGAGCTCAGGTCACTGTCTGTGCTGTTGGGTCTGCTGCCATCCATTTAATCTTTAAAGAACGTCTGAAATGTCTGGCTTATGTCTCAAAGAGACCTGTTAGGGTTTATGGGTCAGATGGTCTAGCCATGGTCTGACTTGATATTATCAGTGCAAATCACCTCTAAATGGATACCGTCTTTGGACATGCTGACTTTAATTTTTATTTTATCTTATGTATTTTTTAATTAATTTATTTATTTATTAAAGATTTCTGTCTCTTCCCCACCGCTGCCTCCCTTTTCCCTCCCCCTCCCCAACCAAGTCCCCCTCCCTCGTCAGCCCAAAAAGCAATCAGGGTTCTCTGCCCTGTGGGAAGTCCAAGGACCACCCACCTCCATCCAGGTCTAGTAAGGTGAGCATCCACGAAACTGCCTAGGCTCCCACGAAACCAATAGGTCCAGTAGAATCAAAAACCCGTTGCCATTGTTCTTGAGGTCTCAGTAGTCCTCCTTGTCCGCTATGTTCAGCGAGACCAGTTTTGACCCAGGCTTTTT
>NW_026067937.1:8407600-8458599 GCF_014885135.2 Alexandromys fortis | reverse complement strand
TACCCATGGACCCAGCAATACCACTCTTGGGAATATACCCAAGAGAGGCCTTATCACACAACAAAAGTATATGCTCTACTATGTTCATAGCAGCATTGTTTGTAATAGCCAGAACCTGGAAACAACCTAGATGCCCTTCAATGGAAGAATGGATGAAGAAAGTATGGAATATATACATATTAGAGTACTACTCAGCAGTAAAAAAACAAGGACTTCTTGAAGTTTGCAGGCAAATGGATGGAAATAGAAAACACCATCCTGAGTGAGGTAAGCCAGACTCAAAAAGAGGAACATGGGATGTGCTCACTCATATCTTATGTGTTTATTTGGTACGTCTGCGTGTTTCTGGCTTTGTGCCCATGCTGCAGCACATGTGTGGAGATCAGAGAAACACTTGCAGGAGCCAGTTATCTCTTTTGACCATGTGGGTCTCAGACATGGAACTTAGGTCACTGGGCCTGGTGACAGATGTCTTTCCCTGCTGAGCCATCTCTTCAGCCATGGAGCAGCCAAATCACCAAAAATCACCCATTGTCAAAAGCCAGAAAAGCAGCATTGAAAGTTTGGTGTGGTGCATTTCTTAAACCAGAAAGCTAGATTTTGGTAAATGAAATTATAGAAAAGTATTAACTCATTAATTTTCTCCGCAATAGCATAGTCTTTACTCTTAGATTGTGACTGTTCGGTCCCTGGGCAATCGAGCAATGACTGTAAAAAGGACAGCTTAGATGAGGTCTGATGACCTCCCATGCCCCAGCTGCCCTGACATTCTCTCAAGTAGAACTTACAACGTCTATGACCAATGCTCTTCTTAATATGAATGTCTTCCAAGACCATGTGGGATTGCTCATCCAATCAGGACACTTGTGAGAAAAGGAATTTGAAGTAAGGAACTTCCTAGAACGTGTTCTGACACATGCAAAAGACATTTTCAATGTTGCAGGCTTCCCATTTCATCACATACTAATATTTTCTTCACATTACTTTTAAATTGTGGTAAATTCCTACATCAAAGAAAACAGCGTGTCCTCCTTTCAATGGGGAGTTTCTATTTCTATACCAGACCTTCCCACTGGGTGCACTGGAAAGAGGAAAAATAGCCCTGACCAGTCCGCCTGCTACCAGGTCAGGGTAGAATTGTGGTTTTCCTGCAAATAAAAAGATGACCAAAACCTCTCTAATAAAAAGAATGATCCCCAGAGTCCACAGGGATTACAGAAACTGTGAAGTTCCAGAAAGAAAATACAGCCTGCCAAGGATATCTAGAGCTCTGAGGATAAATCGTAATTAAACTTGTAATAGCACTAATGACTCAGTGCTTCCATGCATAATCTTATTTAATCTTTGCTCTCACTCTTGAAAGAGAGCATTATCATCTCATTGTTGAACATCGGTAAATGAAGCATAGTGAGACCCTAATGTGAGGGCAGTTTAGAGGCAAAGACTCAAGTCCGTGCCCTCACTCTTGTAGTTACTCACTGAGAAGGATATTTTTTCCCTACAAGGAACATCTTTTGTAAGCATTAAATTAAATAGGTTATGTTGGCATATAGAAAACTCTTAACTGCCAAAAAAAATATAAATTTGAAATTTGACTGTTGCTTAAGTCTTGCCCTTAGTCGCTTTGTTTCAGATTCTGTCAGAATCATTTCACTACATGGAAATACACCACTTGCTCCACTGGCTCGATCAGAGTATCTTTAACCCAATCAGTGAACCAGACATGTGGCTCTTTAGAGGGGATTTACTGATTCTATTTACTTATTGGATTTTGATGAATGTCTTGATCTGTGACATGAAAATTGCCTGATCCTCAAGAAGGCCATACCTGACTGTATCAGATCATGACCCAATGGCCTAACATTGAAATACGTGCTCTTCTGCTCTGTGAGACAGATATGCAGTTCTGCTGTGTTGTGACAAATGTGTTGACGCGAGTTTCTGACCCTGTGGCTTAATATCTTAGGACTATCTTGTTTAGGAAGATTTACCGAGGCTGTTTCTATTGTGTTTGTTTGTATAAATTTATTAGAAGGCCATCCTATGGTTGACTTCTGGCAAATTTTAATGATCAAGAGGGAACAAGGTCACTGAAGACCAACTGGGACCTAAGCTCACAATTGCCATATCATCACTTTGATTGCATTCTATTGACCAAAGAAGTCACAAGGCCAACTTTTATCCACAAAGGAATATATTACACCACAACCTCATTATTGAAGCTGTACATTCAGAAATCAAGCATTATTAGCAAATGGAAAGAGAAGATTCTTTTTTCAGACTGGTAGAAAGCATTTAAAATACTTTCTATTTTTATTAGTATATGTTTTGGTCACTGTTCTATTGCTATGAAGAGACACCATGACTATAGTGACCCTTACAAAAAGGAAGTATTTAATTGAGCCTTGCTTATAGTTTCAGAGGTTCAGTTTATCATTATCACAGTGGGAAAAATGGTATCAACCAGGCTGACTTAGCACTGGAAAGGTAACTGAGAGTTCTTTATCTTGATTGGCCGGCAGTGGAGAGAGAGAGACCCTGGGTCTGGTTTGGGCTTTTGAAACATCAAAGCCCATCCCCAGTGACACACTTCCACCAACATGGCCACACCTACTCCAACAAGGTCATACCTCCTAATTCTTCTCAAGGAAGGCCATTCCTTAATGACTAAGCATCCAAACATATGAGCCTATGGGGACCATTCTTATTCAAACCACCACAATATATAATCACTATGTTTTACACTGTTTTTTCTAATATTTTAATGTAGGAATTTGTTAACTGTAAACTTTCTTTTTAGGAATTATTTTCTTGTATACATAGATCTGGGTATACTGTGGTTTTACTTTGCATTTTATTGTAAGAATTTTATATTTGCTTAATTTTTTGACCCATTCATCAATCTAAGTGAACTGTTGCATCTCCATGAGTTCACATTTGCTTTGCAGTTTCTATTGCTGTAAATTTCTTTTATTATTCTAGGGTGGTTAAACAAACTAGAATATATAGTGCCTGTTTATCTATATTTGTTAAACTTGCATTGTGAGCTATTATACTTTAAAAAAAATACTTTAAAGGTGTGTGTGTGTGTGTGTGTGTGTGTGTGTGTGTGTGTGTGTGTGTACAGGTGCCACTTGAAGCTATGAGAGGCTGTGGTATCTTCTGGAACTGGAGTCAGAGACCTTTGTGAACTGCTTGACGTGGGTATTGGAAACTGAACCTGGGTCCTTTCTAAGAGCAGTACACATTCTTAACCACTAAGCCATCTCTCTAGCACTTTGTTTTGTTTGTTTTAAATACAAGGTATTGCTATGTAACCCAAGGCAAACATTGAACTTACAAGTAAGTATACTCCTTTCTCATCAAAATAGTATTTTCATTCATGAATTTCAAGATACCTGCAATGGATTTTTTTCATGTGTCTCTTTCTGCAGTAATTGTTCTTCTTAAATAAATATGAAAGTGTACTTCAGCTCCTACTTGATGATTAGTATCAAAACCACTGTAATAACTATCTTTAATGGGGGGGTGGGAAAATGGAAGGGTCTCACAATTCATCTGGTGGTTATTTCTATTCCATGAGTAGCTTGAACATATTTTAAGTGGAATTATCAATTATCAACTTTTCCCCTAACCTTGGCATCTCCTTCTTATTTAATGACTTAGTGCCCTAATCCAGAAAGGAATAACAATGTCTATCTGTGATCTCTTAGAGTATCTGGTACATTCTAAGTTTTGAGATTCCTTTAGGTCAGATATTAACCTATACTAGCATACTTAATGAAAAAACATGTTATATGTCAAACCATACCTTCAATAAAATCCAGTTATGAGAATTTAATGCCATAGCATTATAAGATGGTGACATAACCTACTCACAAAAACCTTCAATATCCTGCATAAATCACGTAATCTCTGCTATAAATCTGCCCTTGCATTTCAGGAGGAAATGAGAATTTGTACAAGTTTTTGGGAGCATTATTTGCTAATAGTTTATTTTTTATTAGTATGCTTTCAATCGCAAACATTATTATGGTTCAGTGTGATATATGCTTATGGTTATGTAATTTGAGAAAGGGTCACAAATAGCCCAGGCTAGCTGGGACTCAAAAATTACCTTGAACTTCTGAGAAAAGAATAATGTTATCAATTTCTTCTGTTGAAGATTAACCCTCACAAACTACAGATTTGAGGATACATAAAGTAGACTGTACATTCAGCTTTACATAACTTGGGATAAGCAAATGATAATAAAGTGATTTATCATTTATACTCAAGTATCTCAATAGGAAGTAAACACTGTTAAATCATTTCTTACTCTTGAGCCCCAAATTTTAAGCATCATTACTTTCGCTCTATCCATGCATAAAGTCAGTAAAAATCAGGGAGGTGGAAGCAAAGTGAATGTGGCATTTATATTTTATACCCAGTTTTCCCAAACCAAACAAATAATGAAAACTGTTCATAAAATGGAGTTAAGAAAAATGATGTTTAGCCATTTCAGGCTAGATAAGGATAAGATATGACAAAAAGTAAATAAATGAATGAAACTCTGAAGAACTAGCAAATGAAATCCTAGTAAAGTTTCATATTGGATTTTGTAAGAAGCCAGACACATTCTGTAAGCACTCTACCCTGGGCCCTGATTGGTCTGGTACAAAAAAAAAAAAAAATACAGTTTCCTGGAAAGTTGAAGAGATGTTGGTCTTGGTAGTGAAAAATGACTGAAGTCAAGAAGAGAGGTGCAGAGCCATTTTTCTGCAGTCGCTTAAAGAAATCCAGTCACCTGGCTTCTCTGGTCTTAGACAATGCACTCTCTGATCCTCTACTACTACTACTACTACCTCTACTACTGATATTACTACTGTGTGCATCTCAGCACAGCTTCAGAAAAGCACTGTGTTACAATCCAGTTCCAGACATCTGTATCTAAGCTGTCAGTTTTAAAGGGGACACACAGAGTTCCAAGCACTCCTGTGGTTCTAGGTACTTTTGGACAATCCTGTATCAATTTTAGAGTAATATAAGAAACTGTGCTTCTGATACTTTCAATGTGTTTCCGAATTCTTAAACTTTAAAAGGTGCCACAATTTTGAAACCTTAAGAAACACTTGTTTTGTTCATGAATATGAAATCATCACATTTTTTTCTCTTGTTAAGAAGGTCACTTTGCTTTAATTGTTGGGGAATCAAAACCATCTTCTCTACTTACATCAACAGTCTCAAATGGATACAAGAAAGAATCAAAGAAGGAAGGAAGAAAGAAACAAAGAAAGAAAGAGAGGGAAGGGGGAGGGAGGGAAGAAAGGGATCTATAGTTTTAAAAAGATAGTGCATAATCAAAAGTAGTAGACTGTTTTATTGACCTTTCAATTCTAAAACAGTCAGATATAAAAGAAAATCAAGTTAGTCTCTAATGTTTGAAATTTCAAGATATTGCTTCTGAGATTTGTGAAAAATATATTTTCATCCTTTACTTTACTTTTCAATTGGCCAATTGTGGTTTAGCAAGCAGGTCTCAGTTTAGAGATCACATTTTTCATCAAGTCTGCAGAGAAGTGTTCGTTTTGCCCATTGCATCTCAACTGAGTGCAACTTCACTCCTTCCCCCAATAGATATCCCTTAATTTATAGATATATTGCTGTTTATCAGAGTGTGACAGGAGAATGTTGTTAGCATTTAGTGGACAGTGCCCAGATGCTCTGGTAAGTATTTTATAAGCACAAAGCAGAGCTCCCTAAAAGGAGATACCTGTCTTAAATGTTAATAGATCTTCTATCAATAGATCACATTTTGAAAAATCCCTGTTTAATTCATTAAAGAGTCTGTCAGTTTGTAGTGACCTTATGTCATTTAGGCTCTTGGAACACCAGAGCAAGGCTCGCTCTCTATTGCGTGGTTCTTATGTGCACAGTAATCATTGGGCAAATGGTAAAATTGAAAGGAATGGTTGGCTGAGTCAATACATGCAGTTACTAATTGCGTGTAAGGAAATCTTTAATAAAATATTTTACATTGTCAAGCAAAATACACACATTTTGCTTAAAACCATTATGTGTGCATCGGCAACACAGCTAAGCACACAGGGCATAAATTATCAACCCCATTTTTAGAAAGAATGTGTCAATAGTCAGGGGGTCCAAAAGGCTTGGGAGCTTTAAATGATAATAAATGCTGTAGCACTGCAGGTTTTATAGAAAATCTTTTCTGGTTTGTAATACATTGGGTGCTTAGAAATAACCAGCTCTCTGCCCAATGAATGTTACCATATCTTGTTCATTCTTCCAAAAAGGAGATGTTTACTTGAGGCAATCAGGACTCATAAATCACTCAAATTTGACTAGCAAAAGTATCAGTCTACAACCTCAGAGAAGACAGGAAACTAGGAGAACCCTAAGAGAGGCATACATGGATTTCCAATCTCACAGGAATGCAAAATAGACAAAACCTTCTTAGAAAATCAGCAGAGGACAAGGGGAACAAAGAGGAGAACATGAGGGTTCTGGAAGGCCAAGTTGAGTGAAGGACAGGAGAGGGACAGCAAGGAAAGATATACTTTTTGTTGTTGTAATTAATATAGTTTTTTTTTTACTTAAAAATTTCCACCTCACCCCTCCTCCCATTACCCTTCCCCTCCTCCATCCCCCTCCCCCCATCCGCTTCCCCCTCCCTCTCAAGTCCAAAGAGCAGTCAAGGTTCCCTGGCCTGTGGGAAATCCAAGGTCCTCTCCCCTCCATCCAGGTCTAGGAAGGTGAGCATCCAAACAGACCAGGTTCTCACAAAGCCAGTACATGCAGTAGGATCAAAACCCAGTGCCATTGTCCTTGGCTTCTCAGTCAGCCCTCCTGTCAGCCACGTTCAGAGAGTCTGGTTTGATCATATGCTCCATCAGTCCCAGTCAAGCTTGCTTTGGTGAGCTCCCGTTAGATCAGCCCCACCGTCTCAGTGGGTGTGCAGTCCTGACTTCCTTGCTCATGTTCCCCCTCCTTCTGCTCCTCCTTTGGACCTTGGGAGCTCAGTCCAGTGCTCCAATGTGGGTCTCTGTCTCTAGCTTCATCCATCGCCAGATGAAGGTTCTATGGTGATATGCAAGATATTCATCAGTATGGCTATAGGATAGGGCCATTTCAGGCTCCTCCTCAGCTGTCCAAGTGGATAGAAATAGAAAACACTATTCTGAGTGAGGTAACCCAGACCCAAAAAGATGAATATGGTATGTACTCACTCATAAGTGGATTCTAGCCATAAATAAGGGACATTGAGCCTATAATCCGTGATCCTAGAGAAGCTAAATAAGAAGGTGAACCCAAAGAAAAGCATATAGTTATCCTCCTGGATATTGGAAGGAGACAAGATTGCCAGGCAAAAATTGGAAACTTGGGGGTGGGGGTGGAGGAAGGGGAGAGGGGGAGAAAAAAGTGAGAAGGGGGGGATAGAGAGAGCTTGGGGGAATGGGACGGTTGGCATGGAGGAAGGGTGGATATGGGAGCAGGGAAGTATATATCTTAATTAAGGGAGCCATTTTAGAGTTGGCAAGAGACTTGACTCTAGAGTTGTCCCCAGGTGTCCATGGAAAGATATACTTTGAAAGAGGGAACCATTATAGAGTTAACAAGAAACCAGGCACTAGGGAAATTCCCAGGAATCCACAAGGATGACCCCAGCTAAGAATCTAAGCAATAGTGGAGGGGGTACCTTAACTGCATATCCCCTGTAATCACATTGATGACTACTTTAATTGTCACCATAAAGCCTTCATCCAGTAACTGATAGAAGCAGATGCAGAAATCCGCAGCTAAGCTCTGGGCTGAACTCCTGGAGTCTAGTCATAGAGAGGGAGGAGCCACATTATGAGCAAAAGAACCAAGACCATGATGGGGATAACTACAGAAACAGCTGAGCCAAGTAAGTGGGAACTCATTGACTCTGGGAGTGACAGCTGGGGAACTTGCATAAGACTGAACTAGACCCTATGAATGTGGGAGACAGCTGTGTGGCTTTGGCAGTTTGTGGGGCCACTAGTAGTGGAACCAGTATTTATCCCTAGTGCATTAACTGTCTCTTTGGAGCCCATTCTCTACGGAGGGATACATTGTTCAGCCTAGATACAATGGGGCACGCCTTGGTCCTGCCTCAAGCAATGTGACAGACTTTGTTGATTTCCCCTAGGAGACTTCATGCTCTCTGAGAAGTGGATTGGTGGTGGGGTGGGGACAAGGTAGGAGGAGCAGGAAGACAGGGGGAGAAGGAATTGGGATTGGTATGTAAAACAAGATTGTTTTAAGAAGAAAAAAAAAGAAAAAGAAAGTTACTGACGCCTAAAGGGGTTAGGCTAACAACACAGCGCAACTTTGGGATATTGTGTTACATCTCAGTTCCTTCACAGGTAGCTGAAAGGTACCAGCAGTCCATCTTGGGTAATGGCTAAGACAAACTCATCTTTGTTAAGACCTCAGTTACCTAAATTCCCAGCACACATCGGAATAGAATGTGTAGACATTTGGTTTAAATGCAGAATTTCTGGATCTTGGAGCCCAGCTTATAATTTATGAACTATATTGAGGAAATGCATATCTTAACATCTATATATTTGCTTTCACCCAATATACTAGAAGATAAAGTATATCATAGTTATTCAAGCACAACACAAATCAGAAATCAATATATATACACACATATATATATATATATATATATATATATATATATGGTACTCAAGACAGCAACTGATGTGGATCAACTACCTCATAAATTTATAATCTATCATCCATCATTTATGTATCATCTGTCTATCCATCAGCTGTTTGTCAGCTCTATCCTCATCCTCATCATTTATGCCATTTTTCATGTAAATAAATTTCATAGAAATAAATAAACCACATCACTATATTCCATGTCTCTCATACACTACAAGAGCCTATTTTAAAATATGCACAACTGCTTTGCCCATTTTTCTGAGCACCTATATTTTCACCCCAATGCAATGTTTTATCCAAATCAGTTCTTTTGTTATAAAACAGCCTCATTGCAGGAGGCATAGACACAGTTTTCTCTCCCATTTAATAGGACTGTATTTCAAAGGTTCTTCTGATAACTGTGGTCTAGGTGTTACCTCAAGAAATTTCTCTCCAGTAACTCTGAATCGTTAAAAAAAATATGTAAAGACCCAAACCAAGAAACTAGAAAGCAATAATGAAGTATATTTGTTAACAGTGAAAATTACATGAAGAGATTTAAAAAGTAATTTGTGCTACCTAGACCTTGGAATACATCACTGTGTGTGGTGGTTCCAATTCTATAACACCGCCATGAGAAAGCCTTGCAAACACTGATGAGACAGCAGCTTAGGACAGTGTTAGTTCACAGCCATTGTATCAGAACTGATTCCTCTACGCTGAATATCCTTTGTCCCTTTCCTAAACTGGTGTGATTTCTGGCAACATGGCGTATTCCTTGGCTCAATGATTAAGCACCTCACCTATGGTCAGGATGCTGCTGCTTTTGTGTCTCCTCACATGGGGCTCTTTCCCAAGGGCATAATGGATGGAAAGCCCACCTTTTTCCAACAGGACTTCCTGTTAATTTAACTAACTTTCAGCAGGGACACTGTTTCCAATTAAAGTCGTCTAAGAGTCTGAGCATTTTGACTTCCACGTGTGATTTTTGAAAAGAAATACCTCAGCTTATTCTTTTGGTCTTTTCCAAACCCAAATGTACAGTCATCCCTGTTTATTCTGTGAAGTTTTTGTCAAAACACAGTCCAGAAATGGAGTCATCTGAGAATTCTGAGTGCTTGTGAGAATACTTCAAGAAAACGAGAGAAGAGTCCTGTGACCTCAGTTTCTTCAAATAACAGAATTGTTCTTAGAATTTGTTTTTATGCTCGTCCCAGGTGTAGCAGGGTAAGTTGAAGCTTACTTCAGTTTACCCATTAATGGTGGCTGTTTTTATCCAATTAAATGTTTAAACCACCCTTTATATGCCTGTATAGGAAAAAAACATCTTTTTTTTTTTGCTACATACAGCCTGTCCCTGTGATTGTATACACCTTGAACTCATGAGAACTTTATTCCAGTGACCTTTTTTAACCCTCAAAGTATAAACTTTCTGAGGCTCTGAATAAAGCCAGCTATTGCATGGGACTTTAGTCTGTCTCATGCAATAGCTCAACTCTCCCAGGTCCACTTGTTCTGGAGCAGAGACACTACTCAACTTACTGCCAGTATTTTATTTTTGTCATTAAGTCCCTCATCATTCATTTCTCTGGGTCGTTATCAAAATCTCAAACCACACCATTATACTGCCCATCAACTAAGCTACAGCAAAAGTATTTTCTTGATAATTCAGCATAAAAAAATGGATACTATCTCTATTATTTAGAACTAGTCTCCTAAAAACACAGTGTATTTAAAATAAGAACAGCAACAGTATTCATATGTTAAACTGAGACAATGAGAAGACCAGGCTCTTGAGTGAGTAGTTTTCTCCAAGATTTCAAATCAGTGCAACATCCTGGAAGATGATACTAACAAGCTCTTTATTCTCACACACTCCTCTATGAATTTATCTCATAGTACCTCCTGCCACAGAAACACCAATATTTGTAAAAACATCCTTTGGCACTTTTTAAGCAATGGTAAACTACTGAAAATTATAAATACCTACCATGCATTTCAAGTTAAATTTTAGACAGAGTGATATTTAACCTTCTGGAAAAAACATGTTGCTTCCTAAAATAAAGAACTGAAGAATACTATAGAGAGATATTTTCTTTTTTTATTGAAAAAAAATTCTGCCTCCTCCCAGCCTCCCATTTCCCTTTCCCCCCCTCCCACTCCTCTTTCCCTCCCCCAACTCCTCTCCCCCTTCCTCTCCAGTCCAAAGAGCAGTCAGGGTTCCCTGCCCTGTGGAAAGTCCAAGGTCCTCCCTCCTACATCCAGGTCTAGGAAGGTAAGCATCCAAACTGGCTAGGCTCCCACGAAGCCAGAACATGAAGTAGGATCAAAACCCAGTGCCATTGTCCTTGGCTTCTCATCAGCCCTCATTGTCTGCCATGTTCAGAGAGTCCGGTTTTATCCCATGCTTTTTCAATCCCAGTCCAGCTGGCCTTGGTGAGCCCCCAATAGATCAGCCAAACTGTCTCAGTGGGTTGGTGCACCCCTCGTGGTCCATATTTTCTATTGTTTAAAAAACTATGTAGGCATATGAACACTGCAGACAGAGATATAGATTATGCATATATGTTTTACACTGGATTTGCATTCTGAAGACCAAAGTGTTAATAGTCCTTTCCTAAGAGAATAGACTCAATTAAATGAAACCTCAGGGAACAATTCACCTTTCAGCATTAAATACTTCCACTATTTCTGTTTTGTTACAAGGATTTGTTCTACCTTGGCATAAAAACTAAATTAGACAATTCAGTGACACCTATATTTGTCTATCATAAAGAGACTTTTAAAAAAGAAATTCTCACTGTCTGCCTTTCCAGGCTTGAGCTACATAACATTTTAATTGCCACTTGGTAAAAAAAAAATATATGTAAGTGTAAAATATAGGTACAAAGTAATTCATTTAGATAATCTCAAAGAAAAATGACATTAAAACAAACTTGTGTATAACTGATCATCAGCAGTGGCTTAACAACAGGTGGCAAACTTCAGGCTGCACGGCCAGATCAACTTAAGAAGGAACTGCAGGCCAGCTGTGGAGAGCATCGTCAGCAGCAAACTCCAGATGTTACCTTCACAATCTTCCACAGCTGCAGTCTTCAGGGCCCAAATAATTCCTTCTTTAGAACAGTCAACATCTGGCCAGTGGAGTGGGGCACTATTTCACCTTCAGACACAGCAGTTCTAACAGGCAGCACGTGACCCTGTCACCGTGACAGAGACACTATGGTTTGGCATCACCTGTCATTTTCTGCCCCGTCCCATCCTCTTCCCATTCCCTTCATAGACACCGATCTCAAACCCCAAACTGTACTTCCAGGATATTACTCTGAAATACACCAGAAAATACTGTTTATGCTTCTGTATTTATTATGTCCTTTAACAACACAAGGCAGCATGGTGAGCATCAAGATTGGACTTGCTCATCTGCCACTGGACACGCAATAAAATGAATGGCAACATGTGTGCTCGAGACGGAAATGTTGCTTCCCTCTCTCTTGCTCAATAACCCAAGCAGCTGCATAATAATTCAAAGCTTCTACAGCTCTTCTCCCCATTAGGCAGAAAAGAAAAAATTGAATAAAATATTTTACCAGAAGAGATTCAGGACAAATGAAGACTAGCAAAATGTAAACAATGTGGGAAAAATATTGCACTAAACAAGCAGTTATTTCATTGAGGCATTTCACCAACCACCAATTATTTCATAAAGCGCTGCATATAACATAGACAATAATTTAGAAACACACCTCACCGAATAATTATTCAAGACCATTCAATAAGATTTTACTCAAACTAGCAATTATTTCTTTAACAATAAGGATTTATTCAGAAGGAGTTTGTAAAGCCTGCCCTGAATAGATACACTGCAGAAAACCCACGCATGTACCAGAATCTGTGTTTGAAAGGATTTTAAGAGGGCAAACATCACAGATAGAAATCCTCTTTTTATTGAACAAATCTTTTCATCTCTATTTATTTATTTCTTCATTTTTGCATCAAATATCTATATATCTAAAGTAAGAAATAGTTTGGTGTGTGTATGTATGTGTGTTCACTGTACACCATGTATACATATGCATGAGGTTACTCATCTTAATGTATACATGTTCGTACGGAGGCCAGATGCCAATATTAGGTGCCTTCTTCTGTTGCTCTCCACATTACTGATTTTCAAAAATATTTATTATTGTTAATATATGTGTATGCCTTTTGTCTGAATGTATCCATGTACACCATGTATATGCCCAATGACCTCAAAGGCCAAAAGAAGGCATTAGATCCCCAGAACTGAAATTTCAGGTAGTTCAGTCGTTTTGTAAATACTGACAGCCAAATCCTGGTACTGTGAGAGCAACAGATGCTTGTAACTGCTGAGGTATCTCTCTAGACCCATTTTACTGTATTTTTTAGATAAACTCTCTAAAACCAGAGATTTTTTAAAATTTATTTATTTATTTTTTTATTGAGAAAAGGAAAAAAAAGTTTCTGCCTCCTCCCAGCCTCCCATTTCCCTCCCCCTCCCCCCACTCTTCTCCCCCTCCCCCCACTCCTCTCCCCTCCCTCTCCAATCCAAAGAGCAGTCAGGGTTCCCTGCCCTGTGGAAAGTCCAAGGTCCTCCCCCCTCTGTCATGATGGGGGGGGGGGAACCAGAGATTTTTAAATAAAATGTCTGAACCTGAAACTCACTAACTCAGTTAGGATGCCTGACCTGTTGAAAGAACTCAAGTGATCAATCCCTCTCTGCCTACGTAAGTATTGTGCTCAGCATTTTATATAGATGCTGGAAATCCAAATTAGGACCCCTTTCTTGCTTGTCAAGCATTTTGCTGAGCCATCTCCTGTTCTTGAAAGTAGGAAATATTAGTGATACACATAGATCATTCTTGTTCTAGAAGGGAGTTTTAGAACAATCCAGGAGTGTCCTATGCATAGAAAGATCTCTAGGCTTTTGTCTGAGGAGCTAAGAAAGGCTTCCTCTGCCATTCCTTCCAACTTCATCTGGGAGTCATCACTCTGGTCCCACCTACTCTAGACAATGTTTTCTCTAACTCATCAAATTTGTTTCATATTTCCTTTGTTCTCTCCTGTATTTGTAATTGTTCTTAGCTCATGAGGACCTAAAAATGTTTTTACCTTTTTACCACTGACGTATGCTGTGAATTGATAGAATTTTACACACAAAAACAATAAAAATAGGTCATAAAATGTTTTAATATTATTGCATGATAAATTAATACTTTGAGCATAGTGGACTCTATAAAATATGTGATTCAAATTCATTTACCTAGTGGCTAATATGACTTCTAGAAGAAAAATGCAAGTTGTGTATGTGGCTGTGTGATGATTGAATGATTGAATAAGACCTCTGTTCACACTCTGGTTTCAAGTCACTGTCTGCTTCTATAAAGCTTTGCCTATCTTCCATTTTAAGGAAGACACGCTCCTCTCAGATACCTAGTCATTCTCTCTATATTCCTTTAACACTGTGTGAAGTGAAATTGCACGAGCACTGTGAACAGATTTTTTCCAGTATAGAGCAGTGTGTTGGTAACTGCATACACACCATATACTGGAACACTAGAAGGTTTTCATATCACATGCCTGGAACTTGGTACCCCTTCAACAACTGACCCTCTTCTCCTTCCTTCTAGCTCTTAGGAACCTTCTGTTCCTCTGAATTGGAGCACTTCAAATATTTTTAGATACTCCACATAGTTCATATGACACATTTAAGTAGAATCATGGCTAATGCTTTTCAGTGGCCATCTTGTTTGTCTTAACCATATGTCCCCAAGGTTTGTCAGTGTTGTTGAGTATTGGAAGATGCCTTTGTACAGGTAAAATAATATTCTGCTGTATGTGTGTTCGTTTTTTCTTTGATCAATGTATATATAGGATATTTTCATCCCTGAGCTGTGCTAATGCTACAATAGGGAAAACAGGATTAAAATGGGTTAAAATAGAACTTTAATCATATCTGGAAATCTTACTTCTGAATATTTGTCCAAAAAAATAAAATAACAATGTTGAAGAAATATTTACACACTTAAGTCATTTAATTCTATTCTTAAGACTTATTGTTATTTGAAATTATCTTGCACATTGGCATAGTTGCACCTGCCTATAATTCAAGTGTTTTGGGAACATTAAAAGGAGGATTTGAGGTTCAAAGTTATCCTTGGCTACACAGGGAATTTGACAGCAGACTAGAAGGCAGATTGAGCTACATTAAGATTCTGTCTTAAAAAGAAAAGAAATATCATATTGACTTATTTATTAAATTTTGGTTATCCACATCAGAATATAAACACCTGTAATCCCACTTCACTACTATTAAAATAATGACTGCTACTTAATAACTCTTAAACAACCATTGACCAATCAAGCTAATATGCAAGACAAGGCTAAATAAAGGTTTCTCCCAGTTGACCTGAAAGGACATCAGGAAGCATTTTGGTTGATGGCAGCTGACTATGTTCAGAAACCCAAAGAGTCCATAAGTCTTTCTACCCAGATACCTAATTCTCAAAATTTTGGTCAATGACCCATTTATTCAGAAAAGATTTTGAAATCATTTCTCAGTCCCAGAAACTGTTCTAATCGCCACAGTGCTCAGTCCAACCTGAAGGTAACCCAGACTCTACCACTATAGTGCATACAGTCAAAATAAAGAATCCAACTAGTATCAACAGTGAATGAACAACAGACTATAGATGTGGTGAGTGGTAAGGAGCGGTAAGTAGTTGACAGTAAGAAAAGACTTCTCTGGGAAGTCAATACCTATGATGAGGCCTCATAGTAAGAAGAAGCCCTAGAGGAGTGGTTCTCAACCTTCCTAATGCTGCAACCTATTAATACATTTCCTTATGTTGTGGTGACTCCCCAACCATAACATGTTCTTTTGCTAATTCATAATGATAATTCTGCTATTGTTATGAATTATAATGGAAATATCTGTGTTTTTCAAGGTTTTAGTGAGCCTTGGGAAAAGCTCCTTTAAGCCCCCAAAGGGGTTGTGACCTACAGGTTGAGAACCATTGCCCTAGAGGGTCAAGAGAGAAAGAGGTTCAAAGGCACTGTGGCATGAAATGTATGTGTGTACAGATAGAGTAGCTAGCACAGATGTAGATAATTTTGTGTACATATAACTATAAGCAAAATAATTATAATTGGATGAGTAGAAGTATAAATAAGGACCTTGAATTTTGAGGGTGATGCTATATGAAACTGTGCCAGTCATGGAAGTCAGGAAGACCAGACTAAAATGAATACTGAGCCTTGCATGAAATGTCAGTCACTTTCCAAGTAATACATACATACATACATACATATATATATATTTATTTTATTTAAATACTTGAAAATATTAGTAAAAGAAACATAAGATTATCATGCATCTTACTTTTCAACTTTAAGTACAATTAAGACTTTGATTCTCCCACTTGAAGCGTTTCTTTTCGTATGCACACATGTTCATCTGATTTTTATAGGGCTGAGTACAGGAATTCTTGTGCTTTTTTGAGTCCCTCTAAAAGAAAAGCAAAACCAAAAATTATGGGATACCTATAAACCAATCTTCTTTACTGGATACATATATAAATAAAATTTAGAATATGCTTTTAATTACCAACTCACTCCTAAAATGCAGAAAGTAAAATCACTAGCTTTCACCTCATTTCCACAAAACCGATCTTGTGACAGGAAGGTTTTGATTTAAAAACAAGAGAAGACATTTTTCTTCCTTCCTAATATATGGCCAGACAGTTATTTGAATATTGTGAAGTTTTTCTATAAATAATTAAGTGCATCTGCCAACGCCCCTGGTAAAATACATAAACCGAATATATTTATGGGATGCAGTACCTAGGCTGATTACCATGTGCTCATTCCCTTACCTAATCAGAACTAGTTTGTAATTCAAAACAAATGTCACAGTCCTTAGAGCAAAGGGAAATTAACGAGAGTGAGTAGTCTATAATTTTCGATTTTAAGGAAGCCAGACCAGCTGCTCTCAAACAAGTCATAGTCCCTTATACTGGCCACTTTGGAGATCAAAAGTAAAATATCTTGATAAATGTCTGTGTTGTGTTACACACAAATATGCAAAAGACAGTGTATGGCCAAAAACCTTTCTGTCTTCTGTGGGTTTGAGATAGAGGATTAATGACTGCCACTTTCTCTCGTCCACATAATTTCCCACGCTCCACTCTCCACAGTAGATGGGCTGCACCACCCCTTGACTCTACTTTAGTCACATCAGTGAGCAAATGTGAAGCCAGCAGAAGGTTGGAAAACTGCTTACATATTTCAGTTCATTCTGTTGCCTCTTCCTGATTGCATGAACACATGCTTGAACTAGCTTGCTGGAGCACAGCTGAATAGCTCCAGTCATCCCAGCCAAGACTCTATGAGATCAGCCAAAAGCCAGATGATGCCCAGGTGGGCAAGTAAGCCCAGCCCAGATGCAAAGAACTGCCAACATCAACATCCAGTATCAGCCTTCATGGCCAACCTGCAGACACGTGACCAAAATAAACAGTTTGTTTTAATCCACAAAATTTGGAAGAAATTAGCTACGCAGTATTATGGAGGAAAACATATAAAAATCATATCCTGAAAGAACATATATCTCCTGTAATAACAGTGTTTTCTTACTTAGCAAAGTTAAAATATATTAGAAAAAAACCTACTAGCATATGCTTCTAGTCATAGAACCTGGAAGATAAAGCAAGAAGATCAAAAATTTGAGGCCAGGCTAAGCTACACACTGAGTCCCTGTCTCAAAAGCGTTACAAAATCAGTGCAAGAATTGTTTGCTTGGTTTTTGTTTTTGTTTGTTTTTTTTTTTGGGACAGGGTTTCTCTGTAGCTTTGGAGCCTATACTGGAACCAGCTCTTGTAAACCAGGCTGGCCTTATACTCACAGAGATCCAATGGCCTCTGCCGCCTGAGTGCTGGGGTTAAAAGGGTGCGCCACTACCACTTGGCAAAATAAGTAAAATATTTAAAACAAAGAAGCCAAAATGAAAATACAGAATTAAAAACATCTGAATGATGTATAATGTGAGACTACAAAGAAAAATCTTTAAACAAACAGGAAACCCACTAACACAGTAATGTTAAAATCTAACTGGTATTATAACTGTTACCTATAATAATTGCAAAAGAGCCAAACAAAAAAGAAGAAATCCCATTTTGTAGACTTGGACATCTTATATAAAAATATAGAAAGGTAAAAAAAAATATAGAACTCACTGACCACGCGACTGAGGAACCATCATAGAAAACAGGGAGGAAAGATTGTAAGAACTGAGAAAGATCCAAATGAAGCAGGTCATCCTGCTATGGCAGAACCTTGGGCACATGAAATCACAGCAGTTGTGGTCGCAGCACAACCCATGCACAAGACCAACCAGTCAATATTCCAGCACAGTGGCAGGAGGGACCCATGGTCCTAACACTAGGTGGGGAACTACTGACAGCTGCTGTCCTCTGGGGGAAGGAGAAACCCATTTTCCTTAAAGATATGGGTCTTGTTAGCAGATGATAATGGCCCACACCCATGAATATATGAGCATCACAAAATGAAGTTTGAAATACTGTGTGTGTTTTTGTGTGTATGTGTGTGTTTACAGAAGATGTACTAGACATCTGAAACTAAAAGGTATCATATTTAGCAAGACTTACAACAAAAATGTAGTTTGTAAGGCAAAGACAATTGTTAGAGATCAAAGAGTAGGAAACACTATTTGAAGAAAACAATCTCTCATGAATGCTGGTTGTAGTAAGTATTATGCACAACAAATAATAGAATAGAATAAAATGAACAAATAAAAATTTAGAAATTTTTAAAAAGAAATTTGTTTGTAACTCCGGTGAGAAACATCGATGTGCTCTTTTTCAATAACAACCTTAATATGGATGCAAACCCCAAACACTTGGCTAAAATGTGTGATCTAATTAAAGACACCATGCTAACAATGACAGAAGATATTTTTTACAAGTATGCAAAGAAGATTTGCCACAAACCAAGGTCTTTAAATAATATTCAATTATTTATAAAAAAACATATGAATCAAAACAATTCTCCAAACAAATAAGAATTTAAGCTAAGAAAATTCACAATTGTTTTAGAGTTATAAAAATTCTAGTTTAAACATAGGCAAAAATAAATCATAAAATGCATTTAGAAGTCTTTGTAACTTACTCAGCATCAATATACAATGAAGCAAAATGGGGGATGCTGAAAAGGAGTACAGCCTCCTTCCCACAGTCTACACAAGGTAGCTGACCACTATACAAACACCCAGTGCCAACAAAACAAACTCAGATCATGATTGACCTTGACTAATTTAGCTAAATCAATACACACATGTGCCAAACTATAGAGATTTATATATAAAGAAAACCTTAACTGTACACATTAAGACAGTTTTTTAATTAGTAATTTAAATAGTTATTTCAAATGTTAGTAAAAGAGCAACAATTTAACCAACGATACAAAACAATAATTTTATAAGCCTAAATACATATACTAACAACAGCAACAAAAAAGATTCACTAGTTATCTTCTCCTTTATGTGGCCAAAAGCTGAACCAGAAGTAACTTACCCGACTCAGAATTTACTTTGTCCACAGTTTGAAGAACTATGGTCTCTGTTCATTACAATGTAAGAAAGCATGGTAGAGGGTTTAGGTGACTTGTGTGGCAATAGGATCATGAAGCCACCGGTTTTACCTCAACTGTATCAGGAAGATGAGGGACTGGTGAAAGAAACTGAAAAGTGTGGATCTGTAAACCTTAGACTATTGTAAACAGAGCTTCAGGAGCCATCTTGTGGGTGTGGAAAACCAGATCCTCAGCAAAGTGTCACCAGGGAGCACTGTTATAACAGAGTTTCAGAGAGAAACAAAGACTCTACTGGGAAGTAGGCTAGGGGTCTTCCATTTTATCGTCTGGTAAGGACTCTGGCTGAATGCTGACCATGTCCTATGATCTTGAGTCAGCTTGAATTCAGAAGTAATGGGCTAAATAGTTATGCAGTGAAACTTTCAAAGCAACATAACATTGAGGCTGTTACATGGCTATTGTTCACTGTTTCTACTGATGTCTACAATGAGAACTCAAAGAAGAAGGTATGAAAATAAGCAACATGGTGAGGAAAGGAACATGGCAGAGTTCATGGTGGCAGCTGTATGGGGCTGGGACATCTCTCATCTCAACAGATCAGGAAACAGAAATGGAAATGCTAGTATTCAAATGAAGTTGTATTTTCCCTTTAGCTCTCCTAGAAAGATATCACCTCTATTCAAGGTGAGCTTTTTGTCCACTTCTCTTGAAACTCACTAAAAATGGACCTACAACCATGTCTCCCAGGTGACTCCAACTAAAGTCTGATTGATGATGAAGATAACTCACTGTGGGCTTTATGATAAAAAATCAATGCTATCAACTATGATTCTATATAAAAGTTAATGAAAATGATAAGTTACCAATAAGACTAGTGAAGGAAAACAAAAAGCACAAGTTCCTCAAGTCAGAAATAGAAGAGTGATAGTTTTATCCTACCCACATTTTAACAATCTAAGTCAAAGGATGACACAGTGGCATGTTGGATATTTTAAGATAAATGACTTTGAGGAAACAACAGAAAAAAGAAGGCCTCATTGGCTTTTTTTCCTTTCTCCATTCCATTTCCTGTAGAAATGATTTTTCTGACCTCCTGTAAAATGGTGCATAAAACCATAATATTAGAGTATCTCTCTTATTCATGAAAGAGGAAAGAGTTTTATATCTGCAAATGAAGAATGAAAGACAAAAACCTGGGCAGTCTGTCCTAGCTATATTTCCTATTAGAATCCCTAGAACCTGTTCCATGACCTACCACCTTTTTACTCAGTAAATATGACTCTATTGCTCAGTAAAGCATGAATATCTCTTAACTATTTTTAAATGAGTTTATTTTACTTACAAAAGTTTCCATGCTGTATAAACATTGAAGAAATGCAGATGATCGTATTTCAACTTATCATTTGTTACACGAATATCTCTGTCATGATCCTACTATGAGTAAAGGAAAGATACTTTTCTTCTCCTATGCCAACCAGAAAGAAAATAAAAATATAATTCACATTATATTTCTGAAATATTTCACAGTTTATATATCTGTCTTATTTATATTATGGTTTAATCAGAAGCACATTGTCAATATGCAAGAAAATCTCTAAAGGATATGGTATTCAAGTAGTTCCTTTCTTTGCTACTAACGTCTTAAGGTCTTGAAGGTGGTTATGCTATGTTATTTGTGTGTTACTAGGTGCAAAAAGGCAAGAAAAATGCATCTCTGTAAAATGTTCTACTTATCAACTAGTCCCTTCTTTTCTCAGTTACTAGAGTATGAACAGAAACATTTTTATTCAATACACTTATTGACTCAAGTTCAAGAACAGCATTTCACATATCAGATTTTACAAGCCACACATGTTCATCAGCAAGCACACTCTTGGCAGTGTTTGAGTCATAAAAATCTAAACTGGAAAGAATAAAGAAGACCCTAAGAAAAATAGATAATACTGCAAAAAATACTCTTTTCATTGAGGACCATAAAGCAGGTCCTTCAACTGTAGTAGGAGGCCACTTGTTTGTTCTGGCTGTCTAGTCTCAAAATAACTACACAGAAACTATATTATTTAAATCACTGCTTGGCCAATCACTTAAGCATATTGTTAACACTTACAATGCACTACCCATTAACTTAGGTAATCCTTCTGGGGTCTTTCATGGAATTAAAAAATAGTTATAATTACAGTTTTCCTTAGCTATATTAAAAGATAAAGCAGATGTAAATGTTGTAACTGTAATTATTGCTTGATACCTGTCTTGTTACATGTAATTTTACTATGTTAAAGTTAAACCTTTCCTCTTTATTTATACAGAAAAGGGGAATTGTCTATGTGTTGCTTTTACTGGTTAATGAATGAGTCTGTTTTGGCCAGTGGCTTAGCAAAAGAAGGCAAGGCTGGAGTTCCAAGCAGATAGAGGAGGAGAGAGTAGGCAGAGTCAGGGAGAAGCCAAGTAGCATCCAGAGGAGAAAGACATGAGCCACCAGCTGGAATCTTCCCAATAGGCCACTAGCCTCGTGGTAAAATATAAAATAATAAAAATGGGTTAACTTAAGATGTAAGAGTTAGTTCATAAGAAGCATAAGCTATTGATCAAATAGTATTGCAATTAATGCAGTGTCTGTGAATATTTTGGGTTTGAGTAGTCGAGAACAAACAAACAACCTCTGTCAACATTCAACTGTTCCTTCGTTATTTTCATCAGCTTCTCGAGGACAGAATCTGTCCAGTGTCTTGCCTGGTCCTTGAAGTCTAACAGTCAATGATACTAAATTAGATTTCAACAAGTACTTGTTCTATAAATGAGTGTCTTGCTTCATGAATGTGTGCTTTTATACCCATTTATAACATTAAATCGCACTATGTTGGTATCAATGGCTTGGCTTGTAAGTATTATATAATTAATTATTAAATCATACTTACAACTTAAGATTAGAGTAGTTAATATTAGAATATTTTATTAGCTACATACTGGTAAAACTGTTTTTGTTATATGCAAAAGGGAATTTCTGTTCATCTAAGGGGACTTCAGAAATTCCGGAACCTGTTCAATGATGAAATTATCTGGCAAAGAACTGAGATCATATTCTGGGAGTAGGTCCAAGTTCAAGGTTGAGTTGTTTTGTCAATAAAGCCATAGAAATACATAGCACTGATGTAGGTAGTAAGAGTTTCAAGCAAAACTAAAAATCAATTGGAAAAACCTATTTTCAATAGTATTTCAAAGGTTACATGACTAATACACATTTTACTGAAACAATTCACCATCATTGCTGCCAGTAGTACAGTGATTAAATTATTTTGAAGGGAATACATGACTCTTGACACTTGTACCCCAAAGTAAAATTATAGCACAACTTTTCCTAAGGATAAACTACAGTAGATTCAGTATGGATAATATATATTTGTCATGTACATTGATGTGAAAATATTTTGTGTTAAGCAAAGTCAGTATGTGAGAAGACATGATTTATAAAGTGAGCCAGCAGATACTTTTGTCTCACACATGTACTGTGTGCTTTGTTAAGGTAAAAGGGAATCAAATTCAATTACATATGACTATTACTTCAGACTAGGTTTCCCAGAAATATCTCTTGTATTACCAGTCTTAGAGCAGTGTGTGTGTGTAGCTTCTTGAGCAGCAAGGCCTTTTCAGATCCTGAGAACCCAGTAGAACCTTAAAAATTAACTGTCATATCTGAAAACCATATATCTGGTGAGTGGTTAACATGCAAAATTTATGAGAAATCTATACAACTCAGTAATATTCATATTTAAATAGGCTAGGCTGTGTCTCATTGGTAAAAACACTTTCTGTGGGCTTAGGGTTTAATCTACAGCATGAAAAATGACTAATACCCTGAATGGACATTTTTCCAAAAGAGATATGAAAACACCTATCATGTATTTGTAATCTTATTCATCATCACTAGTTACTGGTGGAATGCAGTCTAAGCTGCAATGAGATACCTCTCCATAGATTAGAGTGAGCAGTATCAATGAGACAAGAGATAGAGGTGTCACTGAGGGTACAGAGAAAAGGAAAGCTTGTGTGACTTTAGTGAGATGATCAATTAGCACAGCGAGTGTGGCTAACAAAGTGTGGGCTCTTCAAACTGTGAAAAATAGAACTACATGTGACCAGTCATCCACTAACGCATGCCCAATGGAAAATAAAATCAGTACTTTCAAAGGACATCTCTGTTCCCATATCCATTTGCATTGTTGTTCAAACAGTCATGGTATGAGAACAACCTAAGTGACTGTGGAAAGACAGACAGACAGACAGACAGACAGACAGACAGAAAGAAAGAAAGAAAGAAAGAAAGAAAGAAAGAAAGAAAGACAGACAAATAAGGTGTAGCCTTGCCCTCTGGAATGTTATTCAGCCTTTGAAAGCA
Organism: Alexandromys fortis; assembly: GCF_014885135.2. Classification (NCBI taxonomy): domain Eukaryota; kingdom Metazoa; phylum Chordata; class Mammalia; order Rodentia; family Cricetidae; genus Alexandromys; species Alexandromys fortis. The sequence continues at coordinate 8,434,901 of NW_026067937.1, read as the reverse complement.
AGCTTGCCCTTGTATCAACGTAATGAGCTTGGGGAACATGCACTGGGCTGTGAGTAATCCAGACACAGAAGACAAAGACCTGTGTCATCTCACTTGTATATGGAATGCACAAAGGAAAAGTGAACGAAATAAAGCAGTGGTTACCATGGATTTTTGGGGGGTGGGACGGTCAGAAAACTAAGAACCATTGATAAAGTTGTACAAATGTGGCGTAGTATAGGAGGTCCAAAGCCAGAAATCTAATTAACAGCCTAAACCTTACCATTATTCATTTTATATTCCTTAGAGAAACTTTCCTAAGAACGTAGATCTTAACTGCGTTGGCCACATACACTCAAAATTTAACTATGGGAGGTGATGAATAAATGAATGTGCCTAAACACAGCAGTGATGTCACTGTAAATATATACAGAACAACAGTATGCTGTACAACTTAAACACATCCAGTAAATAAGAGAGTGAAGGAAGGTGCCTGTCCGAATCAGTGAATTGTGTGTCTGTAAAAGCAGCCTGACAGCTCGGCTGTGAGGAGAAAGAAGCTTTCAGATCCAGGGCCTTGCTTTCCTTTTCCTGTACTTGCTTCTATTCAGTAGAGACAGCCATTGCCTCGGGAAGAATCAGGGTTGTTAAAGGAGGGAAGCAGAGAAGCAAAGTGTCACTATTCGCTATTTGACTTCCAAAATAGTCACTTGAAGCCTGTTTCAAAGACAATGCTCTTGAAAGGCAGAGCGCTTAAGTGAGAAGTGAAATGTTAAAGAGGTTAGAATGGTTGAAAAGGATTTTGAGTCCGAAAGAAGCAGAGCATAAAATTCATTCACGAGGAACAGATCAGAAGAAACATAGATGAAAAGCTGAAAGAAATTCACAGGGGGAAAAAAAACCTAAGGTTGCTTTGCCCAGGAAGGGACAGATAGACAGGGCACAGGGACCAGGAGGGAAAGCGTGCAGTATAGGGGTGGGGGGCGAATATGAAAATCCCTCTCCTGAGCTGTTCAGCTGAAAGAAAACAAGACCATCATTCAGGTTGCCCTCTGTCCTCTCAGGGAGCACCCAGTTGGTCTGCTCACATGCTCCTGGCTCCCCTTTCCGTGGATAAGCCCAAGAGCATCTGGTTCGCTGTTGCCTACACATCATATATCAATAACTTTGAAGAAGTCTATTAGTAAGATGCCAGATTTTACTCTATCAATTAAAAGTTCCAGGACGGGCACCAAAGCTACAGAGAAACCCTGTCTCGAAGAAAAAAAAAAATCCTCTATTCACAACACCCTCTTCCATGATCCAAGCTGTCTGGAGACCCCACAAGAGATGTGGGGGCTCAACTCTCTGAGGGAGCCTTTCAGGAAAGAAAATACTCGTCATCTACAGCTAGTGGAGACTGAGCAGAGTCAGTGTGCCCTTCTTTATGCTGAACCAGATCAGAGTAAATGACTTCCTTACCACACCGTGCTGTGAAGATGGACAAATCCCTGCCCAGCACCAATACTGCCTAGAGGTCTATTACTGAAGCATGGCTTACATAAGACAGTGGGAGAAATGCAGTGATTTTCCCTTCTTTTATTCTCAGCACTGGCCAAGAATGGAAGCAATACTCCTCAGTATTCAACAACAATGGTTGAAAATCATATCAGCTCTAGAGCTTATTAAGCATTACTTCACAAACCACCTTGCCGTGCAAATTAAAAAGCTGAAGTTTGGACAGGTCAAACTACCTGAGATCAAACCCAGAAGCCATTTCTCTCTGCTACGTATTTTTTAAAAAAATCTCTGGATTTAGAAATTTCTGCATTCTTTTTCCTGTTATCTAGTTTTACTGTCAACTATATAAATAGCTCAATTATAGCATTTGCATACTTTGTTAGTTCCGGATTGCCTCATTAAAGATAATACCTAATACAAACAAACCCTTTTGAATAGATTTGGTGAAACTTTTTATTTGCAGAATAATCTCTGTCTCTTTTCTCCTTGGAATTGAGGGTGAATCTCCTTTGGTTTCCCATAATCAGTTGGGTCTTAACTATAGCTCCCATCTGCTTGTTAAGATGGTCAATCTATTGCCTCTTCAGTCTCTAACCTAACCTCAGAGTTGTTTCCCTAAACACTATTCAGAATGATTTAAACTCTTTAATTTGTATCAGTTTAATATTAGTACTTAGTTTATGTATTTTAAGCACAATCCATGTGGGGGCACCACATAAAAAATAAATGCAAGGTATAAACCTGTTATCTAAAAATCTGCATCATCAGCTGGGCGATGGTGGCGCATGCCTTTAATCCCAGCACTCGGAGGCAGAGGCAGGTGGATCTCTGTGAGTTCAAGACCAGCCTGGTCTACAGAGCTAGTTCCAGGACAGGCTCCAAAGCCACGGAGAAACCCTGTCTTGAAAAACAAAACAAAAAAAAAAATCTGCATCATCTAGAAGTCACAAACATAAGGACTTGTTGGACATTAAGCTTGGAAACAGGGACTCACATCCAAGCTCATGATACAATTTTTCATGTTAATCCTTCTCTGTTACTATTCCTTCAGATAAATATCTGGGCTTGGAGAGTTAGAATTTACAGAAACTAAATCGAGTCACCAGTAAACTTCTTACTTGCAAGAATGAGCAGGCTAATCAAAATGCTGACTACTGAATTATGTATGACTGCAGGTGGTAGTATCTGGTAGCGAGCGCTGAGTAGCCTCTCAGTATTTACAAAGACAGAACGATAGGCAAGCCTTCAAAACTCACGGAAGCCGCGTGAGAAATTCACTGAGGTCAGAGAACTACACACACACAGGCATAGTACTCTCCAGGGAGAAAACAGCACAGAGAAGGAATCAAGGCCAACACTCCCCGGCTGTTGGAGGCTTATAGAGGAGAACTGGCACAGGCCATGCCACACCTGAGGGTTGCTCTGAAGGGAGATGCTGCCCCTTAGTGCCTCTCCACCGTCTGCTGGATAGGCATGGAGTGTATTTAGGAAAGGTGACTCTCCAACAAATCTAAAGGAATGGTGTTTTCAAGCCGACCCCAGTGGCCAGTAACTTAGCAAATGGCTGCTTTGTAGAAGTTAATCAGGAAGTAGAAGAAGGATTACTCATGGCACCATCTCCCTCTACGGTGCATAGTTTATGAACTTATTTATAATTACCACAAGCCGAGATGAACTAGCAAATAGAATAAGACTCCTTTATTCTCTGAGATTCCATTCTGGAATCTAAAGTGAGCTATGTGATTATACCTACAGGAAACACTCGGGGTTCTCACATTCTTCTAGAACTGTAAAATCATAGTGACATTGTCTTAAATTCTCAGCGTAGGACTGACATAATCAGACCAAAAGGTGAAAACCACATTTTCTTTTCCATCAAAGTTTTGAAGAACTTTCCAATAAACGCTTAAGAAACATTTTGAATTAGTGACTGGGCTCCCCCAACTGGGAGCTTCAAGTATTGCGAGTTATCCTTGTGTCTGTCATCCTTTAACCCAATGTTTGCAAATAAAGCACTGGATTTTTTTTAAAATCTACATAAGAAAATAAGCCTCACTGGGAGGTTTTTGGCTTCTCATTTTTCCGTTCTTCTTACTTCCTTTGCTGTTTATATCATTGATCTATTCATCCTCTCATAAGTGTTTCCTTGGCAATTCTCTGCCCTGGGCTTTATGCTAAACTCAGTTGCAACACATATGGGAGATTTTGAAAGTTTGAATTTGTAATTATGGACAAGACTTTGATAAATTAAAGGGTGTTTCAAGGAGGGACTCTGGGGACTGTACCCTGGAACAACAGTTGAACTAATTGCAGATGTAATTGCAAACCAATTACCACATTTAATGGTTTTCCAAATATTTAGCTCAAACAAGTAAGAGCTATGAGACTTCAAACATCTTCACACCTCAGAAGGCCCCTCAGTCACCAGAGTGCTGGGAACTAGTTCCCTTGCTGAATAAGGGATTTTCACCTCAGGTACTGTTAGCCAGCAAAGGAAGACGACCGTCCTGTGCATTGTAGAATACGTACAGCATACCTGTCTTCCACCTGCTGTGTGCTAGTAGGATCCAGCACTGTCCAAATATCCCCTGGGGCCAGAACCTTTCAACTAAAAGTTGCTTTTATGCAGTGGTTTCTGAATGGACTTCTAAAGAAGGTTCCCATTGACCAGGAAACTTACCCTCCTTCACAGTGCCTTCCTTCCTTTTGATTTTTTGCTCGTTGAAGATTTTCTCTTTAGAATTTCATGAGTGTATTCAGTGAATCATTCTATACATTCCTTATTTACCTTTTCCAGTTTTCCCCTTATCCTCAATAGTCCCCTTTCCCAATTCCATGTCCTTTTACAGTTGCCCATATATGCATGTATAAGGAACCATCTTCTGGAATATTAAAAACATACCAATGGGTACATCCTTAAGACAAGTGACTGCCTGTTCAGCATGAAAGGAGCAATAGCTACTAACATAGTAAACAGTGGAACATGAAGATCATTCACTCTTTCTATGCCAGAGTGGTGGCGGACTTGAATCCTGTGTAGGTCTTAAACAGTTAACTACAGATGAATTCACTACTATGTAATGTACAGAGATAGGCTTTCACAGCCTTCCTCTCCATCTACAGTCTTTCTGCTTCTTCTCCGGAATTGTTCCCTGAGTGTTGGAGATGGTGATGCTCCCTGTAGAGCTGGGCACACAGCACCCCTTATTCTCAGGACTGTGATCAGTCCTGAATTGCTGTTGATTGATGCTGACTTCCTAAAGGGGCTTCGGAGGATTGTCAGTCTAGGAGCTGAGCAGATGGTGGGAGTTTGGGCGGGCTCTCTTTGTTTTTGTCTTTATATGAGGTGAGAAATGCTTTTCCCACGTCACAGTCAGATCACTTTAAGGAAAATACAGTGCTCCAGGGTCAACATCTGAGCACAAGTACAGTTGTGAGGCACAGATTTAACAAGCTGTCCTTCCTGGGGAACCTGATAAAGGGCGGTAACATCAGCAGAAAAATCTGCAAAAAGTAATCTTGCGAGAAGAGGCTGAGAGGTGTTATTTTTAAAGTTTCTATACTTGTGATTTCTTGTAATAATTATATATGATTCTGTAACCCAAACAGAGAAAAATGTAGCCACCTAGAATATCATTAATTAATTAATTAGCTACAAATTTGAACAGCTTTCTTCTTGAGGAATTTTAAAACATTTATAGGACCACAATTAAAATTGTACTATTTATTTTTGTACTGATCATCCAAGATGCCTAATCTTTTTTAGAATCTATGATTAAAACCCATCTGCCTTCTTTTCATGTTATCCAAAAGCAGCAGAGATTCTTTTTTTCTATATCAGAATGTATGCTGGAATTACAAGAAAAAAATTCTGCTCCATGGTTACTTGATAAGGATTTGGGTGGCCATCAGTGTGAACATGTCTTGGCTAGAGTGTCCCTCAATATCTTTTGCTACTAATTATAAAATTGTTTCAGAACATTGCCATTTCTGTTCATATATCTTCCAATCGAGAAGTGATTTTATTTATTTGCCAATGCCTTTGGCTTTTATACGTGAAAATAAAACTGGTTTTGCTTCTGTTTGATATTATTCATCTATTTATGGTGTGTGTGTATGTGTTTGCTTTTTGTTAGTGTTTGTGTGCACATACTCACATGTGGAAGTCTACTCAAGATGTCTTCCCCAATAAATTTCTCAACCTCCTTTCTGAGCATCTCTCAACGAAGCCAGAACACGCTGCTTTGCAATCCTCCTGTTTCTACATCCCTAGTGCTGAGATGACACAGGTGTGCCACCCACCATGTGCATGGATTTTCTTTGTGTGTGTGTGTGTGTGTGTGTGTGTGTGTATAAACTCTGATCAGTGTAACAAGCCCTTTACTATTTTTATCTCCTGAGCCCTCAATGTTTACTTTTGTAAGATCAGCCTAATCTCAATGCTGCTTTTAAGAAATGCAAGAAATGAGAAGTCTTCCAGTATTTCTTTACCAGCACCCAGCTCAGAAAGGTCAGGGAGAACAAAGGGATAAGGACATAACTAAGCAATATGCACTTTGAATGGACTTTTGAGAGATTTCAAGAATTATCTGGAAATGAACCATTTTTAAACTGATAATTAGAAGATTATCTGCAGCCTCGTATTTTCCTTTCTTAATTTTAAGCCCCAGGGAGTTTTTTTTTTTTTGAATGGTTGAGTAGACCTATTAGTGAGCTTTCTAATGTCTTGGCTATTAGATTTTTTTAAACTTAAAGATACAGTGGGAAAGTCCACTGATGAGACCTGTCCTTCTCCTCTTAGTTCTCCTGAATGTTTCTAATGCACAGACATTCTTAGATTAGGCTGACATTCTATCGGTCAAAAATGATGATTCTTAGAAAATGTAAAGTCTATGTGGTAACTTTGAAGTCTACTTCCTTGTCTTAAACCATGTGATATCTGTTGAGACATTGCCAAAAACTTGCATTCAGTTGGTTCATTTAAAAAGGCTTCAGATAATAGAAAAATACTAAACACAGTAGGAGAACTCAGAAAGAAAACTAATATCTCACAAATGGTTTTTTACTACACACACTTACACACACTAGATTTGGGCTAGGTAGGTGGATCTGTAGCTAAAGGGCTGGCCACTAGTAACCTGGATTCAGAACCTGGACCATGTACAAAGCCAGATGATGTATCCTGAATCTAAAATCACAGCACTACTGCAGGGGAATATGAGGTGGAAAGGTGGACATAGAGGAAGCACCTTGAAGCTTTACTGCTCAGATAGCCTCAGGTACACTGACAAATGACAGGAGCAACATAAATGTTCTTGCCTCAAAAGAAGTTGGAAGGTAAGAACAAACTCAACAAAAGTTGTCCTCTGACCTCTCTAAAAGTACACTGTGGCATTTGCACACCCACATTCATATACATGTCACCAGACATAAATGAACAGAGGGGGGGAGGGGAGGGAGGGAGGGAGGGAGGGAGGGAAGGAGGAAGGGAGAGGGAGAGAAAGAGGGGGAAGGGAGAGAAAGATTGGATTGGCATTGATCTCACAACATCTTGACTTTTATTCCATTTCTATCACCAATAAATATTATGATATGTGATTTGAACAAGGCGTGTTAATATCAGCTTCTCCACCATGATGTTACCAGTGGTCTTACTTTTTTTTTTTTTTTTTTTTTTTGAGGCCGGGAGGGGTTTCAAGGAAGGGTTCCTCTGTGTAGTTTTCTGTTCTGGAACTAGCTCTTATAGACCATGCTGGCCATGAATTCATGGAGATCCATCTGCCTCTGCCTCCCAAGTACAGAGATAAAAGGTGTGCACCACCACCGCCTGGGTAATTGTGGTCTTACTTTTAAGTAAAGTTAAGGGATTTTGTATTTAATAAGTAGACCTAGAGACAAGTCTATGCTTATAAACCATAAGTGACCTAATTATAACTCAATTTTACAAAATATATACTATGTCCAACTCATTCACATACCTTCTGTGTACTCTTCTTCAAGATTTGAAAGAAACATCAGGTATATAAATAAAAGTGAAGAAAAAATTTCACAGCTGATTCAGTTTAGTTTATTGCAATTTGGCCTAAGATATGATGTTACAGTTTTAAACACATAAGGCTATGGCTCCTGGGTGCCCTCCACTCTGGCATGCCTGTCTAGCTGGTCTTTTCACTGGATTCAGACCAATCTCTTAAGGCCAAGAAACACACCCAACCTTCTTGTCCAAAGAGTTACCAAAGAAGATTGGAAGGTCATGCAAAGAAATTATGTAGGTATACATGATTAACGTTGAAACAAGTTTTCTCATAAAACACAGCTCATAAATGAGCAGAGCATAGAATCCCAGGTATAGACATAAAGAAATTGTGTGTGTTCACCAATACTGCTTTAATGTTCTTACCACATAATTGTGAATACTAAAGTTGAATTAACTCAACTTCTAATTTAAAAAGACAGAAATTTTAGTAAAATGACATAATGGTGAGTTTATCAAGACAGATGCTGTAGCTACAAGGTAGACTGCACTCAACAAAAGCGGATACACTCCTTTGCCACATCTCTATGCTCTACTTCCTCACAGGCATGGGAGACACTGACTGATGGAGATTCCACTGTGTAACGTGGAAAGTGAAGAACAGAAAGATGCCCAATATGCTCTGGATCAGCCTGTGAGAGAACCTGGCTCTTCTCAGCAAATAGAAGGTTAAATCACTCAAGTGGAGGGACTCTTTTTGGTGTCCCCATCAGAGGAGCAGCAGATGGCAATTGAAAGTCAAGGTGTCAGCCCCACAGCAGAAAAATCCCTGATGGGTGAATCTTCTCTGATAGGCAAGACCCTGAGATCACAGACTCCACCACTCAGGGGCTGGCCAAACCAGTCAGAACTGGTGAGTGATCCACTTGCTGTTGGCAAAAATACCTCACTCCCTAGATTCTGTAGCCCAAGACCCTTCCCCTAGCCTACACCATCAGTTCTTTGCTGGACCCCTCCTCTAACCCTGGTGCTCTTCTACCACTCAGGCACAAGTCATGACAGTTTGATCAAACTCTAGCTGCTCAGGTGCAGGCCACATCAGTCAGAAGAACAGGCACAGGCCACACCAATCAGAAGAACAGAACACCCCTGCTGCGCCAAAGCCCAAACTAACCACAAGAAGTCAAACTCCCAGCGTGGACAGAGACCTACAATTAGACCAGAGGTTACTCCAGAAATCCAAGTCACAAAGACTAGAAAACCTATGAAGAACAGAAACCAAGGATCAAAACACTCATCCAACAAAGACAAACTCAGAAATAAGGACTAGAACTAATCATCCTAAAGGCAGATGCCTAAACACTAAAGTAAAACTACAATTAGCAGCAACTAGACCAATATGGTACCACCAAGACTCAGCTATCCTATGACAGCAACACTTGAACAATCCAATTCAGCCAAAGCATAAGAAAATGACCTTAAGAAGAACTTTATGAAGATGATAGATGTCCTTAAAGAGAAAATGCAAAACTCTCTTAAGGAAATCAAGAAAAATAAAACCAAAAAATTAGAGAAAAATCAACAAATCCTTTAAAGAATGCCAAAAAAAGTCAAGTTAAACAAACAAACTAACAAATAGGTAAAAGAAACTATTCATGATATGGCAATAAAAATAGAAGCAATAAAGAAAACATAAATTGAAGTAATTCGGGAAATGGAAAATCTCAGTTAGTGAACAAGAACTACAGATATAAGCATCACCAACAGAATACAAGAGACAGAAGAGAGAATCCCAGGCACTCAAGACACATAGTCAAAGAAAATGTTGAATAAATCTAAAAACTACTAACACAAAATTTCCAGAAAATCTAGGACACCATGAAAAGACCAAATCTAAGAAAAATTGGAATAAAAAAAGAGAAATTAATCTTAGCATAAAAATATTGAAACAATAATTAACAAAATCATAGAAGAAAATTTCTCTAACCTAAAGAAGGACATGCCTATAAAGGTATAAGAAGTTTACAGAAAATCAAATAGTTTGGGTCAGAAAAGAAAGTCCCCTTGAATTTCTAATCAAAGCACTAAGCATATAGAACAAAGAATGAATATTAAAAGCTGCAAGTGGAAAAAGTCAAGTACATATAAATGCAGAACTATAAGAATTACGTCCACTTCTCAACATAGACTCTAAGAGACCACACATGCCAGCCCAGACTACTGTACCCAGGAAAACTCTGAAAGGTTACATAACTGGGAATTCATGAATACAAACCTCTGCTTTTACAGCTCGGCCCTTAACTGTTTTATGTAAGGAAGTGGAGTGTTGTGTGCTATAATCAGTGTGTAGTTACTAGAAAGGTGAAGGGTGCTGAGTTTCATTTGACCAAGAGCTAATGATGCAACAGAATATACATTCAACCAGTGGGAAACACTCTGAAGAGGAAAAGCTGAAGTACATTAGTTTTGTTATTGAATCAAGTTCTTAAGCGTGGTGACAAAAGCAAGACCCTTTCTAACTATGCTGCACCCTACATGCAAAGAGGAACCGACTGCTAAAAGCAGGCTTCTCCTTCTAAACCACATGTCAGTTATTCAAGATGTGTCTTCCCCTAAAAAGAGGTTCTAGGCCAACTTCCCCAAGTTCAGTCACACCAGTGATGTGCAAATCCAAAGGTTGGAGAGGGACACTGGTTGTTAGGGTTTAGGCAGAGCTTACAAGCACAAATTCAGATGTTTGCCTTCATGCAAAAAGAAGGTAGACACAGCAAAAACTAGAAGATTCTGAACTGGAGCCAGGAGACAAGGAACTCTGTGCAGCACCAAACTTTAACACCGAATTTTGACAAATCCAATAATGTTCATACTAAAACTGACATTCCAGAATAATAAGGAGTTTATTTATATGAAGAGACAAGGATGTATGTATATTGTGAGCATATGAACATGTTCATAACTTTTATAATTTTATCTTTTAGACCTACATTTATATTCTTGCCGGGGGTCCTGGCACAAACCTCGGCTCTGCCATTCCTCTTACCGGAGGTGAACACTCTGCAAGCACATTAAAGAATGAAGTTGACTTTAGCCATGAATTTCCTGAGTGACACCACAGGAGATTCTTGCGGTAAAGTCTCATCAAAAGTCAGGTGATGGTGAATTCCTACAATCTCATAGCTCAGCGGTTGCTGAGAGTCAGGGGTGGATATCGCCTAGGTTTGTGTAAGAATTGTCATTTACATGAGGCTTTGGTGTTTACTTCACTAGAAACAGCTGTTTCATTGATTTGCTTCAATGTTCATTAACTTGACACATACGATTATGGTTTGCTGTCAACATGAAGCCAGAACAACCAGATGATTTAATCAAATTCAGTGCAATAAGCAAACAATTTACTTTAAAAGGGAAGTCACTCTGTTTTACATGTCTGGCTTCTTTCATTACTTGTGTTTTCAAACATCAGCTCTCTTAACCAGGAAACCAGTCAGCCCTGCCTGCATCCTCTGAACTTCAGCCAAGGTAAATCGTGTAGCATTTGCTTTTACAGATATAAATTGAAACAACTAATCAATATTGGTTCCAGTGCCTTTCTCTGTCAAAATCCAAGTGGATATTCTATATCAGAATTCATTATCATGGAGATGCTGCATAGCACAGGTCAGACTGCCAAAGCCATAGATGCCACAACTTCTGTCAAAACAGAAGCATTATCTCAGAAGGATCTGGATTCACCAGGGCATATAACAAGAATACTGTACTGTCCTCTCTTTCTCGCCTTTCTAGCACACGGCTACAAACTCCTAGCATGCCTCTAGTGCTGGAACATAAGAGGTTATTAAGGATGTCCTTACAATGATCATCTGCACTGTCACTTTTAGCCCAGGAATCATCTACCTCTCACTTTTTCCTTCTTGAAGGGAAGGGATCAGGAACAGAATGTTACATAGCAGAAGAGACACAGGCTCTGAGACTGGGGCTTCCACATTGTGCTGGAGTCCCTTCACTCACAACCACATTGCAATCAATGCATTAATAAACTGATCTTCTAATTGAAACCCATGTGAGAGTCCACCAGCTTCATTTTCCCAGGTGGTTGCTAGCAGCAGTACATAGCAATGGGAAGTCATTAGACAGGTACCCTGTGCTGCCATAGCAGTAAGTAGCACTAATTTGAGAAAGAAATAAAGCATCATCACTTAGAGAAGGAAACTCCTGCTCTGACCAGAGAGATCGAGTACTTCCAATTTGGTTCACAAGTCACTCGGGGCATCACATATGTTTAGAAAGTCATATACAAGGAGTACATTTCACTGAGCACATTCTCTCCTAAGCAGCATCACTTCCCAGAGCTGCTTTGTTAAAGCACAGTAGATCACAGCTTGTGGTAGGTAAGGCCACAGCCCAAGCTAAATGATTTCATTAGGCACATGCTGACTTAGCCCAGATTGTTCCCTTTAGGTCCTGGATCCTACGTGGAATTGAATCATCCTCCATCATAATTACCGGAAGCATTAGAAGCAGCTGTTGCTTCCTCCCACGTTGCTCACACTGGACAGCACACAGCCAGAGGGTCCCATCGTCTGATAATGCTACGCTTCATTTCCGTGTGCACGTATGAGCATAGCTCTTTGGGAGCCAGGAGCCATCACTTGCCCACTGGCTGCTGAATATGGTAGGAAAGGTCTATCTACAGCAGAGCATTTCAAAGTGCACATTCCAAATACAGGTTGACAGACACTAATCCAGCTGGACTGTGACTGAAACAGCATGGGATAAAACCGGACTCTCTGATCATGGCGAACAATGAGGACTGATGAGAAGCCAAGGTCAATGACAAGGGGTTTTGATCCTACTTCATGTTCTTGCTTGGTGGGAGCCTAGCCAGTTTGGACGTTCACCTTCCTAGACATGGACGGAGGGGGGAGGACCTTGGACTTTCCACAGGGCAGGGAACCATGACTGCTCTTTGGATAGGANGGGGGGAGGGGGAGAAGAGAGGGGGGAGGGGGAGAAGATTGGGGGAGGGGAGGGAAATGAAAGGCTGGGAGGAGGCGGAAACTTTTTTTTCTTATTCTCAATAAAAAAAAAGAAAAAGAAAAAAAAAGATGAACATGGGATGTACTCACTCCTAATTGATTTCTAGCCATAAATAAAGATCACTGAGTCTATAATTTGTGATCCTAAAAGAAGCTAAATAAGAAGGTAAACCCAAAGAAAAACATAGTTATCCTCCTGGCTATGGGAAGTAGACAAAATTGACCGAGATATAAATGATGGACACTGGGACTATTAGCTATCAGTTATTTCTTCTCCCCATGAGGTAGGCACTGGTCTAAGCACTTTGTAAACACAAATTCAATTAACTTCTCTAAAGCAGTTCCAAGGTTTCATAGTTGCATCACTACCCCTGTGAGGTGGGGCACAAAAGAGAAGATAAAACTTTTTTTTTTCCAAAATTAGTTATTTTTTTAATTTATTTTATGTGTAGAAGAGGTCTGCCTGCATGTCTGTCTGTCTGTGTATCCCTTGCTTGCCTGGTGCCCATAGAAGCAAGAAGAAGTCATTGCAACCCCTGAGACAGGAGTTATGCAAGGCTTTGAAGCATCATGTGGGTGCCAGGAATTGAACCTGGGTCCTCTGGAAATGCATCCTCTTAACCACTTAACCAATGAGTTGTCTCGCCAGTCTCAAACAGCACTGTTTTATGCAAAGTCTATGGAAATAGTAAGAAGGAGCACCCGTGGATGTTCTGTTTCAGACATTCAACATAGACAGAAGATTATTATAGGTAGTCACAAGATATTTATGAACAGCTCTCATGTGGGAGACTTGTACTAGATGCTGGGTTGCAATGACAGCCAGTGACATTGGCATTATACTCCAGATAGTTTCATTCCATTTTTTAAGGCTGAAAAGGCTAAAGAGGTAAAAGGGTTAGTAGGGTTTTGCACCACACCCAAGGGAAGAGTTACGACTAGAGATAAAAATTTGCACTGACAGGTGTAAAAGAAAAGTGAAGTGACCAAAAAAAAAAAAAAGGTGGGAAAACAAATTCCACAAAGAGGTGTGCTTCCCTAAATATACACTGGAATGAAAGTAAGAACCCTTGGTTCTTCAAGGACCTATGCCTACACCACAGCTATGTGATGTCACACACCACTGGTGTGGATGATACTGAATATTTTGGAGGACAAATAAGCTGAAAATTGATAAACAATATGTCAACTCATTAGACAAATGCAAATACAGATACATGTACATACATACATTCATAAATTTTCTGGTGTTCAGTCATTCTAAGAACTACAGCACTAAATAACTGAGTAAGGCTCAAACTGATCCTAAGACAACAGACAGACCATCAGAAACTATGAAGATGCAGAAGGAATGCCAGCAGCTCCAGCATTCTTAGTACTGGTGAGAGGAAGTATGGGGGGAGTGAGACCACAGAGTAGATTATTCAAGAAAGGGCCATACCTTACAGATGTAAGAGATGCAAACATGACCAAAGAGGAAAAACAAGCTTCAGAATAGCCTAGAAGATGAGCAGGCTCTGGGGTTTACAGAAAACAATGTTTATTGACAAAGAAAGCTGGGTGTGTTCCAAATCAAGATGAATAAGTTCAGAAGCAAAGACATAAGTCAATGATCATTTAGAAACACATGGGGAAAAGGTCAACTCAAATTTCTTTTATTACTCTCTCCCAAATTTTCTAGAAGGAATTTAGGAAGACCTAAAGGAACTGGAATTCCAGACTCTTGGAGAGTAACAGCCTATAGCTGTTAAACTACAGCCCCTTCCTTGCCTTCCCACTGGAAGAGCTGGCTATAAACAACAAAGCAGTTTAGTCCTGCAAAGACAGGAATGAGATTTTCAACTCAACTTACTAGTCCTGCAAAGACAGGAATGAGAATTTCAACTCAACTTACCTACCTAAGGCTACCTACCTAGAAAATGTGAGTGGAGGCAATCCAAGGTCTTCATATCTCCACAACCTTTTTTATAGCCACATCACGCCATTGTCTTCTTGGCAAAGAGAACTCCAAGAAAGTGAAACATTATATTGAAAGGATGAGATAAGAACCTTACTTAGAAAGACAATTATCACATGTACTCACTCGTAAGTGGTTTTTAAACACAAAACAAAGAAAACAAACCCACAAATCACAATCCCAGAGAACCTAGACAACAATGAGGACCCTAAGAGAGACGTAAATATATTTAATCTACATGGGAAGTAGAAAAAGACAAGATCTCCTGAGTAGAGTAAATTAGTAGCATAGGACCTTGGGAGAGGGTTGAAGGGGAGAGGAGAGATCAATTTTGTTATATATTTTTGCTCTTGACTAAGGTATTGTGTTTGTGCAGCTCATTTTCAAATGTAATGGACCTGTGGGCTAGATATTGGATGCCCCAACAATAGAGAAGAACTTTTGGTGGCTGACTAGGCAATGAGATGTCTCTGTCAATTCTAGAGTTTTAGAAGTTGCTTACAATGCACTTCTGCTTTACTTAGGTAATATTATATCTTTCTGGAGTCTTTGATGGAGTTGAAGAATATGTAGTTATAGTTTTTCTTAGTTTTGATAAAAGATAAAGTAGATATAAACATTGTAACTATAATTCTTACCTGATAGCTGTTTTGTTATATGTAAGATCTTGAATAGTTTTATTCATTTCTTCAATTGCATGAGTTTTCTTAGATTTTAAGGGATTTATTCATTTCCCCCATTACTCTCACCATCTATGAAATGCACAAATCTTACACTTCTAACCTTTCTTCTCCCACTTGTTGCCTTGTCCCAAACCGCAATCCCAGAGAGAAAACAGAAACCAAGGAACAAAACACTCACCCAACAAAGAAAAATTCAGAAATAAGCATTTAGACTATAAGTATCCCAAATGCAGTTGCCTAGATACCAGTATAAAAATACAGTCAATAACATCCAGGGCAGTATGTCCCCACTAGAACTGAGCTATCCTACTAAAGCAGGTCCTAAATACTCCAACATTGGTGAAATACATGGGAAAGACCTTAAAAACCAACCTATCATATGAAGATGATAGAGGTCTCAAAGCAGTTTCTTTATTCACCAATAGTATCACAGAATACAGAGGGGAATCTTGCATCATGCAGATGGTTCAGTTCCACGTGTGCATGCTAAATAGAACAGAGATGAATGTTTCAAAGAACATTGGGACTGAAACTACCTTCATTTCTATGACTTGATTCATTTCATCATTAACACCTGTCTTAGGATTTGAAATAAAACAAAAACATTCTCATCTGGAAGAAATGAAATGGTGGACTTTAATAAAAAGCAGTTGCACATGATTAGTTATTGAATTTATCTATGAACACCACAAGGGACATATTAATCTTCAACAAACCCTATAGGACACATATACCATAGAAAAGGCAAATCATATAAATCCCAGACCTTGCAATAGAAGCATTAGTGTTTATTCCTTCATGGCTTAGTTCTGAAAACCTGGACCTTGGGTAATGCAGGGTGTGTGAACACAAAAACAACAGACACTGTAAAAATGTCAGTTACACATAAAGCAAAGCTTGGGTCAAGTGGGATGTAAGAATGGAAAAGAAATATAGAACTTCTTTGGGGATACTCTAGATATTAAACATTAAAAAATAACTTAAAATCTGCCTCTAATTTAAAAGCTTGAGTCTGACATAACTTGGTTCACAATAAAATAATATGTAAAAAATGTCTATTCATCTTTAGATAAGTACTCATATTACCTGTTAGTGCCTCCCTTTCTTCCAGCTGACCCCACAGTCCCTGTTCCCTATCTTCCTGATTCTGACTCCAGCCTTAGATGATCTGTAGGTGTCATTTGCTTTCTTTGATCTCTTGTCTACTTACAAAGAAAAGTTATGACAAAATTAAAACCTTGAATGAGCAAAAAATGTGATTCAGAGACCCAGTTTCAGTCCAGGAGTCAGCTAAGGAGTTCTGCAATGTTGAAGTCGTTATTTGGATTTCAAAAGGGCAAGTGTCAAAAGTTCTGTGGAGTACACAAAGGTGGGCAGGCTAACCAAGAGCACAGACGCCACAGCAAAGGCTGATTCAAGGAGGAGATTCTGACCAAAACAAAAATTTTGGCAAATTATTTTTAAATTAATGATACTAACACAAAAGCAAGTATCATTTGCTACATGTATATTAGATATCAGTGATAGCTAAGTACCCCCATACACTTAGGTGGCTGAATCCCTTTCTTAGCTCTATGAAAGAGGAGTTTCTATAGCCTAGGAGTGAGAACAATGAAACTCAGAGGTCCAGAGAAACTTGCACAAAGTCTCCCAGCTCTCTAGTGAGAAATTAATTCCAGTTCTGTAGACTTGAAAGGCAAGTATTATTAATACTCTACCAAATCTTTTTTGCCTACATTCTTCTCTCCTTATCATCAACAGGTACTTCTTTTTAAATAACATCTGTGGGATTCTTTTCCCCAAAATGCTACTGCCTATTTTAAGGGCTAAAAATCCTTCACCTTGAATAGATGGTTTAACCTAGTCACATTGACAACTGTACAGTTGTTGTTAGCTTTATTTGTTTGTTTTTACTTTCAGTCATTTGTTCAATGGCTACACCGCAATCCATCTCCACACTAACAAATGCCACTTTCTTAGTAGGATGGATTGTTCCCACTTCCCACTTGCTGGCTCCTTTAGGGCTCTTTTTAGCATGTTATTTCTGGATCAGCTGTTCACTATGACAGTCTATAAAGACTCAGTGTCCACCAGTCGCCTGCCAGATGGCCATTCCAGCAAATGCCCACTGACCTTTGGGCTACTAAAGTGTGCCTGAATTATTCTGAATAATTCGGAAACTCCCACAAAATTTGTACACTCAAGAGTTCAGATCCTCTGTAGGCAATACTAAAGTTTTAATGATAAAAATAACATGCATCATTTTCATGTGCTTCTGAATTCTTCCAATGCTATAAGAAGTTTGGAGGACCATCACTTATATTCTTCATAGCGGCTTGATCAAGCTATATCATAGCAAAGGGAAATAACTAAATCATAAGCAAGTGTCTCAATTCTGTACAAGTAGAAAACAATAAGGAAGAGATTTGAACTCTGAGAATCCCATTTCAGGGCTTCCATTACTTACCTTCAACATGTTCTCATAACAGTTTTATTAGTTATTTTTCTTTGTAACCCAAAAGAAAGCCAAGAAGTCAATCAGTAGAAACAAAACATCCCCTCACAGAAACCTTATCAATAATGTTTTGTTCACCCTAGACAAGGAAATAGTAGCAACCAGCTCCTCTGAGACACTCACACACATTCTGTTATGTGCTCTCATAACATCCTACTGAGATGATGCATATATTCATGCCAGTAAAAAGAGGAAGAGATTTGGAGATTTAACTCAGTGGTTGATGGTTTGCCTAGCCTGTGCAATGTTCTGGACTGGGATTCCAGAATGACAGGAAAGAAGGCAGAGAAAGAGATACGGAGGCCTAAAGGGAAAGAGAAAAGTTTATACTTCAAAATGTCTGTTGGCCAAGGACACAGATGATAAAACTCTGAGGTACCAATCATAGTGATGGTGTACAGCAAACACAACAAAGCTTGCTACCCTAAAGCAACCGTGATTTACATATTTTATGTTATTCAGCTCCATATGTGGCCTTTGTTTGGCAGTCAAGTTCCTCTGTTCTTGAGATCCCTCATGCACCTGAGATCTGCTGAGGGTCAAGTTGGCAATCTGCCAACCTTCACTAGGCTCTCATGTGGGGAAATGAAATCCGATGGACAAGCAGACTAAGCTCCATTTCATATGGCAGAGACAGGAGCTTGACAGAGTCTATCATTATGTACAGAACTTCAAGGGTTATGCTCAGCGTGGCTCTCCAGCCCTGATGTTCTTTTCTTTCTTTTTTATTAATTAAATTTATTCATATATTTACATCCCTACCACAGTCTTCCACCCTCTCTTTCCATTTCCTTCCCCCACTTTCCCCAAACCACTCCTCCTCTGTTTCTATTCAGAAAGGGGCAGGCCTCTATCATAACAACAAAGATTGGCTTATCAAGTTGAGGTAGGACTGAGTTCCTCCCTTGTACTGAGGCTAGACAAGGTGACCCAGGATGAGGAATAGGTTCCTGGAAACCAGTCAAAGCAACAAGGAAAGGTCCTGCTTCCACTACTTGGAGTCCCACAAGTAGACCAAGCTATACAACTGCCATGCATATGTAAAGGGCCTAGGTTAGTCCCATGCAGGCTCCCTAGCTGGCGGTGCATAGCTTGTGAATTTCTATGAGCCCTGGTTAGTTGTTTCTGTTTGTTCCTTTGTGACACCCCTGGCTCATACAATCCTTCCTCCTTCTCTTCAGCAGTATTTCTGGAGCTTGGCCCAGTGTTTGGCCTTCATTCAGTGACTGATAGAAACAGATGTTGCTTTCTAAACATCTGTTGAATGTAAGCATAGTTATCCTTTACTTTACAGCTAATAACTACTTATGAGTGAGTATATATCATAGTTGTCTTTCTGGGTCTGTGTTACCTTACTCAGGATGTTATGTTTTTCTAATTCCATCCATTCGTCTTCAAATTTCCTGATGTCATTTTTTTTAACAGCTGAGCAATACTCCACTGTGTGCGTATACCAAAGTATCTTTATCCATTCATTGGTTGAGGGGCTTCTAGGTTGTTCCAAGTTCTACTTCTAGCTTTTTGTAGTGGTCAAATCAAATCACAATCCACATTCAGATTCTGGGGTTTAAAAATAAATAAGTGCCAGAAAACCATATCAAAAAGGGTATGGAAGAGTGTAAAACTATTCATTTGCTTTCTAAACATCTACCCAAAGACAAAATTCAAGTCCATTTTTGACTATCTTAAGAAGTCCTTTCTCTGGTTAAAAATCTAAGTTTGTGTATTCCTAAATGCCACATTCAGAGAGTATATGTGCATATTTGTATCTATTTGCACACCTTCTCTGGAGGACATTCCTGGTTAGGAAGAGAACATTCTGACATATTCCACAGTGGTTCTTTTGTCCCTTTGTCTATGCAGATGCACAAGGCTGTTTCTAACCTTTACTGTTAAATCCTGACACATCTCCTAGTGCCAAGACCCACAGTTGTAGCATCCCTATGACTTAGCCTTCTGAGCTTCTTACCTCTCAAGACACATCTGCCTCAAGCCTACAGACAAGCATCAATTAGAGTTCAGGGTCTCTACCCCAAATGAGTTTCTTAAGTGATTTCTACTCTGTAAGTCATGGTAATGTGTACTTGCCATCCACCTTTCAAGTGGAATGTCTTTCTCTGACATTTCTCTGACAGATCTTGAAAGAACTGGTGATCTTTCAGTTGACTTTTTTATTACTGAAGGGAAGGAGAGAGTGGCAACTTCCTTCCAAGTTAATCTGGAGACCAAACGTCCAGGACTAGAAACCAGAAGTTACCTTTTCAATAAGTGCTCCTCACATTTCTGCTTTTTGCAAGAAACTACATAGCTAGATTTAGCTTCGAGGTGACTTATTGAAAGACCCAAAGGAAAGCGGAAAGTAAGAAATAACAGAAGCTCCAGAGGGGGAGATTTCCCATGTGCAGAATGAATCAGAGAGCTTTTCTGTGAACTTTGCATGGTTTCTAGAAAAATCATCTGGCTCAAGACAAAAAAAGCGAATAATGAGACTCAAAACAACCTTTCCTGGAAAGGATTTAGTTCAGGTTACTGAAGAGACCAAAACGTCACAGTGATGAAAATCTAAGGTCACACAGTTCCTTGAAGCTCAAACAATAAAGTCACAAGGGTCTTGTGGGGCTTCCTATTTCCTTTCCCTTTCTCCACATCTTTGTGAAGTACTGAGAAAAGATCTCCATGACTGCCATTCCAATTTACTCATCATTTTTTAATTTTTATTTCATTTTAATATGTTTCAATTAAAATATAATTGTATTACTTTTCCATTCTTTATCTTTCCTCAAACCTTACCATAGCCGCCCCCTGCCCCCGTTTCTCAAATTGATGGCCTTTCATTTTCAGAAAGAGTCCCTATAGTCTACAAACTGACCAACATTTGGGTTTTGCATAATTAAACTCTTCGTTCTCCCTAGGTTTTAAGAGTGCCAAATCCTAGCTGCTAGAGTCCCAGGGAGATGGTGGCTATGGCTGGAAAAACTTCAGTTTGGACTATCAGCACTGGAGCTTCCCAGGACGGCTTTTTCAATCTTGATTAAAACAAGAAGGAAAGCAGTGCAGTGTGCTAATTTTTGTTTGGTTCATTTCCATTTTACACCCTTAGCATTATAATTATCTGTATTATTTATAGTTTCACTGAACAATTCTCCACAAGAGAAGGCAGGCTGTGATAAAACATTCTTTTGAAATTCAAAAATAATAAAAAAAAGCAACCAGTGAAGGAGACGCAGCTCTCAGGCAGCCCAGGAAACAGCTTATTCAATACAACCCGCTTTTCTCTCAAGTTTGTGCAAAGTCTACTTCAGCTGACAAATATCTTTATTCAAGGCAAAGAACATTTGTTTCAGGTAATGTTCTTATTCCTCGAGGAAAAAGAAAGGTAAATTCCGCAGTGAAGTATATCCCGGGGAAATAGCTCTGCAAATGATATGACATTTTTCTGTTCCTGTTTAATATCATACAGGAATAAATATGGGTGACATGGAACCAAGTAAAAGAAAAGAGTCTTAGAATAATAATAGAATGTGCAATCAGAATGGTTCCTCGGAGATCAGCTGGTCCAACTTCCTTATTTTCCTGATGAGATCTGAGACCTGAGAAGTAAGTTTCATTGCCTGAAGTAACCTAAATGGCTCATAACAGAATCGAAGCTGAGACTAAAATTTTAAAATCTCTGTTCACTGTTCTTTGTAATCAATGTTGCAAGACCTAAGCCTATTTGCAGTTCATCATGTTTGGTATTTTTTTTTTGGTTTGGTTTCTGAAATCAGGTATTGTTGTATGTAACCACAGTTTGCGAAGTATTTGCTGTATACTCTGGGCCGAACTTTATTTTAAGACAGAGTCTCAATAAGCTACATAGGGTGCTGTGTGTAGCATAAATAATCCAAACCCAGAGACAGATATCAAGGTTCGAGCTGAAGACCAGAAAAGCAAGGCAATCAAGCCACTAGAGAGGTCTTACCTCTACTGAGGCTCAGACAAAGGGGCGATCCTGTCCTGAACATGACTGCACACTGCAATGCTCTCCACCAAGCCTCAGACTACTGTGAGCTCCTGTCTCCTCCTACATTTTATACCGCTCTCCACACAGTCATATTACTCCTGTCTTCACCTCCCTAGTGCTGGAATTAAAAGTGTGTGACTTCTGAGTGTTGGGAACACCTCTGTGTGAGTTCTATTTCTTTTTTTAGACAGATTCAGTCTCCCTTAGCCCAGGGTGGCCTTGAATCGCGGGATTAAAGGTGTGTGCCATGACTCCCTGGCCTCTACTGGCTTAGCTCTGCATTCTGATCATCAGGCAAGTTTTATTTAGGAAAATACAAATAAGATGTCACTATAGGTCTGCAATGAACTCTGCTGCCAGACCTTGAAATCGTGATCCTTCTGCCTCACCCTCAGAAGTACTAGAAACTGGTGGCCTCCATCTCCAGATTTGGCTCAGCTTCACTATTTGGTGAACTGCAAAAGAGTTCACTGATGCTAGGTAACCATGGGCCACTGCTCACATAATCCCTACTCCTCATGACTTGCTCATCTCCCAGGGGCACAAAGCTTCAGTTCCCATTAATTCTGCTACCGCCTTTACTATAAGGAAAACCTTATATACAGATCTCTCAGGGTGATATCCTTGCCAAGAAATCAGAGTCCAAGAATCATTTTCCATTGATTAATTCTCTCTCTCTACCTGAGCCTTTGGAGTGCTGGAATTGCAGGTATGCAAATTTTCATATATGAGCCAAATCCACTCCTTAGAAAAAGATGGCAGAGAAGCTTAAGTAAATATGTATCACTAGTCAAGGGCATAATAGAGTTCAGTATGCAATGAGCTTCAATGAAATGGGGCAACCTGCCTATTACAAAAGCATGCCACAGCCATTCTAAAGTTCCTGAAGCCGCGTCGCTATGATATTATTTGTTTCCATAATCATCTCAGTGTTTGTCGACCTTGAGACATTTATCTCTATCATTATTTTGGAATTCATCATCCATGCATCCAGAAAATAATGCTTGATATCTTCATGTTAAAAATACGTATGTTTTAGGGCTCAGTGGTTAAGAGCAATTGCTGCTCTTCCAGAGGACCTAGGTTTAAGTCCCAGCACCCACACAGTGGCTAACAAATGTCTGAAACTGTTTCCAGGGGATCCAATGTCCTCTTCTAGCCTTTAAAGGCTCCATAAGAACATGGTACATAAACATTCAGGCAAAAAATCCATGCACATAAAATATTTTTGATTTTTAAGTATATATTGTGATTTCATTAACACATTTTTAGTAATTAGTCTACTTACATTTAGTTTATTCATAGCAAGCCATCATAAGCAATCACATGAGACTATAGGACAGTATCTCCCAAGCACCTAACAACACTCCTGGATCTAGTTAAAACTCGGATACAAAAGTAGCCTAAGACTCTCGAACAGAAGTGAATGTCTTAAAGTATAGTCACTGTAAGGGAATTGTCAGAGATATGATCCCCTCGGGCCAACTTCTGTGAGAAAGTAAGAAGTCTGTTAAAAACCATCAGATTCAGGACCAAAGCTTGAATGTCAAGTTCAAGCTAAGTGAGATGGACACAAATCAAGACTGATATTATCAACTCCTTCTAAGCAACCTATTAGCCTTCACAAATGTCCCGGGTAATAAGCTGAATGCTTAGTGTCCTTGGTTGCCTGATTGACTCAGCTGTGGTTTTATTCCTCAAACATTTGTTCAGTGAAGACAAGTCACACACTGTCCCTAGAAGAGCTATACATTCTAATGTGCAGTATGAAATGATCTTCTAGTTCTGTGAGCTGCTACACACTTTTCTATTATACATCGGCATCCAAGGGCTGACAAAGGGCCTCATAAGTAGATATTAATCTTCCCAGTCATCTAATCACCCACAAACTCAGAGCCAAAAGGCTTGCCTACCCAATTCCACCTGAAGGTTATGTCCCTCTACTTTGACACTCTAATACACAAAATTCTAGTTTTGAAAGATGACAGAAAGAATACTAACTTGAATTTTATGACCTAATTGTCTATAAAAGGTCAGGTATGAAATATTCTGAAGTTTTAGAGAATATTTCCTAATAGCCTATTTTGTAGATGAGATAAAAGCTGCAATATTTCACTCCTGGGACACATTAGTCTTAGTGACAAAACGAACATGAACAAAGCTCTTGAGTATTTTTAGTTAAGAAAACATTTATGCACTAAGCATGGTCCACACACCTTTAATCCCAGGACCCAGGAGGCAGAGGCAGGCAGTTCTCTGTGAGTTCAAGGCCAGCCTGGTCTACAGAGCTAGTTCCAGACACCCAGGGCTGTTACACAGAGAAACCCTGCCTTAAAAAACAAAATGATGAGGATGGGGATGATGATGACAACACATTTACGTATAGTGACACAGAGCAAGGATGAGCTAGAAATAGATCACTGAGCATCATAGAACTGGACTTAAATTGAACTTTACAGTGTACCAGAAATTTTTTTTTACTGATGGAGAAATAAAAATTTGAGGTTTGCGGGATGGCTTTGTGGGTAAGGGTACTTGTTGCACAAGCATGAAGACCTCAGTTTGGATCTGCAATAACCATGTACAACCCGGATGTGGCCTCATGCCATAGCTTGGAAAGTAGAGACAAAACTTCTCAGACTTGATGGTGAGTGATCCTAGCTGAAAACTGGAATGACCCCACCAAGTTAGACTGTGGGCAATCCCCGACTTTCGTGGATGATGGGCTTATAAAAACTGTGAGGTAAAATAAACCTTCCCAAGTGGATTTTAATTATGAAATTTTCTCACAACAATAGCGACCCTAACCAAGACAATAGTTTAATGTTTTAATATGTCTTAGTGTTCCTAGGTGCTCTGATGGTTTAAAGGGTGGAGTCAGTATTTTTTATTCAGATAATTTTCTGAATGGGAGGGTCTTTATCTATATAAATTTACTGTTTCTTTTGAATTCATTCTTCATGAAATGAAGCCCTGCATACATTGTAATCACAGTCTTTATATGGAATGTATAATTAAGGAAACATAACTGATAACAAATACTTAGCAAAAACTATAGTATTGTGCCTTCAATTTTCCTTTGAAGACTTCACAGTCCTATTTTAAGAAAAAAATATTTTTACTAGATTCCTATTATATCAAACAATACACACATGATGTGGGAGTGTCATATATCAATCTGTTGATTTCATTGGTTAAGTAATAAACACACTGCTTGGCCTCACAGGTTAAAGTATTGGTGGGAGGAGTAAACAGAATAGAATTCTGGGCGGAAGAGGAAGTGAGGTCAGACTCTGCTCTGCTCCCGGACAGGATGGACGAAGGCTAGAATCTTCCTGGTAAGCACACCTTGGGGTGCTTACACACATTATTAGAAATGGGCTAGTCCAGGTGCGAGAATTAGCCTGTAAGGGCTAGAGTTCATGGGCCAAGCAGTTCTTAAATGAATACAGTTTGTGTGTTGTTATTTCGGGCATAAGCTAGCCAAGCGGCTGGGGTGTTGGGGACGCAGCCCCGCTGCTCCTATTTCAACACACACATACCTAAGTCTTTATGTTTAATGCCAAATAAAGTGTCATCATTTATGATTTCCATTTCTAAGATGAGAAAGCTAAGAGTAGCTAAATGTATATTTCCATTAAGTTATGGAATGCAATACATGATTTAATTACTCCCCAGAATAGAAAGCAAGGCCTTTATCACATTTCCCCAGAATTTTTTCCTGTCTTTTTTTCCTATTTTTTTTTTAACCAAAATGGAGTGGACTTCACTATATAGGTCAAACTATCCTTGCACTACAACTTGAAGTGTTTCTTCTACAAAAATGTTGGAATTGTAGGAATGTGCTTCTACATCTAGCTTACTTGTTCAGTTTGCCTAATGAGAGATAGTCTCTATATTACCAAATTCTTAGAACCCTCTCAATTTCTCCATAAAAGTATGAAATGAGCTATCTGATTAATAGTAGCAGTCACTGACCACTGTGACTTTAATGAAGGTATTGAATCTATCAAATAGCTTGAATATACTAGAGTTAGTGTTCTTCATCCCCAGAACCACCAGGAGGCAATAATCTGCATCCAATGTGTTCACTTTCACCTCAGGCAGACAAATTCACAGTAGGTTTCAACAAGCTAATTTGTCTTTCCATCTAAGATATATGCCGCCACTCCCACCCATAAATGCTCTTGATATCAGCATAGATCCCACTTATTTTCTTGGTTTTCAGTCTTACTTTTATGTTGTACAAATCAATCTAAGATATACACGATAAATAGTTTTTTAATTTTAATTTTTTTATTTATCTTACATACCAACCACAGTTCCCCCTTCATCCACTTCTCTTGCTCCCCCACCACCACTTCCCCCGCCACACCCAACCACCCATCCACTCCTCAAAAAGAATAAGGCCTCCCATAGGGAGTCAACAAAGCCATGTACATCAAGTTGAGGTAGGATCAAGCCACACAACTGCCATCCACACACAGATGGCCTAGTTCGGTCCCATGCATGCTCCTCAGTTTTCAATCTAGAGTTCATGAACTCCCACAAGTTCAAGTCAGCTGTCTCTGTGAGTTTCTTCATTATGATCTTGACCCCTCCCCTTGCTCATATAATCCCTTTTTGGCTATAGATCTCTGCATCTGCTTCTATTGATTACTGGATGAAGGTTCTATGATGACAATTAGGGTAGTAATTGGTAATCACAAATCTGATTGCAGGAGAAGGCCAGTTCAGGCACCCTCTCCACAATAAATGCTAGGAGTCTTAACTGGCATCATCCTCGTAGATTCCTGGGAATATCCCTAGCACCAGGTTTCTCCCTAAACCCATAATGACCCACTCTATCAAGATATCAAGATATTTTTTTATTGCTTTCATATTGTGACCCTCCCCCAACTCGACTATCCCATTCTTTCATGTTCTCATCCCCCTCCCCTCTCCTCTTATGCCTCCCCCCTGCCGAGTTTACTCAGGAGATCTCATCTATTTCCCTTTCTCAGGGCAATACATGCATGTCCCTCTGAGGGGCCTCCTTATTACCTATGGTCTCTGGGGCTATGGATTGTAACCTGATTATTCTTTGTCTTACATCTGGTATCCACTTATGAGTGAGGACATACAGTGTCTTTCTGGATCTGGGTACCTCATTCAGGATGATTTTTTTTCTAGTTCCATCCTTTGCCTGCAATTTTGTGATGTCATTGATTTTTACAACTGAGTAATATTCCATAAGTACATGCTAATTTGTAACCTATTACTATGTAATGAATAATCTCAGAATTAGCCCACTTTAAAAACAAACAAGTAATAAAGTAATATAACATTTTATCTAAAATCTGGAAAGTATATACAAAATAACAGTCACAAGCAAAAAATGAGTGGTCTAACAATAGACATGAAATTAAACACCATAAATTCTTCAAAATTATCTAAGACTCATTTCAAACTTCTTTTTTACCAGGAAAGTCCAAAATGCTGTTAAAAAGATAAGCCACATTCTGAAAGAAAGTGTTAGTAACATGAAGATGCACTGTAATAAGGAGATTACTACTGAGATGCATACAGGGCGCCAATAGACCAGTCAAAGCAATTTTGTTAGGAGAAATGCAAAAGATATACATACGGATGTTTAATATTACAAAATTTTATAT
>NW_026067937.1:8354518-8407594 GCF_014885135.2 Alexandromys fortis | reverse complement strand
TATATATATATATATGGAGAGAGAGAGAGAGAGAGAGAGAGAGAGAGAGAGAGAGAGAGAGAGAGCCTGTGTGTGGTTTATATTGTGAACTTGCCAGAGATGCACCTTGGAGACATATCTGAGCATGTCTGTTAAATTTTTTTCTGTATGAAGTTAATTGAAAAGAGAAGATTTGCCCTAATGTGAAGGGCACCATTCATTCACTGGGTTCCCAGACTGAATAAAAAGAGCAGAGTGAGATGAACCTGAGCATCCACAGCTCTATGCTCCCTGGTAGTCAGGCAATGTCACTTTTTTCTCAAAATCAGCCACCACGACTTCCTGTCCAAGAAGCATCTTCCCTTGAACTTTAATATTAAATGAACTTTTCCTTACTTGATATTTTTTCTTGCAAGGTTTCTCAGTCACAGCAATGAGAGGAGTGATTAAAATAGAGTGTAACCACAACAGAAAATAGAAACCACAGCCACAGTAAAATAACTATTTCTCTCTAGAGTGAAAAAAATGTTTAAGAGCAAACAATACCAATGCTAAGGAAGAATGAGGGCTTTTACACATACCTATAAAAACTTAAACTGTTGTAACTATATGCAAATAATTTATTAGATAATACACATAAAATGTTCACCTTTGACTTCTCCATATTTCATTTTCTTAATCTGTAAAATGAAGCTAATATTATTTACTTCACAAGGAGATTAATTATGAGCATGAAAGACAGATAATAAATATTATTTGCTGTAATTCTGGCACACATAAGCTCTTCATTAATATAAGTCAGCAGTTTTGTTACTAATATTATTAGAATAGGCATTTATGTCTTTAGTAGATATAGGTAAACCATGTGTCATAGATACCAAAACAAAACAAACTCGTGAAACATACAAAAATAACTAGAGGAAAGGAGCATAGTCACCGCTTTGGGGTCTGGAGAAGTAGAACAGAAGGAGACAAGAAAGTGAGAAAATGTTCTAGTCAGTTACAGAAAGGAGCTTTCTACCCAGGAATGGTGAACTTAGGGAAGGGGTGTGTGCCATCCAATGGGAGCGGACTAATTGAAAATTTTGTATTTGTTAGGAATGCGTAAAATGACAAACAGAAAATTTTTGTCATTTGATGTGTCAACTCTGCAGAAAACAACAGAATAACTAACAAAGGTAAAAGGAAACTAAGCAAAAAAGCAGCAGAAAACAAGCAAGCAAACTCGGAGACCAATTACTCACTAAAAGGAATAACAGATTTAAATGTCTTGACCTTCCTTCTCCAAGGAGAGCTGGAATCCAGACTGGACTTCAGATACTGTCAACAGTTGAGTAACAAAGTGATGTCCTGATAGCTCTGAATGTATTCTTGGGAGATCTGACAGGTTTTTCTTCTATCTCCCTCCTCGTCATATCTTGATATGATATGAAAAATTCCTTGCTATTGTGCTGGAGACAAAGACACCTGAAGAACATGCAGATACCTGTTAGGAGTGAAGAAACCATGAGATCCAACTCTATTGAGCTTCCAGGGAGTCCTACCCATAGTTGTTCTGTAAGAAAAATCCCACGTGTGTCCAAGAGCAAAAATTAGTCTATTCAGCCAACAGATCTATGAGAAGAAAAATAATGACAAATTAAATTATTGTTGAAACCACTAAGCCTAGAGTAGTCAGTTGCACAGCAGTGGATAGCTAGAGCCAGGCCATAGTGATAAGAAATGGGACATTCTAGTAAGAGAAGATGAAGAGCGAGCTGCCCAAAGGCAACACTGTTGGCATTCTGGGGCTCTTAGAGGCTTTGTTGCATCTGTCTGGTTCTAAAACACGCTTTGGGTAAATTTTCTTTGTCTCCCAGAGTGGAAAGAGGACCATTCCAAACAACTTTTAAAAGAGATGATGACGACCAACAGTGACTCTCTTTCTCCTGGCATTATTAAAAGCAAAGCCAAAATAAGTTAGATATTTTTTTCCTACATGATATCTCCCCCATAAAATTCTATTGTGTTCCCACAAATATTCTCATTAAAGTCTCAGGATTCAATTTACATAATTGAGGCTGTCCAGCTAATTTTAGGAAAATTACTACTTTGCAAAAAATAACTGTTATACAGTAATTATGGCAGAGATGTTCTGCTTTGTGTAGGGCACAATGAAATCAGTAGGTTTAAAAATTAAGAACAAGTGACTCTCCACTCCCAATGTCATTTTAAAAATGAGGGAGAACTGTTAAGGAATAGCTTTGCATGTTAATTGAGGAGCTGGAGAACATTCTGTGTTAAGATATATGGTTTTCAACCTTCTTAAAAGAAATATTGAAAGAGGGAAATTGATTTTTTTCCCAGAAAATTTGCCTGTCACACTCCAAGATAAGTTACTGCTAAGTGTGTCCATTAAATAAGTATATTATATGAAAAGTCACACTCTAGGAAAAAAGTTCAGTTAGCTTTGACCTTAGTTAGTATTTATACAACCTCTTGGTTCATAGAATTAGGATTAACTAAGTGGATTCTCCTCAATGTGCAATGAAACTAGTTATGAAGTATTTGTCACATAAGCTATAGATACTTTTGGGAAACTGCCTTGATTGCCTAACAAAGAGATTCTTAGAAATAGTATATTTATAGAAAGAATGAAATATGTAGCAATATTTTATATATTCAATATCGCTTCAATGAACACAGTATTTGGTAAACAAAACCAGAAAATGGTCATTTTTTACCTGAGTAAAACTTTCATCTAGACATATTCAAATGTTTCCAAGAGGGATTGTGTTCCATGGAGATGCTGGGAATGGTGTGGGGGAAGCTGAGCAGCTGAGTTCTACTCTGATTTCCACCCACAGCTGAATTTGCATGCCCCAGTCCCATTAACCATGGCATATGTTTTCTGTTCTGAAAGGATGATAAAATTCCACAAAAACAATATAACCTAGTTGTTACATAAAAGCAGTTAGTTTTTGTCAGAAACCACCCTAGAAGTGATTCCCTAAAACCAAAGGAAGACGGCAAAGAGTCAAAAGCCAAGGCATAGTGAAGAAGGTAGCAGCTGACACTTTGACAGCCAAAGCTTAGATTTTCTGTGGAATCTCTGTGAGGTGAACACATCACCAATGAGTAATGTACTTCTCAAGGGTAAAGAAGGGGGAATTATAAAAAATTCTGAATAAGGACTATCTTTCCATACTATTTCCTTTCTCATCAATTTTAGGCTGTAGTGTCAATTGGTCAAGATTTCATTTTCTTTCTCCTCCCTGTGTCACATGCAATTAAGTATCCACACTCATAGACTCATTAAAAGAAGACAGTCATTACCCAAAATACATGCTCAATACTATCAAAGACAAGGCATTGCAAAAGAAATGATTGCAGGAGTTAAATAGCTCTGGCCAGTTTTCATAGACCCATTTTAATGAATCAAATGGCAGGAAACTGGTGAGCGGACTCAGTGGTTAAGCACACATACATTCTCCAGAAGATCTGAGTTCCATTCCCAGCGCTGATCTCAGTCCGCCCCCAGCCTCCTGTGACCCCAGCTTAAAGAGCTCAGACTCCTCTGGCCTCTATAGGTTCTTGCCCTCATGTGCACCTGCCACCAAATCTTAATTAAGATGAATACAAATCTTTTTTTAAAAGAATAAAAGGTCAACTGGAAGAAGGAAAAAACTCATATTTTGTAAGGTTGAAATTTCAATGTATTTTCAGAAATATATTTTAGAGAAATTTGTCCAAAACACACACTAGAAAAAAAGACAGCCTCCTTAATAAACAGTGAGGGGCTGGAAGAATAAAAGTACATTTATATCTCCCATCCTGGACAAAAATCAACTCAAAATTAATCTTACTCTAAGACACAGAACTTTGAAATTGCTACAAGAAAATGTAATAAAAACACTTAAAGACATAGGCTGAGATTTCTGCACAGGCCTCTAATACAGGCACAGGCAATAACTCCAAGAATAGACAAACGGAATTGTATAAAATGTAAGAGTTTCTACACAACAAAGAAGCTATCCCCTCTGAATATGCAGCCCATAGAAATGGGGGGAAAAACAACAGAGCTGGGTTTAATTCAAAATTTGTTTTCTATTTCATTCTATCATTCAGTAACCGTATTTGATCATATTATTTAGCTGACATGACACCATGTTGCATTTTGTATGATATGTATGCAAACAGTTCTTTCCAGCAGGTTTTGCTGGGATCAGATGAGATAAAATATATTGCTCAGTTGGAAAAAATGTCTGACACATAATAACTTCCCAATGTCGTGTTTGCTTCAATCTACCCTCCTTTACTATAAAGCGCCCTTTGAGCCTCGCAGCCCAGTTTCCCCAAGTCTTTTTTTTCTTTGTTTTTGTTTTCTTGTTTCTTCGAGACAGGCTTTCTCTGTACCATTGCAGCCTGTCCTGGAACTAGCTCTTGTAGACCAGGCTGGCCTCAAACTCACAGAGATCCGCCCGTCTCTGCCTCCCGAATCCTGGGATTAGAGGCATGCGCCACCACCATCTGACCCTCCAAATCCTTTCTATGCTTCCTTTTATTAGCTTCTAAGTTTGAAGCCTGGTGGGGAAAATGTGATGGAATACCAGGTGAGCGTGGTTTTCTATAGTTTTGTTTTGAGACAGGATCTCACTTGTAACTGAGGCTGGAACTTGTGATCCCTGTGTATCAGCCTCTTCCTGTGAGATTACGTGGGTTTACCACCATGCCAAGTAAGAATTTCATTTCCGTGCAAGAAAATAATTATTAATCTCGTCTTTTGGAACTTGTATTTGTATATGATTGCTTCATCCTAATACTAATTATGTGATTATGTAACCAGTGTGAAGAGGATACCCCTGGACAAAGAGCCCTTTCCTGGAAAGCCTAGGAAAGAAGAAATTCTGATCTGATTCATGGGAGATAGGGTGTTGCTCACATACATGTCCCCCTTTGCCTTTGATTCATGGCCACAGTCACCATCCGTGCCTGCCATCTACTGTACCTATTTTCTCACTAAAATACATCAACTT
Source organism: Alexandromys fortis (assembly GCF_014885135.2). NCBI lineage: Eukaryota > Metazoa > Chordata > Mammalia > Rodentia > Cricetidae > Alexandromys > Alexandromys fortis. Next base: position 8,402,600 of record NW_026067937.1, on the reverse strand, counting down.
AAAAAAAAGCAGGGGATTTGCCCTCCATATAAATAACCCTCCCCAGTTCATTTGCAAATCAAGATCTCTGTGGGTTTTATAATTCCAACTGCATACAATTTAATTTTTCATAATGAATCTTTATCTCTTCTTCACGATCTAAATATAATTTCTGGTATCGAAGCAAAAACTGAAAATTCATATTTTATCCTCCCCTTGTGTAAGTGTATATTTGTTGTACAAATATTCTTTACCTAGCAACTCAATTAATAATATACAAGTGTTATGTGAATTATAAAGCTTTTCCTAAAAACACACTAGTAGCAGACTCTCAGCTTCCTTATCACATTTTCAGTGTGTTCTTACTACAGCTAATCCTTCTCAAGTCATGGGAAACACGTTGGTAAAAACCTCCTAACATGTAATTCCCAGGCTTTTTACATAGCTCACCTTTTGATGCTGCTTTCTGAATTTAGTTAGAACCAGGAGATAAGGGGTGGAAGAAGGAAACAGAGATTGCTAAGAATTCATCCTGGATGAAGTATTACCGCACAAAAAGTGCCCTCGTTGGATACAAATCCTCATGTTTACCCCTCCAGCACTTAGCTGTTTGATTTTCTGTCTATCCAGCACTGATTAGTGTTAGAAGACTTATTCAGGGATAATTCAATCGCCTGCTTCAAATGCCTGAGTTATCTATACCAGTAGTGCACTTGGATTGCTGCCCACATTGCGGGAAGAAAAGAGGTTTATCCTCTTCTTCGAGCTACAAGTGTTCCAGAAGTGCTCAGGACAAAAAGGCTAAGAGTGACACTGTTCAGGATGTTTCCAATCTTTCGAAAGAAAATCATGAGACCTCCAAAATACATATATACTATGTACCATTTATTAATGAATAGAATATGTTGAGGTTGCATTTTAAATTACAGGCGCATGTCCATAGTGAGCCATCAAATTGTTTATACACACATAAACTGATGTCTTTGAGGTCCTATTACAATGAGGGAAAGGCATCATCTACTGCAACAAGCACAAGCTTTTATCTTCTGGAACACACCTAGGCAGTTATATAAGGGACACTCAAATCTCTGTGAGTTAGTGCAGGACAGACACTGATGACTTTTAAGGTTTAAAGAGTTGCCAACACATTACAAGGTATAGCAAGAAAATAAAGTAAAACCAATGGGAACACCTACAAGTATTCTACACTTGACTCTCATCTACAAACCTCGTGGCAGATGAGGCATCCTTAACTGAATGCTATAAATGCCTCCCAAGCTCTCATGGGTCAACCTTCTCCATTGTCATCTGCTTCATTCACTGCAACACCAGAGCCAATATAAACTCTTCACATTTCCCAAACTCCTAAAGCAGCACCCCATTTCCACCTCTGGCACACTTCAGTGATTTGCTTTGAAATCTAAAAGGAGGTGATTGTGCCTTGGGATCCGCAAATGCATTTCACTGCTCCCTTCATGTCTTGTCCAACACCCTCCCATTGTTGAAGCACCTATTGATGGATCCTCTCCCCTTCCTGCATGACTGAGCAGAGACCCGTGCTTTTCTCTGGCATCATAGTGAGTGGGTTGTATCTCTTCATTTTGTCATCTCCTGTGCATCACAAGCACCACTACAGAAACTAAAACCTCTCAACCTCCATCTCTTCCCTGCCTATGAGAAAATAGAATGTGTGGAACTCAAAAGGAGGTAAATTGTATTCTGTCACATTGCCATTAGAATAAGAAGTGATATGAAAAGAAATAACAAGTCTCGGGTGCAAAGGATGGAATTTGCATATCTGGTACTGTAGGGGTTCTTTCCTGCATGGCTAAGGAAATGAGAAGAGGATGCAATGGAGAATGGATTGGGTAAGTTATGCTATTTCTAACTTTTAAATGAAATTTGTTATATTTATAATGTTAAATCTTTCATGTGTTTCTACAGTGTGGCCTATGACACTGCGTGATGATTTAATAGTTATATTCTTCTAAAATATAACTCGATGCAACTTGTGTCAATTGTTTTCTTACCACCCTTTCTTCAGCATCATAAATGACAGTATTCTTTGATTTGTGCATTGGTTACAGTTTGGATAACAAAATCACCTAAGTGCAAATCAGGCAAGAAAGGGCTTATTTAGGATTACAGTTCCATAGTGGATACAGCCCAACATAGTGAAGAAGGAATGAGGCCCATGAATTACATTTCATCTGCAACAGAGGGGAAGAACAAGTGGGATCAGACTACAAAACTGCCAAGCCTTGTCAAGTGATGGACTTCCTCCAGCAAATGTCCACCTCCTAAGGCCTCCAAACCGTCCCAAACAGCACACTATGTGGAGGACATTTCCTCTTGAAATCGCAGCATTCTTCACAGATCCTAGAAGGCTCTAGGGCATCTCGTGGTTTAAAAAAGTAATAGTTTAATTATTAATTAGATAATAATTAAACTTCAGTATAAATTAACTTCAAAAGTTCCCATAGTCCTTAACAGCCCTAACACTGTTCAGAATTTCAAAGTTCAAAGAAAATGACATTTTAACTGATAAGTGGCTTCAGTATGTAAACAGGAGTTGTTTCATCATTTGGATGCCTCCTCAGAGCCTATGTGAAGTAGAGGTTGCTAAAATAATCTTTATAGAAAGAACAATTTACTAAATAAGTGGTGGTAGCAGTCGCAATATGAGGACATGGAACTGAAAGGTTATTGTTATATCCAGCCTGGGAGGAAATACCCAGAAGGAAGAAACGGACACATCCACCTATAAGCACCACCAGATGTTTTAACTACTATAGTAAGGGGATTAGTATCTGGCAATAAATTTTATATCCACTGACTATTTGAGAAAACATTTGAGAGTTCCTATCCCAACCCTTCCACTTCATCATTCTATTATGTATTCCTTTAGTTTCAATGTTTCAGCTGTCACTGAAAAGTGGGGGGCTCTTTACTTTCCAGTGCTTTATTTCACAAAGGGCAATGTTACTGAGGCTCACTCATGTTTTTCAAAGTGACAAATTTCCCTCTCTGGAAGACTGAATATTTCCTTGTGTGCATTTGCACATTTTATTGATATGTTTATCCTGGGTAACTGAAGTTGATTCAGTATCACAGTTACTGTGGCTAATTCTGCAATGAGCCTGGAAGTCGAGGCATCTCAACATATTGATTTCATTTCCTGATGAACTTGTCCCAAAACAAATCTATCATCAGTTGAAATATCTTAAGTTTCCAATGCAGTTCATGTCTAAGCTACGTTCTTTCCTAATTTAACAATGCAGATCCATCATTTATCCACTTGATCACATGAGCAGCTGAGAGTTGTGATACTGACAGTAATGCACAGATTGGGGAAAAGTCACGATTAAAATGAAAATATGTTTTTTACTGAATGTGTATCATCACTTTTGCACCATTATAAATACCAAACTTATGTGATGTGTAGGCAGAATTTTGGGGAGCCTCCAGCTATCAAAAAATGACATGGAGACTTATTAATTATGAAAGCTTGGTGGCTTTATCTTAAGCTTATTTCCAACCAGCTCTTATACTTTAAATTAACCAATTTCTGTTAGTCTACATGTTATCATGTGGCTCATGGCTTTTTACCTCTCCTCTTGAATACCCTACTTTCTCTGAATCTGGCTGGTGACTAGCTTTCTTCTCCAAGACCTCTCTGTCCCCAGAAGTCCCACCTAGTCTCTTTCTGTTTAGATATTGACCATTCAGGTCTTTATTAAGCCAATCACAGTGATACATCTTCACACAGTGTAAAGGAATATTCGGCAGCATCATCTGTCATATTCAGATTCTGTACTTTGTTTCTATAATTCACATAGATAATGAAATTAGAGCCTACTTGGGTAAAGGAGAGGAGTTACTGTGAAAGGAAGACAAGTGAGAAGCCATGGGTGAAGTACATTGGAAGTATATTGTGTAATTGAGTGAAAAATGTCTTCATAAAATTTAACACTAATTACTCTGCATAATAACTGCAAACTGATAAATTATAACTCAAACCATTGTGTGTTAAGGGCCATCATTATACCAAGCTGTAGAATTTCTGAAGCATATGCTAATTTTTAGTTTTAGGGGAAGCATTAATACACTTTTCAATGTTATCTGTATTAATTTAGAATTTCATCAATTGCCATGGCTGTGGGTATCAGAGAACTCTGGAAAGGAGAGTAATAGGAGACAAAGACACAAGACTCTAGATTTACTTGAAAAATGAACATTTTTTTAAAATTTTTCTCAGTGCTGTATATATATATACATATATATATTAGAGATAACATTGCAAGCAGAGCTTGGGAAAAAAGTATCTTTGGCCCCCTTCTCTGATTTTTCCATCTACATTTCTCTGTCCTTGGGGCCCTGTTCTGCCCATGAGGAGGTTCCTCCTACACCTCATCTTGTGCCAGCAGTTTTCTGAAGTCACAACGTCATAGCTGGCTTTGGACAGGCTGGAAAAGCAAACTACAGACCATCTCACCTCCAACACCTTCCTGCTTCTGACTGTGTAGCATCGTGGTGATGCAAAAGCAGCCTTTATATTTTGTCCCCCTTTTCTTTTTCAGATTCTTTGGATTCAGGGGCAGGTTATTAAAAATGCTGTCTCAAAAAAAATAAAGGGAAAAAGAAAGAAATAGTAATAAAATAATAATAGCAATATTAAATTTATCAGGCATTTAGTAACTTGATCACACAAAATATTAAAGGGATTGACATGTTGTAAGATACTTTGCAATTTGTCCACAATCTATTGGCCAGCAACCACTGACAAATGAGAATGTTCTAATAAATACAATTCTAGATGTAATTGTCCAAGGTCAATAGTATTATTGTGTTGAGACCATACACCTCCTAGACGGTTCTTAATCAATACCCAGGGCATTTAGATTCATTATAAGGTAAAGCAGAGATACAAATAGTATGACTTTACTGGCAGTTCATGGTCAATAAATATTTAATAGTTTGCACTTGCTACCTAAACTAATCAATGTGATCTTTAAGGGCATCAAGCCTGTTTGAAAATCTACGTCCATTTTGGGAAGAGGGAGATCATCCTACCCTTGAAACACTTTAAATTACTGGTGAAGTGACCTGCTTGTAGTCTGTCTTTGAGAATTACAATCCTCCCATACCAGCAGTTACAATTCCAGTAAGTGTTAGTATATCAGAAATCAACAATCCTATAAACCTTTTTAGCACGGACAATAATTATTCCAATACAGCACTTACATTTTCCTCAAGCTAATTCTTCTTATAGTTCTACAGGAACCCATTTGAAGGAGGAATGTTTAAATATCACAAAAGTAGAGTTTAAGGTATTATTAATACACTGAGCAATGTGACAAAAAACACACAAAATATGGTACAAGGTGTCTGTAAAACTCTTGTCTCTGACCCCAACTAGTAAGAAATGAGGCAGAATTACACAGGCCAAGAATTAAAATTTCTATTAGAGTTGTAGAAAGAGTAAGTTGGAAATAGTAGTGGTAACAGTTCCCTTATGACGATGAATAAGAATAGAACTTGCAGCTAGAGGCAACTATAGACTGGAAAGAGGTGTGTATGGGCACATCTAAATTGTAACATGAATGCGGACACAGTTGGGACATTGATAAATACAACACTTGTGTTGTTTGAATTCCTATTTCTTCCATCTTCTCTTTCTGTTTTTTCAGTTGTAATTTTAGTTGCTTGTGGGCATGTTTTCTGATCCCAACAATCAACAGTATACAGAGACCTATTGTCTCCTCATCCTAGCTTGTGTTTGTTATCATCTGTCTTTCTGATAAGAGCTACACTACGAGGTATGGGTGATATCTTTTAAATGTTTTTATATCTACTTACTGTAGGGGAGGTGCATGCTGTGGCATACTTAAGTACACCAGTGGACAGATTGCAGGAGCTGTTTTTTTTTTTCCTCCATCATGAGGATTCCAAGAATTGAAATAAAGTCATCAGGCTTGGCAGTAAGTGCATTTACCTTGTGAATCATCTTACAAGTCCTTGTCCCTATGTTGTTTGATTGACTGATTGACTGGATGACTAGCTGTCTGGTTGGTTGGTTGGTTGGTTGGTTGGTTGGTTGGTTGGTTGGTTGACAAAGATCTATTAAAGTATTGTCCTTGTTATATTTTGTCAACTTGACAAAAGCTAGAGTAATCTGAGAAGAAGAATCTCAGTCGATAAAATGTCTCAATCAGATTGCCTACAGGCAACTTTCTAAGGCATTAATGATTGGTATGTAAGGGTCCAGGACACTGTGGTCAATGCCAGTCTTGAGTATGTAGTCCTAAGTAGTGTAAAAAGCAGGCTGAGCAATCCATGCAGAGCAAGTCAATAAGTTTCTCCACAGTCTGCCTCCGGGTTCATGCCTTGAGTTCCTGCCCTCACTTCCCTTCAGGGTAGAATGTAAAATAAAATAAACTCTTTCCTTCCTAGGTTGTGGTTATAGAGTTTTTTATCAGAGCACATACTTTGTCTATTTTTAAATTGGGTTATTAATAATTAGTACGAGGTTGGTTGAGTTTTTTTAATGTATTTTGGATATTACAAGTGTGTAATTTAAACATCCTTGTTGAACAGGCTCTCTTTTACCCTTTATGTGCCTGTGGCCATTTGATGTGACCCTTTTTCTGTTTTCACTTTCTCTGCCCATGATTTTTATTTATTTATTTTTTTATTAAAAATTTCTACCTCATCCCCTCCTCCCACTTCCCTCCCATGATTTTATACTGCACATCCACATTCTCTTACCATCACTCTGTAATATGCTTCGAAATGAGGTAGAGTGATCCTTTCAGCTTTATTCTTTTGACTTCCATTTGCTTTGGCTGCTCCTGATTGTTGCTGGCACCATATGAGTTTTGGGGATTGTGTTTTCTTTTTCTGCAGAACAATAATCGTTGACATAGAATCTCTCTTTTTAGATAGTACAGACATTTCAACAAAATGAATTCTGTCAATCCATGAGGATGGAATATCTCTCATTGATTTGTGTTATCTCCAATTTATTTTAAGAATGTCTTATGGCTTCACTGTATAGGTCTTCTTGTCATTTAATTTATTTCTAGGAATTGTTGCAGTTATTGCAAATGTTTTTTTAAGTTCTTTATAAAATAATTTGTTTTAAATGTACAGAAATGCCACTGGTTTTGTACATAAATTTTACTTCCTGGAACTATGCTTCTTGCATTTATCATCTCTGAAAACCTTCTTATAAAATCCTCAAGAAGATTGTGTGTGTGTGTGTGTGTATTTATCAGTCTATGAAGAGAGATAATTTAGCTTTTATTTTCTAATATGGTTGCTTTTTATTCCTCCCTCTTGCCTATTAGTTCTGGCTAGGAATTTCACAGCTATATTGAACAGAAGTGCCAGAATCTGCAAGTAATTCTCTCCCATTCCAGGCCTTAGAACAGATTTTAATACTTCACTGTTGGGTGTGATGTGTGCCAACCACTTGTTATATATTGCCTTGAATGGGTTGAAGTTGGCTCTTTCCATAACAAATGTATTGAGAGCTTTGATCAAGAAAGGAGATTACATTTTGTCAAACGTTATTTCTGCATCTACTAAGGTGACCATATTTTTTCCTTCATTCTGTTAATGTGCTGTTGTAGTTTTGTGTGTGCTAAATCATCCTTGAATCCCTAGGGTAAGTTCTAGTTGATTGCAGTGCACAATCCTTTTAATGTGCTGCTGAATTCAGCTTGCTGGCATTTTGTTGAGGACTCATTCTCCCATATTTATTAGGGATATCGGCCTGTAATTTTATTTTCTTGTAATGTCTTTCCCTGGTTTTAATATTAGACAAATTCTGGCTTTCTGAATTGAGTTTGAAAATGTACCTTCTTCTTCAGTATTTAGGAAGGTTTGGGGATTGGTATTAGTTTTTAAAATGTTTGGTAAAATTCAGCAGTTGAGATCACTAGATGCAGGGTGGTGGCGGTTTAGATTAATGCAGACAAATTGTGATAAGTATATACAACTTTAATGCAAAAACCAGACTCATGCAACCAAGGTTCCCGCGGAGCACAGAAAAACGGGAAGCGCCCGCTGCTTCTGCGCACCCAATTTATCAGTAAACATTCGCCGGAGGCAAGCCTGCCCCCAATGGGCGGGCTTATCCCTACACAGGATTTTCTTCCATGGAAAGCTTTTTGGTTATAGATTCAATCTTCTTACTCATAATGAGTCTGTTAAGATTTCAATTTCTTCATAATTCAGCTCCTGCCAGTTGTGTGTATCTGGGAATTTATTAATTTCCTCTAGGTTATCCAATTTGTTTGCCTGCTATTCTTCATAGTAATCTCTTAAAATCCGTTGTGGTTCTTTGTTACCAGCCATAATATTTCTTCTCCCATTTGTGCTTTTATTGATTTGACTCCTCTCTTCTGTCTTTATTTAGCTTGATTGTCAAGTCTCCACCCAACCCTGAAAGAAAAGAAAGTCTTAGCTGTGTTGTTCTTTTCTACAGTTACTGTAGCTTTTGTGCCATTTATCCCATTCTTGTTTTCATTATTGTTTCCTTGTGTTCAATTGGGACTCACTTTGTCATTCTTTGCACACCAGCTTTTTCTGGAAAAAAAAAAAAAGCAGAATGACTTACTTCCAGAATCAACTGGCAGACAAGCATGAAAATGCAAAAAACAGTACGTCTTGAACCTGGGACCCTTGGATGGGCTTGGAATCTGGAGCCTGTCTGCCTGGAACCTGTTCTAAATCCAGAATCCATGGGGGCAGGTCTCAAACTTGTGTCTCCTGGGACTATTTGTGTGGCATTTTCCTCTGAATTGAAATGTTCTCTCCAAATTGAAACAATTGCTCCAGAAAGGGTGTGTGTGTGTGTGTGTGTGTGTGTGTTTTGGGTAGTTTGTGGTAATCTTGTATCTCAGGAGGTAAACAAAAGGTTACCCGTTGGAGAGGTCAGAAAGTTGGAAAATTCGTGAGGAATCCTATCCCAAATCATAAAAAGAAGCATGGCAACTCTTGGCATGGAACACTGACCAGTCAAGGTGCAAAAAGAGACATTTGTACTGTGAATATTCCTGCAGACTTCAAAGAGGTTTTCCAGTGATGTAACTGCTTTGAGTCATTTCTGCTCCTTTTAAGTAACCCCTCACCCATTCTCCTGTTAGTAAGCCCAGTAAAAATACATTGGTACACCAAATTGCACATCTACGTAGTCCTTACTTTTGTCTCTTAGGGATTCTCTTTATGGAGTGAATAGAGGTGTGTGTGTGTGTGTGTGTGTGTGTGTGTGTGTGTGTGTGTTGTGTCTCCCCAGGAAAAGTCTATATCATGCAATAGTCAGGTCTATATCCTGAGTTCATAGTAATAATCCCAGAGTAATTCTAGCTGCATCATTGATTAATGGGACCTCGTGTGAAGCCTGTATCAGATGATATAAATCTGGAAACTGATATGTAGGTTAGGCTTAAAGATATATTCACAATAGTTGGCCTTTCAGGAGCATTAGAAGCCCCCCGGAAATCCAAATACCTAAAGATAGACTTGTACCTTAAACCACAAGGACCAATCCAACCCTGAAATCTACTGGAACAGTACTAGATTCTGAGCCCACTGGTGTGTGGTGCCTCAGAAACCAACTTGGCATTAAATAAAGCAATGGCTTTTGTGGATGTCCACCCAGTACATCCAGTACATCCAGTACATCCAGATAAAGGGTTCTGTGTTGATCCAAGAGGAATGCCCAGTGACTGGGACCCCAAGAGAGAATTCTGTGACCTCTATAGCTTAAAAATTGAGCTAACTGGGGTGATGGTGAATGAAAATATGACAGACACAAATAGAGAAGGACTGTGTTTATTAAATATAGCATGAAGAAGGAGGGGAGTTAGCTAATGTTGGTAAGAGGCATCTGTAGGGCAGGAATCTTGGGTTGCAGTCATCCAGAAGGAGGAAGGTGCACTTGATGTTTTCCGTATGCCCTTGTTTTAGCTGAAGGTTGACCATTTGTCAATACCCATACCTAGACCAGGGAAACAATCTGTCTTTCCTCTTTGCCATTCCCATGGATCTGAGGCCCGGCAGTCCTCAATATGGCGGTGCTCATGTCAACAATGTACAGTCATTCAGGTCTTTTTCTGCCCCGTACAAAGGAGCCTGGCAGAAGGTAGACATGTAACTTATACCTACGGTTGCCAACCTACAGACTAGATCCCCATGCCTTAGCTAGTTTATTTATTATTAAGTCAGTAAGGACTGACTTAATAGGCCTGATACTAGGCTGTGGAAGGCAACTTAGTTCTGAGGATATAACAAAATGTGAGGCTGAGAGGGTGGACCTGGTACCAAGCAAAATCTGGGAACCTGGACCATTGAATTAAAGCTATGTGTTAAATGCATTAAGTGTCTAGAGCTAGTGGATATAGATTTAATCCAGAGAACTATAGCCCAGAGGCTGGGCCAATAGGTACCACCTAAAGTAGAACTATGAGGATCTTGGTGGTGTGTTCATTTAGTAGGGAAGACTAGCTTAAGGCCAAATCAAGACTCTTCTCTCTCCTTTTCCAAAGCAGAGTTTATCTCTGGAGAAATTTTGCTGCCTGGGCTAGAAGGTATTACATGGGTAGAGCTACATTGTCTTTACATAGTTCCTTGTTTCAGTCTACCCCAGGAACTGTAACTGCCCACTCCCCTTTTCTGGCTTTGGGAAGATAGTTTCACACGTGCACAGCCCTTTGTCCTGACGCCTCTGTGAAAGGACAAGTGCTGCTGCAGAGTCCTATTCCGCCACCTTAGCTCTCCTCACCATCAAAGCTACCGTTCGATTGCTGGGTTTTCATTTTTGTGATTATGAATAACATTTTATTTTCCCATTGTTGTAACTAACATTGCACATTGAACTGCCCTACATAAAAGTCTCTGCTCCCATCTATGGTTTGTTTTTGTAGCAAAAAAAAGTAATTCATGTCCAACATAAAAGCCTTGAAAAGAAGAGAAAATCCTATTGAAGTAAAGGCTTCGAAGGTCGGTTGTAAATCTGTCTTCTGAAGATAATTGTATGATGAGGTTTTGTCCCGTGTCTTTTTAGTATTTGCTTCTTCCTCTCATAGATGTATGTGTGGTTATCAAAACAGTATCAAACTGCACGTAGAGTTTAGCCGTGTGATGGGTCATATCAACTTGACTGGATTTATACTAACACGGAGACTGCTGAAACAATCCTCTGGATTTGCTTGTGAGGATGATTCCAGAAAAGATCCACCGAGGAGGGAAGACTCTTCTAAAATATAGGTACCGTCTCCTGGGCTGGGGGCCTGGATCAAAGGAGGAAACAAGGAACAGTAGCATTCCTTTTCCTCTGCCTCCTGACCCACGGAGAGGTGAAGGATTCTGCTTCACCAAGCTCCATCCTTGCTATCATGTACGGAACCCTCTGAAATTGTGAAAATTGGGATCCAAATTCAATGTTTTCTTCCATTGAACCTTTCTGTCTGGTATTCTGTCTCAGTAACATGAAAGTCATTAATACAGAACTCTGTCTTGCCATCATGTTTTGTATGTGTTAATGGTTGCACCTGAAATTGGTTTCTACATCTGTTTCTGAGGGCATGTATTTAAGCTTTCTCAGTCCTTTAGTCCCTGTGCCTCCTGATTGATTCTCCTGTCCTGTCCCAGATACTGGATCAGTAGGTAAATACCTGCTAACAAACCAGCCCTCAAACATGTCCGATTCTGGATCTCACAGAACACTGACTCCTATGTCCCTAAGAACAGCCAGGAATATGATGTAGAAGTATGTGGTATTAACTCTCCCCAAGAGTAATAGTTCTAGTCTGACCAGGGGAGGGGACAACAGACTGGTAAGATCTTACAGTAAATTCCTTCTCAAGTCTTTCTAGGAGGCTGTGATCCAAGTCACAGCCTTTCTGGTACATGGAGCCTAATGAGAAAGAGGAGCAAGTGCAGCAACCACACTGCATTTTCTTTTCATATCCTTTGTCTTGTTGTTCTTTTGTCTTGTAGTGGCTGCCCTTGAAATATGCCTCGCCAAGGGGATTAGCCCCAAAGCCTTTTCTCAGTGTCTACTAACTATGAGTCCTGGTTTACACACCTGTGTGGCACCATATCACAAACTATTGAGGCTAAGTAATAAATCACCCACTGATATGCAGCTAGGCATTTTTAGATACTGCTTATTATAAACTGCTCTAGTATAATAATTCTTACCTAAAAATATTTACAATCACCTCTGTTAGTTTTCTTAGGACAGATTCATAGGCATAGAATTTCTATAAAGTGCTATAAACATTTTTAAGAGCAAAGAGATACTAGAACAAATTACACTGAAGTCCTTTAATTCAGAACTCTGTGAGTCAGCAAAGACATTAGTTGTGACTTACTGAATGCACAATTTGATGGGAAGACTCTGTGGTTTAAGATAGTAAACTTTTGTAAAATATGCAGAAAATGTAGCCAGATCTCTAGATCCTCGTTAAGCAGAGAAATAAATTGAAACATACACAAAAATCTTTAAAATGTTCTATGATTTTTCTTCACTTTACAAATAGCTCATATCCTGTTTGCACAAAATAATTTCTTCTCCCCTAAGTAGTTATTTTGTTTGTTTGTGTAAGCACACAGTTTTTGCTTATATACTCATTTCATGTATACCTCTGAATCCTCCTGGAAGGTTTTCATAAAACTGCAACATAAAAGGAAGTTTCACTTTTTCTCAATGCTCAGCAAAATCCTGCCCAAACTCTGACCCAGTGAATGGAACTCTTTCTATGACATTTCCACTCCTATCTTTGCCACAAATCTATTTGGAGAGGACACAGGGGTATTACTGGAATCTAATAATTTACGTTTGCTCCAAGATCTGTCCCTAATAGAATCAAAAGTAACATACATGTGCTGTTGGGTTCTATTCCATTGTGTATTTTCTCAGGTGAGAGTTACTAAATATATGTCTGTGACAAGACAGTATATGAAGTTTGGGATTCTTATGTAAACTTTGCATTCTTGAAAACAAAAGAAACTATTATAATTTTACCCCTGTGTGCTACCTTCATAAAATCTAAATCCTACCTTTGGCCAGCTACCTGCATTTTGCAACAATTGTAAAGATATTTTTAAAATATTTGATCAGAATATTTGTTTTCTTCTCTCATTCAAAACTGGAAAAAATGCTTTTCTCAAGAGCTTAACTGGTTCACATCAATACTATAAACCTGATATCTTACATCAAGAAGAAATTTAATATGTATGGAACTGGAAAAATTTATACTGAGTGAGGTAAACCAGAAACATGAAGGCAAAAGCTGCAAGTCCTCTCCCATATGTAGATTCAGTTTTGAGTCTCTAACTCTGTGCTGAAATACCTGCAAAGTCCAGAGAACAGAGGAGAGACCTTCTCATAAGAGGACACTTTCAGGGAGAAAGGATATAAAATTTAGGTAATATAGAAATTGATGGGAGGGATATTCAGGTTTAAAAGGTTAAGCAGGAAGAAGGTGAGTGGACTGGCATGGGGAATGATTAAAACAAAGGGCCATAGAGAAACATCACCATATAGAAACCTATCATCACCAGATGACAGGTAACTCATTCAGACTTGTTGTATGGGAATGCCCCCCCAAATCCTCCCAAGCAATATAGGCTTTTGCCTTTCTTCTTGCTTACTATCAGAAATAACTGATAAGACCCTGTTGCTGAAGACACCACAACTTTTGTTGCAAGATATAGAGAACTCTGGAACTGAGCTAGAAGCTTGCTTCCTACTAGTTTGTTTTCGTAGTGACAGAAGGTGCTATCCATACTGCTGAAGAAGAAAATGCATCACCAGTCTTACCCATATCTGAACCCTATGAACTGCAGTATCAACTTCCCAGGCAAAATCTGACCACTGCTGCCATAGTTACACAGTTGTTATGGAAGTGACAATTACTCTGTTTGGATTTTAGGTCTCCACTAAAGAGAATTTACATTTAGTAGCATAAAAGCACATGACAAAGAAGGTGTTAGGCTGTAGGAGGTAATTTACTGTTGCTGTTCAGCTAAGATTACAAAGCATCAAACTAGTGTGTGTGTGTGTTCCTACCCAGAAAAATGCTGCTCTCATCCTTAATTAAAGAAACTTTTCATTGCAATGAATGGCAATGAACATAGCCTCTCATGGCTAGTCAAGATGCTGAGTGCTCATCCTTAAACAAAATATTTTATACCACCCCCTCTGAGGTTAAGGGAACATTATAGAAGATGGGATGGAAAGAATGTAAGAGCCCCAAAATAGAGGAAGGATGAAATGTTGTCATTGGGACATAACAAAACCATTACAAACATGATCTCAAGACTGAGCTTTTCAACAGTTAATCATAGATTGAAGAAGGGCCCATATGTTTCTATCCTCCCTCCTGTGCTATTGCCTACTGATAGATTGTTGAGAGGAACAGCCATTGTTTTTTGTTGCATATCCGCTGATGAGTCCACCAGATAGCTCTGAACCTTTATTTACATAGACAACCTTGATTAAACTAAGTTACAAAAAAAAAAAAAAAACAAATGTACACAAATGTGCGGCAAGGACTTGTAGGGAAGAGTGGGTGATAAGAGAGGTAGGAGAGAGATAAGAGAAAGATGTGAGGTAAGAGGGACCAGAAAGCAATATAGATAGATGGATAGATGATAGATAGATAGATAGATAGATAGATAGATAGATAGATTTTTGATAGATAGATAGATAGATAGATATATATATAGATAGATAGATAGATAGATAGATAGATAGATAGATAGATAGATAGATAGATACATACATACATACATACATACATACATAGATACATACATAGATACATACATAGATACATAAATAGATAAAATTATTAAGGAAGAAATTTAGTAAGTTATTAAAAGTTATTTATGTTATCCCATCACCTTGACAGAAGCACACCTATCTTGAAACTACATTGGTCAAAATAATAAATAAATGGTGACACTTAGTGAGTAAATTTAGGCTCTAAAGTCAAAACCACTGTATTTAAGCCTTTGAATTACCACTATATGCTTTGACAAATTTCATAGTGGCCTCTTTTCTGTTTGAACTCTACTTCTACTAAATCAGAATAATATTTATATAGATCTGTAGTTCTCAACCATCTTAATGCTGTGATCCTTTAATATAATTCCTCATGTTGAGGTGACCTCAGCCATAAAATTATTTTCATTGTTACTTCATAACTGTAATTTTGACACTGTTACAAATCATAATCTAATATCTGAAATGCAGGATATCTGATATGTGACCACAGTGAAAGGGTCATTTGACCCCCAAAGGGATCATGACCCACAGGTTGAGAATCATTGCAATAGATTATTATGAGCATTGAAGAAGCTGATATATATTATATACATATATAATTTAGAGCAGTTGTTGGCACATGCAAAGCATAGAGTAAAATTATTAATGCAATGAATATAGAAATAATTTTAATCACCCCATATATTGCTATATACTCAGTTATATGACCATCTGATAAATTTGTACACTGTTTGACATTGTATTTCTATTTTTATGTATTTGTTTATTGCATTTCTATTTTATGTATGCATTTATCTATTTTGTGTGTGGCATGTGTATGTGTGCACATGTTAGTGTGTGTGCACATGATGTATGTGTATACATGTGCAAGCCAACAGTTGTTGTTGGATGTATTTCTTAATAGCTCTCCACCTTACTTTTCAGATCTCACTGAATTGCTTAGGCTGGCTAGCCAGGGAATTCCAGGACTCTGCACTTCTGTCTCCCCAATAACAGGTTTACGGGAATGCATTGCTGCACCCAGCTTTTTATGTGGGGATTTAAATGCAGGCCCTCAAGCCTGTGTAATAAACATGTTGCCTAGTAAAGCCGTCTCTCTAGCTCTGATTTTTTTATTTCTTTCCAAATTTCAAATGACTTCCAGGTTGATGAAAACAGTAAAAAAGAATTAACACTAATTCAATATCTAATGTGTTCCAAAACCCCACTATTATGCATACTCTTCCTAAGTGTATTAATTTTGGAAACTCCCCATGATATCATAATTATCAAAATGTAGCCACATTCCACATTCTATAATTTTGGCATTTAAAAGATTGAATTGACTTTTATAATTATAGTCTTAAAATTACTCTCAATTTCAATATTCCAGTTTTTCAATTTAGAATGTGAAAAGAAAAAACTATTTTTGCCTCTAGCATCTGAACAGGCCCTTGAAAATCTTACTGACTATAGGAGCTCCACATTTAATGGATAATGATCTCTCCCCTCACATGTTATAACTTTATTATAAGAAAATTTCTCTTCCATCGATGTGGAAACTGAGGCACAGGCAATTTATAGAATTTTCCCATGTTCACATGCTAAAAAAAAGCAAACCCAGTCCCGAACAAATTCACAAGTGTCTTTATCTACATCATTCTCAGCTCAGAGTGGGGCAGGGGACTGTAGCTGGCCCCTTGAAGCACACAGACAGCCGTCTTCTTCCTCCCCACACTATAGTGTTGAATCAGAAGACTGTAGTCTTAAATTCTTTTGGCAGAAAGCCCAGATTTCTAGAACTTCATTTACTCTCTTGTCAGACTGCCCATCAAGAACTAAATCCCTACACCTTTATGTGCCTGGAGCCCAGAACTCTTAACATTTCATTTTATCTTTAGTTTAAACACCCTTCTGTTTCTGTTCTTATCAGTTCGATGTGTGTTTTATGTTCTGCCCTTTAAGTCTGAAATCTCTTTGCCTTTTTGGTGTCTTTTCCAGCTACTAGTCAGCCTGACTGTGAGAAATAGTGACTTCCTCTGACCTGTCTGAAACAAATTCTAAAATGAGTCCACAGCCTGGAAACTGAAGAGATAAAAGTTATCCATCTTCAGAAGAAACGCAGGTGTCACTTAAGTTTTGTAGGGATTTTGATTCATTTGTTTCGTTTACAACTTTTACAAATGAATCAAACATCTACATTTCATTGAATATTTAATCTGAAAGGAATATTTATCTTACATTAAGAAACTATAAAATAATTAATTCATAAATCTATAAAAATGACCGGATCACGGCCATTAAAGACACCGGATAGTTCAAGGCATATAATAATAGCTGTTTATACTCAGTGAGGAACTTAAAATGCCTAACATAAGTCAAAGCCTTTATATTACTCACTTTATATAAAATTTCACACACACACACAACCGCAGACACAAAATCTCTCTCACATGTTAGAGGAAAAAGTCAAGGCATAGAAGGGTTGAAACAGTGAACTCAGTTGGCTTTACTATAGCAAGTGATAAGTGGGGATTTCTATCCAGGAAGCCTAACATCAACTTTCTCCACCTGAGAAAGTGGGAGAAACTGGCAAGAGGGAAAACAGAATAAGCATTTCATCTTCTGACCTTAAATTTTCAGACTCACATCTGATGGAACAGCACAAACTATATGAACATTTTCCCAAGAGGTCAGAGTGGCTTTAGGATAAATTCCACTTGAAGGCAGAGGAACAGATAAAGATACACTCTGACATAGTTAGGGCTAGGAAGAGAGCCATGAGACTCTGTGTTGCCAGAGGACTAGACTTAGAAGTGTTTTAGGAATGATAGTATTTTCTTTTTTGGGGGGGAGGGGGTCCATGTGTATTTTTTATTGATTTTCATTGACTTATACATTTTTCTCTGCTCCCCTTCCTGCCTCTGCCCTTCCCTTCAACCCTCTCCCAAGACCCCCAAGCTCCCAATTTACTCAGGAGATCTTGTCTTTTTCTATTTCCCATGTAGTCAAGATCTATGTATGTCTCTCTTGGGGTTCTCATTGTTGTTTAGGTTCTCTGGGATTGTGATTTGTGGTCTGGTTTTCTTTGTTTTATGTTTAGAAAACCACTTATGAGTGAATATATGTGATATTTGATTGTTCTGGGGCTAGGTTACCTCACTCAAAATGATGTTTTCTAGCCCCATCCATTTGTCTGCAAAATTCAAGTTGGAACCATCTCCAGTGGCCTCACCAGGTCTGCCCAAGTGTCTCTATGGAAAGAATGTGTCAAATATTATGGCAGAATAAGGGAAGTGAACATGTTATGCTGCCTACGGACCATAGCTGCTGGGTTCTGAGTGCAAGATCAAGTGGGACCTAGAAAGGAAATATCATGTAGGCTTCAGAAATTAAAATTGAAATTATTATTTCCAAGAAAAATTCAAAATACTAACAGATTAAATTGTATGTCAAACTATAAGCCATGGTATTAATAGAAAATATAAAGTCATAACACTGGGAAAACGAGTAAAATTAAAACCAACATTTAAAATGAAGCATGATAAACTATTTCCTTGCATTCCCACATTTTATTTGTTTGTTTGTTTGTTTATTTGTTAGTTTTTCAAGACAGGACTTCTCTGTGTAGCAGCACTAGCTGTTCCAGAACTAGACCAGGTTGGCCTCGAACTCAGAGATCTGCCTGCCTCTGCCCTCTTGAGTACTGGGATTAAAGGCATGTGCTACCCCACCGAGCTTACATTCCCACATTTTTTACTGTTTTTCTCTTTTTATCATTGGATACGACTCCTTAGAAAACAATGAAGATTTAAGCAATGCATGCTAGTACCAGAAAAATGACTCAGCAGTTAAGAGCACTCTTCCAGAGGAGCAGGTTCAATATCCAGTGCCATATGGCCGTTCACAATCATCTGCAGCTCCAGTTCCAGGTAAACTGATGTCCTCTTCTGGCTTTCACCGCCTCTAAGAATGCAAGTGTTGCACAAACCGAGGAACTCGGATCCTAACTCATTAGTAAAGTGCTTGCTTTTCCAGCACAAAGACCTGTGTTAGAGTCCTTAGAACTCATGTGAAACTATTCAGACTTGATGGCACACATTTGTCACACCAGTGCTGGAGAGGCATAGACAGCCACATCTCTAGGATTCAGTCAGCCTAGCCTACTTGACATGTTCCAGGCCAATGAGAGATTCTATCTCAAAAATCAAAGTGGACAGCATCTGAGGTGCAACACCTGAATTTCATCTCTGGTCTTTCATGTGTCTGCTCAAACATACTCCATCAAAGACATCTTTGATGACACAGACCCCAGACTAATGAATGAATACATTCGTACGGTCTTATTAGCAATAGCTTCACAGAGAAATATGTTCCCTTTCTTATGCCTCAGTTTCCCATCCTATGAACAGTCTCAGAATCTTGGTCAAATAATATGTAAATAATAGTAATAAGATGGATTAGGACATGACAAACACTCTGTTTGATCCTTATAACAACAGCATCTGTGTTCTGCAGCCTAGATCTTTCTTTTGGGGGAATGAACACTTCTGAGTGTGTCATATTACCTTAGCCGGCTGCACCAGAATCTCATCATGGAACCTTCCAGTCCATGACCTCCAAGGACTGACCTTGAGAGAGAAGTATCATAGAATGGGAATTGGTTCTACTTGAACACCTATATAAAATATTTCAGTTTTAAAAGATTAAGGTAATGGGTCTTGAGAGTTACTAATTTCCATATTTCTTATATTAAGGAATATTGGATTATTCCTTGCCTCAATCTGTTTTAGGCCAAATCACCTAAAGCCTTCACCATTGATTCCTGCCCTATTTCATTGTGAGGCAGTCACACTGCTTGCTCTGTGACTTCATTCTTTTTTTTTTTTTTTTGACAAGAGTTCTTCACCAACTATCTGTACCTTCTGAAAGCTAAGAAGCAATCTAATCTTTCCACACTCCCTTCAGCAACCCTCCCCTCTCTCCTCTTTGTGACATCTTCCAGCAGCATTTGGCTCAGATTCTGTAGATCTTCCTCTATCTGCCTTGTTTTAATAAAAATAGAATCCCCTTTCCCTGCTTATTTCTTAAATAAGCTACTATTTCCCGTTTATTTATGCCACCATCAAGCTTGATTATATGAGAAGCAAGTTCCTGCACAAACCCACTTGTTTTCATGAGGGTCTATAAAAACAATACCCAAAGCTACATGTCAGTGCTCTGTGGAGAGATGTACTGGCAGAGTAAAGAAAATGAGGCAGAAATGTGGAAAATGAATGTAAGGTAGCACTTGGCTAAACTAAGCATAGCCACGTCCTGATTATATAAAACTCTGCTTTAATAGATTATAAGAGTGGGTCTGTGAATTACTAATTTCCATGTTTTTTATATTAAGGAATATTGGATTATTCCTAGCCCCAATTTATTTTATGGCCAAATCACCTAATGGCTTCACCATGAATTCCTGCCTTATTTCATGGCTGGTTGTGTGACTTTCTTCCCTTTATGTATGGAACCAGTGTTCTGGCCAAACTGAAGTAACGGGGAGAGCACAAACAATATTTGAATATCTGCAAGCTCATCTTCTCTCTCTCTCTCTCTCTCTCTCTCTCTCTCTCTCTCTCTCTCTCTCTCTCTTTCTCTCTCTCTCTCTCTCTCTCACACACACACACACACACACACTTGCTCACATTTGCACTCTGCCTCTCACTCTGTCTCTTGCTCTTGTCTCTCACTGACCAAAGTTTGCCCCTCGTTTCCAGAATGTGCTAACTGACTGCTCTGAGCTGTGTCTGGGAAAATCCAACTCTCATCTCCCAACCTTTTTGATTTACCTAAGACTAGGAGTGACAGAAAGACTTTCTCTTCAGTGGATATGTTCAATTTGTCTCAGGCTCCAAGGCGTAAGAGAGACCACACTGGACCCAAGTTCTCACCTAGAAGAAGAAAAGATAATTAGTGAATCTAGAAGAGTAGGGAGGACAGCAGTGGCAGCCAGGATCTGTAGCTAACAAGTACTCCAGGGTTATAGGGACAAACACAGAGGCTGAGAAAATATGCAAACAAAAATAGCCCCGACTATTATTCCAGATGCTTTCTCACCCAACAAAAAAACAGCATATAAGCTTCTTTATTTCTTTTAAGAGGTAGGTTCTTTACTGTACACAAAAGTCCAAACACCAAATGAAAGAAAGACCCAGTTGAAAAACTATAAGCAGCTAATACAAAAGCCAAATTCATCATTAACTAAACTCCTTTTAAATGTTTTTTTATGCCTATTTGAATGTCCATTATTCAAAAAACAAAACACAACAGTCACAAAAACAACTGGAAAACTCTTCTCAAAATATATATACTCTATAACATGACCATTATGTGTACACAAATAAATGCAAAACCTCCAATGCAAATATAGAGTTGTTACCATTACTTCCCAGAGCAGCATGGCAGTTATCACCAACTTAAGACAGGACATTTCCTTCTATGCTACCATGGGTCACGAGTGTCAAAGAACAGTAAAGAGACTCTCTCTCAGGGACTCGGGAAGCCCTGGACACTCAGGAAGTTCTCAATTACACCAACCCTTCTAGCCTGCAGCTGAGGTGCCCTTAATGACAGCAGGTTTTTAAAGCAGCTCTACCCAGGTGGCAGAGACAGATGCAGAAAGGCACAATAAGCCAGAGCAAGTCATTCAGCTGCCACTGTTGTCCACATTACGTGCTTCTCTGTGGACAAGTAATGCTAACTGAGAGGCACCTGGGGCTCTCTGCTTAGACTCCTGACTTCAAGATAGAAAGACAAGCCCTGAGCCCCAGGCTGTCACTCAGCAGGTTAGCTGGGATTAGCTGTGCTTTCTGAGTCGTAGCTTTCTACAGTCCTTATTGGCCATTTTTCATATTCATGTCTGGAGCCTAGCTACGAGATAATAACTGTATGCCATATGGGAGCCTTTGCAAGGTCTGAGGTCTTAGCAAGCTCAAGTGTATGGAGGGCATGGTGTGATTGTAGCTGGGAGAGGCAACTAGTTGGTAGTAATTTGAGTTTTGGTGTATTTCACTCCAACGTTCGGTCCTCAGTCACACAGATGTGCTGTAATGACATAAATAAGAGATGTTGATTGTTCCATGACAAGCATGGGCTGAGAGAGCACAAATATAGGCCCATGAAGACTTCCCTTTCCTAAGGATATTAATTCAAAAATCAGCTATTCCCATGAAATTAGAAAGAAATCAGTTTCAGGGTGTTTGGGGAAATGTGTTGGAAATAATTTGGTTGAGTTACTCAATGTCTCCATAATTTTAATTTCTTCATCTGTAAAATGAGCATAATAATTTCTTCTCATGTGACACATGAGAAGAAAGTAGATGTGTATATATAGTAAATGTGAAGTGTGTGTGGTGTGTGATATGTGCACTTTTGCACAGCTGTGCACACCAAGGCAAAAGGAACTTGCTGAGTGTCCCAGGATATCACTTTCCATCTCATTCCTTTGAGAGAGGTCCTTTCACCTGACCCAGAGTTTGTTTATATAACTCACTGAGGCTAATTAGTGTTGTCTATATGTTCACAGGTGTGGGGTCATCAACAGAGGGATGGGCAACCTGCCGGTGGTCACCTCCTAAAGAGAAGTGATTCTCCTCTCATCTGTCAGTTGGCAGGTAGCTTCTCAGATAGGGGTAAAGAAAGCCTCAGGAGCCCCTCCCTCCACCATGCTAGAATTCTGACTGGCTTGATCTTATTCAAGTCTTATTAAAGTAGCCACCATTGTTGTGAGTTCTTGTGTGCAACAACCATGTCATATCCACATGACAACTCCTCTCCACTCTCAAATCTGACATTCTTTCCGTACCTTCCTTCAAAGGTGGAGATATAGAGATAAAATGTGAAAGTAGCTATATATGTGTGTGTGTGAATGTGGTGTTTGTATGTGTGTGTGTGACATATACATGTGTGTGCAGTTATACCTATCAAGGTCAGAGGACTTGCTCCATGAGCCATCAGAAAGGAGTCAATATAGCTGTCCCATATACTCTGAGCACCCACATTTATTCCTAATTTTGGAAAATTAGAAGCCCCTCCATTAACTGCTATTCACTTCATTAGTGAATATGATCAAAGTTGAGAGCATGACAGACATGTGGATGTAAACATAAATGCTTAGAGAACATGCCCAGCTTTTTATGTGGTGCTGGGATCCAAATTCAGGTACTTTATCTTGAGCAACAAGGCATGTATCTCCACAGCTCATAAAAAGTTCTACCTGGTAAGTTTGTTATTAAGGTACTTATAAGATGCTTTCATATGGAAAGAGCCATGAAAGGATTTAATAAAAATATGACCAAACAGGTAAATAAGTAATAGAATATTTCCTGTGCCTCTTTCCTATTCTCGTTGAAGAAAATAAGCGCTTTCAACTCCATAAAATCTCTTAGTTCTCACCTCATACACTAATAAAGACTTTCCAATACAACCAATGAGCAATTCCTCTTTGCTTGGGGGAGTAATAGTTTTTTTATGTCATAGCCTAAGTATATAGTTACCATCCCGACACTCTCCTTCTTATTGAGCCTACAGGTTCACTCACAATGCTTTCCTTTTCCAGATTTATTTTATGAGTATGAGCATTTTGTTGGAATGCATGTATGTACACAACATGCATGACTGGTGCCTGTAAAAGTCAGAGAAGGTATTAGATTCCTTGGAACTGGAGTTTCAGAGAGTTGTGAGCTTCTGTGCAGGTTCTGGGAACAGAACCAGAGTCCCTTAAAAGGATAAGTGCTTACTAACTGAACCAACTCTCTCCAGCTCCCACATGATGTTCTTTAGGTAGGCATTCAGAGAGCCCTAATTTCATGTTGTTATTGTTTTGTTTTAAGGCACAGTCTTATTGTGTAACATAAATTGAACTCATGGACAACTTCCTGCCTCAGTCTAAGGGGTGACATTATAGGCATGTGCTACCTTGCCCATCTTAGAGAGTCTTGATTTCAAATTAAACTACATACTATAGTAAAATTCTCACTTAACTGACAAAAGAAATGAGGAAGTTTGCTGATCATGTGTCTCAGTTGACGTAATGGAGATGCTGATTTCCTAGATCCTGATTGCTTTGCCGTAGCCAAGTTGAGGACCACAAATCATCTTCTCACTGTCTCCAACCATCACCATCCACCCCCAAGCTCACAAGAGGTGTTCCAGATTTTTGTACATGTCAGAATTTATCAACAATAATGCCTCTACAAAGTGACGCCAGTAGACCTAGCCACCAGACTTTACCTCCCAAAACTTACATGGTAGCCACCATGACTGTTATTATTTGATAACTGGGGGCGGGATACTTTTTTTCATAAAAGAGAAAATATGGACAGACAATTCTGTAGCTTATTGTGAAAATCCCTTCTCATAGGAGGTAAAAAATGGCTCCTTCCCTTCTGTTCACCACAGTTCTTTGTTTACACATTTGTCACAACATTTAAATTTCCTCCAGGAACTGGGATTGTGTCTTACTCCATGTTATGGCTAATGCATCTAACACATTGCTTCACACTCAAATACTTGCCTGATGCATAGTTGTATTGCTAGCAGAAATCACCTAACACATTTTAAAAGAAATCCTTTTTCTCTCTTTAGATTTGAAATTTTGCCAGAAACAATAAATATCTGAACCCCTAGGCTTATAATCTGTGTTCATTTTGCTAAACTCTGACAGTGTATTAATTTAAGAACTCTATTCTCTGGCCAAGTTCACAAGAAATCATTTTCTTGACAAGCAGCATAGGTGTGGTTTGGAGTGAAAAAATAGTACTATTCCCTCATTTTGTGCACTCGGGAATTGGTCCATTCTTCCTCTTTGTCTTTAATACAGAGATAAAGATGACAACTCTTGGCCCACTTTGTGTCTAATATCATATCAGACACATTGTAGATTGTAAATACTAGTTTCTAACATTGTATTTATTATAAATAGCATTTTTCTTGCATGTTTTGAAATAATTAGATACTTTCAAAAATATGAATTGGGGACTAAAGAGAACTGAGAATTAAAAAGGACCAATATATATCTCCACACTCTTTTCTGTCTTGTAGGACACTGCAGTTGTGGAGATGAATTCTAACACAGCATATGAGAAACTGAAGCCTAATCGACATGCAGAAGACCTTGACAGAACTCATAATTATGATCAAAATAGCATGAGCAACCAATTTTAATGATCAGATAAGGAACTTATTTCCAGCCCACAGTAGGAGTCGATAATCTTCTCTGAGCCCTAATCTACTGACACACAGGCTCCAAGCTGATATAAGCTCTTAAGAATGAATAATCCTGCTATGGATATTTTGTCACAGAACAGAAAGTGGAGAATTATAAAGCATTTATTTTGGGAAGAATTGATTTCTCTTTTCCCTACATCTTCACCCTTCAGATGTTTTTAAAATATGTATACGGTTAATTGTTACTGCAACCTTAATGATATAAGAGGTTATGTGCACAGGTAGGGAAAGAATATTCAATAATGTCATAGAGAGAAAGTTTAAACTGAGGTGTTAGAATCTAAGATCATTGCTATGGAATAAGTCTCAATGTAAGAGCTAGTGCTAGTTAGTAATAAGCCTGAACTATTGGCCAAGAATGTGTAGTTAGAATAAGCCTCAGTGTTTTTATTTGAGAACAGATGCAGGACAGGAAAACTCTGCCTACAGAACATACAGAAAACTAGCTTTAATTTCAATTAATAATTTCCAAGAAAAGCAATCTATTAATGCTAAATTCAACTTCCAGAAATTTGCAATCAAGTGAATTCATGACTTCCAAATTCTCTCTCTCTCTCTCTCTCTCTCTCTCTCTCTCTCTCTCTCTCTCTCTCATACACACACGCACACACACACACACAATTTACACCAGAGACATTGATGAATTAGGTAATGATGTACTCTTTCACATTGGGATGCAGAGGAAAAGCACAACTTTTTCAGCCATACCTGATAATGCAGCCTGGAATCGTATGCACTAAGTGAAGAGGATCACAAGTTCCTGCCTGGGATATAGATTGAGTTCCGAAGTAGCCTGTAATACTATGCCCACATTCCCCCCCCCCAAAAAAAATGGACTATGGATATTTTCCTTTTTTTAAGAGGGGGAAATGGTGCAGGACAATTCTGTATTGCATCAATTGTGTTTTAAATAAACACTGATTGGTCAGTAGCCAGGCAGGAAGTATAGGCAGAACAACCAGACAGGAAGTAGAGGCAGGGCAAGGAGAACAGGAATATTCTGGGAAGAAGGAAGATCTTTCTGCAGTCCTGTTTAGGCACAGAAGAAAAAAGATGTGACCTGCCCTGCTGAAAAAGTTACCGAGCCATGTGGCTAACATATACTAGAAAGATGGGGTAATATAAGTTATAAGAGTTAATGAGAAGCCTGAGCTAATGGGCCAATCAGTTTATAACTTATAAAGTTATAAACAATCAGGCCCCCATGTCACAGGATTTCCCTCTGTATGCTGTGATTGGCGTTAATGAAAAAAGAACTGCTTTGAGCCTATAGCAGAGCAGGGCAGGGCAGTGCAGAGCTAGGGAGGAACAATTGGGCTGGATGTTGGGAGAAAGAAAGGCTGAGTTAGAGAGAAGCCATGTGGCCCCTCCAGAAACAGACACCAGTTGGAATCTTGCCAATAAACCACAGACACATGGCGATACACAGATTACTAGCAATGGGTTAAATTAAGATGTAAGAATTAGCCAAAAACAAGTTAGAGTTAATGGGCCAAAAAGTGTTTTAAATAATATAGCTTCTGTGTGATTATTTTGGGGCTGAGTGGACAGGAACCAACAAGCAGCCTCCTTACTACACTTGTCTCAAGATAAAAGTGAAAATCAAAACAAGGGCTGGAGACAGTTCAATGTTAGAGTACTTGCCTAGACTTTGTGAGGAACTGGCTTCAATATCTTTACTGAAGAAATGTTGGAATCAGTAAATGATCTTCTAGTACTGGTAAAGGATGCCTCAGATACACTAGACAGATGACTCAGAAAATCTGGGTCAAACTCTAGGGAGTGATGTTCATGAGAGTATAGTGGTGCTCATAAGCTAACTGACCTACTATTCTGCATAAGTTATATGTGTTAATCACCAAGAATAACACAATGCAAGATGGAATCAACCTTGGGGACTTAAATCCAGTTATAATTAGACCAAAGTTAAATTGAAGATATTAATGAAAAAAAGACTGAAAATTTGCTTAAGAGGATGAGACATGAAGGACCTTGTGTTCCATTTTCTAGGGCTTTGTGAATCTGATGAATCTAGCAGAAGAAGAAATATTTGGAAAGAGAGAAAGGAAAGCAAGAGGAGAAAGAAAGAGATCTTTTCAATTGTCTGTGCTTGAAGAAGATGATTGAGAAAGGAAAAAGGACCATGCTGTGATTTAAAAATGTTCTTAAGTAGTGCAGACATCCAAGTTTTTAGAAACATGCATAAACACATCCCATGCGTGTCTACATCTCTGTTTTAGGGGGTTAATCTCCTCATGAATGAAACCAACTTCTGAAAACCAAACTTCACCACATGTGGAAACAGTTGGAAACAACTGCTTTCCAATAAATCCTAACAGTGTTCTGTCCTGTTTGCTGAACCAAGGAATCTGAGCGTCGTATCGTAGTTTTAGCCCAGGAGAAAGACACAAACTTTAAAGAAGAGAGCCTGATATTGCCACTTTCCTAAACTGTTATAATTCCTAACTTCATTCTGAAAACTCGTACTTGTACCCACTGATTTTTGCAACAGCAGTAGACCATTACAGAAAGCCAAAACTAGTCAAAAGCAAAGAACAACAAACCAAGTGTTAGCCAACTCGGATTGATACATCTATAATACAACTCCTGCACTTTAAGGCTCAGGCAACTTTTCATAAGAGGAGTAAGAAAGATTATAAGAAAGAGTGGGAAGCCTCCTATGACATTGTACTTTCTAGATACAGCAAGGAAGATAAACCCACGAAATCTCAAGAACATGGCTGCCAAAACCTAAACAAGACCCGAGCAATTCCTGCAAGTTGGCATCCCAAAGGAGATGAGGAAAACCTCATGCGCTACAACCTATATCAAGAGATATGAGCAATTAACAACTGATAGAAGAGGGAATATTCATCTTACCCCATGGATGAGACCCTTAATTATTATCCAATACCAAACTGTCAGTCCACAAAATATATAAATATGCAAGCAACACTACATAGACTTAACAAGTTTTATTTGCTATTTGTTTGGTTGGTTTGGTTTATGTTATATATCAGTAACAACAGTTAAAGAAGGGAAAGTCATAAATTTGGAAGTGATACAAGTAGACAAGGCAGGTCAATGATATGGGATGGAAGGGAAAAAGTGATGTAATTATATTTTAATTAAATTTGAAACAACAATTATAATAAAGAAGAAGCTACAGTGTCATTCCAAGTAGACATCTCATAATCAGAAAGTAGAACAAATCTGACTACTTAAAGAGAAAATCAACAGAAGTCAGTTGGCAGGGAAGATAGAAACTATAGAACATATATTAGCACATATAAACATGTCTGAACATGATTTTAATTGAGCCAAAGGTCAGTTAATAGTTCAATCTTTAAAATGTTTGCCATGCAAACATGAGAAGTCCTGAGCTTGAGCCACAAAAACCTCATTAAAGAAAAGTTGGATGTGTTGTACCAGTCCTGGAAGGCAGAAGGAAGATACTTAAAATTTTTTCATCAGTTGGCCTAGCCTAATGCACAAGCTTTAGATCAAGTAATGGATACTGTGTCAGAAAACAGGGTAAACAGCACCCAAAATAGACCTCTGGCTTTCACACATGTGCACACATATTCATGTGTACCTAAAACACACACACACACACCACAATGTCAAATTCTCTCTATCTTCGTTTTCTGTAACTGATTTCCAAGTTCTCTTCCTTTTTTTCTTGATTCTTTTTATTTTTAAGAAATTTCATACAATGTAACTTGATAACCACCCCACTCCCGCCCTGCAACTCAGCTCCAGGTCCTCACCAACATAACTTCTATCTCTCAGCTTCCTATCCTTTTGTTGTTGAAATTGTATATATAGATATAGATATAAATAGATATAACTATAGTTATAGTAATTATATATATAGATATATTTATGTGTGTGTACATGTAATTTAACTACTCCAATTAGTGCTGCATATACACATGGGTGTGGGGTCACTTGATGACTCATGGATAACTTACCAATAGTCAACCTTCAAAGAAAAGTGACTCTCCCTTCTCAAACAACCATCAACTACTAATTCTTCCTCAGCTGAGGATGGGGATTTGGGAGCACCTGTACAGTTTCAGGAGTTTTCACTAGCTTGAACTTGTGAAAGGTCTTCTGCAGATAACTGCACCTCTTGCCATCTTGCTGTTGCCAGAACTACTTGGGGGAGGGGGTTATAAACCAGAAAACCTATGGCATCTTATTTTCAGGTTCATAGGGAAACACATGAGACCTGAAGCTTCAAGCAGCCAAATGCATGGCAGAGGAATGAAGTCAGCAGCACAGTGGAAAAGTCACAGATGAGGGGAAACCTGGAGTCTCACTACCAGCACCCAATCAAACCGACAGCTTTCCTGCATCAGCTGGCATTAACGTCAATCAGTGTGGAAAACCATCAGCCCAGCATGATATTTTAGCTTTATTCCCTAATGCCTTTTCTGTGCTTCTCTGAGGAAAATAGAGAAAAATATGGTTAAGCTGTGGTGCTTTTTGATTTGGAGTTTGAGGGATTTTTCAAGTAATGAAAAAGCCTGGCCACCTGGAGCAAAGACATTTACTCAGTGAGCAGAGGAAAAAAATATATATATATTTCCTCAGAGAAAAATGAATTGAGAGTTTGCTGGAACCATTCTACTGAACACCTATGACAATTTCATTCTTAGAACAACCCAAGTCCAGATAGGAAAGTCCCAGAAAAGCTAAAGACCTGGGGGTTCTGCCAACAAGACATGGGCGTGGCCATTTGAGAACTAGGTGAAATACTCTCCACATCTGTGATGTTTCTTTCCTCTCCTACATACAGTCTAGGTGACACAAAATAAATTAGTGCCCCACAAAAACAAACAAATAAATAATTAAAGCCATATGAAGTTCTTGAATCCCCTGGTACCACAGAATATTATCTTAACTGGAAACAAATTTATTGCAGATGTAAACACTGAAACCTTTCTAAGTGCCATTTCCATTTTTGGTCATTTCAAGGTAATTGAAATGACCAAGAACTACAAAATAATATATAGTCAACAAATAAATATGTTGGTTAACATAAAACCACAAAAATATATTATTTGATGACAAGAAGACATTCGGAGAAAAGCTCCTCACTGAGTTTGCATTGTGTTAATGCGATAGTATACGCTTAGTCAAGTGTATTTAACCACCAGACAAGGTCTCCATAGACAGGAAACATGGTACATTAGAGACCCAGAAGGCTCTGGCAGGTACAACATGCTGTGCAGAGGTGCTCTCAACTTTGATTTCTGTTTTCATTTAAAGATGGAGTTTCACAACACAAGCCAGGCTGGCCTCAAACTTGTCAGCCTTTACCTGGCGATTCTAGCCCGGAGAATGAATGAGTTTTGTCATTTTGTCATGGGAGAAGAATTTTCAGGTTTCCCCATGTGGCTCAAGAATTTGTACACTTCAGTTTCCCCTGCAGTATTTGTCTCGGTCTGAGCTCGTGCCCTCTGTACTAATCCAGATACGAACTAAGCACCACCTTGTCGAAGCCCTCCAGCTCGTGCCCACCAAGAAACGTTGTAAATTACCTGACCGCTGTGAGCGCAGAGCAAAAGACAAGAACAAAGTTCAAATGCAGCTCCTCCAGGAAGACTTCTTCCTGCTGGGCTGCCAACTCTCATGATTAGGAAGGATATTTTACAGCAGAGATAAAAGGGAACCTTTGGATCCAAGAAGTCTTTAGTGTTCAATTCTCAGAATTCTTTTAAATTTTTCAAAATGTCGAGTTCCTCAGGAGTCTATGGTTGACCACTGTGTACTTTGACTTTCTTTTCCCAAACATGACTTTTTGGAGTTGTGACCCAAGAGGCAGGAGCAATCTGAAAGGCTGAATTCTGGTGACAAAAATTTCGCTGCAAATCAGAACAAATAAATGAATGGATTTTAAGGTTCCCACTCCTTTTCAATTGTTAGAAATACATGTTAAATAATAACAAACTTTTTAAACTTCATGCCTTCAATAAACAAGTAAATTTAATAACTTTAGGTAGAGATCATTCCAGGAAATGTTATGATGGAGAAAGAAAAAACAATATTTTTTTTATTTTTTTATAATCGGTTTTTTTTTACAATCGGGTTTTCTTTGCTCTGCCTTCTTGAAAGTTTGTATATA
The DNA here is from genome assembly GCF_014885135.2 of Alexandromys fortis. Taxonomy (NCBI): domain Eukaryota; kingdom Metazoa; phylum Chordata; class Mammalia; order Rodentia; family Cricetidae; genus Alexandromys; species Alexandromys fortis. Next base: position 8,371,434 of record NW_026067937.1, on the reverse strand, counting down.
ATTTCTCAAAGATGCAATAAAAAAAAAACAAAGTAATTTTCAAACTGTGTTTCCCTGCTGTCAAGATTATCCAAAGAAATTTGTATAATAAGATCCATCACTTACACAAAAGCAAATTACTTATAATGTAAGCACAGTGAGGTCTTTGAACCCTCAGTAGGACTTGATGCCTGGAACTCCCTCACTGGATAATCACAAGTCCCTGAAACTAAGACTACCTGAGTATTGTACTAGGAATTTCAGTTTCCATGGGAAAAATAGCATTCAAATTTTGTTTTCATAATCTACACCTATAAGTATGTTATATGATAGTAAGTTCAACTCTAAAATCTTAACATCACTTTATAAAATTTGCATTAAAGGTATTAAGCAATGTAGACCCTTTTTCTTGGCTTTAATAGAAAGCTTCTAAAATATCAACTTTTCAAAATAATAACTGGCTTTACAAAATGCACCCATTATTACAATACTGCAATGAAAGTTATAGGAGTAATAAATAGCTTTCTAATTGAATTTAGGGTCCCTAATGAAGGAGTTCACTCTTGACACTGTAACTGACCAAGAATCTGTAACCCTGGATGTCATAGACTCTACTATAGGTCTACTGCTATTGTTTTCTCAAAGAACTTATATCAAAAACCATTCTAAAGTGTTATTCTATAGACTAGTGCAAATCTCAACCATGAGAGAAACTTTTCCACACACCAGGTGGCAGCTGATACAGAAACACACAACTAGTTAAAGTGCAAAGAACAAGTGACTGTCATTTTTTGCTCTGAAAAGGATATATATACTATATCCCTGCTCCCCAAAGCTCAGGGAACATTGTTGGAGAGGGAACAGAAATACTGTAGGAGCCAGAGTCAAAGAAAGATTTCTGCAAAATAGTGTCTTCTGGACTCACAATGTCTAGAGTTTCTGGCAGAAGACATGTACACATCAAGCTAGTCAGCACTGCAATGAGGAGGAGTGGGTTCACAGGTATCTTCCTTAGTGGGAGAGCTATTAATAATTGATGGTTTCTGCAAGAGCCATTTTTCTTCATTGGTGAGGCCCATGCTTTAATAGATGTCATCCTGTACCTGTGTGCATACTACAAAGCACTGATTGGACCGGTGAGGGAAAAAGAGGTGGAGAAATTGAGAGGGAAATGGGAGGGAGGGCCTCCAGTAAGACTTGGAGGTGAGAAACAGAGGGTAGATATGATATAAATATGTAATATTTTTTTAAAGAGATGAAGCCTTTGGCAGAATGGTAAAAGCATGAGCAAGGAGCTCTTGTGAATGTAACTAGTGATAAAGAAGCCTCAGTATTTCAAATAAAATTAATATGCATGGTTAGACAAATGGAAATAGTGTGAGACACGTGGTATGCTATCCTACAAATGTATGAAGACAGAGGAAGAAGATGGCATCTCTGTGAAAGAGTACCTTCACCAGACCAAAATCCTAGAGGCTTAATATTGGACTTCCCAGCCTCCAAATGCTACAAAAACAGGTTTCGGTTTTTATATGGCAGCATCTTGTAGCAATGCAAAGAAACCAAAGTAGCTAACCCTTGCAATTAACATGTTATTAAAAATAAATCTTAACTAATTTCCATGTCAATTTAGTCATAAGTTTTATTCTTAAAATGTTTCGCGTGTCCCGGGCGAGCTGGCGGCCCTGCCATGCGACTAGCGGGCCACCAAGTGGATCTGGGGAGAGCCAAGCAGCTGCAGTTTCCCAACAGCAGGGGGCCACCAGGCGGCGAATTCCCAACAGGCAAACGCCTGTAAACAGACCCATAGACACAGAAAATAGCCATAAATATTTATTAAAGGAGAGAGGGAGAAAGAGAGAAAGAGGGAGAGAGAGAGAAGGAAAAAAGAAAAGAGAGAGAGAGACAAAGACACGTGTGCACACCAGAAAAAGAGAGCAGGAAGAGAGAAAGAGTTTTCAGATGAGGCAAGTGGTCAGAGGTCGGTGGGAATGGGCGTGGAAAGTGGCGTGGACCAAAGGAACAACAATAATATCTTTCATTTGGTACTAAACACTAAAAAATATTACACGAGTATAGTACATGGCCTCATAAAAATTTGTTAAATAGCTATTATTGAATGCTTCCACTGTACTCTGAAGTCATATTATCTTCAGCTTTATCTTCGGTTAATGTTTGTGGTCCTCTGTATAAATGCTTAAGTCAGCTCTTAAGGAAAGGTCAAGTGGATAGGTAAACCCTGGGACATCTTCATTCAAAACCTGCATTCTCTGCTTTTATTATATTTGCTTTTCTGCAAAACCAAGCATGCACAATAGATTTTAACAGATGGTAAAGGCAGCCTTTAGTACAAGCACAGAGAAAGAATCCCTGGTATCTCTTTTACACACACCTGAAATTCCATCTTCATAAATTCACTCATTTACATGGAAAATTGGTTGTTCCTAACAGTTCTTTTAACTCGTGAAAACCCATGTAGAGATAGTAATTGAACCTTCACGTATATCAGCTCCTGAGTGTTGTTCTGTTCAACTCACGAAACATTAAACACCTGTTGGGTGCAAGGGACTGAATTAAACTATCCAGGAAGACAAAGACACCAGAGATACTATGCCTAAGGCCCTTCACAACGGACAACTATCAATTGCTAAGGGAGGGAAGGACCTCTGTGTTGAAAAGCAAAAGGCATTTTCAAGTCAATTATACTAAAAGTAGCTAGTAGACAGTGGTGAAGAAAATGTCCTATCATCAGCTTTCAATATAAATGTAAACACATACAAGTTACTTATCATTTAATTTCGTTGCATACATTCTAGTTTCTAAAAAGGAGAGAGAGGGAATAAAGAAAACTGGATCTAAATGTGAATTGAATCTAATATAATATCTTTCTAAATTCCATTTAACTTTGACCAGTATCTAACAAAAACATGGCACTTGTATCCACCTACTTATCATGAATTTATCTGTTTACTTGCCTCTTCTTTAGGTCTCTAAGAGTACCTGGTAGGGAGAAGGTCTGGCCAGTACAAAACATAATAATGCTTATAATTAATTCAAAAGTAGCAGCAGATTTACAATGTGTCATGAGCTAACTCAATAGAAGGAATGATCCAATCTAATTAGAATGTGCCTGGGCTATTCTTTATTCTTCCTGCTTGCCTATCATGGAATCCAGACTCAGACTGACATCAGGGTGATCCTGCCCACAGCCTTCAGCACACAGCTACAGCAAGTAACACAGCCTAAGTGCTAGCAAGAACTCATGTATCACCCAGCACCTCTGGCTCTCATCTTGCAATCATCTAGGGGAAAGGAGCTTAGATATGCAGTGAATTGAATAACTCAGGATGACAATGGAAGAGCTGTCCTGGGCATAGTGTTAATGTCCCCTGTGGGAACTAAAGAAGGCAGAAATGGTTATGAGCTGCTGCCAGCAGGGAAAGGCGCTTTCCCATTATAAGCAGCATAGGCAGGTTTACTGAGACATCTGCTTCCCTAGCAAGAGCGGTCCTGCGAAGGCTGAGTTTTCATTTCTCCCAGGTTCTATCCTCCTGACACTTATTATAAGTCAAATAGCAATGTAACAGTGTCCTTAGGGAGAACCCACTCTCATTTTGACTGTCAAGTGAGAGAGAAGGCAGAGAAAGGATGAGGTTCTTTCTGGGAGCTTCTCACCTTCTCCAAGTCAAAGAAGAGCAATGCAACGAGTTTGCAAGTGGGCACAGTGGCTAAAAGGACTCCCTGTTTCCTGCCCAAGGACCAACTTCCCTTGCAATTAATTTCTAAATCTGCCATTTAATCATTAGACTAAAAGGACACTGAAAACGAACACCACTGCACCATTTACATACTTAACTGAGTGAGATTTGTGACTTTTAGATCCTGGAAATTAGCTTGTTTCTGTGTCCTGTTCTCAAACGATTTGTCTCTCATATCTGGGTGCCTCTGCTTACTTCCTGATATTTTGTGTTGTAAAACTAATTGTTCTCTTTCGGCATCATTATATGAGCAGTCTGTTGCAAACAAATTTGCCTCTTGCTGTCCTAAATAATAATGACTTCATGAAGAAGCCGTGCAAGGTTCTAGTTAATGAGATCTATGTTGGTTAGTACAAACACCCTAGTTTCCTTTTATATATGAAATCAATTAGGTGAAATCAAATGAACCTGCTCACTTTCTATTTATGCAAGGTCAATAGTGAAGGCATCCTACCAACTGAAAATAATCTGTGCTAGGTTGTTGAAAAACTAAACCAGCACATCATAAATCTGGTTTGTTACCACATACCCAATAGCTTAATGTTTTCATTTAGGTTGCTTTTTTACTTTGTATGTATGCGGTATGGTGTTAGTGTATACACATGTGTGTATATGTGCATGCATGCATGTGTGCATACATATGTCCATGTGGATGTCAGAGATCAATATTAAGTCTCTTCCCCAATTTTTTTTTTGGTTTTTTTGAGAGAGGGTTTTTCTTTGGTTTTGGAGCCTGTCCTGGAACTAGCTCTTGTAGATCAGGCTGGTCTCGAACTCCAGAGATCCACCTGCCTCTGCCTCCCGAGTACTGGGATTAAAGACGTGCGCCACCACCGCCCAGCAATTATTTTCCACCTTATTTTTTGAGACAGGATATCCTACCTCCTGGACATAGAGTCTCTCTTTTCTCTCTCTCTCTCTCTCTCTCTCTCTCTCTCTCTCTCTCTCTCTCTCTGTGTGTGTGCGTGCGTGCGTGCGTGTGTGTGTGTGTGTATTACGTGTGTGGAATGGATGTTTTGTAATCAATACTATGACCATAATACCTGACAGGAAAAACCTTCAGGGAGAGAATTATTTTGATTCATAGTTTAACAAGAATTTGAAGTCAGTGTGGAAAACAGCAATCCAGGTCATGACAGGTCAGAAAGAAGAGAGAGCAAAATTGTGTGCACACCACTGGCTTTCTCCTTTTTTTCCCTTTACTCTACTCATGTTACAAATCCATGGAATGGTGTTGTGTACATTTAGGATGTATGTTCCACTCATCCTTTCAGGAAATTTCCTCACAGCCACCCCAGAGATTCATAATCAGTGCCCAACATGGTTCTTCATCCAATCAGTCTTACTGTCAAATTTAACCTCTCCCTGCTGGAGAGATGAGTGAGGGAGCAAAGTGCTCACTGCATAAACATGAGGACCTGAGTTTTGATCTTCATTGCTCACAAAAATTTGGACCATATGTGCCTGCAATATCAAGTTTGGGGAGGCAGAAAGAGGGTTCCTTATTCTTGCCCTAGTTGAACAAGAAAATTCCAGCCTCAGTGAAGGACCCTGTCTCAGAAGATAAACTGCAGAGTGATTACAGAAATCCAGTGTTGCTCCTTAGACTTCCATGTGAACACAAATGTGCATGTTAACTTGTACACATACAGATGTGTGCACATTTATCTGACTAAGGGTCATATTAATATTAGTGATTCCTTTAATAACACATTGTTAAGCTATGTATAGTACTAGAACAAGGTCTGAAATTATTATTCCCAAAATAGAGTGTATTGGATCTTAATCTACTTAAAGCAAAAACAGACCAGCTACATTCAAAACAATCAGTTTCCTTTATCATCTCATTCCCACTCATTCTTTTCTGACTTAAAAGATGGAATTTTGAAAATTTATATTTCATAGGAAAAGCAAGATATTGACTTTTAGAAGCCTTTTTTTATAATTCTAGAGAATCACACTTGACCCAGAGCCAACAGGAGCCACTTCAGCAAAGAACAAGTCCTAAGGAGACCTGCAACTTTGTTCACTTCAGTTAACAAGTATGTGTTGAGGGTCGGTTTCATGCCAAGAGTTGGCATTTTACTTCTTTTTCTTCTGAAGCTCTAAACAACTCAACCTCATTTTAATCAAGCAGAAAATATTATCTGGATACTTCTCAAAAATCTTGAGTGCCAAGTTTCAGTGGAGGACAAAAACTAGAGCAAATTAAAACAGGATCAAGGCTTTCAAGGGCCCCAAACAGGCATGTTTTCAAAGAAAATCACTTTCTTGACTTTTAAAGTAACCCATGATTCTAGTTAATTTTTTAGTATAATAAAAAAGGCATAAAGTTGTCAAGCTGGAGAGATGACACAATGGTTAAGAGTACTGGTTGCTTTTCCAGGGGTCCTGAGTTCAAATCCCAGCAACCACATGGTGGCTCACAACCATCTGTAATGAGATCTGGTGCCTTCTTCTGGCCTGCTGGCATACATGCAGACAGAGCACTCATACAGAAGGAAGGAAGGAAGGAAGGAAGGAAGGAAGGAAGGAAGGAAGGAAGGAAGGAAGGAAGGAAGGAAGGAAAGTCAGTGGCTTATTACACACTCACTCTAGATGTTTCCACAGGGTTTCTTGTCTCTGCTCAGAATAACAACTTAACAAATCCTGCCTTCTACAAGAACACAAGCTCCTAATAATGAGTTTCCATGATGTCTGTGGCTGATATTTGATAGCCACTCACCTCATGCCTTTTTTTTCCTAACACAGCTCTCTGGAATGCTACTTCTAGCTTTATCAGTCCCAGCAACAATGATATGCCTGAAATGCCAAGCATCTCTGGGTTTCTGTGTTGTCAGAATCTGCAGTGAATTCAAAAACGAATGCTAATTCTGAAGATCAGCAAGGACAAGAAGACAAATACTCTTCGCTAGCTTGATTCTAACAGTTGTATTCTACACTGCCACGGACTACTTCCAACAGGTCTTCAACTACCACAAAAGGCAGAGAGACCTTTGAGCGTACCCCTCAACATCTAAATGCATCTGATATCACAAAACAACAACTATATTTATAGAGTGCCATCTGTGTACTAGGCATTGTTCCAGCTACCTTCCATATAGTAACTCAGAGCATTCCTTGGAGTCAGCTTGATTATAATCTTTTTGTAGAGTACTTTGCCCATGTGATGAATTTAGTCATCAATTCAGGAGTCTGGGTCCAGACAGTACTTTTAACTGCTTCAGTAGATACTCTCATTCACATATACACAAATATACATATGCCACACATCATCTATGTCACACAGAGAGAGACAAGCCTGCAGCTCCTATACATAGATAACACAAACCCATCACGCACCATACACTATATAAGCCCGGTCTCACTTTACTTACAGATACAATATATCCACAAATATATCACATACGCATAACACACACATATATATATACCACACATATACACACACATATATATATGTATGTATATATGCCAAACACACACACACACACATATATATATACCACACACACATGCATGTATACATTCTCTGTCCATCCACCAATAAAGTATAATGAAGAAAAGTAAACACCTAGAGCAAACGTGGAATTTCGAAAACATCAAGGCCTCTTTCTTTTCCTATGATGAATAGACATTAACAAAGATACTTCCTGATCAGAGAAGCCCCAACAACGGGAAGGCAAAGATATGGTGACATATCACAAGTGTTCTAGTACTCAAGAGTCTATGAAAGGCTTCAGGTTCAGCACTCACCTCTCAGATGTCTAACAGCTCATAGCTTATTCACAGAGCGCTTTTCCTGACTGAAAACCTGGTCTCCATTCTTTCTTGCCATTCTGTTATTACTCCCTGGGTTTTTCTCACAGTGATGTTCCCTCTAGCCCCAGCAGCCTCTCCAGCGTCTGAACTTCTTCATGTATTGTCTGTACCACCTGCTTGGCATTTTGATACATATGCTACCACACTGTTAGCTATGTCAAAAGATAAAAGTGCTGCATTATATTCTCTACTCATTTATTATTCAGAGGCTGCCATAGCTTTCAAGGGATAACCAAACAGCAATTATTGACTTTGAGGTTCAAAATAGGATTGTGAAAGTTGGAAATAAATGGAATCTAAAAAGCCGGGTGCTTTTGATTTGTTAGATTCTATCTTTCTGAGGAAAGGTTTACTGAGTTCTAAAATCTTGCCTTCAGCTTTTAAGAACTCATACACAGAAGATATATAAAGTTTATTTGATAAGCACAGTTTTAGAATAAATTCATAAGGACATAAAAGCAAGTTTGCCATCTAAAATAAGTAAAATGCAATGTCTGTGGGAAAAAGAAACATCACAGAAAAGTGCTAGCTTAAACAGCAGGATAATATTCACACTCCTGTCAGTTATGATCCTGAATCCTTACAGAAAACTACAGGTCCTGGGGAGCACACCTTAATAAGTGCCTCATTTTCAAGATGCAGTCATAGTGGGCCTTAAACATGGTCAAGAAGAGGGCTTTGGCATTGCTGGGAGGGCAGGGTTTTAATATAGGAAGGACTGTGGTCTTCCTCATATATTCACTGAGACACTGGAGGTCATATGCAGTACGTGCTGAGAAATGTTTAGCACCCAGCTACTCTCTTGAAAATAAATTCTCTCTGATTTTTAGGTCAGCAAAATTGTTCTCCCAAAGATGTCAGTGTTCTGGTCCCTGGACTGCATATGATGATTAAACTGAGGATTTCAGTATTATCATCGATCGCCAGACCCAGAGGATCACATGATCCCTATTTGGGAAGCAGGATTGCAATCAGAGAAGATGACAGGTAGTCAGGCACAGAGTGGGCAAGGGAGAAAAGAGACAAAGGAAACAGGGAACCTACACATAAATTTGAAGACACATTGCTGCCTTTGAACAGAGAGAAAGGAAACGTATGCCAAAGAATGCAAGTGGTTTCACAGCATCCAGGAAAATGGTCTTGATTTGAGCATCCCATGTTTGACTATGACTGCAGAAATGGTGACCTCCAAAGCTGTAACAATAAATGTGTGTTGCTTTAGGACATCATGTTTATGGTAATTTGTTGCTTGCATTAAAGGTTTCCAAAGATATAAAACCTCTGGAGGGCTAATGTAAGTACAAGAGAAATGGGAACAGATATGACTATAAACCACTGCAAGCTAATTCAGGTTAGTGTCAGCGTATGACTGCATGGATGCACATGTGGATCTTCCTGCATCTCAGGGAGTCCACAGAAAAGGGGAAAGTGCTGGCAGCCAGGATGAAACTTTACAGTCATGGAGAGACAGTGCTTGAGCACCTACCGTTTGGAACCTCAAAACTTGGAAACACCCACAGATCTGAAACACAAAACCCAGAGACCAAGCATGGCCTCTCCCAACATGGGTGGATGGCGGAAGACAGCCAAAGCCAGATGTTCCCTTCTTCCCCTATGCCTGTAGATTGTACCAGCTCATTGAACCTAGGGGAAAAGACAGGGTGAGGAAAACACATGGCTGTTTTCTTTATGAGATTATATTACAATTACATCATTTTTCCCTTCCTATTCCTCCCTACAATCTCATCCATATATCCTTCCTTGATTCTTTTAAATCCACAGTCTCTCTTCTTTGAGTATATGCATATATTCCTAAATATAACCAGTTCAGTCTATGTAATGTTATTTGTATATTTTCAGAGCTGACCATTTGGTACTGGACAGTCAGTTCATGTGTTTGTCCCCAGAGAAAACTATTTCTTCTACTCTAAGCATTCTTTTTTTTTAAATATAATTTTTTATTGAAAAAAAAGATTTCCGCCTCCTCCCCGCCTCCCATTTCCCTCCCCATCTCCCTTTTCCCCCCTCCTCCCTCTCCTCTCCCCCTCCCCCCACTCCTCTCCCCCTCCCTCTCCAGTCTGAGGGGCAGTCAGGGTTCCCTGCCCTGTGGAAAGTCCAAAGTCCTCCCCGCTCCATCCTGGTCTAGGAAGGTGGACATCCAAACTGGCTAAGCTCCCCCAAAGCCAGAACATGAAGTAGGATCAAAACCCAGTGCCATTGTCCTTGGCTTCTCAGCAGCCCTCATTGTCCGCCATATTCAGAGAGTCCGGTTTTATCCCATGCTTTTTCAGTCGCAGTCCAGCTGGCCTTGGTGAGCTCACAATAGATCAGCCCCCACTGTCTCCGTGGGTGGGAGCACCCCTCGTGGTCCTGACTTCTTTGCTCATATTTTCCCTCCTTCTGCTCCTCCTTGGGACATTGGGAGCTCAGTCCGGTGCTCCAGTGTGGGTCTCTGTCTCTATCTCCATCCATCTCCAGATGAAGGTTCTATGGTGATATGCAAGATATTCATCAGTATGGCTATAGGATAGGGTCATTTCAGGTTCTCTGTCCTCAGCTGCCCCAGGAACTAACTGGGGACATCGCCCTGGGCACCTGGGAGCACCAAATCTCTTGCCAACCCTAAGATGGCTCCCTTAATTAAGATGTGTGCTTCCCTGCTCCCCTATCCGACCTTCCTTTATCCCAAACATCCCGTTTCCCAATTTCCCCCCCACCTCCCCTTCTCACTTTTCTCTCCCCAGCTCCCCTTACCTCCCTCCCCCAAGATCCCATTTTTTGCCTGGCAATCTTGTCTACTTCCCATAATCAGGAGGATAGCTATATGTTTTTCTTTGGGATCACCTTCTTATTTAGCTTCTTTAGGAGATCAAATTATAGACTCACTGACCTTTATTTATCTCTAGAAACCAATTATGAGTGAGTACATCCCATGTTCATCTTTTTGGGTCTGGGTTACCTCACTCAGGATAGTGTGTTCTATTTCCATCCATTTGCATGCAAAATTCGAGAAGTCATTGTTTTTTACCGCTGAGTAGTATTCTAATGTGTATATATTCCACACTTTCTTCATCCATTCTTCCATTGAAGGACATCTAGGTTGTTTCCAGGTTCTGGCTATTACAAATAATGCTGCTATGAACATAGTTGAACAAATGCCCCTGTCATATGATCGGGCATCTCTTGGGTATATTCCCAAGAGTGGCATTGCTGGGTCCAGGGGTAGGTTGATCCCGAATTTCCTGAGAAACCGCCACACTGCTTTCCAAAGTGGTTGCACAAGTTTGCATTCCCACCAGCAATGGATGAGGGTACCCCTTCCTCCACAGCCTCTCCAGCAAAGGCTATCATCGGTGCTTTTGATTTTAGCCATTCTGACAGGTGTAAGATGATATCTCAAAGTTGTTTTGATTTGCATTTCCCTGATTGCTAATGAGGTTGAGCAGGACCTTAGGTGTCTTTTGGCCATTTGAACTTCTTCTTTTGAGAATTTTCTGTTCAGTTCAGTGCCCCATTTTTTAATTGGGTTAATTAGCATTTTAACGTCTAGTTTCTTGAGTTCTTTATATATTTTGGAGATCAGACCTTTGTCTGTTGCGGGGGTGGTGAAGATCTTCTCCCAGTCAGTGGGTTGCCTTTTTGTCTTAGTGACAGTGTCCTTTGTCTAAGCATTCTTTTATTTATTTATTAAAGATTTCTGTCTCTTCCCCTCCGCCGCCTTCCATTTCCCTCCCCCTTCCCAATCAAGTCTCCCTCCCTCGTCAGCCCAAAGAGCAATCAGGGTTCTCTGCCCTGTGGGAAGTCCAAGGACCCACCCACCTCCATCCAGGTCTAGTAAGGTGAGCATCCAAACTGCCTAGGCTCCCACAAAGCCAATACGTGCAGTAGGATCAAAAACCCATTGCCGTTGTTCTTGAGTTCTCAGTAGTCCTCATTGTCTGCTATGTTCAGCGAGACCGGTTTTAACCCAGGTCTAAGCATTCTTTAGTTTCTGTAGGTCTTAGTGTAGGGTAGAGGCCTCATGGGCTTTCTCCATCCACTTTGGCATATTTATTATCCATTTATTGTTCAGGTCTTGTTTGTGCAATCACACTGGTGAAACTAAGGGTGAAGCTGATATTCCTAGGAGACAAGGTCTTAGAGCAAACCCCTCATCCTCTGTCTCTTAAAATCTTTCTGCCTATTGTTCTACAATGACCTTGAGCTTTAAGTAAGGGGGCCGTTTTGTAGATGTAACCACTGAAATTGGGCTCCACAACTTTCTCTTTCGATTGGTTGTGGTTTTCTATAGTAATCTTCACCTGTTGCAAAGAGATGTTTCCTTTATGAGATGTGAGGGCTACACTTACTTATCTATGGATTTAAAAACAAACATTTAGAATGTAGTTAGAGATTATTCAGGTTGAATAAAATGTTGGTTGTAGGAAGCATAGAGATTAACTATGTAGCAGGCAGGGTTGGTCAGACTAGTCCCAGGCACTGGTTAAGAAATGATGGCTGGACCTAGCAGGTTGAGAAGGCAGGGATAGGTAAGTTATATGGACTCACTAGGTTAGACCCCGGAGAAATAAATGAGAAGTCTCTACATTATTGGTTTTAGTTCCTAAATTCACCCAATTTAAGTCCTTATTTGACTGATAAAATGCTGATATAATCAGGTTACCTAGAAACAATTGTCTCATATGTGAGATAGAATGGGGAGGAGCTCAAAAAGGATTCAGTTTGGGGATGCAAGGAAGAAATGTGATACCCATGATTCAAATATCTCTTTCAAGTAATATATACAGAGGTTAAAAATTCTATCATGTCTTCTGGTGACCTTGTGTTGTCAAATCAAAAGGACATTGCAGCACTGGCTAGCAGAAGGAAGAAGAGAGTCAGCACAGTAGCTCTTCCATGCAGGACACCACCATGTCAAATCTCATATTCAGCCCCACAGGTGCTGTCTTAATTGTAGGGTGGACAGCAGAGGTATCTTTAATTCTCTGGAAAAGATTCCAATGTGTAGAAAACTAAAGTCTGCCGCTTATACCCCTCCCTCTGGAGGGTTCTGAATTGACTTAGACAGAGCTTAGGTATGGACTCCGTGAATCGCCAGTGTGATCCTAACTTGTCATCTCTGAGTCCAACATGAGTGATTCCTGACCTGTGCATAAACTAACACATGAGTTGGGTATTAATGTGTCCTATGCCTGTAGTCTGTATCCTTGATTACTAGCTAGTAGCTGTAGCTTTAGGATGTATAAGAGACTGCCATGTCTTTTTCTTTTTTCTTTTTTGAATTCAGTTCAGTTCTTTATTTTTTTATTCTTATTAAAAATTTCAGCCTCCTCCCCACCTCCCATTTCCTTCCCCCTCCCTTCACTCCCCTCCCACTCCCTCTCCAGTCCAAAGAGCAGTCAGGGTTTTTTGCCCTGTGGGAAGTCCAAGGTCCTCCCTGCTCCATCCAGGTCCAGGAAGGTGTGCATCTAAACAGACTCGGCTCCCTCAAAGCCAGTACATGCAGTAGGATCAAAATCCAGTACCATTGTCCTTGGCTTCTCAGTCAGCCCTCATTGTCCGCCACGTTCAGAGAGTCCGGTTTGATCCCATGCCTTTTCAGTTCTAGTCCAGCTGGCCTTGGTGAGCTCCCAATAGATCAGTCCCTCTGTCTCAGTGGGTGGGCGTACCCCTCGCAGTCCTGACTACCTGAGGAGGGGAGGATGGGGAGACCCTGGGGTAATGGAATTATTGGGATGGAGGAAGGGTGGATATGGGAGCAGGGAAGAAGATATCTTAATTAAGGGAGCCATTTGGCAAGAGACTTGACTCTAGAAGGGTTCCCAGGTATCCATGGAGATATCCCCAGCTAGTTCCTTGGGCAGCTGAGGAAAGGGAGCCTAAAATGGCCCAATCCTATAGCCATACTGATGAATATCTTGCATATCACCATAAACATTCATCTGGCGATGGATGGAGACAGAGACAGAGACCCACATTGGAGCACTGGACTAAGCTCCCAAGACCCAAATGAGGAGCTGAAGGAAGGAGAACATGAGCAAGGATGCCATGTCTTTTTCTAAGCACACATCACCTCTACAGAATAAGCAAAGGCTTTCCATGCATCGAGAATGAAAATATTAAAAGCACAAATTTTCTTCTTATATAATTACCTTATTTGGGAAATAGAATTTACAAAGGCAAAATCACAGCTTGCTAATGTATCAAAGGGAAAAGCCCCTTATATATAGCAAACCATGTCAAAAAGCCCCAAAGTCTATTCTCATTGTGAGCTCAATAAGGATTTTTCATGGTAGAAGTGATAATGTATTCTTGGGTTTCTGATTATCACACATCTGAGAGCACTTAAGGACTTCCCAAACATATATTTCAAGGACAAAAATTTCTCATGTTCAAGGAATCCGCTTACTATTCAAGGATGATCAGAGAATAAGACAAATGGAATCACTCTTCCTCAAAGATGCTGTGTAAAAATATACATGTAATGTACCAGAGTGGTTGAGAGAAATTAGAAGTTTGAGGAACTGAAAATGACATGCCACAAAAGGTAAAAATCAAGACAGTGAAAAAAATCCCTGCTACTGTCCCCATTAATAAAAGAAACAGAAAGTGGTTAGGGGAGGGATTAATAAAGCTTGTCTACAAATAAGAATGTAACACTTAAAAACAAAGATTCTAGACTCAAATCCCCTAAAACCTGCCGTAAGGTCTCTCCCTTACTTAACCACTGTGTGCCTTGATTTCCTAATGGGTGAAATCAAGATAATGACAGTGCTTTTCTCACATGGCTGTTGGGAGGATCAAAAAGATAATAGAAGTATAATATTTTACAAGATACATTATTAATAAGGACTAGCTACTATTCTTATTTAAATATTCATAAAGAATAAACTAGAGTTATGCCATCTGATTAAGCATCTTATAGGTATATTAAACCACTTGTATTTAAGAGCAGACTAATAAAGAGGAAGTTCAATTATATATTTGTTCCATTGGTGGCAGAGGTCATGTGCCAATATATCACAAAGACTATTTCTGTCTTTACATATACCCTGATCTCTGCTCTCAGTGGCAGACATCTAACTCTGGGGTCTCTTTTATTTGACCTAAAGTGATAAAAAGTTTCTCCCTAACAGCTTTGTTTGTTCTCCTACAGCATAAAGAAATATATAAAATAGTAATATCATTCTCCAAGAAACTTTAAAACCCACTGCCTTCTCAACTCTGGCATGCTCTCTAAGTGGATACTGGGTTGCTTCAAGCTGAGCTTGGCTTGCAGAGTGCCACGAGTGGCTTCCACTGGACCTAGATGATAAAGACACTTAATACTTGCTACACTGGACCCAGAATCCCACCCCATCAGCTGTGCTCTCCTGCTGTGTCTCCCCTCATCGGGACACTCGAATGTTCTAACTCACTCATTCTGGTTTTGTGGATTCAGTGAAGTCAGACAACTAAAGATCACATAAAATTCAGACTTTAATAACTGCACATCAGTATTTAATGCTGCAAAATTCACAATAGTCAAATTGTGGAGCGGCTAGGTATCTATCAGCAGAAAAAAATGGATAAAGAAATATAGTATGTGTACACAAATGGAGATTCTTCAGCCCTAAAGAATGAAGTTACATCATTTTTAGGAGAATATATGCAGCTGGAGATAATATTAAGAGCATAAAGATAATCTTAAACAAATACTATGTTTCTCTTGATTGTAGTTTCTCAGTTTTATAAAAATGCATAAAACAATGTGTCTATATATAAAACATAAAATATAGGGAAACTAGGATAATAAAGGAGACCTACAGGAAAGAGAAGTGTCGGGATAAAAAAGAAGAGGGAAGGAGAATATGGGGAGACATATACAAAAAGTATATTATTAATTTATGAAAATTTTCTTAAGTGAAAAAACACCACATGGAATGAACACTCACTAAAAAAAAATGGGAAGAGAAAAAGAGTAAAGGTCTAGAAAGAACTATTTCTGTCCTTTTTAAGAATGTGATTACACAAGCCTCTTGCTGGCCCCTACCTGAGTTCTACCTATGGAAAAGCCTTATGTGACCTCAGTGCACTTAATCATGGCTGTGTTGTGATGTGCAACCAAATATACTTTGGAACTATGGATATATTTGCCAGTACAAGGGAAAGAGATGAATCTGCCTGTTTGACATTTCCTCTGAAGTTAAAGGATGAGGTTCTTGCCAAGTTGCTTTATCTATTGGAGTGCCTGAGGAATAAATTAATGCTGGCCCCAGATGAGGCCGTTGTAATTATACTGCACAACTCACTATGCATGCTCTAGCTCAAATAACTGTGATTGCTTTATAGTTAATATAGGGCCAGTGAGAATGATCAGCCAGTAAATGGGCTTGCTGCACAATCCTGGCATCTGAATTTAATCCTGGAACCAGTGATAGAAGAAAAACAATTCCTGAAAGTTGTTCCTTGGCCTCTACATGCTTTGGTACACCACACACATACGCACACACACACACACACACACACACACACACACACACACACACAGTCAATCAACCAATAATGGTGCTAATATACCCCATGACTATCCATATAACAGCAATAAAGTCAAACTTTTCAGGAAGGAACTAGAGCATTGTCTTGACTAAAATCCTTACTTACTACATATACATAATATTAAATGAGAATTTTAATCGAATACCAAAATTTATTCAGTGCCTAAATTTCATCTTCTTGAAATAGAGCCATAATAAGCCTTATCTTGTGTAATCATTTTATATAACAACCTTGAGAAAAAAGTTTACCATTTTAAAGTGTTAGCTCTGGTGATTTTAAAGCATTTTCTAGATTGTGCAAATTGCATCAACATTTAATTTTAAAACATTGTCATCAATTCAAGAAAAACCCTACCATTAGCAAATGATCTTGCTTTCCATTTCCATTTAGGAAATGTTACAACCGCCAATCCTTGCCTTTCATATAAAAGAAATTATAAGAAAATCATACACTGCGTGCCTATGAGGATGGACTAATTTATATCATAGCTTTCAAGGTTAATCTGTCCCTACATTCATAGTTTATTCCTTGTTATTGACAAGTAATATTCTATCCTAAGTATGTGTGTAACTGTTAATGATTTATGAGATAATAGACAGGTTATTTCTATATTTTGAATATCCTCAATATTGCTACAATGAACTTTTTGAAGTAAGTTCTGTATACACATATAATTTCATTGCTCTTAAGTTGTGGGAAATACAGGTTCAATTGACATTTCATAATGGCTAAGAGAATTGTAGATTTTCTCTTATACTTATTAGTTACTAACAAATATTCTTTAGAGAAACAGCTGCTCAAATCACTTACCTACATATA
>NW_026067937.1:8320398-8353431 GCF_014885135.2 Alexandromys fortis | reverse complement strand
TGCAAATGGATGGAAATAGAAAACACTATCCTGAGCGAGGTAACCCAGACCCAAAAAGATGAACATGGGATGTACTCACTCATAATTGGTTTCTAGCCATTAATAAAGGTCACGGAGTGTATACCTGGTGAACCTAAAGAAGCTAAATAAGAAGGTGAACCCAAGAAAAAACATATAGTTATCCTCTTGGCTAAGGGAAGTAGATAAAATTGACGGGGAGAAAACTTACCTACTTCTTGTTGGATTGTTCATTCTTTAACTGCTGAATTATAGGATTCTAAAAGTATTTTTGGATATATTTTGCTATAGAAATATGTTCCTCCATTCTGTGGGTTGGCTGTGTATTTTTCCAAAACAAAGTTTTTCATGTTTATTCAGAACATTTTATCTACATTTTTCTCTTCTACTTGTGTATTTGTATGTATCATTTTATGTGTCACATCTGAGAAACCACTGAAGAGCCAAGGTTACAAATATTGACATTGATCTTTATGTTCCCCTCAGGGTTTCATAGGTCACATCCTTACAGTTATTACTTACGAGTTAAAGTAGGGCCCAATTTTTTATATGTAGACATAAAATAACACTATAATAAATTATCATAGAAAAAAATTTCCCTGTTAGATTTCTTGGAACTCTTATTTCAATATTTCAGCAGTTTCTTGTCAATGTAAAGAATTGGTTCATAGATTTTCAGTTCTATTTACTGTTATCAATGACTATCATTATGCAAATATTTTTGTCTTAGTTCCAGGAGCTTTGCATTGAGATTTGAGATCATAAAATGCGGGCTCTACAATTTTGTGTTTTTGCAATGTTGTTTGGGGCATTCCGAGTCTCTTTCATGTTCAAAGTCAATGTAAGATTTGGATATCAATAGTGATGAATTTGCTTGTAAAATTCTGTTGAAGAACATAAATTTCATTGGCAAAAAAGCATTGTGTAAAATTTTTTTAAACGTAGCTTCTTTTTGATAAAAACAAAACTTCTTACAGTCTTATGACTTCATTTTTCTCAAGTGTGAAAAGTGGAAATCAGAATGCAACAATTCCTTTACATTTAAGATTCTAATTTTATATAAACATCTCAGGTCTGGGGTACAAAATCTGAATCATGATAGAAACACACTATAATATTAAAAAATTCATCTACTGCAATGTATGAATATTCAAGGGCACCTTATACTCATTATAACTATTAAAGTATTAGTTTGGCAGAATTCATTCTTCTACTAAATTAAATAAAATTATATTTTGACCAACTAATTTATTAAAACTCTGGCTATTAGCTGGCTCTTATGCTACTGGCATGAACATATGTTTTTATTTTGTGTAGAGTCACATAAAGTATAATTGCTTAAATGAGAAATATAACTGTACCCCCATTCTAAGGTGGAGTCATAGTAATGAACATGATAACTCACAGTAACTTCTACTTGTTTTTTGTTTTTGTTTTGTTTTGTCCTATTTCATTTCATTACCCTTTCTTACTCTCCAAATAAACTCTCTAGCTTTGGCTTACTACTTCAGATGTTAAAATTCAAATTTTCAAAGGATCTACCAAACTCATTCCTTGTATTATTATGAAATAATAAAATATGACCTATAATCTTTTTATTATTATTATTTAATTAAAATTTCCACCTCATCTCCTCTTCCCATTTCCCTCCCGCTCCCTCCATCCCTCTTCCCCTCCCTCTCCAGTCCAAAGAGCAGTCGGGATTCCCTGCCCTGTGGGAAGTCCAAGGTCCTCCCCACTCCATCAAGGACTAGGAAGGTGAGCACCCAAACAGACTAGGCTCCCACAAAGGAGGGCTGACAAAGAAGACAAGGACAATGGCACTGGATTTTGATCCTACTGCATGACATAATCTTTATTTTCGAAAAGCATCACCATCTAATATGCTGAAGAAACGAAATAATCACTGTGCCATATGACAATGGGAACGATATGAGTATAAAAACTGAAGGCTACAAAGCAAAAATAGGCATGATTCGCCTCCTCAGGAAGGCAATCAAGAGATGGGGAATAATGGTAAATGAGGTAAGACTTCAGGGCTGAAAACTCACCTGCTGTGGTGTGGGACCCTGGACAGCACAAGATTGCTACTAACTCAATAATAAGTAACATGTTCTATGGCAATGAAACAGGTTGTTCTCATTCAGAAACTGTTTTCATGATGCCAATGTAAAAGAATCACAGATTTTTAAAAATCAAACTGAATATTGTTTCTTTATAACCTCAAACTTAAAATGAGATTCTAAGTTATATTTTTGAATTATTTTACCTCCTCCAAGCCACTGTGCTTCATAAGTACTCTAGATAGCCTACCTTCACTGACCCAAACTCAAACAGGAATTGAATTGCATACAAGGTTACTTCTTTCTAATGATACAATATGTATTTCTGTAATATAAACTGTCTCTCTGTCTCCAGTCATGAAATTTTGACAGTATTTAAATAAAAATTATACTGCATCTTATATAACATCAAAACAATTATGGAAATGGAAGGCGGGGAGGAGGCAGAAATTTTTTCAATAAAAAAATGAAAAAAAGATCTGTGAATAAATATTGAAATTATGAAAAAAGTATACAAGCAGAAGTGACCATGTGATTGCCCTACATAAGGTAGAATTTAAAAATAAAATGTTTTTAGTGCAAATAAAGACATTGAATTTAGTGCAAAAAAAGAAATTCTGTCAAAAAAGTATAATGATACATATATGTGCTTAGAGATACAAAGTTCATGTAACATAAGCTTACACAATTAAAGAGAGTTCAAATCCCACCAACAGAGAAAGTGAGACTAAAGAACATCAAGATGAAGCAAGACCCTATGATCTTTTATATTTGGGAAATATTTTAAGTGGGAATATTGTGATTAAGAACATTGTATCCCCACTCTGGTTTCCCCTTTGTTGTAATTTCTGTCTCACTGTGGACATTTTGAACTTGAGAGACATCTTACTTCAGGGGTTTATAGTTATTGCTGGCTTTCCCAGGGTACAATGACTTTAAGGATTCCTCTCCCAGCACTCAGGACCAACTCTCCCCGTGACATAAGCACTAAGTCGCAGAGGTTACTCGATGTTGCTCCACGCTACAGCACCCGGCAGTATACAGGCAGCTATGTAGGTCACTGGGGAGAAACCATATGTAAAATGGTAAAGCCAGTACAAGAATTGTAAAATTATAGGCACAAGAAAAAGAAATTCTTGCCGGACAGTGGTGGCGCACACCTTTAGTCTCAGCACTGGGGGGATAGAGACAGGAGCATACTATAGTGAATATATAAACCAGAAAGCCACTTGCTGTTATCAAGTAGTTCCATGCGTGATTTTATGTGCTGTATTGCTATTAGACTTTCAGCAAAACACATGAATAATGTATTATGCCAAGACATTTCAACACCTGCAATGTCTATAAGCAATAGGAACGTTTTAGCTCCCTTATAATCATGTACATCCATAAGATTATATACTCACTGTGATTAGATATATTCATTGTATACTACCTTCTCCAGTGAAGGTTTACACAAGTCTGAGTTATAGTCGCCATATTTTATCCAGTCCCTCTGTGTTTTCCCTCTTTAAGACATTATGTTGGAGATCAGTCATTCTTCATTCCGCACTGATTCTTTCTGATGGCCTCACAACCGACCATGGTAGTTTGACTTCCTTCAAGAATCATTCCATCAGCCAGCCATGCCAGCTGACGGCTGTATTTGAGATACTGACCCTCATTCATTTGTTTTCCACGAGAACTCTTAGTTCCAGCATGAATAAGTCAGTAGTGATAAATTTTGGGGAGTGGGGCTCAGTAGAAAGAAGAACTGGCCTCACCCTTCCAAGATACAGACACAAGCACACACAGACAGCACAGCTCCTCTGGACTTCCCAGAGGCTTGCTGCTATCTGCGGAG
Organism: Alexandromys fortis; assembly: GCF_014885135.2. Taxonomy (NCBI): domain Eukaryota; kingdom Metazoa; phylum Chordata; class Mammalia; order Rodentia; family Cricetidae; genus Alexandromys; species Alexandromys fortis. The sequence continues at coordinate 8,349,507 of NW_026067937.1, read as the reverse complement.
AGATCTGCCATATAAAGACAGAACGTGAAGCTTCATTCTCTCCCTGAGACTCAGAGGAAGAATGATTTCTTAACAAATGCACCTGCTGTGGTGTACAAATGATATTGATCTCTGTAGCTGGCACTGAAAGCTCGAGCTGCTATATTGCATTTTTTAAACCTTCACTCTAAAACCAAAGCTGACAGTTTGGTGTCAAATACAGCAGAAGCCCCTTCTGTTGATACCTTACCTCACAGAGAAAACACACAAACCCTGCTTTGCGGGAATCCAGGTAGCCGCAGCTCTCTGTGCTCTGGAATATTTTGTTTGCTATAATTTTAGAGAATTGCCATGAAATACCCAGGCATAATTTAAAAAGCAAAAGTGCAGAAATTTAGCCCTTCCAAGAAAAAAAAAAGAAAAGTAAAAGTACTTTAATGTCATTGATTGCCCATCTAGAGCTCCACCCTTTTTGGAGTTCCATTATGCTCTATAACTTTTCCCCATCAAATCTAATATTTTAACAACATTCTACTGCTTCAGACAAGAGAAAATAAATATTAAAATTCTAAAAATATTATCATTAAATATGCAAGTGAAAAAATGGCTATTTCCCTTAACTCCCAATGGACCAGATAATCTAATTATAATTTCATTGCCTAACATCTAGACTAATAAAGCTTATTGGATAAGAACCAGTTGTTGAAGATAAGAGCTATTTCTTGATTTAGATGACTATACACATAACTTAGTTGTTTAATCGATGTCTAGCATCTTCTAAAGCCTGCTCCAGAGTCTTCTTTTTTAGCATTTATTTGTTTATTTCTTCCACTTATTTATTTATTACTTCCACTTACTTATTCACTGTGAAGGGGTGCCATGCTTCATACGGCAGTCAGAGGACAACCTGTAGAAGCTGGTTTTCTCCCTCCTCCATGTGGTTCTTGCAGGTTGAATTCAGGTCACCCGTCTTGATGGCACACACTCATCTTGTAGGCCCCAAGATCTTATTCTTCCCTCTGCTGTATCATCTGAATTGATGCTACTGATAATGGCATTGAGTCTGCATCATGGACTCTTCATCACATTACATGTTATCCTTTGATGGTATGAATCATACTGGTTTTGAAATATTAGGTTATTTAATTTTACAAATGAATACTCTACATTTTTAACTGAAGCTCAAGGAACTTGAGTAAAGTTAAGGAATCCAACTAGTTTGTATTCCAACTGCAACTTCCTTCAAGTATAAAGAAACATGTTAATCATTGTTTTAAACGATGTGAGTCCAGCTTAAACCAAGGCAAGTCTTGCAGCATTTTAACATGTCATGAGCAGAGCAATGGAACAGAAAGTGCGAATGCTGTGCCATTTGCAACACCATTTGCAATTCTTGTTTTACTGGGAAGTTTGAAAACCATAAATGGAATAGAAGTTTTCCAATGCTGCACATTTAGTATGTTCTAGAGAAGACAAATTATATCCATATCACATTTCTCTGTGCTGAAGAATGTTTCTTGTAAGAAAAGAAAATGGTATCTTCTGTGTCTTCTGATAGTACATTTAATTCCTATGCTTTGGGGGGCGGGGAGGAAAAAGAACTATTGCTAACTCCATAGGTGGCAAAGGAATGGAGTTTTTATTGTATGGTTTACTCTTCTCAGCTTACTTCCTTGTTTTCATACATGCTACAAAATTTCTTCGGGTTTGCAGATCTCTGAGCTTTGGGAAACATCTACAAGTTCATGTTCCCTGGAATTTCCAGGTCCCCTTTTCTCCTTCAGCCTCTTCATTGAGACAGTTTTCCAAGACTTCACACTAACCAGCTGCTCTAGAGTTGAAAGCAGACACGGATACCAAAGTGAGAGACTCCAGAGAGAACATAAGCCTAGTGGCAAATTTTGTTTTTCACTATAAAAAATGAAAGTACTAGACTTTATCCAAGAAGAAAAAATTCCTCCCACATTCCATGCCATACGCTATGAAGATTCGTTAAGGGAGATAGAGTTGGTGATTCGGTGTAGAAACTGTGCCCAAGATCTAAAAAGAGTTTACTACAATATAATTTACATTGGGTAAAGCTGGTGACACAGGATATAGACAAGAATTCAGAAGTTAGGGCATTAAATTGTTTATACGTCTGTCTTCTTGGACACCTCAACTCATTAGCAACCATTAGGCTAGGACTTATCTGTAGACAATGTTATTTGCAATGTGCCAAAGGCTGTAGCTGTCTAGTTATATTTGGAATGCTACTGGAACTCAGAGGAAAGAGTAAGTGATAATCTAATCAGGTCAGAAGGTCTTTACTCAGCTAGGATTTGAAGCTTAAGTGAGGAGGAGGGAAGACTTTGTAACAGCAGGAACAGCCTAAGGCAAATGTACAGAGGTATGAAAATGTTTGTTTTGTTCCAGGGCAGATAGTAAGTAACAGCTACTTCAGTTGGACCAATAAAAGCCTAAGGAGTGAGCACTTGTTACCTGATAAAAAGGCAAGTTCCTTTATTTCATACACTGTGAAAAAATTATAATTTTATCACATTATATACGGTCTGTTGGTTTTGCCTTCTTCACCTAATGATAAGAAACTGCTGAAATGCTGTCATGGTGCCATCAATGATATCATCCAGGAACCCCAGTGCACAGAACAGAACTCCAAGAGGGTCCCAGTGCTCCAGATACAATGACATAATTTCTTTATTGCTGCCCTTTTAAGCTCGTAACTATTTCTGCCAGTTCTATGACAAATGGGATATTCACTTTTGTAGGGATAAGCCCTCCCCTTGGGGGCGGGCTGCCCTCAGGCGTATGTTTACTGATATAGTGCGCGGGCAGAGGCTGCGCGGGCCCTTCCGCTTGCTCTCCTGTTTCCGCTGGCTACCCCGCTGGAACCTTGGTTTTGTGAGTCTGTTTTGTTATTAAATTTGTTTAAATATCAATTACTGGTGATTTATTGATCCGACCGCTGCACACTTTGGGGTGGATCCCGGAATGCTCATGGCAGTTAAATCTTCGAGTTCCATCCAGATCATTCCTTCTGTTTCCCGAGTCACTGTCTATATATAAACATGTATAATACCACAGGGATTCCATCACACCTAAGATGATACGTAACTATCTGGATATTAATCCCAAAGATTAGAACCTCTGTTGAAACATTAGTCCTGCTCTTGGTTTCCTTATGTTAGACCTGACCACTTTCTATAACTTCTCACCAAATTCATGTATTCTGAACCACCCAAGTGAAATAGCTGAAACAGCGACAACCTTAAAGCTCTTGAAAATCGTAATGCACTAGTTACTTTCCTCATTTCTGTGATCAAGTATCTGATGAGAATGAAGGAAGGCTTGAATTAACTCACTGTTTAAAGGTCTAGTCCATCACGGATAGAAGGTCATAGCAACAGGACCTGAGGCGTGCTGGGGCATGAGGCAGTTTGTCATGGCATTTCCAATCAGGAAGTGAGAAGCTGAATGCTCACACTCGGTCACTTCCTCCTGTCTGTTCAGTCTAGGAACCCCACCCGTGGGATGATACCACCACATTTAGGGGGGCTCTATACCTCAATTTACCTAGCCTAGAAAATCCCTCAGACATGCTTAGAATTTTGTTTCCATAGTGATTCTAATCCTCACCAGGTTGACAAACAAGACTAAGCGTTTTACACATAAAGATTTGTTTTTCGAAAGGAATGAGAGATTTATAATATAATCAGTCCTTATAGTCACTCTTTTTAATCTGTTATTAGGATCTTACATTTTTCTGGGTATATTAATGTGATATAATTATGGGGAATTTTAAGTAGAGATGAATTATAATTTTTGTGGAAGAAACAATGCCTGCATTATTTTAGCATTATTATTTAGTATCGAAGATACATAAATATATGTACATATATTTAGTATACATGTAATACCCAATTATATGTGAATATATGTCCATATGTTTATGTATATATACATACACACACATAATTCCCAGAACCTGTGACTATGTTATCTTCCACAACAAGAGTAATTTTAGTATTATGCACTAGTGAATGGACCCTATATGTCCTTAAAATTAGAGAATGTTCATAACTCTGGTCTTTCATATACAGAAAAATAGAATAATGGAAAAAGACCAGAGAGGCTTACACTAATGGGTTGGAGGATAAATTAATTGGCCATAAACTAAGCCATATGAATATGCTATAAAAACTGGAAATGATGAAAAAAAATATTTGTCTCAAGAGCCTCCAGAAATAATTGTTTTTATTTGAACTCAATGAAATGAGAGTAATATTAGAATTCTGATACATAAAACTATGAGCTGATAAACTTGTATTTTAAGCCACTAAATTGTGATGGTTATGCTAATAGCAAAATCAGATTTTTAGATAGATTTTACCTTGATAACTTATAAATAAAATTACCTGAATAGATATGTTGGCATCAAGGAAATATTAAAATTTGCTTAATTTATTCAAAATCAAATACACTTTGTTAAAAAAATGTAAGAGAGTGAGCTGGTCATAGGAAGAGCTCCTACCTGGCATAGAGCATAAGAAAGGTCAAAAGAACAGAAAGGCTTGCAAGAAAAATTAGTAGCCCCCCCTTGCATCTGATAACCTTTGCCCCACTGTCTCACCATACTTGCTAGAATGAACACTTTTTTTTTTTGGATTTTTTTAAGACAGGGTTTCTCTGTAGCTTTTGGTTCCTGTCCTGGAACTAGCTCTTCTAGACCAGGCTGGCCCTGAACTCACAGTGATCCGCCTGCCTCTGCTTCCCGAGTGCTGGGATTAAGGGTGTGCACCACCACCGCCCAGTTTAGAATGAACACTTTTAATGCTGCTGCTTCTTGTTCTCAGATAGAAGCTGATACTGCTTAATGATTTGCTCAATCTATTTCTTGATTTAATAAAGGGCACTCTTGACTGACATATGAGTAGCTACCTTACTCATTACCTATTTTCCATGTTCCATGGTGCTTCTAGCTCTATAGAATAGCTTTTCACTTTGTCCAATGGGTTATCACTGGTCACCAGCACCCTTTGTCACTGATATCCCATGAGGTGGCTCTATCCTCATCAGTCTTCCTAGTCAAGTAGTTCTCTGCCTCTCATACCAAGCTTCTGTCATCCATGATTCTATCATCATATTTGGAATTTATTATATCTAACCTGAAAGAGAAATTGAAGTCCTCAGATCTGGATAATGATAACTCTAACAAGGTTTCTATATTGTGACTCTATGATTACCGTTCAGAGTAAAACCAAGAAGCATTTTCTCATTAGATTTTCTTTCTCATGTTGGACTTTTATCATGATTTGTCTATTGGACTTTATTCTTTTCTTGTACTTCTTGGTGTTGTGAAATATCATTTGATGTAATACCAAATCTCTGAACTGCTCATCTGGAGCCCTTTGTCCTACTGCTCTGCATAGAACTTAATTCTCCTTGCACATGCGTGGTTGTCAGGCTGAATTCCATTTTTACTCTCCTGAATTTGTATCTTTCCTTATGGAAGTTTCATCTCCCCTGATTCTTAGTTTACTCCCTGAATTTTCTTAAAAATTCTTTGTGATTTCTGCAAAATACCCTGATATAGGATCAGGTCTTTCTTGCATGCTCTCCATAAGGTATAAGGTGTTAAAGTAACAGTTCTTAACCTATGGGTCATGACCTCTTTGCCGGTTGAATGACCCTTTCATGGGGGTCACCTAAGAGCATTAGAAAACCCAAATCTTTACATTATGATCCAAAACAGTAGCAAAATTACGTTATAAAATAACAATGAAAATAATTTTATTTTTGTTGGGTCGCCATAACATGAGGAATTGTATTAAAGGTCACAGCATTAGAAAAGTTGAGAATCACTGTGTTAAAGGCTTTATTTCCAACGTTCTGATGCCATTGAGGCACAGTAGAACCTGTTAGAAGGTCAAGAGCATTGTCAGTGGGCATAAGCTCTTAAGGAAAATATAAGTACCTTTGCTCCTTTTCTGTCTTTGCAAGCCTATCTGCCCTCTACTCCTCATTTAACCCACCTATTCAATGTTAAAGTGCTAATGAAACCAAAAATAGATTTTTGTGACCACATGACACCCATGGAACACCATAGCAATAGAACTTGAGTGTCTGATAAGTTTGCATTTTGAAGACCTTAAAACATTTAATGGCATACATCAGAAAGTGAAACAACTAAAGGACATTGCTGGTTAAATAAATTCAAAGTTCAGCAAAAGAACAATCATTGAAATAGTTCAGAAATGTGGGTTTGTAAATGCTATCAACAAACAGGAAATCAATTAGGACCTCATTGTACTGAGTAAGAATCAACTGTCATATTGAAAAACAAAGGAAAAGAATGGGAGCTTTCAAGTCTCCTGAACAGATCACTAGGCAAATGAGCTCTAGGGCCACCATGATAGGGAGGTACTCAGTGTGTGATTTTAATGTGTCTTAGAAGCTTTTCTTTCTTGGGAAAAAACAGAAAATACTGATAAAATTTAATCCTGATGCTTGATTATTTCTATACAGTAAATACGGTTCCAGAGACTTGGAGATCTAACAGAAAACATATGTGAGAAATTAATGGTCTGGAAAGTTCCCTTTGTAGTTGTAATCTCTACCCTTACACTACTCTACAAATATATAAAACACTTTCGTGTGAGTGATCTCATTTACTTCTAAAGGTAATCTGTAAGGAATGCAATTATGGGAGATTGCTCTAGGAAAGCAGAAGGGAAGCTTCGGGCGAGTGTGTATGTGATTGGAAGGTGGTCTCGCTTGGTTTCTGTTGCTGTGATCAATACCACAACCATAAGCAACTTGAAGAGAAACAGGTTTATTTGGCTTACAGGTTACAGTTCATCAGGGAGGGATGCCAAGGCAAGAAGGAACTCAAGGCAGGAGCGTGAAGCAAAAACAATGGGAAAACACTGCTTACTGGCTTTCTCCCAGGCTCCTGTTCAGATGCAGCCCCAATCTGCCTGCCTTGCAGTGGCACCATCAATTAACACTTAAGAAAATGCTCCATAGCATGGCTACTAGCCAATCTGATTAAAGCAATTTCTCAATTGAGGTTCCCCCTTCCCTGATGACTCGAGGTTTGTGTCAAGCCAAAAGCTGAAGCACACGTTTACAGAAGGGGTAAAATCAAAGCCAAGTTTCTGGTTCCCAGTTCCTTCTGCTAAGTAATGCTGCATTTTTATTAACAGATTAAAAAAAAAGTGTCTATGACTGTGACATTGATTGTGCTTACAATGAACTTGACGCAATTTATAAAATATACTTAGTTCCTACTTCTTCTTTTCTGTTTCCAATACATAAATAGAAATAAAATGGCAGACAAGAGAGAAGGTAATTCCATTCCACTTTTTTCTTCAACTGTTATAAAAAAAAGAAGTGATGAGTTTTCTGACTAACAAATGAGGGCAACAGGTAGAAATGCTGTCTGCAATCTGCCTAGTGAGGAGGCAACAGCAGAGCAAGCCAACAATTAAAGTCAAAAGGTGATGATTAGGAGACATGGGGAGGTTTTCAACTTTACCGAAGTTCCAGGTGGACTAGTTTTAGGTGTTATGTAAGCATGGACTGAATTAAATATATTGAGCAATGTGAGTATTTGCTGTCATAGAAGCCATTGTTAAAATTTAAACCCCCTAGGGAGCAGTAGATTCTTTAACATGACAAGGCAATGCACATGAAATATTTTCCTTTTGGAAATTCCATTGCATCCCCACAGCTAGTTTGTGGTTTAGTGCAATCGTTCGTGTAACCTCTGCAGGAACTAATGTCCCTTCCAGCTCACCTCACACACTGAACAGTTCCCTTGTGCCAAAACCTTTCCAAGTGATAAAGAAATCATTGCAAATAATTTAATGCCCTTCACTTGTCACACAAACACACATACACATGCACCACATAAACACACTCACACCACACACACCACAAAAGAAACAAGGAAAGCAAATAAGCTTTTGCTTAATGAACCTTTGTCAGTTGGAACAAATAGCAATAAAAGAGGAGTATGCTGAAATACAATTATTGATCTTGAGTTACATAAAAGAACACTGGATGCAGGATAGCTGAGCACACTGTCTTAAAAGACTGACTTCTCTCTCAAGGTTTATCCACATAAATTGTCAAGCTTGTTGGACATAATCAACTTTCCAATTTCAATAAAAATAAGCACTGCTGATTCTGCCTTGACAACTTATCAATAAATAATGTGCTTATAAAATTTCTGCACTTGGTAAAACAGATAGAAGACTACAGGCTCCTGAAATGTTTGGTCCCTTCTTAATCCCTTCTGTCACTCTTTTTTAACCACTATGACAGGAGAGACCATATCGATCTCATACAAACTTGTAATCCCTATGCCTAAAACTGTAAATATTCACACGGAAGGAATAGAGGAAAACAGAAGGAAAGAGAAAACATATACAGATAGAGCAGGGCCATGTTCAGACAAGAGCATTGTTTGGGTCCAAAGTGGACCCCACAAAATGGCAGTGCCATTGACAATTTCATAAATGACAGTCCAGGCTTAGCTCAGGCTGAACTCTGGCCTGGGTAAGCAAGATTGCTAACAGACAAGCAAAGCCTAAAGTCAGCAGTCCTAAGAAACTTGTGAAGCTGGCTTTTGTTGCTCTACAAACCTCTTATTTCCAGACTATTCCCACTGCCCAAACACAGTCCCTCGAAACTGACAAGATTCTCTCAGTCTTTCACTATCCTCACTGTTCCCTGAGAAACATCCTTGGCAGTTTTTAATTTCCCTATATAAACCTGTTTTCTCCCACAGAGTGGTCTCGTTTGGTGGTTTTACTGTGCTCTCACAATTATCATGTGCCGTCTCGTTAATGATGTCAAGGATTATACTTAATTCTTATGTTATAGTTTAATCACAGCTCTGTTTTCAGATAGCAGTAATGAAGAAGACAATGCCCATAAGGAAGGTGTATGGTATGTGTGTGTGTGTGTGTGTGAAATGTGTATATGTGAAATGTGTGTATGTGGTGTGTGTGATATATGTGTATGTGTGGTAGGTGTATATGTGTGTATCTGTGGTATGTGTGATATGTGTGTATGTAATCTGAGTGTGTACATGTGGTATGTGTGCATGTGCAGTGTATGTGTATTGTGTGATATGCATGTATGTGTGGTGTGTGTAAGTGGTATGTGTGTGTATGTGGTATGTTTGTTGCAGTATGTCTGTGTATTGAATGTAACATATTTCAAACATTTTCTTATCTGTTGCTGCTTTTCATCTCTCCATATTTTTTATAATCAATCAACCATAGAAGCCAATCAACAATACAGCACCTTTATGAAAGCAACATTTCATTCACTATTTACCAAAAAAAAATAAAGTATGTTGATTATGTGTCAAATCATGGGAGATTTTTCATTCTGCTGACTAAAGTTTTTTTTAGTCATTTATTATCCATTTTTTCATTTTGTTTCTCCTACATCAAACTAACTCTGGGCTTTCTTGCATTTCTTTTTTATTAAGTATCAGAGTAAATAAAAAATGTAATCTTTCCCTAGATGAACCTATCCAGTCTCTTATTCTTCGCTCCTTTGTACCCCATTTTACTAAGAGTTAGATCCAGCAGTTCAGAGTCTCATCAACCATCCTTCTCCCTCTTTTTTTCTCTTCAGTTTCTATCTTCCTCGTCCCCTCTCTTTCCCCTTCCCTTCTTTTTTATCTCCTGAGTTCTTATTTATAACAGGACTCTATGGATCCATGTTGGTTTTAGTACTAGAAATATTAGAAGACATGACCACTTCTTCCATAATGACTAGCTGAAGTCCCAGAGGAAGCCTTGATTCTATGACTAAGGGATGTGGTCCTCCCTGAACCAATGCGCTTTCTAAAAGAAAGACTTACTGACTCAGTTACATTAGAATCTTCACAGATGAAATTAGCTATTGCCACACTACATCAATGTACTGGATGTCAACTTGACCTAAGCTGGAGGCATCTGAGAGGAGCAAACCTCAACTAAGAAAATACCTCCATAAGACTGGGTTGTAGATAGCCTGTAGGGAATTTTCTTAATTAGTGACTGATGCTGCGGCTGGAAAAAGCAGCCTTTGTGGGTGATGCCACCCTGAGCTAGTAGTCCTGGATTCCATAAGAAAGCGTACTAAACCAGCCAGAAGCAGAAAGCCAGCAAGCAGCAATCCTCCATGACCTCTACATCAGCTTACCTCCAGGTGCACAGCCAGTCTGAGTTTCTGCTGAGTTTCCTTGGCTTCCTTCAATGGACTGTGACTTAAGCACACCAAATTAACCCTGTCCTCTCCAACTGTTTTTGGTGTTTGATCCCCCAAAAAATAACCCTAAGTAAGACAATGAATGCCATGGATGGAAGCTAACAGAAAAGCAGTTTAGAAAGAAAGAAAGAAAGAAAGAAAGAAAGAAAGAAAGAAAGAAAGAAAGAAAGAAAGAAAGAAAGAAAGAAAGGCTGTAGCACAAATCCCAGTACCCAGCAGTGTGTGTGATAAACAGCCCTCTCTCCAGCCATAAACCTCTCTTTTCCTCAACAGTGCCACCTTTGCAAATAACGATCCCTGTTTTATAGCTGGAACAACAACACTGACATCACTGCTTGTGTATCAGCCAGTACTCCTTTATTCTGCAAAAACTGACTTCTAAACACAGCCAACACTGAACCTGCTCTATTAAAAGCTACCAGTGATGCATTGTGTTTCTCTCCCTCCACTAACTCTTCCCGATATCCAGCATGATTTATTACTCCTTTGGTGAACACTCTCCCCCTAGAGCGTCCATGACACCTCAACGGCGTCCTTCTACAGCTCAGTTCTTCCTCGGCTGCCTGTGCTAGGCTTTTTCAAGCCCCACTTTCTTCTTTCCTCCCTTTACTCTCTCTCGGTTTCAGCGATACATCCACTCACATCCTTCAATTCTTCGGAATGGCTCTAAATGTCGACACCACCTGCTCAAAAATCCTGCACAACTCCATCGAGCTGAGCCACCAATGCAGCTTCCATTTGACACTATATGCTGCTACTCAAGGCACCGCTGCATTAGAAGAGGCATCTATTTCAATATCAAGAACCCCTGGCTTTCCCTTGCCGTCAGGTATGCTTCCTCTTTCAGAGGCCTCGTTTCTTCATGTGTCATTTCTCTCCACTCCCGTTGACAACATGAAGTAGAGTTCCTTATCACCATGAAAAGGTCTGTAGTGGTTTTCTCCACTCTGAAAATACTGTACTTTAATCCTTTTTAAATTTCACCTTGGGATCCCTTATATACATTATCATATCATCTGCAAATAATGAAAGTTTAACTTCTTCCTTTCCAATTCGAATCCCCTTCATCCCCTTATGTTGTCTTATTGCTATTGCTAGAACTTCAAGCACTATATTGAAGAGGTATGGGGAGAGTGGACATCCTTGTCTTGTTCCTGATTTTAGTGGGATGGCTTTGAGTTTCTCTCCGTTTAATTTGATGTTAGCTGTCGGCTTGTTGTAAATAGTTTTTATTATATTTAGGTATGACCCTTGTATCCCTAATCTCTCCAAGACCTCTATCATAAAGCGGTGTTGAATTTTGTCAAATGCTTTTTCAGCATCTAATGAAATGATCATATGGTTTTTTTTCACATTCTGTAGGCTGCTGTTTTGTCTTGTTGATTATGTCCTTTGCTTTACAGAAGCATCTCAGTTTTAGGAGGTCATTTATTAATTGTTTCTCTCAGTGTCTGTGCTACTGAGGTTATATTTAGGAAGTGGTCTCCTGTGCCAATGCATTCAAGTCTACTTCCCACTTCCTCTTCTATGAGGTTCAGTGTGACTGGCTTTATGTTGATGTCTTTGATCCATTTGGACTTGAGTTTTGTGCATGGTGATAGATATGGATCTATTTTCATTCTTCTACATGTTGATATCTAGTTATGCCAGCACCATTTGTTAAATATGCTTTCTTTTTTCCATTTGATATTTTTGCTTCTTTGTCATTTACACAATGGAGTACTATACAGCAGAAAAAAATAACATCATCTTGAATTTTGGAGACAAATGGACGGAGCTAGAAAACATCATTTTGAGTGAGATAACTCAGACCCAGAAAGACAATTATCACTTGTACTGACTCATAAGTGGTTTTTAAACATAAACCAAAGAAAACCAGCCTACAAATCACATTCCCAGAGAACCTAGACAACAAGGAGGACCCTAAGAGAAAACATACATAGGTCTAATCTACAGGGGAAGTAGAAAAAGACAAGATCTCCTGAGTAAATTGGGAGCATGGGGACTTTGAGAGGGGGTTGAAGGGGAGGAGAGAGGCAGGGAGGGGAGCAGAGTTAAATGTAGAGCTCAATAAAAATCAATAAATAAAAGTCTTTCGTAATTTCCTCTTGAAAATGACAATAAAACACACTCAGATTCTCATAATTTTTGCACGATGGTATCTGTAGCTCAATACTAAAATTAGACAATATAGTAGTTTCTTATAAAAAGAGGGAGCACAGGTATTCCATCTTAGCTACACAATTCAAAACTAAACATGTGAGTCTAGAAATAATCTAGGGATGGGACTGAGAAGATAACTCATTTGAGAAAATGCTTGCTTTCCAAACATGGGAACTGAGTTTTGAAAAGAACCTATCTTTAAAAGTCCAGGTCTAGTGGAGTCCACTTGAAACTCCAGCACTGAAGAGGCAGAGACGGGCAGGTCCCTGGTCTCACTGGCCAGCCAACATAGGGAAATTGATGACATCTAGGTCAGGGAGAAATTGTCTTTCATCAAGCATAATATATGTGCTTTGCTCCCCACATCCACAAGACACACACACACATGCACACACACCTCTTAGCCTAAAAGAGACTTAAGGTCACATGACTCAGCTCCCGCCACTTTATGAATGAAATCACTTTTCTACCTTCATCAGGCTCTTCAGAGGTTAAATGGTCTCTGGGACCAAGATTTCTACTTGTAGATCAATCCTTCCTTTACAACTCCTTCCCTTCCAGGCTGTGATCACTCTTTTTAAAACTGTATGTCTTCTGTGAAGGAATCAACCAACCAGAGAGAACAAAATTAGATTAGGTACATCAGGAATTGAAGGTGCATGAAAACAATGTATCTAAATCTTTACAAGGACTCTACACTCAGATTACCCTTTTTAGTGAATAAGGAAAAAAGAACAAGAATTAGTTTCTGAAATAATAATCTTCTTTTTCAGTCTAACCTACTGCATAAAATAAGCCACAATAATGGAAAGATTATTATAAACTTTTGAATTTTTGCCCAGAATTAAATTGCACATATGGGGTATATACTAATATTGTGAGTCAAAGTTTAAATGTACATAAATATTATTTTTCATTATGTTAATTAGCATTTGGTAATTGATTGACCAACAAACATCGCATACATAGTCTTTGAAGGGATAAAAACAAATAGATGGGCCCATTATATCAGGAAGAAACACTTACTATAAAATGACTTTTTGTCAAAATTTTAATCAAACTAAAAATTAGCCTATTACTAGGCTGGCATTTGTTTCCATGGAAACTGGTTGAAGGGTGGTTCCTAAAAGGTTTTCTATTAAGTGTGATTCAGTTTGTGTTCAGATTCAGTCAGGTGTGAGAAGCAGATAACAGCTGGCTGAGAACAAAAGAAGGGTAATAGAATCGATATATATTTCCTCTGAAGACATGTACAAAGTTAGAGCTTGGAAGGGTTGTCACTGGATAGTTTTAGGTGCAACTAAGAGATGATATGATCTAACCTACAACTGCAGTCATACCATGCGGACTCATCAATTGGATGTTCCGTGGGTTCACAATACCTTGCAATTTAAATCTCCAAAGCTGCTCCATCTTGTCCTCTGTAAAAAGCAGGAAAAAAAAGAAAGAAAGAAAATATGAAAAGGTGTTAATGAACTAGGAATATGACTCAGTGGCTCAGTGGATAAAGTGCATACCTCATAACCTCGCAATCACAAGAACCAAAGTCATGTCCTCAGAAGTCACATTAAAAAAGAACACATGTGTGATGCCCACCTGTAATCCCAATGTTCATGAGGCAGAGACAGGTGATCTTCAGGACAGGATAGCCGGAATCAGTAAACTCTGGATCCATCTAGAATCCCTGCTTCTGTAAATAAAGGGAAGAAGGATCAAAGAAGACATCCAAAGCCATGTTCTGGCTTCTCCCTGTGGAGCACATATATGTTAACACAGATTCATGCCTATCACACTTACATCAACACCACAAAGGGTGTTAAAATAGTACCTGCCTCATAGATCTCCTGAGTGCACTGATACATTACATACTAAGCCCTTAATCAAGGGCAGTGATTGTTATTCCATGAAAGAGCAAGACTTTTCCTATGGATAATGAAATGTCAAGTTCAGATTGGTGTGTGGGGGTCTTTTTAAGTCTGCCTTTTCTGCTGTTTTCTCAGCAGGAGTTTAAGTGTATCCAGGCATGAGTATGGATAAGGAATATCACCCTGCTGTTAGCTAGGCACATGCCTCAAGTGTTAATTTCCTGAATCATCCCAGGATCACTGACAACTGACTATATAAGCTGAGATGAAATGAGCTTATAAAAATCATAAAATGTTCACAATGAAAGAGAATTATGACTTCTAATGAAAACTCATTTTTAAATGTAGGGCCCACAGACATGCAGGAAAAAACACTGATTCCTATAATACAGGAATCTCACTACAACTTTTAGAATATACACCAAGAGCTGGTATACGGTGGTATGCATCAACTTTTTTTTCCTTTTTCTTTCTTCCTCTCTCATGCAATACATCCTTACCTCAGTCTGCCTTCATCCCAGTTCCTCACACCTGCCCTCCCTTCTTTCCCAGATCCACTCCTCTTCTGTTTCCATTCAGAAAAGAGCAGACCTTCCTGCGATATCAGCCAAAGAGGGCATAACAAGATGCAACAAGACTAGGCAGGACCAGATAACACAGGAGGAGGAAAAGAGTCTCAAAAGTAGGTAAAAGTATCAGAGAAGCTTGTAAAATATATAAACAAGTAATATGTCTGAAGTTCTATGACTAGAAAGTTATGCAGAAGAAAAAAAAATGTTTGTGTTTTTCTGCAAATTGTGCATCTACAAGAAATTTAACAGAAGCTAATGGTTCTTAAGAATTTACTATTAACAAGTTACCCAGTAGCTTCTATTGAACTAAGCCAGAACTCAGCTCTACAGAAGGTAGTCCCCAATTGTCAGATTAGATATAAAAGCAAGTGGTTTGAGATATTTTCAGCCATACTTCCCTGTATAAATCATTCCACCTGAAACCAAAAACTTGTTAGATAGATGTGATGTCATAGTACATATGTCAACTTACCTGGGCAATAGTACCCAGGTACTTGGTCAGTTGTGGGTATGTCTATGAAAGTATTGTTAGCTAAAATTCACATGTGAATTAATAAGCCAAATAAAGTATGAAACACTCCGTAACTTTAAAGGTCCTATCCAATCAGTTCTAAGGTCAGAAAATCTGATCTTATAGAGAATAAGTTCTAAAATGCAACAATAAGCTCTTTCTGGGTCTCAAGTATACCTACCTATATTCAAATGACATAGTACTGTGGGCTGATGTGGGTTCCACTCTGTATGCTGTGAATACCATTGGTTAATAAAGAAAGCTGGTTTAACCCATAGCAGGGTAGAACACAGTTAGTTGGGGAAAACCAAACGAAATGCTGGGAGAAAGGAGGTGGAGTAAAGAGAGAAGCCGTGGAGCCAACACTAGAGACAGGCATGCTGAAAACTTGATGGAAGGCAATGACCTCATGGTGATGCACAGAGATTAATGGAGATGCATTAAATTAATATGTAAGAGTTAGCCAATAAGAAGCCAGAGCTAATGGGCCAAGCAATGATTTAATTAATACAGTTTCTGTGTGATTATGTCAGGGCTAAGTGGCCGGGAACAAAAAAGCAGCTCTTTCCTACTACAGTGGGCTCACCTGGACTCCCAGCTTTCCAACCATGAAACTTAGGATTTGCTGGCCCCCATAATTCAGTTTCTTTGGGAACTGTGACTAATGTAGAGACTTAAGTAAGAAATGATTAATAGCTGGGCAGTGATGGCACATGCCTTTAATCCAAGCACTTGAGAGGCAGAGATAGAAGGATCTTCGTGAGTTTAAGGCCAACCTGATCTACAAAAGCTAGTTCCAGGACAGCTATGTCCTACCTGGTCCCACAGCCATTCAGTTCCAAAGAAACACACAGAGGCCCACATTAATTATAAACTGGTTGGCCTATTAGCTCAGGCTTCTTATTAACTAACTCTTACATCTTAAAAAAAAAAAAAAAGCCTTAATTCTTGTCTGTGTTAGCCATGTGGCTTGGTACCTTTTATCAGCAAGGCATTCTCATCTTGCGGTCTCTGGGTCTGGATGACAACTGCAGACTGAGCCTTCCCTCTTCCCAGAATTCTTCTATTCTGGTCATCCCACCTCTATTTCCTGCCTGAATACTGGCCAATCAGTGTTTTATTAAACCAATGCAAGTGACAAATCTTCACAGGGTACAAAACCAGTACAGCTAGGGCTATTACACAGGAAAACTCTGTCAAAAAAAAGGAAGAAAGAAAGAAAGAAAGAAAGAAAGAAAGAAAGAAAGAAAGAAAGAAACTATTATTAAACTTAAACACAAGATAGAAAAAAATTACAAAATAATTCTTGGTATTGTTTACACTTTACCCTTTGGGGGGCCTACCACCCAGCTCCCAAATAATCACACAGAGTTTCTCCTTTCTTATCAATGTCCAACCTTAGCTTGGCTTATTTTTAGGCAGCTTTTTTGTCTACCTTTTGCCTCTGGGCTTTTGCATTTCTCTATTTCTTTGTAACTTTCCTTTTCTTCTTATTCTGTGCTGGGTGGCTGGACCCTGGAGTCCTCCTCTCCTCCAACTTATCTAATTACTCTCTTCTGTCTCTTCTACCTTTTATTCCCTCTAACTGCCGACCCTGCCTATTTTTTCTCCTGCCTAGCTATTGGTTGTTCAGTTCTTTAGTACACCAATCTGGTGTTTTAGACAGGCAAAAGAACATAACTTTACAGAGTTAAACAATGTACCATAAAAGAATGCAACACATCTTTGCAACATTAAAGAAATATTTCACTGCACAAAAAAATTAACAAATCTAAAAATAATATTCCACAACACAAAAAAAGTAAAAACAGCAGAGCATGCCACAAAAGCCAGAAACCCATGTAAAGGATACAGCAGAGAGAAAAGGTCCAAGAAGAGAAAGACATAAACACCAAGACTTGAAGAGTCCTTAAAAGAAGCACTAATTGAAAACTAATGGTTAAGAAATCTTGAAATCCAATGAACAACATTTAATGCAAAAGTTAAAGAAGTTTGATATACTTGAAACAGGAAAAATTGCAAAAAAAATCAAATTCAGACATCCAAGAATCTTCTATAAAAAAAAGCACAACTAAAATTACAGTCACTCAATGTATACAGTCCATAAAAGCAGCAATACCTTTTTCCTGTGATTATAACATCACTATCAGTTGGTGTGCTTCCTATTGACAGGTGTGACACAGTTACCACATAACATTTAAAAATACATAGCAATCTGAAACTCACAAATATTAAGTGTTATTTTAATGGTGATGATTTCCATGCATTTAATTTTCTTGTCTTCAGACTCTTTAATTTCCATCTTGACTGTGTACTTTGATTTAATAAAGTCTCTTTAAAACATTAAATAGCTAGGGATTTATTCATCACTTTAGAGAGCTATTTTACTTCCTTTATAATACCACCATCAATAAATTTACTATCATTTTCTGTTTCCTTAACTTGTGGTTTTTATTTATACTATAATGTCTATCACATTTTATCCCTATATTAATTTTTCTCACAGTTTTCTATTTCTTCTATTCATTTCACAATTATTCATCATTTTGTGAAAAGTTTTTTAAATTTTACTTTATATGTTGAACAAAGTGTGAACTGAATAATTTTAGTCTTTTCCTTAAAAGGGAAAATGTGAATATTGTCTTTTCTGAAGTACTTAAAATAAAATTATTAACCACTAAGACGGAAATTCTATACCTAGTAAAATTGCCCTTCAAAAATTAAAAAAAAAAATTATGAAGAATGTACTAGTTTGTTTTTCTGTTACTGAGATAAAACCATGACCCAAAGTAACTTGGCAAGGAAAGGGTTAAATTGGTTTATATATCTGATCAATCACCATCTACAGTTTGTCACTGAGAAAAGCCAAGAGAGGAACTCAAGCCTGGCAGAAACCTGAAAGCAGAGCCATGGAGGAACACTACTTACCAGCTTGTTCTTACTGCTTGCTCAGTGCCTTTTCTTATGATACTCAGGGCCGTCTACCTACAGACGCCACTGCCCACAATGGGCTATGCTAACACACACCCATCATTAATCAAGAAAGTGCTTCACAAGCTTGCTTGTCTACAGGCCCATCTGGTGGGGCATTTCCTCAACTCTGATTCTTTCTTCCTAGATGGCTCCCTAGTTTCTGTTAAGTTGGAAAAAATTTAACCATCACAAGGACATAAAACAAGAGAACTCACAGAAACAATCCTCCATTATAGACAACACTAAACAGAGAACAGGTAAATGAAGGATGAACACAAAACAACCCAGAAGAGGAATATCACCAGGAAAGAACTTAAGGAAATATAAACGGGCTACTAACTAAGGCAAAGATGACAATAATTTATAGAGCTGATCACTTATGTAGAAGCAAAGTTCGTGACAAAAGTAACAAATAAAAAGTGAGCTGTTCAATATATACCTAAATCATAGTCATTGCGATTAATACCAGATAAATATTTCTCCTAAAATCCAGTTCTGTCGTTCTCTTAGTTAGAAATTCTGGGTCCAACCTTGTTATGATTTTCTATCAACTTTGTTATCAGTGCCTTTTTTCTATGACCTTTCTAAATTGCAATAAAGGTGAATCAATTAAATTTATCCTGGGAAAAAGCATGACCACTATAGAACTATGTTTTAGATTTCAAGGTTTTATTCCCTCCTTTCCAGATTAAGCCATATGTTTTACTAAATTACCTATTGGCGTGCATTAAGAAAAGAGAAAATGAAGTCAGTGAATAATAATGTGTTTCCTAACACATCTTTCTTTTTTCTCAGATTGGTCTTTTCAGGAATTGTCTCATTTTCATCTCACTAACAATGTGAATTACATATCTCATCAGGTAATCTTTGCCTTATTTGCTAAGAAGATTGCAGTTGAATTTGTGTTTCTTGTCTGGACAATTCTTTTCTAAATGTTTAGTACAATATTCAATTTATAAAGTGCATTTACCCCTCATTTTACCTAAGGCTTCCCCATGCCAATTTCTCTTCATTAATATTACCTCATTTATAAATACATGTATAGCTATTTTAGTAACTTGGATGCCATTTATTCCCACTAAATCCTTTCTAGAACAAGAGAGGAAATAAATATATAACTAAGCATAAATATATGTATATGTATATATAAAGGTGTATGTGGGTATATGTATATTAGGACTTGCTCTTACAGTTCTTGAGTAGATATAGGTATAGACCGATATATATTATGTCAGTAGATACAGAGAGACATAGATATAGATACATATGCATGTTCATTCATTATGATTTTCTTTTCAAACATTTTCTCATGAAATTATCACAAACCAAGAAGGAAATACTTACTGAAGACATTTTATAAGGGAGTAAATGGAATCAATGTCTAGGCACAAATCGTATCATAAATAACAAAGCCAAAATTATCCACCATGCTTTAAACCTGTCTATCTCTCATTTTCTTATGATAGCCTTCATTTACCCATTTTGTGAATGTGTTTTTATTGGTTATATATTATGTGCAGTCTGAAAAATCATTTACTGTGCCACCTTTCATGGACTTGCAGACTCTATGGTATCCTGAAATCCTGTATGGTCTGGAGAACTAGTTGAGTCCTTGGGAGAACACCACCTGCATAGCTTGGAATCACTTCTTACTCACCCACATAGTCATGAGTGGCCCCAGAGTTGAAGCTCTTGGCCTCATTGCATTCCCATACACACACACTTTGTAGCAAATGAACCCACACAAACAATGAAGAGCTGGCATTGCAAGCACAGCAAGGTTTCCTAAATCATTCCCAAGGGATTAAGAAAATAGATGCTGCGAAACAACACTGAATTTGATTCTAAAATAGTGAAAGAAATAAACGGTCGACCACAGCACAAAGCCTAACAAAATTATCTTCAATTACACTGAACTAAAGGTAACTGTAGAGCCAAGCTGTCAATATATAAAGCTGTCAGTCTGCCATGCTTTGAGAACCCAGATCCCTTTCATCACTCAACACCGTGCAGTGACTCCCTCTGAAAGATGAGTGAATATGGCATGAGTAATGGCTAAATATAGGTTCGAGTGGCTAATGGGACACTGTCAGCAAAGAGAAATGGTCTCATTTCAGCCCATTATTCAAACTGCACAGCAATCCTTGTTTGTGAATGTTCCCAGGGATAACGTAATGAAAAAGAGCCTCTTGAGGTTATGTGAGAAGGGAAACTGGGGTTTTTCCCTGGGATCAAGAGTCATAGCTACAAATCCTAGCTCCAAACCACATCTTGAAGAATCCTACACCACTCAGCGTATGAGTCTCCCTTGACTGTTGTCCTTTAAGATGCCACAGTATATCAGTTTTTGTACAGAACATAAGATCTTTAAGCATTCCAGAATGGCTCTCATTTTTATTTCTATAATATAAAGAGCAAAAAGTATTTCAGGGAGAGAAGTGGTCACCAGAAGTGGGAAGAGGATTAAGGGGGTAGAAGGGGCAGAGAAAGTGATATTTTACTGAAGGAACAAGGGCTTTCTATTAGACTCCTTAGCTTGAACCCCACCCTTACTTCCTTCTCACTAAGCACTAAGCAGCCAGCCTCTGGATTCCATTCCTGTATTACAGTGACAATTACAAACCTTCTACCTAGAGTCCTTGTGAAGATCAAATAGCATCTCATTTACAGAAAACCGAAGCGAGTGTTTAAAAAATGTTAGTTTCAAGTGCCTTCTTGTTTCATTAATACCCTCATTAATGAGGAGATGCAGAACTGGAGCTATGTGACATAAAAGAGTCTCTTGCAATCTATGTTTTGACCAATAAAATATTAAATTAACACAAGAAAATTATGTCTAGGTGGCATCCTAAAAGACAAGGCTGTGGACAGAATCGCAGATGGTTAAGGAAGGGAAAGCTATACAGTACTGTGTAATCAATGCAGCAGTGCAATCACCACTTCTGATAAAGATGGAAACATCCTTTTCTGATAATTTCCTGGTCACCTATTTTTAAAAACATAATTTTTAGTGATTCTTTGGGAATTTCACATCATGCACTCCAATTCTACTCATTTCTGAATCCCTTCATATATGCCCTGCAGCCTTGTAGCAAACCCCACTCCAAAAAAGACTTTAAAAGAAATGATAAAAGTGGATTAAAATTAAGTCTAAAATACAAAGAATATTTATTTAAAAACAAACATAAACATAAAAGCAAAAAATCAACAACAAAAGCACTTCCCTCCTCTGTCTTTCTAGCCCCTCCATCACCTTTTCATTCCTCTCACTGGCTCCTGTATCACGCAGTCTACCTTTTGTCCAAAGAGCTTCACTTGAAAATGCTCATTGTGTAGTGTGTTATTGTTCAGGTTCATAGCCTCTGGGTTCTGGCACACCATCAATTCTGGACCCTCACCAAAACTCCTCTCAGAAATCCAGATGTTTCCGTGAGTCATGAAGTCCTGCAGCTATGGTTCTGCAGGTTCAGTCCATTCACAGGTGGGGTAAATGTTGGGGAGTGCAAACTCAAAGCCCTGTATGTGTGCCTGGGGTAACACAAGCTGATCAGGTTAAGGCTGGAGCTGACTCTGCCACACCCATGGTGAGAGGTGGGAACTGGCCACATATTTTGAAAACGAACACACAATCAAACTGTGATGCCCTATCTACATCCCTTCACATTTAAGGAAGTGAGCATTTACCTTCCTCTTCATGGAGGAAGGGATGAGTCCTGGTGAGACAGAATGTTGCTCCGCTGTTCCTGCAGATACTACATGGTAGCATCTGAGTCTGATGCAGGCTTCTCTGAGGTTCTGTGTATCCCCAGACAACATCCCAGGTATGGACAGGACAATAACTTAGATGTTTATAGTGAATTTTTTGAAGAGTTTCAAAGTCTTGACCCAAAAGGAAACTTCCAATAACAAGTACAGCCATTAATGGGATCAATGTCTGAGAAAACATCTAAGGTACCCATGAGGAAGATGGGAGTACAGCTATCCTCAGAGAGAGGGAGGGAGTCCACCTTAATGTTCCATTATCAGCAGAATTATACCTATAACTGGTGACTACCCTTCTTCTCAACAGATGACACAGGGAGACAAGGAAGTTCATTCAGATCAATGTCTGTTCCCAACTTTATCTCACCCAGGTCCAGCTGAAGAGGACCCAGGCATCTCTAATTTCGGTACCATGCATTGTGGCAGTCAGAAGTCCATGTTCAAGGGTCTAGCCAAGGCAAGTTTAAAGAGCGAGGAAACACACACAACTCTGGAAAAGGCTAGAAGTTGATGAGAAGAAATGAATGACTGAAATCATGAGCAATTTACTTATATTATACCAAGAGACTGTAGGAAGAATTCCACTCGCTAGGACGCCTCCCAGGAATGCAAAACAATAAGCACTCTCATAATTTTTTTTTCTTATCCAGGTTATATGAAGTGATTTTACACTCCCCTTATAATCTCCTTTCCTACCAGCCCCATTTTCCTTCAGCAATGGGCAAGTCAGCATCTCAGGACCCAGCAGCAGGATGATTGTGGCTTTGCTTCCAAGTTCCACAGACAGGATGACATAGTGAACATGAGATGGGGAGGTTGGGGGGAGCTCTATTGTTTTGCACAAGAACAAACCAATGCTTAATCTAATGCAAACATAATTACTTTTAGTTAAACAAAAGGAGAAAAACAAACAAGAAGAAAAACTTCTCGCTGTTTACAGCATAGGCTGTCTGCTCCGAAATGAATAATTACATGGGCATCCGATAGGCATCACGTTCCTCCCCTCAGCTGCTGTACTTGGCAAACAAATGTTTGCAGAGATGCCTAGGAAAGGGGACACTGGGTCCTAGTGATTCTCTTGTCTTCGTGATTTCCCATTTTAGTTTCACATCACGGCTCTTCCTTTTATTCTGAATATTAATAGTGGCCTGGCACTTCAAAAAAATAATACTAAGGTCAGGTGTCAAGAACTGGAATACTTAAAGACTTCTTCCATTGACCTTGAAGTGAGATTGATTTCTTTGATGTACCCAAGCAGATATTAAACCAGAAGAAATATTTATGGATCCATTAAGCAAATATTTATTGCCAAATTACTCTAGGACAAAAATTGTACTGAAGTGAGCAATATAGAAAAATAGTGAATTCTTTCTCCTAGACCAGAGAGTGTTCTGGTGGTAAGGTAAGGAATATGGACTGAACAATTCAAACGAAAGAAGAAGAAACATTTTATTTGAAATATATAAAAGTACTATATTCAAATCAACATAAAAATTGATATAAGGAGGCTGCGGAAATGGCTCAGTGGTTAAGAGCTCTGACTGCTCTTCCAGAGGACCTAGGTTCAATTCTAAGTACCCACGTGGTGGCCCACAACTGTCTGTAGCTCCAGTTCCAGGGGACCTGACACCCTCACACAGACATACATGCAGGCAAAACACCAATGCACATAAAATAAAAATAAATAAACCTTAAAAAAGAAAAAAATGTTTACATAAGACAATAAGAATTCTACATCGCTAGTTGTACAATAAAAAGAAGCTCTCAGCAATGGTGTTTCTACAGATTTCAACTAAGCTAAGACTTTAAGATGAACAGGAATTAAATACAAGACAAATGAATTATGAGACAAGGAAGGAGAGCCACAGGACAGACACAAACTCCATCACCTCTTTGAGACCTTGAAAAGTTGGCATACTGCCTAGGATTTTGTTAGTTATTGTGTTGGGAAAGCTTCAGGTAGTATTCAGTAAGGAGTAATTAAAGCAATTGAAGTTCTCTCATGTCTGAAAGTGCAAAGTTGTCAGCTAAAGTATACACTCTTTCAGGGAGCTGAAGGACAGAGTCTTTACCAGTTTGTTCTAGGTCCTAAAGGGCACAGGTGTCCTAGGCTTGTGGTTTGTGTTGTGTTTGCATGGACTTCTCTTCTCTCTGCCTTCTCTTTCTATCTTTTCTATGTCATATAAAGGTGGTTGTCATTACAATTTGGGCGTACCTGCTCAATCCAAAGCAACCTCAATCCGAGTTCTTTAATCATTCTCTACAAGTCCTATTTCCCAACAGGGAAAAAAGGGCAAGGATGTGGGCTTATTTCGGAGGCCACATTGCAATATGCCCTAGCCGGCATCTCTGGAAAGCAGCAAGGACTGCTGTGAGAGGGCCAATCGTGAGAAGGAAGTGAGCAGGGGGTGGGGCCTTCAAAGTCTTACATAGTGTACTGGTTCTTATTGCTGCATTAAGATATTCAGAGAACTTAGCAACTCAGAGAACCTCAGCTTCAAGTAAGCAAAACCATCTACACGCCCTGTTCTGTTCTCTGGATTAGAAACTATACCAATCTCTACCTCACCTTCACTTATTAGATTTTATTTCTCATTGTTTCTTTGAGTACCCTTGTTTTTTTTATGGTGCTTTTACCAATGAGTTTCTTATGACTCAACATATGCAATTTCCATTTTCCACAAACTGCCCTACAGCTGCAGACTCTGAACTGAAGACAGACCCTGATCTCCACTGGCTAGCAATGAGCATAGCCTTAAAGCATTTCTCTGCAGATATTAACCCTCCCCTTCTCTGGCACAAATAGTTAGAAAAGGAGTCTTAGGAGATGACTCGATCGTTAGGAACACTGACTCTTCTTCCAGAGGTCCTGACTCCTATTCCCAGCAACCACATGGCAGTTCATAATCATCTGTAATATCTCATGCCCTCTTCTGGCTTGAAGCCAAACATGCAGAGAGAACACTGTATATATACAAAATAAATAAATAAATCGTTGAAATAAATAAACAAATAATGAGTAGTGACAAGGGCTAACAGAACTGAAGTGCACCAACTCTTCCTCTCTACAGATCAGCCAGCGCAATCTGAAATAAGGCCAGAAACTTGAAACTTCAAGAAAGTATATGAAAAATTATCTGATCAGCTAAGCTTAGATACAACAGTCAATTCAAAATAGGATTAATTATTTCCCAGTCAGAAATTGAAACCTATAAAATGCTTTTTCCTCATTACAAAAGTCAAAAGAAAGGAAAGATAGCCTGTTCCTGGCTTGTCTTCAATAACCCAGACCAGAGGAGTGCTCTTCTGGCTCACATCAATGTGCAATTGCTCTCTTGCAGCCTGGGAATGTGGATATCATTTCCAGGCACGGATTCTCTGCATGTTAAAATGCAGGCCAACCTTCCGAAGACTGGGCTGAAACAGCAGGGACTGATCAATTGTCACTGTACAAACTCAACCAGGAATTATCTTGCTTGGATGAAAGTGGGTTTGACTACTTCGCCCCCATAGAGTACATCAAATTCTCCATCCAGTCTTATGCACATCACTGAAATAAATTCATAGATCTACATGTGCAATCAGTAGCTAAGGAGAAAGATCATTGACACATGGTCAGCCACTGAAAACCAGCTCTGCCCTGAGCCATTCCATATTGGGCACTGCCAATTTAAGATTCAATATAAAAAAAATCTCTATCAGAGAGGCCTGTGTCTGATTTTACTTTGGCCAGTTTCAATACTGTGAATTCATCAGTCAGTTGCTTAATCTTGTTTCTTTCCAGTCTTGTTTCTCCAAAGAATCACTCAGGACAGTGGTTCTCAAGTGTTCTAATGTTGTGACACTTTGCTACAGTTCCTCGTGTTGTGGTGGCCACCAACCACAAAATTCTTTTTGTTTCACTTTGTAATTGCAGTTTTTCTACTGTTATGAATCATAATGTAAATACCTGTGATTTTATATGGTCTTAGGCAACCTCTGTGAAAGAGTCGTTCAGGGTTGTGACCCACAGGTTGAGAATTGGTATACTAGAAAATAGAATTCATTCTCTCCTCTTTCTCATTTAAGTTTTTTTCATCTTGCATACCCACACCAGTTCCCTTGCCCTTCTCTTCTCCCACCCCCACCTTTCCCCATCCCACCCCCCATCCACTCCTCAGCATGGGTAAGACCTCCCTTTGGGGAGTCAGTGAAGTTTGGAATAATAAGTTGAGGCAAGATCAAACCCCTCTGCTGATGTGGGATGGCCTTCTCTATATGTGTTGCTTTTATTGGTTGATGAATAAAACTGCTTCAGCCAATGGCTTTCCAAAGTAAAGTTAGGCAGCAAGTCCAAACAATGCTAAAGAGAGAGAAGGAAGAGTTGGGGAGACATAACCAGCCTCCAGGGAAGCAAAATGTTAGGTAACAAGTTTTTGAGTCCTTGATCCTCATGATAAAATATAAACTAATCAAAATGGGTTAATTTATAAAAGAGAGCAAGCCAGTAAGGAGCCAAAACCAATTGCCAGACAACTGCAACTGATATTAAGCCTCAGAATGGTTCATCTGGAACCAGTGGACAGGACAGAAAACTTCTAGCCACACTCCCCCCTGTATCAAGGCTAAGCAAGGTATCCCACCATAGGGAATGGGCTCAAAAAAAGCCAGTTCATGTATCTGGAATAAGTCCTGGTCATATTTTCACACACCCCCCACCAACAGATCAAGCCACAGAACTGTCACCACACTCAATTGAATATGTCCATTAAGATCATTTTGAATGTCCAAAGCATTGCTGACTCTTTCAGCTAGCTGGTTGACAGTCTCAGTTGTCTGCACAGTCTGGGAGAGAGCAACTCTGGCAGCAGGGTCTGTGGTGGCAGAGATAGCAATAACAGCAACCACAGCTGCAGTGATTCCAAGGTCTCTCGTCTGCCGATCTTCTATGGTCCAGCAGTTGTTGCCATATTTGCTGATACTCCTGACACCGCTGTGGTGTCCCCCAGGCCGGTCACCGACTGGGTCAGGGCAACATGCCTTTCGTAGCCACCTAGAAAAGCTCTGCTCCAGCTGCCTTCTGGCCCCAGACATACTATCTCTGGGTCCAAACTGGTGTATGGAAAGGAGCAGAACTCAGGGAAGCAGGCTCTCTGTTCCTGCTCTGGAACCATTGAAGGGGGCCCCACTTTAGCAATCTTTTAGGGAATTTGGGCATCATCAACCAGTCTGGCTATTTCCTGCTGAGCAGGGGTGCTGCATTCTTGGGGGGTATTTTACATCAACATTTCAGGCGGTCTCAGTGAATCAAACCACATAAATTTGCAATGAATCCACAGGTTCTCATCCTCTGTAGAGCCAAAAGCAGAACCTCTTTTCCAAAGCATCAAATTCTTAGGCCCATATTTTAAAGTCAAAATACCTTTCTTAGCAGTTCCCAAATCAAATGTCTTTCTCCAGTCCAGAGCACAGAAGACAACACAATCAACACAATAACATACATCTCTACACATTCTATCTTTTGAGGCCCTCAGTTCACCCTCCTGCCTCCTCTTTATTACTTTCCTACTGGCCAGTCTTCCAGAGGGTGTCCCTCACAGTGTCTCTGGGGATGAAGAAACACATACTCCTTTTAATCTGACTTGGCTTGTTCCCAGTCTGGAGCATTTAAACCCCCTCCAGTAAAAACCAGGGGCTAACTTGAGCTATTATATGAAATAGTTGGCTTTCTTCCTTGTTACTTCTGTGCCTTGTTGCTTTAAGAGTTTCAGTTACTTTTTGAGGCCTTCAATTCACCCCCTCCCACCTCTTCTTTATACTTGCTAGTCTTTTGGAGGGTGTCCCTCAGAGTATCTCTGGGGATGAAAAAAAGAGCACATTACTTTCCCCAATATGCTCCTCAATTTAGCTGCTGGACGGAGTGACATAGTTCATGAATCCCCACTTTCCAGATCTCGGTGAGACCTCCACTTGCTGCACCCAGCACCGCCTGGATAACCAAGACTGGCAGGGGGTGCCGGGATTGAGACACGGAGGCTTCTTTTCAGGTGGAAGAATAGCAACCTTTATTTTGCCTCAGCTAAAGCCTTTTATACCTCTACTGCTTCTCTGAAAACCACCAGCCAGATAGAACACAAACATCCTTGTCAAGTACAGACCACAAGGAAGTTTGACTGTCAGTCAGGGGGAGTACATGACTGGAAAATGAAGAATAAATGTCTTCCAAGAGCCCATATCAAAGTTTAGCCCTCAGCTTGCAATCTTAGGAAGTGGGGACTACTGGGATATAGGCCATTGGCAGTGTGCTTCTGAAAAGAAATGGGTCTTCTGTTTTCTGGCTGCTATGAGGTAGTTACCTAGAAAAGTTGCAAGTCTCAGAGGGTTATGGTCCACATCATCATGCTTTTGATTTTTCCTTTTGTTTCAAACCTCAACCAGAGAATTTTGTCACTCCCTCCGGTATTTCCTGACTTCTTCCTTTATAGGTACAATGTAGGAAATTTACAGTAACTGTACTTGTTGATTTGCATGCAAGTCCCTATCTCCAGATCATAAATTCCATGAAAAGTCACATGGTGAGAATACTCTAAATACTTACAGAATAAACACTGCTTCTTCTCCACTGACCCCCCTGCAAAACTGCAAAAATTGCCATATCTCAAAGTCTTCTCTAAGTAGACCAGCCTCAATTAAAGAACTCTTCTCAAGAACCACAGAAGTTAAGCTAAAGGTTCCATCTGATTTTTATAACACACTTTTTAATGTTATTTTCTTAGGGAAAACAGACAATGAGGACTACTGAGACCTCAAGAACAATGGCAATGGGTTTTTGATCCTACTGCACGTACTGGCTTCATGGGAGCCTAGGCAGTTTGGATGCTCACCTTACTAGACCTGGATGGAGGTGGGTGGTCCTTGGACTTCCCACAGGGCAGGGAACCCTGATTGCTCTTCAGGCTGACGAGGAAGGGGGACTTGATTGGGGGAGGGGAGGGAAATGGGAGGCGGTGGCAGGGAGGAGGCAGAAATCTTA
>NW_026067937.1:8048296-8314590 GCF_014885135.2 Alexandromys fortis | reverse complement strand
AGCAGAAGGAGAGAGAGCACAAGCAAGGAACTCAGGACCGCGAGGGGTGCACCCATACACTGAGACAATGGGGATGTTCTATCAGGAACTCACCAAGGCCAACTGGCCTGGGTCTGAAAAAGCCCGGGTTAAAACCGGTCTCGCTGAACATAGTGGACAATGAGGATTACTGAGACCTCAAGAACAATGGCAATGGGTTTTTGATCCTACTGTACCTATTGGTTTCGTAGGAGCCTAGGCAGTTTCGTGGATGCTCACCTTACTAGACCTGGATGGAGGTGGGTGGCCCTTGGACTTCCCACAGGGCAGGAAACCCTGACTGCTCTTTGGGCTGACGAGGGAGGGAGACTTGATTGGGGGAGGGGGAGGGAAAGGGGAGGCGGCAGTGGGGAAGAGACAGAAATCTTTAATAAATAAATAAAAATTAAAATTTAAAAAAAAAACGACATAGAGAAAATGGATGTCAGCTTGTATTTCTACTCCATTTTTATCATTTTTAATTGCCCTCAGTTCCAAGTATATTTTATAAAGGAAATGCTCAGTTCCTGCCTGGCAATGTACTACCAGTGTAAGCCAAATGTTTAAAGGTAAAGAACAGGAAGAGCTAACTTGGAGAAACAGGAGCCCTATTCTTGGTACTGGACTTGGTAAGTGCAGTGAATAGTGTGCTATTGCCATTACAGAATAAGGTTCAAAACAAATTGCTAACACAGACTGGGAATATGGTATCTTAAAGAGCACTGGGAAGATAGAAATACTTTAAAGAGCACATGTTACAAGGGAAACACTGGAATTCCGTGAACCAGAAATAAAAATACTGCTTCAAGAATAAAGGTAGGGTTATTAAATAGATGCTGGTTTTTACTTGACAAATAAGGATGGCAAGGGTCCTCTCAGAGCCCCACACGGACAAATAAGCTGTCCTGAGCAGATATTATACACTGCACTATCCAGCACAGCTGAGACAGCCTCACTGTCTGTCCCCGCTATATACCTCTTTGCGTAAACCTCTCTTGCCCTGTGACTTTTTGATGAACCATTCTATTACCAAAGTACTGGATCCGAATGGACTTAGACTCCCATAACAGTAACCAAAAAAATTACAATTAGCTTAATTCCCTCAGTAGATTGCAATTTTTACTTTCCTAAACCTATTATATAGTAAATACAAATGTGATAAAGGTATTCCTATAAATATGCAAATGAAATTCTGGGGGGAAAAAGCTCACATTTTTTCAGACTTATTTGAGGAAACAGTAAGGCTTAAGATAAGAAAGATTGAAATTTGTTAAATTAATGCAAAGGTAAACTGATGTACAGACAAGAAGTAGTGAAGAGAAAACGTGGTATCGGGGGGAGAAAAGCTAAAATGAAAATGAACACACAATCTATGAGATGTATTTAAATCTCAGAACCAAGCTAGCTATCCAGGGGAAGCTGCTTTTCATCTTCCGAGTTGACACAAGCCTTTTGAAACCTCTGAGGCTTTGACCTTTCATTATTGCTGAACACAGCCACCTGCTTCACCCCTCACCCCAGCCTCTCAGCTGAGGCATGAAGAAGATGCCCTCGGCCCCTATGCAATAGCATGAGACTTTTGCTGTTTCCACTTCAAAACTGGCCAGATTGTGAAATCTGAGTCTTTCAAGAAAAGATTTTTTTTTCTCTCGGAGCCAGCATTTTTTTTTTTCTGAGAGATGTAATACATCAAAGCAGAGAAGAGATGCAATCATGCAGGGAATGATTTCAAAAACTTTAATGAAGCGTTTAAAATAAACTCATTTGAAGGTAATTTAACAACACCACTTTTACAATTAAAAATACTATTTCAGCATGCAAATGAAGAACATTACTCCCATGTCAGGACGGAAAATGAAGTGAAACCGAGGGGCTTCTGAAACATGAATACCATCCCAGTAATTTCTCAACACTCTACGGCACTCTTAGGCAGCCTAATGAAAGAATGAATTGATTTAAGCAACATTTTTGTTGCAGCAATGGGGTTTGAGGAATTAAATTAACTTGATGGCTGGTTGTGAGAGCCAGACTTAGAATTGGCATTATATTGTTACTAAAATTAATTTTTATCCTCTCGTAAGCTTTATTTGGTGTTTTTCTGTCTCTCTTCAATCCTGAAATGCCAACCAAGGATTTCAACAATTAGCAGACTACTTCATCAGTCCTCTTCAAAGTATTAACAGTTGTTTGAAGACCTATAGGCAAAGTCAAAATTAGACTTTCAGGGAAAACAAATTGGACTCCAACTGCTGCCTCCAGGAACTGCAGTACAGCCGAGTCTTCCTTGGACGCGTAATGGGAATAGCAAGCTGGCACACAGACTATGCCAAGACAGCAATTCTCAATTTTCCTCTACATCACAAAACAGTTGACAAATAGTATTCACGTAGTACGCCGTTGTCTGAAACAGGCTGGGGTGTATTTCAGCATTGCTAATTCAGGCTGAAGGTAGCGCCTGAGTCCTGAATGGCCGAAATGTGCAAGTGTCTTTCCACCTAATAAAACTTCTCAAAATGCTAATGAGTGTGGCATTGCTGTCAAGGCAACCCGATATGAGTTTGAAATTTTAAGTAGGTCAAAAATTTTGTATCTTAACTTTAAAAACAAATGTTTTAAAATAGTAAAGGTAATATAATGCCAATCTGAGCAAGACTAGTCCCATCAAAGATCTCACACTAGCAGAACCAATCAACTGTAGCTCAAAGGTGTTGGGAAAAAGAATGACTTATTTCCACAGAACTCTTATTTTGTTGTTGTTGTTGTTGTTAGTTCCTAAATAGTATGGCACCGCAAATATTTCCATAGTAGTTACATTGCATTTGGTATTACAAGTCATTCACAATTGATATAGTCAAGAAGCGATGCAGAGCTCATATGCAAATGCTGTGTTACTTCATAAAGGGGACTGGAGCATTAAGGCACCTGGAAGGACAACTGCGGTACACAGATGAGCTGATACCCATTTACATTAACAGATTCTGCTATAAGCTCTCACTGAATTTATTTTTTATTATTTGAAGAAATTTCATAAAATTTATGTTGTTCGTGTTTTTCCCTCCTCAGTCCCTCCCAGATCCTCCCCACCTCCCTACCTACTCAGCTTCATCAGTTTCATTCTCTCTCTCTCTCTCTCTCTCTCTCTCTCTCTCTCTCTCTCTTTGCGTTTATATGTACATCAGTCCTGTTATGGCTGACAGATGCTGTTTCCTTGGAGCCATTCACCACCTCTGGCTTTTACAGTCTTTCTGCCTCTTCACGTAGATCTCTGAGCCTTAAGGGAAGGAGTTTAATAAAAAACATCTCATTTAGGACTGAGTGCTCCAAAGTCTCTCACTCCCACACTGTTTAATACTTATGGTACTGGAAGGTAGAGGAGAGAAGAAATCTTCAATTACACCCAGCTACAAAACCTATCACTTCAACAGCGACCTACCTGCAAGATACACTGGAGCAATAGCACCACACATATTAAGGGTGTAACCAAAAACATTTTAGTAACTGTCAGGCACACTTAATGGGATGGAACCCATATGTGACTCTGCTGAAGTTGCCAAGAAACTGAGACTAGTTACTGTAAGCACTGTGATGCAAATGGAATACCCTGGTAGTTGGGAGCCAAGGAATTCCATAAAATCACTGTGAGCGTAGCAGCTTACAGCTTTACTCCAAAGAAAGGTCTCCACAATGCAAGTGTAACAACTCTGTTCCACTAGGGGAAAGTTTCCCCAGTGTCACAGCTCTGCTGCAGAGAAGCCTTACAATAACTCTTTTCAGTCTTGGTGCTGTCCCCAGACCCTCAAGTACAGCAACTCCTCTCTGCTGGGGAGAGTTTCCCCAATGGAAGTGTTACAGATACACTCTGCTCAAGTGAAGTGTTACAGCTGGGCTCTACTCTGGCAAAAATGTCACATTGCACAACAAACTTCACTCAAGAGATTTATTAGGGAGGAAAAACCCAGGAGGCTGGCTGCCTCTAGGGTGAGAAGCAGTGGGTAAACTGAACAGGGTAAAGAGCTTATATACAGTTTCTTGGGGGACAGAACTTATTAGAGTGGTTTAGTATTGGTGGGTTTTTGTGGACTGATCCCAGGGCAAGCTGTGGGATTTCATGCTCATGGATTGGTGAGATTTTGTTCTCAGAGACTTCAGAGGTTGCTGATATTCTGCTGACTGACTCTGGAGAAAGCTCAGGGATTGATGGAATTTCAAGCCCTGGTCCTGGAATCAACTCAGAGTCAGACTACTTTTCCTTCTCCTGGGTCTCAGGTCTAGTCCGGGTGTTTTCTCCCTTGGCCGTTTTCACCCTGCAATTAAGCCATACACTTAGGAGAAATCTAGTACTACTATGGTGCTAAAGAAAAATGGCAGTAAGATGAGTCCTTATAACATATTGACATGCTCATATATCAGTGCATCACTCAGCCCTAGTCAGAGAAGCTTCTTCTTGCAGTAATTAGGAATTAACACAAAAACCATAATTTTATTATTTTTTATTTTGCATACCAACCACAGTTTCCCCTCCCTCCTCTTCTCTCATTCCTTCTTCCCACTTCCCTTCTATCCCAACCCACCCACTCCTCCTCTATCTCCATTCAGAAAGGATAAGGCCTCCCATGGGAGTCAACAAAATATGGCACATCAAGTTGAGGCAGGACCAAGTTCCTCCCCACTGCATAAAGACTGACTTGAGCTCACGGGAGCTCACCGACTTTAGAATTTAGCCTGCATGGGACTGACCTAGACCCTCTGCATGTGGATGACAGTTGTGTAGCTTGGTCTGTCTGTGGGGCCCCTAGCAGTGGGACTAGGACCTGTCCCTGGCACATGAGCTGACTTTTGGAGCCTATTCCCTATGGTAGGATGCCTCTCTTAAAGACCATAATTTAGTTTTGAATACCAACCTAAGCCATGGTTCTACCCTAGCCCATTAAAACAACAAAACTAGAAGTGTTAACAGTTTTCTCCAGATATTGTAGTTTGACTATGAAATTTCTTCCATAAGCGCCTGTGTTTGAACACCTGCTCCTCAGATGGTTTCACTGTTTCGGATGGCTGTAGAATCATTAAGAGCCAAAGTCTCACTAGAAAAAGTGGGTCACTAAGGGTGATATTTGAGGCTTTCCAACCTGGCCCTAGTACCTGTTCATAGAATCTGCTTTCTGAGTTCAGATGCAATGTGACAAGTCATCTTCCTGTTCCTGCCATCATGCCTTCTTTCCCACTGCCATGTTTTTCCAATCAAGAGTAGCTATATCTTCATGAAACTGTATGTCAAGATTTCATCTCTCTTTTAGGTTGCTTTTACCACAGTATTTTATCACAGCAATGGAAAAATAACTCATGTACCATATTTGAGCAATATTGAGTAGCATGTGCCAGGTACATGTTCTCCATTCTCTCTCTCAATTCCCTTGTAAATTTTCCAAGATGGTATCGGTCCATTCGGAAGAGAAAAGACAGCTTGTGTACAGCAGAGCCATAATCCTTCAGCTATGAATTCAGCTACTTTTGTCAATGCCTATGGCCATAAAATGAACATTTTGAGACATGACAACAATGCTCTGACCTTTCTTCCTCTCACACAAGACCTCATGTGTCACGCTAAGCACTAGTCCCTTCCAGAGTAAGACTACTCGAATACCACCAGGACACTCTTAAACCCACCCAGGACACTTAAACCCTCTCTATATGTCTCATGGGAAAGCGTGTCCCATTTTCTCCTTGTAGTTGATGATTGTACAAATGTAATTTTAAAATGTTGTCTCTATCCTGCTCAGCGATCCAGTCTCTGTAGAATTTTTTTGAGTGAGTTGCAATATTTTTTTAACAAAAGCAACATTTTTAAAACAAGTGCATAACATTTTGAAGAGACTATTTTGAAGGGCACAACAGATGTTCAAAATTTTAAATTCTAATATATCTATTTTTTATAGCTTTTACTTTGAGAGCAGTTTTAGGCTCACAGAAACACTAAGCAGAAGGTTCAGAAATCTGAGCAGAAGGTATAGAAAATTCTCAGAGACCACTCCTTTACACAACACAGTGTCTCCTGGGAACAGCTGTATTACTATAGAGCATATGTACATACAGTATATATACTCTATTGGCACACTATGACCCACTAAAATCCATAGTTTGTGCTAGGGGTCATTCTCTTTACGTTCAATAGACTTTGACAAATGCTAATATTACATGCACACTATGAGAGCAGTGTCTGGGACAGCATCAGTGACACGTAAAATCCCCTGAACCATGTTTTACCTTGGCCAATAGCAACCATTGGTCACTATACTTCATGACCTTTATGGTTTTGCCTTTCCCAGAATATCCTGTACTTGGATTCATATTGTGTGGCCATTTCTGTCTGGTTTCTTTCATTTATCTGCACATTTAAGTTTCTTATATTTCTTTTTCTGGCTTTCATATATCCACTTATAATTTAGCAACATGTTAAAAGAAGCACAAAAATGTTCCCCTTCCATCTTATGATCTACATTTTGAAAATGTGCATATGGTAAAGGACCAAGTGGATCTTGAGCCAAATGCATCACAATAGTGGAGATTATAGAATAGCAGTTCTGTTCCCTGGTGTCTGGTTTTTGAATTTTAATTAAAATATTCTTCAATTATTTTTTAACCAGCAAGTCAGAAAACAGTTGCTTACTATTTTGTTTTATACCTATCTTTCACTGTAGTTAAATAAATTTTCTACTCCTCAGTCTCAGCATGTCTAGTTTAACTTGAGTTAAAAAATTTCTGTCTCCTAGCTCAAAGACAAAGAAATATAATAAGAAGAAAAGTAAAAGACAAATGGAAAAAAAGCAGATGTTGATGAGTGAGTGGGTGATGTCCAAGATACAACCTTGAGTACTTAGAGCCCCTTAGGAATTTATAATAAGCTATAGGCTAAGAATAAATTTCACAGTGATTAATTAAATGAAATCTTGTTGCTTCTGCCACCCAAGTCAAGCATGTGTAGTTTCCACAATAGCAGAGATATGGTGAGCTTGTTCTTCATTACAAGACACGTACTTGTAGTAGGAGCTGCAGGCCTCTTTCCACAGCCTGGCTCCTGGCCACTTGGCTAGCTTATGCCCCAAAATAACAACACGGAAACTGGATTCTTTTAAACACTGCATGGCCCATTATATCTAGCCTCTTCTCAGCTAACTCTCGCACCTGGACTAGCCCATTTCTAATAATGTGTGTAGCACCCCAAGGTGTGCTTACCAGGAAGATTCTAGCCTACGTCCATCCTGGGTCGGAGCTTCATCGTGTGTGCCTCAGAGAGCAGAGCTATCAAGTCTGAGCTCACTTCCTCTTCCTCCCAGCATTCTGTTCTGTTTACTCCACCCACCTATGTTCTAACCAATAAAATGGGCCAAGGCAGTTTCTTTATTAGCCAATGAATCACATACTCAACATTCTACATGCAAAAAAACAATTTAATAGTTGAGGAAATAAGCATGGAGGAGCTGAGGAAACAAGAAAATGGGATCAGAATTCCTAATTGGATCAACACTTTTTTTATGTTCACTAAGGATTAGCAGTACTTACCATATATAGAATTAGCATACATCCCTTTCACCAATTTTATCTCTCTTTCAAAGGCATGGAAATGAGCAGAAAGAATTTTTGGGCAAAACAATCACATGGACTTTGCCTGATGTCATGCACTATTGAATGTGAAAATTAAGAAATGAAAATATGTTACAAAGCCATTGAGATGCTCCTCATAGTCAAGGCTCCGTTTGAGTAGCAGAAGCTGTGGCTTTCTATTCCTCTGTGACTACTCTAACCTAATTAATTCATTTTCAAATTAGGTATCAAATAAAGTGGTTGTTGAACAAAAATCTAGTCAAGCATTGGTTAGCAACAAAACAGGGAACTTCATGGAAAATAGAAATATGATGCCTGCCTTTTATATATAGAAAACTATGAAAGTTGTTCCTTAAGGATTTCAATAGTTATTCCTGTTCACTTCTTTATAAAAAAATAATTTAATAATTGTAAATGTATATAATATGTAATGACAAGGAGAGACACTTGACATTTTTACTTCATTAAATATTTTTCAATTTTTTGATTAACATCTAATAATTAGACATATTTGACTTTCATAAGGCTGTTGCTATAAAGATTGGTGCATGATGAGAAGGAGCAAGAGTTAATGGCAAGAGTGAAACTTTTTAAAGGCCATCTTTACAATAAAACTGAATGGGATTTCATTAAAATAATGGCATAGCAGCAAAAATCAGGATTGTTGAAGAGAATAAAGAGGTGGGTTAGACTGAAGGTCAAGGTCAGGGTGAAAAGGAGACAGTGCAAATCAATCAGATGTATTCATAGTGTCTTTGCTCAGAAACCAAGTTTAAAAATGATGGCTTCCTGAAAATAAGCAGAGTTTGGCATCCTGTCCTATCTCTTAGTGGTTGTGAATTCCTGAGCAATATTTTGAAATGTTCTGAACCCTGATGATCTACAAAACAGGAATAGGCCAACCATGTTGGAGGTGTGAGGATTTAATTAAGAGTGCTAGCACATGGAAATTACCGGTGTCATATAATGAAAGCTTCTTAATTATTTGCCTGTTTGCAGGAACAATTTGACAAAAAGAAAAGAAAACAATGCCCTTTGTCTTCTTAGCATCCTCATAAGGAGAAATTAAGTCCCCGCATTCTATTCCCTGGTCAAGTCCTCTTAAACAAGAAAAGCAGAGATAACCGCAAATAACACACTTAAGAAAGGCACAATAGTGGTGACAGAGAAATGGCCCAGCTCTTAACAGCATTTACTACTCTTCAAAGGATTGAGTTCAGGTCCCAACACCCACTACAGGAAGTTTTTAATACCTACAACTCTGCTCCAGGAATGACACACTTGTGACCTCCATGTGCACCAGCACTCACATGCATGTACAAACACACACACACACACACACACACACACACATTTTAAAGAAAGGCATTTTTCACTTATCTTGATACAGTATGATCATGCTTAATATGTTATAGCAATGAATCTTCTCTGAGCTTGTATTTTCTAAGTGGAATATGAATTTCCTGAGTAATTATCTCTTTATTCCACCTCTGCAAGAATCAGAGGGACCAGGAGTCATGAAAGCACTGAATTTTGCCTTTCACAAATGGACAACACTCTGTGTAATACCTTTTTCCACATCAGTAGAAAATGTATCATCATATTTCATACACTTATGTGGCCTTCTGTAACAACCTAATGCATATATAAGAACAAATAACAATAGTCACCTCAACTAAGCTTTTATTAAGCTGACTTATTCTCACTGAATCCTGTTTCTCAGCATTGACTTAGAAACTAAATGTGACAGTAAATGTTCATGGCCCATGAGAATCATCTGAAGGTGGCTTCCCTGCCCAGACAGCCTGTTTGGACTTCTGCTTGGGTCATCTGGGCTTGACTAATCAAGTCTAACAGGAAAACCCAATTCCCAGAAGAGTGAGTTTGGCTCCTCCCCAGATTTGTCTCAGCTCTTTTGTTCCAGAGTTCAGATTCCATCACCTTAATACTGTATCAGAAACCCTTTATTTAAGACAGGCTTTTGTACCTAGAATACTTACTGTTTGCCATCTTTCCTCTCCACAAATAATGCGCTAGAAAAAACTCAATGGTCTAACTTGAATTCCTCACAAATGCCTCTAGTAAACAATCCACCCTCATGTTCATTAGACTGCTCACTAGCAGACAAGAAACAGAAAATGTCAAGTATTTCGTGATGTGAAAAAGAATGGAAAGCAAATTGATGGGCATATAAGAATACGTAGCCAGTAAACAAAAGGAATGTGTTGATTATTCAAAAGCATTCAAAATATAGTTATGTGATTCAGCAACTCCATTTAAAGCAAGATCTCAAAGAGGTCTTTATATAGAGACATCAATAGCATCATTTAGTCACAACAGCAAAAATGTAGAAGTAGCTCTAGTGCACATCAATTGATAAACTAATGATGAAATGAAAGCTGTTATATAATTCCATATGTTTAAAGTATCCATCATACTCCAAAGGCAGAGTAGGAGGGATGGTGTCTTTCATGGACTGTAGATTGGGGGGGGGGCATTGAAACTAATGTGCATACAGTATCAGTTTTGCAATGGGAAGAGTTCTAGAGATTAATTATGCAACTATGTGAATAGACTCAACACTAACCGACCTATACAAAGGGTTAAGATGACAACTGTCATGCCGTACATAATTTACCACTATGAACGTCTTAAGAATTTCTTCTAAAAGTATGAGTGATTCTGTTTTCCACTTGAGTATTTCTCCTCCCGGCTATTGAGAGGTGTGCTTGTCCCAGTGTAGTGTAGCCTAATCTGCTCTTGAATTATGGACATCACTAGAATGGCATTCTGTTTTTTATTTGTATATTTGATTTTTTTTACAACTTTCATTTATTTTTCATACAATTTATTCTGATAGCTATTTCCCATATTCCTCCTTTCCCCATACATGTCTCTTCTCCCATCTGGATCCAAACTCTTTCTGTCTCTTCTTAAAAAACAGATTAATTATCTGTTTAAAAAATAGATTAATTATCTATTAATAATAATAAAACAAGATAAAAACAAAAAATCAGAATATGACCAACAAACAAAAAGCCAAAGAAAAAGCACAAGAACACGTAGAAATGCAGAAACACACATGTTTACAAATGCAGGAATACCATATAAATCTCTTAAGAAAAAATAACCCAAATATGCCTTTAAATGTGTTTTGTGTTGGCCATCTACTTCTGGGCACAGTCTATTCTTAAGAATGATGTGTTTCCTCAATGAGACTCCCTTCGAGAATACTAAATTTTCATGTGTAAGTGGCTATCAAGTGGAGGTATCTTCCAGGTTAGGGATGGGGACATGTGTCCTCTTTTCTTTTTTTTTTCTTTCTTTCTTTCTTTCTTTCTTTCTTTATTTATTTATTTATTTATTAAAGATTTCTGCCTCCTCTCCTTACTTCCCTCCCCCAATCAACTCCCCCTCCC
Source organism: Alexandromys fortis (assembly GCF_014885135.2). NCBI lineage: Eukaryota > Metazoa > Chordata > Mammalia > Rodentia > Cricetidae > Alexandromys > Alexandromys fortis. The sequence goes on along the minus strand of NW_026067937.1, from coordinate 8,303,554 downwards.
TCATCAGCCCAAAGAGCAGTCAGGGTTCCCTGCCCTGTGGGAAGTCCAAGGACCTCCCACCTCCATCCAGGTCTAGTAAGGTAAGCATCCAAACTGCCTAGGCTCCCACAAAACCAGTACATGCAGTAGGATCAAAACCCAGTGCCATTGTTCTTGACTTCTCAGCAGTCCTCATTGTCCGCTATGTTCAGCGAGGCCGGTTTTATCCCATGCTTTTTCAGACCCAGTCCAGCTGACCTTGGTGAGTTCCCAATAGAACATCCCCATTGTCTCAGTGTGTGGGTGCCCCCCTCGCGGTCCTGAGTTCCTTGCTCGTGCTCTCTCTCCTACTGCTCCTGATTTGGACCTTGTACAATAAAGGATCATCTGGAGGCATTACCATCCCTGACTTCAAACTCTATTACAGAGCTACAGTATTGAAAACAGCTTGGCATAAAAACAGAGAAGTCGACCAATGGAATCGAATAGAAGACCCTGACTTTAACCCACAAACCTATGAACACCTGATTTTCGATAAAGGAGCTAAAAGTATACAATGGAAAAAAGAGAGCATCTTCAACAAATTGTGCTGGCACAACTGGATGTCAACCTGTAGAAGAATGAAAATAGATCCATATCTATCACCATGCACAAAACTCAAGTCCAAATGGATTAAAGACCTTATATCAGTCTGAACACACTGAACCTGATAGAAGAGAAAGTGGGAAGTACTCTATAATATTTGGGCACAGGTGATTTCTTCCTATGTATATCCCCAGCAGCACAGACATTAAGGGCAACATTGAATAAATGGGACCTCCTGATACTGAGAAGCTTCTGTAAAGCAAAGGACACTGTCACTAAGACAAAAAGGCAACCCACTGACTGGGAGAAGATCTTCACCAACCCCGCAACTGACAAAGGTCTGATCTCCAAAATATGTAAAGAACTCAAGAAACTAGACTGTAAAATGCTAACCAATCCAATTATAAAATGGGGCACTGAGCTGAACAGAGTGTCCTCCTTTCCTTTCAGCTCTTAGACCCCACTTGGTAAGACCCACTGCACATGTTACCACATTCTCTGTGAATTCATATGTGTGACAGCCTTGCTTTGTCTATAAGGCTTGATTCCTTGGTGTCTGCCATCCCCTTTGGCTCTTACAGTGGAAGGAAATTTGATGGAGATATGCCTGAGTGTTCCAAGGTCTCTCACTCTCTCATATTGCCTGGCCATGGGTCGCTGAATTTGTTCCTATATGCTTTAGGAGTAGGCTCCTCTGATGATAGTTGAGCAAAGTGCAAACCTATGAGTGTAGCAGACTATCCTTAAGAGTCATTGTATTGTTATATTACTTTAGCAGAACCTTAGTATTTACCTTATGTTAAGGTCTTTGATCATTTTGAAAATGAGTTTTTTGCAGGGTGATAAGTATGGATCTATTTGGTTTCTTCTACATGCACCCATCCAATTTGAGCAGCAGCATTTCTTGAAGATGTTCCCTTTATTCTTGTGTATATTCCTGGCTTCCTTATCAAAGAAATGATGCCCATAGGTGTATGGACTTATTTCTGGATCTTTATTTCTATTCCATTAATCAGTATGTCTGTTTCTATTGAAATACCATGCTATTTTTATTACTACGGTTCTATAGTATAATCTGAGATTGGAGATGGAGATACCTCCAGTAGTTCTTTTATTATACAAGAGTGTTATATCAGTCCTGGGTTTTTTTATGACACATATGAAGCTGGTGAAGCTGAAAATTGTCCTTTCAAGTTTGGTGAAGAATTGTGTTGGAATTTTGATGGGGATTGCATTGAATCTGTAGATTGCTTTTGCCATTTTTGCTGTATTAATAATACTGATCCATGAGCATAGGAAATCTTTACATCTTCTGATATCTTCTCCAATATCTTTCTTCAATGTCTTAATGTTTGTATCATACAACCTTTTCAACTGCTTGGTGTAGTTTGAGTGGCTTGTTTATTTCCTGGCCACCCAGACTCCCAAAATAATCACATAGAAACTATATTATATAAAACACTGCTTGGCCAATGACTCTAGCATATTCCTAGCAAGCTCTTACATATTAAATTAGCCTATTTTATTATTTTATTTTATTTATTTATCATTATTATATTTACCACGAAGCTTGTGGCTTGCATCTTTTTCCTCTGGCGGCTCCACGGTGTCTCTCTCACTCTGCCTTCTTTCTCCCAGCATTCCATATAGCTTCCCCTGCCTAGTTCTACTCTGCCCTATCAACAGACCAAAACTGTTTTTTTATTATTATTATTATTAACCAATGGTATTCACAGCATACGGAGGGGAATCCCACATCAGCGTGGTTAGAGTTATTCCCAGGTATGTTATATGATTTATGGCTATTGGAAAAGGTTGTTTCTCTGATTTCTTTCTTAGCTTTTTTGTCATTTGTATATAGGAAAGTTACTGATTTTTTGCACATTAATTTTGTATCTGGCAACATTGCTGAATGTGTTTATCAGCTATAGAGGTTTTCTTGTAGAATTTTTACTTATGTATACTATCATATCTTCTGCAAATAGATTACTTCTTTCATTCCTTGATAACTTTGAGTTGTTTTATTTTTCTATCTAAGACTTTAAGTACTATATTGAATAGATATGGAAAAAGTAGACAATCTTGTCTTGTTTCTAATTTTAGTTGAAATCCTATGAGTTTCTCTGCATTTAAGTTGATTTTGGCTCTGGACTTGCTGCAAATTACCAATATTACATTTAGGTATGCCCAATGTATCCTTAATCTCTCCAGGGTTTTTATTATAAAGTGATGCTGGATTTTTCAAAGGTCTTTTATGTATCTAATGTGATGATCATTTTTTTTGTCTTTCAGATTGTTTATATGGTAGATTACATTTATGGATTCATGTATGTTGAATGATTCTTGCATCTCTAGAATGAAGCTGACTTGATCATGGTGAATGATCTTTCATATGTTCTTGGATTCTGTTTGCCAGTATTTTATTGAGAATTTTTGGACCCACGCTCATAAGGGAAATTGATCTGCAATTCTCTTTCTTCATTGGGTCTTTTGTGGTTTAAGTATCAGAATAACTTTGACCTTGTAAAAAGAACTAGGCAATGTTCCTTCTGTTTCTATTTGTGGAATAAACTTGAGCAGTATTGGAATTAACTTTTCTTTGAAAGTCTGGTAAAATTCTGTGCTAAAATCGGCTAGCTCTGGGCTATTTTGATTGGTAGAGTTTTAATGACTGTATCTATGTCACTATGAGTTATAGGTCTGTTGAAATTGTTTATGTGATCTTGATTTAACTTTGGTAGGTGGATTATATTGAAAAAAATCCATTTCTTTTAGGTTTTCCAATTTGGTGGACTACAGGTTTTTAAAGTAACTCCTTATAATCTTCTGGATTTTCTTCATGTCTATTATTATGACCCTTTTTATTTTTTATTTTGTTAATTTGGATCTTTTGTCTTTTAATTAAACTGGCTAAGAATTTTCCAATCTTATTGATTTTCGCAAAGAACCAACTCTGTTTCGTTGATTCTTTGTATTGTTTTATTTGCTTGTATCCGTTTCATTGATTTCAGCCCCGAATTGAATTATTTTTGCCATCTGCTCCATTAGGGTGCTAGTTTTTATTGTTGTTCTACAGATTTCAGGTGTGCTGTTAAGTTGCTAATATAAAATCTTTCCATTTTTTTTTAAATGTAGCAAGTGGTACTATGAACTCACTTCTGAGGACCACCTTTTATTCTATCCCATAAGACTGAATATGTTTTATTTCCATTTTCCTTCAATTCTAGAAAGGTTTTAATTTCTTTCCTAATTTCTATCTTTACACACTTTTCACTCAGTAGTTAGTTATCTGGTTTCCACAAGTTTGTAAGCTGTCTGTTGTTTCTGTTGTTAATATCTAGCTTTAATCGGTGGTGGTCGGATAGGATACAGAGTGTTACTTCAGTTTTCTTGTATCTGATGAGATTTGCATTGTATCCAAATATGTGGTCAGTTTTGGAGACAGTTCCTTAAGTTGTGAGAAGAATTGTGTTCTGGGTGTTTGGTGTTTGCGCAAAATATCCTATAAATTATCTGGTAGGTCCGTTTGATTTGTAGCATCAGTTCGATCCAGAATTTCTCTGTTTACTTTTTAGTTTATCTCGATGACCTGTCTGTTAGAGAGAGTGGGGTAGTGAGGAATCACACTAACATTATACGACACAATATGTGATGCACGCTGTAACAGAACTTCTTTTATGAACTTGGGTTGTGTTTGGTGCAAAAAAGTAAAAATTGTGATATCATCTTGGTGGATTTTTCCTGTGTTAAGTATGTGGTAACCCTCTCTATCTCTTCTAATTAGTTTTGTCATGAAGACTATTTTGTCTGATATTAAAATGATTACACCTACCTGTTTCTTAGGTCCATTTCCATGGAGCACATCTTTTTCTACCATTTTACCCTATCCTTGATGTTAAAGTATCTTTTGTGGTGAAGGTCTTTTCCCACTCCGTAGGTTGTCATTTTATCTTGTTGACCGTGTCCTTTGCTTCACAGAAGCTTTTTAGTTTCAGGAGGTCCCATTTATTAATTGTTTTTTTTTCACTAATCCCACATCATACAGAGGTCTGATCTCCAAAATATACAAAGAATTTAAAAAATTAGTCATTAAAGAACAAATAATCCAATAAGAAAAATGGAGTACAGACCTAAACAGAGAATGCTCAACAGAGGAATCTAAAATGGCTGAAAGACACTTAAAGAAATGCTCAACATACTTAGTCATCAGAGAAATGCAAATCAAAACAACTCTGAGATTCATCTTACACCTGGAAGAATGGCCAAGATAAAAAACACTGATAACAATTTATGCTGGAGAGGTTGTGTAGAAAAGGGAACATTCCAGCATTACTGGTGGGAGTGAAAGCTGGTACATCCCCTTTGGATGTCAGTGTGGTGATTTCTCAGAAAATTAGGAAACAACCTTCCTCAAACCCAGTAATACAACTTTTGGATATATATCCAAAGGATGCTCAATCGTGCCACAAGGACATGTGCTCAACTATGTTCATAGCAGCATTGTTTATCATAGCCAAAACCTGGAAACAACCTAAATGCCCCTAGACCAAAGAATGGGTAAGGAAAATTTGGTACATTTACACAATGGGATACAAAACAGCAGAAAAATAACAACATTTTAAATTTTGCAGGAAAATGGGTAGAGCTAGAAAACATTATTTTGGGTGAGGTAACCCAGACACAAGAAAGACATTATCACATGTACTCACTCATGAGTGGTTTTTAAACATAAATCAAAGAAAACCAGCCTACAAACCACAATCCCAGAGAACTTAGACAACAATGAGGCCACTAAGAGAGACTTACATAGATCTAATCTACATGGAAAGTAGAGAAAGATAGGATCTCCTGAGTAAATTAGGAGCATAGGGACCTTGAGGGAGGGTTGAAGTGGGGAGGGGAGAGGCAGGGAGGGGAGCAGAGAGAAATGTAGAGCTCAATAAAAAAGGAAAAATAAAACAACAATAACATCAAAAAAGTATCTTTCTTGGATATAGTAGAGGATGGCTCCTGTTTGTAATCCATTCTATAGTCTTTTTATTGGGAAATTAAGATTGACCATTGATGTTGAGAGCTAGCAAAGAGTAGTATTTGTTGATTTTTATTATTTATTGTTTTTGTGAGTTGTTTGTTTGGTTGGTTGGTTGGGGTTTTTTTTGCCTTCTTTTGGTTTGCTGGTCTGGTATTATTTATTCATAATCTCATCTTTTAATATCCTTTGATTTTACACTATACAGTATTTTTTTCTAAAAATTTTTAATCCCTTTTCAAAAGTAACTAATGTTTCCTGAAAAGGTCCATGAATCAAAGTAGGAGGGGCAAAGTAAACCAGAGAGAAGAATAATTTTAAAAAGAAAAGAAAAAATGAGCTGGAAGCCATAAAAGAAATTAGGAAATTGAAGAAGTTTGAAGATGAGCTTTCTGCTGAAGGAGGTGGTCAGCTAAATTACTCATGCTCCTGAAGTGCTGACCCAATTCCTTAAAGATATAAAGAAAAATAAGAAGAGACATTAGCACAAGGTAGAAATAATTGAACCTATGCGGAATTAGCTATCTATCAACACCCATAAAAAGAATACCAAAAGGCTGAAACAAATGCACACTAACAGGTCCCAATGACTTAATTACGGACAATTTATTGAATTATCACTTGAGATTTCTCTTCCACAATGCTATTTAAACATTTTCTGAAAAATCAGAGGGACTGAAATATAGAGTATACAATACAAAGTATAAAGGGCCTTGAAACTGTATACTTCTAAGTCTGATAATTCTAATAGTAAGAAAATAAGGTCTTTATTAAGGAAAAAACTACCCTAAGGCTTAGGATATGAGGGGGTGTGGGATTTGTTTTCAGTCATATTGGTAAAATAAGTGTTCATCTTTGAAATCCCTATTAAATGCCTGCTATTTTTATCAACGGAACAAGTTACTTTCTAAGTTAAGCTTCCTAAATGTTATCGTCTCATTTTCGTATGCTACTAGGTTTAATATGTATTTTCCTAAGTTGTGATAAGTGATGAACAGAAAGCCTCTGTGCTAGAAGTCTTCATCCTTATAGTTAATTTGGTCATTGCATTTACAGTTGATAGCTTATCTGTATCTCCTGCTTGAAACTTCTCCTCCCATTCGCTGCACTTGCTGCTTGAATGTCTTCCACTGTAAAAAATCTCTATTCTTCTAGTACACATTTCAATGGTATCTGAAGGCATAGGTTCAAATCCCAGTTCCTCCAGTTACTTGTATAACTTGAGGCAAGTCCATTGACTTTAGTACATCTGTTTCCCCGAGTAGAGAATGTAAGAATGAGATCTATCTTTGAGAACTATTATTGGGATTGCAATCAAATCAAATTAACTGTTGCATATGAGTGGCTCAGGCATTCTCTGACAAGCATACGTGAAAGGATAATTGCTGTTGTTGCTATTGTTGCTCCATAACTATTTCTTCTACATGGATACGTTCCTTCCTAGAGGTGGGAGGGTGACTCATAAAACTCAGGAAGCTCACAAAACTTACAGAACTTAAATCACCAAACCTAAATGATCTGCAGGCTCCTTCCCAAGGTCATATAAACAGTAAATAATTGTTGGACAGAGAAGACTCTTTGGTGAAGTTCTCTGCACAATGTGAAGATCACTCCAGGGATACAACATTTGTGAATCATCACTTCTGCTGGAGTGAGAGTTTAGGTAATTCAACTGACTGAGAGCACACCTTCCCCTACCCTCCTATAAATAGCTATAGAAAATTCATTGGTTCACTGAATTAAGACTTGAGTGAAATCTTTTCTTGATCTGTTGCCAGTGACCTACTTATGGTGAGTATGTGTTTGTTCACATATCCCCAGGAGAGTCACATAGTGCCACTGATGTCTGAACAAGGACTGTCAGGATTAGTAGAGTTTGAGAAAAGCTGTGCTATGGCACCTGCAGTGGATGGCAGGAGGTGCAGCCAAGGCTGACACACTGTAAAGGGGAAAATCTATGGGCGCACTCCAATATGTCTGCCTTCCTCTGTGTGATACAGGATGGTGTATCTCCTTGCTTTAGTGGTAGTTGTATGTCCTCTGCTGTGCTTGATAAGTCATGCAACCAAATTTTGAAAGGAGAGAGACAAAGGAATTCCATATGGTCTCTTCCTGTTTGTGGATTAAAGTGGTATTATGGGGGAAAATAGGTCTAATATACAAGTACAGGCTCTCCAAATAGATGATAAACTTGAAAATATACTTCAAGCCCTGGACATATCAGTATGGGTAAGGATGGTAAGTAGACTATATTGACATTTGGGTTGTCTCTCCTGGAGGTAATAAGACACAAACTGAGGCTCAGTTGTCTGCCCAAAGAATTTGCCTATGTAAAGAGGAACCATAACAACAAAAATAAATGCAGATAGTATCCTCTGACATTAGCCTTTGATTAAACAGGAAAAGTGGGAAACAAAATGGAGGTCAAATTGAGGTGGAGATACAGTGAATGAGATACAAGGGAAAGAAAATATAAATTAAAACTGCCAGAGAACACTTGGAAGCAATGGTAAGAATCAGACAGCGGGGATGGACAAAGTGAGGGAGAAGTGGCAGAAGACACCCCTCAGGAATAACCTCAGATACACTGGAGGGGAAAGCACAATTTAGCATGTAGGCAGGAGCCTTAATAATGGCCTTTTGCAGAAAACTATGATAACCAGGAAATACTGAATAAGTTTTAAGCAAAGAAATGACTCTGTTAAATTTTACTTTTAGAACTAAAGCTCTAAATATCCTAGACATTATTCATCCCAGGGGTCAAAGTGAAGGGAAGGTGGTGCACTGGAGGCTCCTACAAGAGAAGCCTGTGAGCTGCACTATGGCAGTGGAAACACTAATAGAAGAGTACTACTCTGTAAACTAAAACATGTGACATCACATGCTATGTGTTAAGGTGTCCAAGGAGTGTGAAATGACATCAAAATTTTTAGCTTGGGTAAGTAAGAGGGTGATTAAAAAAGACAAGGGGGGGTGTAGTCAGAGCATGCAAGGGTCGACCGGCTTCATGAAAGAACAATTGTGCTTGATTCATATAAAGAAAAAAACACGTGCAAAGAAAATGAAACAGTTACAAAGGGTCATTTGTATTAAGCACCTTTGACTCACTAATAATCTGAAAGTCAACACCCTTCAAGGTTGCAGCTGCTATCTTAATAGAAGATTGACAAAGTACAGTGCCAAGACACTGCCCACACATAAGAAAGACAGAAATTTTCATGAGCTTTGAAAAATAGATAGCTGTTAATTCTTCTCAATATCTAGAGTGTTCCTTTCTGGAGTTGATAAGTACTAATATTATATTTCTATAAATATATCGAGGGACATTGATCTGGGAAGAAACAGTGAAGGCTTCCCCCTGAAGTCACATGGAATCTTCATTGAGCAATATCAAAGATATCTATATAATGACATAGAATATGAGACTCTGTATAGTAAATCTCATGTGTCTACAGAATGAAATCCTCAAGACTACCAAAGTAACCAGAATATCTACACACCTTACCATATGACGGCTCTGAGCTAGAATTCTAAGAGACAGTTTGACAGGCCACCCAAGTTTTCCTCCAAAACCTTTCCCATCCCTCATATCTTGTCTGATGTCTGTTTACTTAAACAAAAATAAAACAAAATAATAAAATCTGGCACCCTCTAAAGTAAATATTACTTCCATTTCCATTTCACTAATAAATAAATCAAAGCCAGAAAAATGACAAATAGTATCTCCAAAGCACCATGGTGAATAGTACAGCCAATTTTTGAGCAATGTCTTGCTTCTGGGACCAGCTATGTGACCATAAGCTTAGACCTATATCCTTTGAACCCAAATTTTTAAGACTTTGCTAGAAAAACAATATGATGTATATCAACTTTGCCCAGAAACTATAAGAAATCTACTTGAACCTTCCTTTTGGCTCCAAACACATGACCATTTTTTTCAATGTAGTTTTTGTCTCCAGAGTGGTTATTATTAGAATTCTCTAGTTGCACTTGGTGGATCATGTTTTTTTTAAATTGTGTTAATTGAGTCATATATTTTTTCTGCTCCCCTCTCTTCTTCTCTCCTCCCCTTCTATCCTCTCCCATGGTACCCATGCTCCCAATTTACTCAGGAGATCTTGTCTTTTTCTACTTCCCATGTAGATTAGATCCATGTATGTCTCTCTTAGAGTCCTCTTTGTTATCTAGGTTCTCTGGGATTGTGAACTGTAGGCTAGTTTTCTTTGTTTTATGTCTAAAAGCTACTTATGAGTGAGTATAAATGGTATTTATCTTTCTGGGTCTGAGTTATCTCACTCAATATGATGTTTTCTAGATTCATCCGTCTGCCTGTAAATTTTAAGATGTCATTACTTTTTTTCTGCTGTGTAGTACTCCATTCTGTAAATACACCACATTTTCCTTATCCACTCTTTGGCCCATGACCATTTCTTAAAACTACCCAGAGAGAGCTACTAAGAGAATGCATAATGTCAGTCACAATATTAGGCTATCATATTTGTACAAGAAAGATAGATAAACAAATATTATTTACTAAAGTCTTACAACTCCCAAATATTGAACATTCCTGTAGTATTTCCTTAGAGCTTCTCCCAACAATGATATATTACTTTTTTTAGCAGCCCTCCACTATTTGCTACTTTGAGTTGTTTGGGAAAATGCTATTTTCTTTCATGAGCAAAATTTTGCACTATGACACTAAATAATGTAAATGATGTTTTATTTGATGATGATGTTATACTTCTTACATCCTCTAGTAGGACAAGATGACCCTCTAGTGGGTCAAAAATGCTATTTTCTTTCACAAGCAAGGTTTTGCCCTATGACACTAAATAATGTAAATGATGTTTTATTTGATGATGATGTTATACTTCTTACATCCTCTAGTGGGACAAGATACTTGGGCAAGTAAGATACTCCAGAAACTCTGGGTTTTTCTCTTACTAACAGGCTTGGAATTGGAGAGGGACTGAGCCAGATTCCAACTTCAAAACCAGCTCTATAAATTTAGAAATATGGTTTAATATATTTTACTTACACAACTCATTCAGTTTTCTTGATATTTCCTATTGGGCAGGTATTTTTCCATCTGTCAGTATCCAAACATCCACGGTCCCTTGAATTTTTCAAAGATGAGTGTTTTCCTGTGGAGATAAGAACAGAACCCTGCCCCCATTCTATATGTTTTTCTTACCACCTGTATGAATATCATCATTGTGGATGAGTTGTCATTTCTCCTTTCCAAGAGGTTTCTCCTCCTCAAATCGAAACTTTATTAATTTTGATGGTATCCACAATTTTTTCTTCTCCTGTGAAAAGAAGAGCAAAACAATCTGATGCAACTATCTAGCTTTCCCCTGAAAAATTTAAAACTCTCCTTAAAGTAGTAACTTCTTGTTCATTTAATTTTTTTTTTCATTTAATTTTTTTATTGCTGAGAGTTTACAGCTGACTTTACGGCCATGGGAAGATTAATCTTTAATGCCTTTCTTTCTTTGATCAACTTCACTCACTTCCAATTTGAAAGCAATTGTACCTTTCTGAAAAGCATTTGTCACTTGCTGGTTTGGATAATTTCAGACAACCAGAAGTTGTTGGTGCAGAATGGAAGACAAGTGTTCCTGCAGAGAGTATCTGAAAGATACATAGCCACTTTGTGCCTTTCTTGTGTCTCCTGTTGATAGCAAGCTCTCCATCACCCGTAAATCTTACAGCTCTGGGTCTTGGCAGGCAGCGAATTCCCGGAGAGGGTTATGGTGCTAAACTCTGTCATTGTCATGCATAAAGTAAAGACTGAGTTGCATCTCTCAAACTACTGAACCTCATTAGGCAAAACAAATAGGAGAAACACACATTAAAAATAATTCATATTTCCTCACTCAACCCCAAAAGAGCAAAGCCAAAATAGAAGTTTGTTTACGAATCAAAAGGTTCTAGGCTTTTTATATTCAAACAGCAAACAGTCAAGTAAAATGATGTAGATTTAATGACATGAAAAAAAGTTCTTAGAGATTCTGTAACAAAATGACAGTTTAAAGAACAGTGAGTATAGAATTAACTCTCTAAGGTACATTCATTCCTGAAATGACTGAAAACTTTGATACTGATTATCTCAATGATAATAGAAAAAAAAAGGTTTATTCTGTTTTTCTCTGCTCTCTCTAAATTTTCTGCATAACTATAGTTTTTGTGTTATTAAGAGTGTTTTTAGGTGGAAACTCAACGCATTTAGAGTAAAAGTTGAAAATCAATAAATGATGATAGACCACATTCTTGGGGATGTAGAGAAGATATGAAACTTGGAAATAAACTAACAAGATACGGTAATAGGCAAAGAACACCAATAGAGCTTTATGTGCTCATTGGTGTGCTTTCACAACAATGCAAACCAAGTCTCCAAAAGTGGACAGAACTTGTCCAAATCATCATGATCAAGGGAGATCAATCCTAGACCCACAGGACTTCTAAATGTCCATCACTGTCAATCTGTGAGTAAAGCCAGACTGCTTTAATTGCAGTACATTTCTACAGACAATTGAGCAACTTCACAGATCCAATCTTTTTATAAAGAAAAGTAATGAGCCCTACCTTAAAGCTAAATCAAGAGCATATTTCTAAAACATTTTTATTCTTGCTTTAAAATATATATAGGTATGTATAAAATAATATATTAATTTTTTCCATTACAATTTATGAGCATGCTATAGTTTATGATGCATTTTTCTTACCTGCTATGCTTCCTAACTATTTGATTTATGCACCATGCCACCCAGTATCATCAGAAATTATATTTAAAATATTTATCAACCCGTACAGAAAAATAAAATATAAGTGAAAAAATAAAATATGTTCCTATTGTGTGTCAAAATACATCAAGCTATGTTTATAAAATTGGTTAGCAAGTGATATAAGGTGTGACCAAATACATTCATCTAAATAAAATTATTTCTGTCAATATTATAAGTTACTGGTATTATCTTTTGTTCATCAGATAACTGTAAGTTGCTTTTTAGCAGGGACAGTAATTGACAGATAGCAATCATATTCTTTTTTCATGTTATTTTATTTATTTATTTTTTATATTCCATCCACAGTTTCCCCTCCTTCCTCTCCTCCCAGCCCTTCCCTCAGCTTTCTCTCTGCCCCCACCCCATCTGCTCCTCCTCAGTTTCTATTCAGAAAGGGGCAGGCCTCTCATAGATATCAACAAAACACAGGATATCAAGTTGCAGAAAGACTAAATACCTCTCCTCTTATTAAGGCTGGACACAAGGCAACCCAGCATGAGTAAAAGGGTCCAAAAAACCTACAACAGAGTCAGACAGCTTCTGCTACTGTGAGGAGTCCCATAAGAAGACCAAGCTACACAACTGTAACATATAGAGAGTGGGCCCAGTCAGTCCCAGCAGGCTCCCTGGTTGCTGGTTCAGTCTTTGAGAGCCTCTATGAGCCCAGGTTAGTTGAGTTTATGGATTTTCTTATGGTGTCCATGGCCCCTCTGGCTCCTACAATCCTTCTTCCCCCCCCCCACCTTCCACAGGATTACCCCCAGCTATGCCCAAAGTTTGTCTGTGGGTCTCTGCATCTGTTTCTATCAATTGCTGGATGAAGCCTCTCTGATGACAATTGGGCTAGGTACCAATCTATGAGTACGACAGAATATTGCTAGGCATCTTTACATTGATCTCTCTCTCTCTCTCTCTCTCTCTCTCTCTCTCTCTCGTTTCAGATCCATAATTTCACAGAAAATACAGCCCATGTGAAGAAGATCTCAGGGTGGTCTCAAAGCTGAGCAGCCTCTGCAGCAGCAGACCACAGCGTCACCTGGCACTGGTGGCTTTCATTTCTCAGCATCACTACCATTATTGTCTTCCCTGCCAAGGTTTGGTCTGCCATAGAGGCACTAAGGTACAGAAACCAGAGGAAATGAACCCGGCATGCTGACTAACCAGCACAGTGGCAGCCCCACAAGGTATTTACTGAGTGACCAGTGAGAATAAGGATATATTGAAAAGAAAACTAGGTGGACTCAAGAGGCATTTCTGAGAGAGCTCCATCTCAAAAATATTGATTAGTGAATGAAATAGCAGTTGAAAGATAATTATTTGAATACAAACAGACCTGGGGTGTTAGCAGAGATTTCCCAAATAAGCAATTCACTTACTGTAAGAAAATTGGTCATATTATTTTGGAGGCTGAGGTTCTAGTATCATCTGCTACGCACAGCTCCATGTGTGAAGAAACTCATGGAGCACTTCTGAGGGCCAGAAAGTCAGTGTTCTGAGTCTACGGGGAAAGCAAGGAGAAACCTGACATTCCAACTGATGAAGAAAGACAAAAGTCCTCCTGCCTTTCTGTCCTAGCCAGGTTCTCAGGAGAGTAGAGGATGTCTTCCCACATAGGGAATCATCTGCCTTTGCTCAGCCAACCAGTTCAGATGCTAATCTCATTCGAAAGGGCCTAAACAAACACAGTCAGAGAGAACATTTAAACTGAACACCTCATGTCCCATTCAATTTGAAGCATGAAGTTCCCCATTACTACACTGAAGAAGGAAGTAAGAATCAGGATAGGGTTCCAACAGATGAAAGCTTTGTAAGGTGGAAAGTGGCTACAAATGGACAGAGAAAGCTTTCAATTCCCCCTCCAGTCTACTCTTTTTCTCTTCCTATTGAGTACAAATTTCAGTCTTCCCAAAGGATTGATCAGATTATGTCATTCAGTTGAAAGCCCTCCTCTGCTCACCAGAAGAGACCTCAGGGACAATCCCTGAGCACCTCCCAAAATGCTTGCAGCTGGCATCTACTTCTCCCCTGAATACCAGCCATCCCGAATTTCCCCAAAACACTATTATCTGTTCCATTTTGCATACTCATCCTTCCTCTCTGATATTCTCTCTCCCACTCATTAAAAGCTGAGTCTCAATTCAAGGCCCAGGCTAAGGGCATCTTTCTTGAAGTCACTTCTTTAGACCTCTTCCTCCCAGAGTCCCTTTCCTAAGTACTGTCTCTCAGGCTCGGTTCCATGAAAATTCTGATGATTTTTCTCTCCCTGAGGATCACAACAGTATGTTTTCATTTCTGAACATCCAGGCTATAACACAACTTTTGGCAGAGCTTGTTCTTATTGGTTCTGTTGTTGTTTTCATTATTTATTATTTTTATTTTCCTGTAATAGATGAAACACTAAATATTTTAAGCTTGATAGGTCATATGGGCTCTGTTGCAACAACTGAACAGCGGCGGACCAGTAGGAAAGCAACCAACTGTAAAGGAATAGGAAACACGTGGCTTTCGTTGTGTTCCAACAAAATTTACTTTGTCAACCCCAGACCCATAGCCGAATGCCCAGCACATAGTAAACACAGCCAGCTATCTAGTGAAACAGAAGTCCTTTGTCTCTTGATTTAAAGAGAGATTAGGGTCTAGCTTACCTTTTCCTCATGCTAAAACACAAAGCCTGAAGTCTGATACAGCGGAGCTATTTGCCTAAGAGGGAAAGGCCCGCCTTTGGCTATCCTTTCTCTGACGTTTAAAGGTATTGAAACACAAAAACGGTTCAGAGATATTGGGGTGGCCCTAATAAAAGACAAATGGCAGGAAAGGCTGAACAGGTCCCCCAAAGACTTTAAGACTGAAGGTAGACATTGATGATGGGTTTGTGGAAAGGATAGCTCCACACCACGTATTCTAAGCATATGCCTGTTTATATTCCACAAGCAGTGGACTGAAGTCATCGGAAAATCTGGCTAAGGAAATGACTCTTCCATTGAATTGGCTTTGGCATGGGATGTAAGCATTACTCAAAACAGATTGTTCTAATCCCTCTACACAGTCATGGACCATTCTCCTATTCTCCTCTCAATCCCGATTCATTGGGCTTCATGGATGCAATCCTATCTAGGAAGCATACTAGGTATCAATTATATTCACAGAGAACAGGTCTTCAGACAGAAAGGAAGATCTGTACTGACCATCTGCCTTCAATGACTTTCTTGAAGTTTTGAAGCCATTAGGAAGGACATCCTTAGAGGATGAGACCACATTTCTTGCTATTCTGGGCAAATAGAAAGCTGCTTACTATGCATATTTATGTGTCTCTTCCAAAAGACTTTTTTTTTCAGTACTGAGGTTCAAACCCAAGGCCTCATGCATACTAAGCAAGTACTCTATCACTGAACTACATTCCTAGTCTCCAAATGATACTTATTTATCCTAACAATAATACAAGCTCCCCTTGATCACAAATTTATCAGTAAACTTCTAATATGAACAACTGAATGAATAATGGATCATGTGAGTTGTCCAAGAAACCTACATTTGAAACAGAATTCTAAATGTGGCTTCAAAAGGCTCTGAATCAAATCCCCACCCCCCAGCTTTCTAGACAGGCCTTGCAAGGTTTTGTGCACTGTGATATGAAAATCATGGCAACCTGGTACATGAGAGCTGACACCAGCTAACAGCTTTTAGAAATTTCTTTTTCACCCTTGATGAGCACAAGTTCACAGTCCATGGGTCCCTGAAACCCAAATATCACCACAGTAATGCTTTTGGCATAGCATTCAATATCTTTCTTCCAAACTGTCACGACCAAGGCAATGATGCCATTGCACTTCATTACAGTGCATCTGTCAGGTATAACCCAATTGTTTTGCTCAATGGCCACTAAATCTGTCAGTCAGTCTTCATGGGTTTCAGTGGGCCCTCTTATCCCTTCCGCCAGCCTTCAGCACCAGAAAAAAAAAAAAAAAAAGACTAGAGCAGGCTCTGTCAAAGTAAATCATACAACCATTAAAAAGACTGAAAGGATGATCAGAATAGACATCTGATATTATGGAATTTGTAAATCAGTTTATGAACTCTGTGATATATTGTACAGGAATCAAGAGGCCATAACAGTTTTATGGGGGAAGATTATAAATCTGTCACATGGCTCTGTCCCATGTGCATGGTTTTTGTGGGTTTTGTTTTGTTTGTTGACATTTGCCGAAATGCAATGTTGTCACAGACCTCCTATAAAACAGCTAATGCTTTTCTAATTTTACTATTAGCGCTGTGTTTTTTTTTAATATGTCCCCTCCAGATAATGACTTGGTTTGTTTTATTTTGGTTTTTTCCTGACATTTTCAAGAGGGTGGTTTACACAGCTGGGTGGAAGTCACTAGCCCCTTGGGGACGAGCAGAGATTTGCACAGCAGTACCGACACTTGCAGGAGCCGCAGAGTCCCTGAAATCAGCACTCCTGATTCCTCAGCATGTCTTTTTAATCACCAGTCTCTGTGTTCCCATGAGCTATTTGGAGCACCTGAACACATCTGTTTTCCCAGCAAGTCATATGAAATGTCATTCTGTGACACAGAAGTGGGCAGGTGGGCCTCTAAAGACTGTGAAAACATACAGAACAAATGTCTCATTATATGAAGAGTACTGGATGTACGAGAGAATCTGCCACATTTGGAGCCATGCCTTGTGGCAGCAGTTATGGCCCAGATTAAAGGTGTGTCCTCCTACCTCAAGAGCTAGATCAAAGTCACGTGTCAAAACAACACTCCACGGTCTAGCAGCCCTTACCGCTTAAAGGCCAGCAAGTAAAATGGTCTTTCACCCTAACCAATTTCCCATTAAAATGATATCACTCCATCTGACATCCCAAAGACCTTTTGGGTTCTCTGACCTGTTATGTTTGATAGCCATAACATAAATAATGCTTTATTGTTACAGTTATTGATTCTTTATTTTTCCTGGTTAAGGTGCAAGAGTAAAGAACTGGTTTTGACCGAAAGGGCCAGAAAGACAGAGGCCTAGATAGTAAAGCCCTAGACACATTGAGACAACTCTTTCTTTGGCTTAGCTCAGAAAGGTTGTTATAATTGAGAAAGTTGCTTTTAAGGATGACTTCCAGGTCCTTAAAATAAACATGCAATTATCGATATTAGTGGTGATAAAAAGAACAAATGTCACTCGCTTTGACATAAAACATGACTGCTTCATAGGAATATTTATGCCTACTTTTAATATAATTTTTAATATAAGAAAAACAGAAATAGTCTTCCCCAGACTGACAGAGCCTAAGGCTGGAAGAGGAGCTGTCGTTTTTTCCATCACTACCTGTCAGTACCAGGTTTAACCAAAACGTCTATCAATTCTCTATTACTTGAGCTATAACAATGCTATACATTCTAAGTCTTTAAAGTCTAATACGTCTCCTAAAATACCCTTTAACATTCCTTTAATAAACAAAAGAAAAATGCCTGAGTTCATAATTTAACCACACTCATTTATCTATCCCTTGTCTTTAGACATTTGTCCTAGCTTGCTTCTTGATACAATCATCAAAATAGTACTCAAATAGTGGTCAAGCAAGGGCTTTGTGCACACCTCTGCATGCCCTACCCACAAATCTCAAAGCAGTCTTCCGGAACAATGAATCTGCCACCAAACCAATGGGATACTCTGCACAGTGAAGCAGAATTGAACACCACATTATTTCTTTTGAAAAGGACCACAGCACCAGTGATTCTAGCCCAAGAGGACAGACAAGCAGAGTTTTACTGTTCCCTTTGAAGATGTCAGATAGATTTGAAGTGCTACAAACATTATTTAACAAGTGTTCTTCAAGCTTCCAAAGAGCCAACCATTTTATCCCACCATCAAAAACAGGAAGCATGTCATTAGGGGAGCATACTATCAGCCCAGTGACAAAATAAAATGTATAATTCATCTTTGGATTCAGTCATGCTGACAGCTATTTTGATTTAACATCTTATTTAAATCAGTTCCACTATCACACTCATAATGAATTACAACAAGGAGTTCATAACAACCTAGCAACCCAGTGTACCAGTTAGCAGCACGGGTAACACTTATCCAGCAGCTGACCTCTGCATATGCTGGAAAGCTACCTCAGTATCACTTAGAGGAAAAGCTGCTGGATTGTGATTGTTCCCATTTTGCAGATGGACCGTTTGGCTGCAAGCCATTAATTATGGCTACTTTGTTTGCAAGTTCTAGTTAAGTTTGTCTATCCAAGTAACCTCAGAGTCACCTAACCTTTTTCAACATATTTGCTCATCAGTTTTAATTTTATAATCATTTCCTAGTCAACTCTGGAAAGTGCCAAATATGCATCCAAGTGTACAAACATCAGAAACACAATTCATCTCAGCCCTCTCCAATGGCAAACAAACCTCAGAAATACAATCCATCTCAGCCCCATACACCCAAGTATACAAACCTCAGAAACACAATCGGTCCAAGTCCTGCCCAATGGCAACTTCCTACAAAGAAAATAAGCTTCAGAATCATTTTTCACTACAGCAGCCACTAGCTACTCATGACGAGTTAAACTTAAAATACAGTTAGTTAGGTTTTTAAAAACTCAAATTATTGCCGGGCGGTGGTGGCGCACGCCTTTAATCCCAGCACTCGGGAGGCAGAGGCAGGCAGATCTCTGTGAGTTCGAGACCAGCCTGGTCTACAAGAGCTAGTTCCAGGACAGTCTCCAAAACCACAGAGAAACCCTGTCTCGAAAAACAAAAAAAACAAAACAAAACAAAAACAAACAAACAAAAAAAACTCAAATTATTATTTAATTTTAAATTCAAATTTCAATAGTCAAATCTACCTATAAGATAAAGGATTAGCCCAACGAGGGAGGGGGACTTGGTTGGGGGAGGGGGAGGGAAAGGGGAGGCGGCGGTGGGGAAGAGACAGAAATCTTTAATAAATAAATTAATTAATTAAAAAAAGCATTAAAAAAGATAAAGGATTAGATGGCACATGGATCTGTCAAACAACTAATTAAAGAAGAAGAAATTTGAAATTTGCAATTTGGATATTGTTCAATTTTTTCTATATAAGAACTGTGAACTACAGTTCTTAATTTTTACATACTCTTAATTTTTTATCTCTGATGATATTTTTTAAATCCTCAACAAGAAAATTTCTTGTAATAGCCTCCAAGGTTCTAGTCATGCAGAGTTTGTCCATAACTTACAACCCAAATTATCATACTTGTGACAGTATAAGACAATAATAATAGTAATGATACTATGAAACATATAGCAAGCCCATCTCTGGCAATCCTGGATACAGTCATGTAAATTGAAGAGATTCTATAATCATGTCTTCTCTGGCCCCTTAGAAATCAAACTCAAAATTTATGATGCCAGACTATGCTCTGAAAATCATCACAGCCCATGGATTTATAGAATCAGCTAGAGCCAATTTTCTCAACCTGTGGGTCATGAACTTTTTGAAGATTGCATATCATATATCCTACATGTAAAATATTTACATTATGATTCATACTAGAAGCAAAATTATAATTTTGAAGTAACAGCAACATAAGTTTATGGTTAGGAGTCACCAAACATAAGGAACTTTATTAAAGGGTCACAGCATAAGGAAGGTCGTGAACCACTGATCTACAGTGACAATTAAAATTGCAACTGCCTAGGTTCCACATAGAACTAATAACCAAAATATCTAGAGTTGGAACATCAAATTCTGAATGATTGTACTAAAACAGAGCAGTAGTATTTTGCCCTTGTGTTTAGTGAATCTCAACTAAACACCACCAAGAGATAATGGCACCTAGCATCATTTCCACAACATGTTAAGGAAGTGATTAGAAAACTGTCTTGGACAAATATCCTTTCTAATCTTTCTACTTGATCATAGTCAGGGTCATGGTAGAGAATTCTTCTAAGCAAATGAGGCACAACAATGACAAGAAGCAGTGCTCACTCTGATCCTTTACATTTTCAGAACTTTCTGGTTTCTACCTTGTAAGAACAGCCACTGTAAGACTGTCACTGTAAGAACAAGCCTGACTTGTTCTCACGATTCATTCCTGGACTAGTAGTGGGAAGGAAAAAAATAAAATAGACAAACAAAAAATATATCTAATTCAAACAGTGATTACTTATGTGAAGAAATTCAAACGACCTAATGAGAGCCATGATGTCAAGATTGTTATTTATCTCATATACTGCTTTCCTGCTAGAGAATAGCAGGTCTCAATAAATATTCATTTTATGGAAAGACACAATTGAAAGGAAAGAAAGGACTGACTTAGATGGAATAAGTAGGCCTGTCTGATAATAACTTTAACCAAGCCTCAGGCTCAGCAGCCAGCCTAGGAAAACATGCAAAGGAACTTTCTTGGCAGAGAAACCAGCAAATACACCATCCTCTACAGTAACTTTTCTTAAATAGAATCAAATCCTGTTTTTCAGCATCATAGGGGACAAGAATCCTGCAGGAAGGTGATGAGACATTCTGAGGTTTGGGAGAAGCCAGTGTTTTCAGAGAAGGGGAATCATATAATCTAGCTGATGATTTATACATGTACTTTCATGCCCTGTGGAGAATAAATGGTAGAAGCATGAGCTATTGTGGGGTCAAGATGTGGGATTCTGACTAGGGGCTGAGCAGAGGAGATGGGAAAAGTTAGAAAATCACATCTATATCTTAGAGGCAGAGCTATTATGAGTGGCTAGTGGTTTGTATGAAACTAATGAAACAGAGATGCTCATGTATGACCTGGACCATGAGCATTTTCCCAAGCTGCATTTCAGTGAAGTCTGTTTTTTTTCCTATAGACATGTACTCAAAGCTTATTATTGTATATTTGTGCAGGCTTAAAAGTTTCCCCTTCCAATCTCTCCTCCCTGGTAAACGATAGGCTTATCCCCAAAGTACAGAAAGGTTCACACTGCCAAAATTAAAAGGAACTTTGCCAGGGTTGGAAACCCATAGTCTCTGCAGAGGCATCTGGTCTCCCTTAATGGAAGAGTTTCACCAATAATATTCAGAAACTATCACTTGAAGGCATGTTCAAAGACAACTCAAAGAAACAAGAGTTTGATTAGCAAAGCATGGTTACTTTGTGAGTACCTAAAAGCCCGACCTAAAGAGCTGATGCTGGTACAATCAACAGGACAAAGATACTGGGATGATCTGAATAACATCCAGGTAACAATGAAATGGAGCAGAGAAGGTGACAAAGGCTATGACCAAGACTCGAGACTAAGAATCTGAAACTAAGAAAATGGACCAAGTGAAGGATTCTGGGATATGATCTTAACCTCTCAGGTGATTTCCCCCAAACAGATTAAAAACTTACTGAGACTTCTCAGCTTTATTCTGACTGAAGCCTCAAGGTCACTTGCATTACCTGCTTGATCATCACCTTGGCAACAAAGAGAATGAGAGGGAGCGTTAAAGTGTTTTCTATAGTAACAAATTAATTGTGGAAACTGCCTTGGGTTTTACATTACTTGTCTCATCACATAATAGTGTATAAAGCAACCTTTCTTCCAACATGGACGAGTAAAATTGGATACTGCCAATATGTCACCTTTGTGTATGAAAAGGACTCGGCTGATATTTGAAGGATGTTACTAGTGATTGCCTATTGTCATAGCACGAGATTAGAAGAGAGCGTAAGCCTGGCTTCTGATTGTTACAGCCATGACAAGAAAGGCCTTCCGTCACTTCTTATTAATTTGCTGCAGAACAGAATGTCACATTGACATTTCAAATTATCCCCTTGCTTTGTTCACAGCATTATTTTAAGCTAAAACTCATTGCGTCTCCAGCTTGGCTACTTAGATGAGCCGCAGCTCAAATCGCATGCCTTGACCTACGCACAAGACCAGATTTTACTATTTATAAAAATGATTAACTGTTTTGTCTTGGGAGCCAGGCAGATCTGGGCTCAGCTACGCTTTGCTCCATTTCTAACTGGATCTTCTTGGGCAAATGATTTATCCTCTCTGGGCCTTAGTTTCCTTTTTTGTACCAAGAGAAATAATATCTTACCTGATTTTTCTTAGCAAGATCAAATAAATAACATACAATACACTTAAAACTTGTTTTCTGCTATTTGATATCTATCTAAATGTCCAGACACAAATACCTTCCTGAGTGTGGACAGCCAGCCAAGACCTTTTCCTCAATTTTAGGTCCATACATCCAGTACCTACCTACTCCCTCATCATTCTCCCTAGCATCCCAAAAATACAAATGTAAGAGGTTCAAATACAGCCCAGTGCCGCAGCTCCTCATTCTGTCCTTGAAACCTGCCTGCACTAAACTCCCCTTTCCCAGAATATTTTATGTCAAACCATCCTCACAGAAGTGTCAGTCCTTCCAACGCTGCTTCCTCTCAGAACACACACCTGCCACATCAGAAAGCCATTGCTAAAAGCTGGAGAGATAGTTCAGTGGGGAACGTGCTTATTTTGCAAGCATGAGGATCCAAATCTGATCCCCAGAACCCATTTTTTTTTTAAAGTCGGGTATGGTTATTCATGCTTATAATCCAAGCTCTGGAGAAACAAAGAAAGACAGATACCTGGGGCTTGCCAAGCCTAGTTGAATTTCATGCTTTTCCCACTAAAACAAAGAGGTGATTAGTGCCTGATGAACGACACGCAGGGTTGTCCTATGTCCTTCATATAGATAATGTGCCCTACATGCATGTGTGCCAGCACATACATATAGACAAAAATAAAAACAATACAAAACGCAGCAAGTAATTTTGGCTCTACTCAATGTGTTTCCAAGACTCACCCACTTCTTGCCGCCTCATCCGTAACACCCTGGCCAAGTTGCCATCATTTCTAAAAGGGTCACAATGACTCCCTGGGAAGTCACCCCAGATATATACTTGCCCATTGATTTCAGTTTATGATATCAATATTCTCCTGTAACTCCCATTCCTACTGAAGGAAAAAGTCAAAATGCATGCAGTGTACAAGACCTGACTGGATAAAGCCCCGCTGCTACTCATTCTGTGTCCTGTCCCTTTTTCTCTCTCACTGTACTCCAGCCACAGTATGCCTGAATTTGTAAAGCACACGATACAGGTATTCTTTTAATTATCATTATTATTAATTATTTTTATTTATTTTACATCCCTGCCGCAGATTTTTCCTCCCTCCTCTCCTTCCATCCCCCCATCTCCTCTCTGCACCCCATCCACTCATTCTCTACCTCACCTCCATTCAGAATGGTGCGGCCTCCCCTGGGCATCAGCACTTCCCCTGCATTAAGGCTGGGGCAGGCAACTCAGCCTGGGGAATATGTTCCCAAAAGCCAACTCAAACACTAGGGTTAGGCCCTGATATCACTGCTAGGAACCCCAAAAACAGACCAAACTATACAACTGGCACATACATACAGAGGGCCTAGATTGGTCCAATGCAGAATCCCTATTTCCAAAGTCCATGTGCTCCTATTAGCCCAGGTCAGCTGTCTCTGTGGCTTCCCACATCATGACCTTAACACCCCCTAGCTCATATAATCCCTCCTCCCTCTCTTCAATAGGACTCAGCTTAGTACGTAGCTATATCTCTGCATCTGCTTCCATCCGTTTCTGGATGAAGGCTCTCTGATGACAATTAGGGTAGTCACCAATCTGATTACAGAAGAAGGCTAATTCAGGAACTCTCTTACTCTCCCATTACATCCCACCCCAACCCACCCAACCCAATCCCTCATGTTCCCATCAACAACCTCTTGCTCCCACCCCTAGTTTACCCAAGAGATCTCTATTTCCCCTTCCCAGGAAAAATCCAAGCATCCCTCTTTGGGTCTTCCTTGTTATCTAGCCTCTCTAGGACTGTAGATTATAGCCTAGTTATCCTTTACTCTATAGCTAATATCCACTTATAAGTGAGTACATTTCTTGTTTGTCCTTCTTGGTCTGGGTTACCTCACTCAGGATGATTTTTTTCTAGTACCATCCATTTGCCTGTAAATTTCATGATGTCATTGTTTTTTTACAACTGAGTAATACCCCATTGTGTAAAAGTACCACATTTTCTATATCCATCTTCCGCTGAGGGGCATCTAGGCTGTTTTCAGGTTCTGGATATTACAAATAATGTTGCTACAAACATAGTTGAGCAAGTGTCCTTGTGGTATGATTGATCATCATTTGGGTATATGGTCTCGGCTGATATAGCTAGATCTTGAGGTAGAATGATTCCCAATTTTCTAGGAAACTGCCATATTGATTTGCTGAGTGGCTGTACAAGTTTACACTCCTACCAGCAGTAGAAGAGTGTTCCCCTTACTCCACATTCTCATCAACATAAGCTGTCATCAGCATTTTTTAGTGATCTTAGATCAGTGATCTTAGTCATTCTGACAGGTATAAAACAGCATCTCAGGTTCATTTTGGTTTGCATTTCCTGATGCTCAAGGATGTTGAACAATTCTTTAAGTGTATCTCGGCCATTTGAGATTCTTCTGTTGAGAATTCTCTGTTTGGATCTGTATTCTGTATTTTCATTGTTGTTGTTGTTTTCAAGACAGGGTTTCTCTGTGTAACAGTTCTAGTTGTCCTGGAACTAGCTCTTGTAGACCAAGTTGCTCTCGAACTCATAGAAATCCTCCTACCTCTGCCTCCTAAACGCTGGAATTAAAGGCATGTGCCACCACTACCTGGCAGTACTCCATTTTTAAATTAGATTATCTGGTATTTTGACATCTAGTTTCTTGAGTTCTTTATGTATTTTGGAGATATACCCTCAAGACAGGTATGCTTACATTGATTTCACATCAGAGTCATTTACTGAATATTTTAGTGTGTGTGTGTGTGTGTGTGTGTGTGTGTGTGTGTGTGTGTGTGTGTGTGTGTTTTACTTGTTCTGGGGGACCAAAAAAATTGGGGAATTCTCCAAGTTATTATATGGTGCCTTGGGAACTGAGAACAACAAGACCAGAGCAGGCCAAATTCCTGAAGGATATCTTGGCTCAAGGCCAGGCCCACTGTCCTGTAATTTATGACACTAAGTCACTACCTTTTAGAATGGATTCTTTGGTCAGAAAAATCAGTATTATTATATCTTAAGAGTACTATAAAAGACAATTCTAATTACTAATTGGAGATTTCAGTAACTACTTTTAGTAGTGGTTAGGATACTAGAGAGTAGTTAACTGTGAGATAAAAACTTGAACAACACTAAGAAGCAAATAGTCCTAGAAATACATCTACACTACAATCCACCCAAGAGTAGCAGTATTGGAAAAGAGCATTCTCTAAAATGTTTATAAAGAACTTTGCTATTTTTGGATCCAGAGAGTATTTAACAAACACAAATCAGAGAAACATAACTATTGCCCTAACTAGTGGTTACGACTATGCCAGGAAGGAATCCTGACACTAGGCCATATGGGCACAGAATCTTGTAAACAGTTTGTTTCACAGTCATTAAAAGTATTGACTTTTAACTAGGAAATTAATCTATATTCACCACATGAAACAGATGAAAAGTTATTTTCAGAATTGTCTGATACTGTATAAATCAAATACTTATAATAAATAAATATTGCCTATAAGACAACTACCCATGGATCATCATTAAACATAATCTCTCAGAATCAATGCATAATACAACTGTTCAAGACCAATGTCATACCATACATAGTGTTCTCCCATATCCTTTGTCCACTTAGTACAAAACAAATATCTTTAATATGAATTGATATAATTCTTCATAGTATTATTCTAAGGGCTTCGTAGGAAGGGCACTAGGAGATTCTGGTGGAGAAAATTCATGCTACTGAAAACAAAGCATGAGAGCGGCGTGGAGCATGGTGAGGGCACCAGAGCATTTTGAAGGGAGTTATCCAGCGAGCCTAATTCTGAGACAGACAGCGAAAATAACTCCCTATCCACTGCAGCTGACCAGTACGAGCTCCACAGAGTCACACAGACACTGCTGTGGCACCCAGCACAGCAACTCTACCAGCTCAAGAAGGCAGTCTGAATCATGGAAAGTCCCGCCTGTGGAACATTCTCGCCAATGCCATGACTCCTGAGCAATCATTAGGGTGACTGTAGCCATTTCTCCAGCACCAATAAATGGAACTCCTAGTGAAGATAACCCTCCAGGAGGACTCAAAGAAAGCAAAATAAATAAGAAAGAGACAGCGTGGAAACATGTCTATTCCAAAAGAGTTGCAGAACATACATGAGACAACACTACGGTATATTCTCGGCCTCATAACTCCGCAATTGTAGAGGGCAAAAGAGCCTTGTGCAGACAGATAAGCACTAGAGATGCCAGTAAAGTCAAACACATAGCTCATCACTCAATGGAATGAGGTGCACAGCAGCTCTTCCTGGAATGCCAGGAATGATGCAGTTTTACGACCTGGTGATTCTTTGCTGTCTAATGAGACAGGTTCTGCCACACCTCCCAGGATTTATGTTTTTACTTATCCAGACCTAAATCTTGAGCATCATTTTTAAACTATAAACCTGCTCTTATGAGTGAAGTCACTTGTGCTTTACAATAATCTAAGTGACTTCTATGCTATTTTAGGGCCAGGCTAATCTTAAGACCATGACAGCCACGGGTGCTATGTTTACCTTAATCAAGTTCTCTAAACCCTAAATCTTAGACACTATCTCTGATTCAACAGTACCCATTCTTGTAAAAGAAACCAGATCTACTTTGTAAGAAATCCCAGTTTAAACATGTCTTAAATTGTTGTGCATCTGGGACTGAGTTTTTGTTATCTGAATACTTCTTTCAACACTGTGCTGTGCTTAAATATGGCTAAAGTAAAATGATCTGGGACAGAGTCTAGAAGTCCTGGTCCAGCACTGGTTACAATAAAATCGTGCTCAGCCAAGTTTCATTCTTGTCTGTTCATGGATCATTTTTATCCTTCCTGATGTCAAGCCTGCAGGGGAATCACCTCACAATAATAAAAAGTAAAGACACTAAGATCAAACAAAGATGAGAGGAAGAACTCAGAGTCCTATTTTTGAAAAAGATAAATGGTGTTCTTAATGTTCTCTATCCTTCCTCCCTCAAATCCATAAAGAATTTTATTTTATGTTTACTTAAAAATTTGTGTGTATGTGTGTGTTAAAGTTAAATAAATTTATTTCACTTGGTTGACAATGGTCCTTCCAAAAGTCATAGTCTTCCAAAAATCCTAATACCAAGCATGGGAAACCTCCTCTCAACTTGTTGGCCAGGGTAATTCCCCCAAAAAAGTAAAGGCTATTGTCATCCCCCTTTCTTGCCTCCTAGAAATTCAAAGTTAGTGTCTTAATTTCAATTAAGTATGTGAAGTAAGTAAAGACACCACATACTTCAGACAGAAGACATGCATAATTGAACTAGAACTTATCTGGAAATCATCCCTAAGGATATTTGCACTCACCGTGTGCAGGATACCAAGAGGGAAAGCAATCAAATGTCCCACCCAACTGTGGTGCCTATAAACTGCAACAATGAGCAACATGCCAAGATATCCTGAAAGGTGCAATGGCGGCATTTATGTCCTTGGAATAACCAAAATAAGACCTATTCAATAGGGAATAATTAATGTGTATCCACATAAATCTATTCCCTACTCTATAAACAAACTATATCACTTCTGGAAACTAGTGTAATTTCTGTCTTCAAAATGCTTATTTTTACATCAAAAGCTAAGTGTAGCTCTCACTTCTTACCAAAGAAGGTTTGTTCTGCAGTGGATGGAGACCTTTACAGAAACTGTGACTGGTCACACTAGAGGACAGCTGACTAAGGGATGTCCAGGCCAGAGGACAGGTTCATCTACAATACAACCCCTCTACCTAAAGTTTAAAAAACATCATAGAAGATGGGCTGAAAAGATTGTGAGAACCAGAGAAGCAGGAAGTCTGCTATAAGATAGAAGCCTGTCTATGACAGGAAAGCTGCACCCTGGAAATCTCCACAATATGGCTGCCCAGACAGAACTTAAAAATGACACTAATTGACATGCCAAGACAAACTGGAGAAGAATGAGTTCACAAGGCTCTACTCCTGGGTGAAGAGCCATAGATAGGTAATGGGTATGTATGCATGCATGCAAGTGCCTGTGTGAGTGTGTGTGTGTGTGTGTCTACATATGCAACATTAAAGCAACTTAAAATATTTTATTGAAAGAATAAGGCCAAAGCCCATGACTTTTCGGAGTTGAGTAATTCACAGGAAGAGTTACAGAGAGGAAGGAAGAGAGAAATGATGCAAATATAATACTCGTCTACAAAATTAAAACAGAAGAAAATAATAAAAAGCATTAGTAACCATTGTGATGGCTGGTTTTCAATGTCATCTTGACAGAATCATAGAAGTACTTGCGAGAGAAGTCTCTGGCCAGGACTGTTTTAGAGGGGTTACCTTAATTGGGTTACTTGAGGAAGAAGACCCACTAAAGTGGGTCTTGAGTAAACCAGTCAGATTTCTGCCTGCCTTCTGAAGACTTATTCTTACACCTACAGATAAGTGTAGCTCTCAACCCTAACAAAGAGGCTTCCTTCTGCAGCAGATGGAGGCATTTACATAAGGGCATAACTGGTCAAAATGCAGAGAACAACATTCCCTAGGCTTGGAGTCTTGAAACAAATCAAAAGGAGAAGCAAGCTGAGTAGATGTGTGTGTTTATTGCACTCGGATTCTTGAGGGTGAACGCAATGGGACCATGCTCCTGCTGCTGTGACTTCCCTACTGAGCCAGAATCAACCAACTCTTCTTCAAGTTGCTTTTGTTTATGATATTTTATCACACCAACAGGAAAAGAAACTAAGCAATGTAAAGAATTCAAGTAGGTAGATGAGTTTAAAATAAAATCAATTCAGAACCTAGAGAAAAAAGTTACCAAAGTGAACACAGGGGTCTGAAACTTGAAGGATAAATTCAAAGACACAGAGAGAAAATACAGCAAGGAAATAGACAAGCCAAAAAAACCCTGATATTCAGAAAATAATCAAATGTTTTTTAAAAGAACAGCAGAACACATGCACACATATACGTGCGCACACCCGATAACTCTAGAAACATACTACAAAGTAACATGAACAGACAAAACCAAACAAAGGAATATATTTCAGGGACAGAGGACAAACTAAAGACTATATACATCCAGAAATATATATAAAAAATATAATGAATATTGTGAAAATTTGTAAAGATACCGAACATAAGAGCCCACATAGTAGCCAACAAAGTTATCTATTTAAAAAAAAACTGATAGAGAAATAAGAATATTTCTAGAAAAAATGCATATTTGGGTATTTTATGACAACAAAGTTCTTAAAAAGATATTATACATGGAGAAAGACAAAATGCTTACCCATGAGAATTTACACAAAATGGTTGTATCCCATAATAAGAACCAATTAACAGAAAAGATCCTTGATTCATATCCAACACTACAAACCCCTAATGATAACAGGCAAGGAGGAGAGAGCTACCAATAATTCAGACACCCAGAATATAAACAAACAAAACCATAGGAAATACCAACTGCCTCACAAAAACAACCTTAAATGTAATTAAACTCAACTCACCAATTAAGATATACAAAAACTAACTGAATTAAAAAGCAAGATCTAATGATATATTTTCTCATTCTGCAAGAAAAGGCATCCAAAACTAGATAACCAAGTGATGAAAGACAAAATGACGTACCAAGCACATAGAGCTATAAACAAGACAACATTGATTCTTACATCAGATGATGAAATGGCTCTGTGTATTTAGCTCATTCACAGTCATAAAAATTCAAAGAAAACACAATAATCCAGACTGTGTGTAATTTTTTATTTTTACGTGGCTTATTTTTCTTTACTTTTCTAATCTATGACTGCCTGTACTCTGTCTCTTTAAACACTTTGTTTTCTTTTTTTTAAAACCGTTTACTTCCTTTTATAACTATCTATATTTGTTTTCATTTCTCTCTCAAGCCTATGTTCATTTATCCAACACTCCAACCCATTTAGAGGTCTTTTCCATCTAAACTTGTCTTTATTACGTATCTGTAACAGTTTTCTAACCAGAACCACTTCTTAAAACACTAAGAGATTTGGCTAGGACTAATGTTTTTGCCTTTTGGCTCTGCCAAGTCAAACATAGCAGAGGTCTGTTCACTGTCTCTGAGACTGCCAGGTGGGAGCTATCCTCACCACCTCAACACTAGGGAGCACCATGCAGCATATAAACCCTTTTTATCCAAGTAAGAGCTAAATCTTCCATGCAGCACACCACACGGCCTGGAAATATCTCTGTGCATGTCTGAGGGAATCTGCCATGCTCTCCTGCCTATGAATTCCTAGAAGACCTGATCCTGACACCTGCACAGGTAGGGTGCACTGAGCCGCAGCACAGGTAGGGTGCACTGAGGGGTTTCCTCTCAACCCCAAGTGGGCACACAAGCACCAGACCCGAAGTGGGTGGCAGGCATCAGTTCCAAAAGTTTGGGTGCCATTCTGTTGCCAGAGGCTGCTCATTTGTTTCCCAGCCATCCAGACCTGAAATAATTACACAGAAACTGTATGAATTGCAAAACTATTTGTTCAATAGCTTAAAAATATTTCTATCTAGTTCTTAGATGTTAAATTAACCCATTTCTATCATTTTATATTTTACTACGAAGCTTGTGCTTTACCAGTTCTGGCATGTGGGCATCTTTCTCCCTTGGCAGCTACATGGTGTCTCTCAGACTCCACCTTTTTTTCTCTATTTGCTTGGAATTCCCACCTTGATTTACCCTGTTAAGCCATTGGCCAAAAACAGCTTCTTTATTAACCAGCAACAATAAAACATATTCACAGCATACAGAGAGGACCCCGCACATCAGCACTTTGCTTAAAACTCATTGGAGATGTGCAGAAATGAGTTCCTACCAGATCCAGAAACACAGAGAGACAACAATGTCCGCCCTAGAGGCTGAAAATAAAGGCAGCAGAAAGAAGCTACTTGGGAATTTGGGCAAGAGAATGTTTTCCCTCTGCCCTTCTTATTGATAAGTTGCAAATCTCAGAATATGTCAAATCACCTAGATTCTGCACTGAATACTCTCTTGAACATGCAAGAGTTAGCAAGTCATGAAACACATTGCCAGTGTTGTTGACTTGGTTCTTGATTCTTCTTATTTATAGACATTTTCAGACATATCTTACAAAAATCACTGGACAAAGAGCTAGTACATGTTACATTGTTTCAATTAATTATTGTCCCAGATTTCTTGGAATACTGCTGCATTAACAAGGGCATCCCTAACTGAGCTTAAGAACACCTGTACCATCTTGCAGCTTGTAAAGGTCAAATCTGTTTTTGCTCACTCACTCATAAATTCTCTTGTAGCATCACACAGTTCTGACAACCCATGTCCTTTTGAATCTTCCCTGGGCAGTCCATCACATACACACAAGCAAACACACACACATATGTGCACGTAAATGCACACACCACACACACACACATACACCACACATGCACTGACTGACTTGAGGAGAATACTCACTTCTGTGTTCTTGTGGCACTTTACAAGTACCTCTGTTCAATAAATGAAATTTATTTTTAAATGTTTGGGTCTGTGTGTACATATGTGTACTGGAGACCAGACACCCTGGAGGCCAGAAGACAGCTTCAGATCTCCAGGAGCTAGAATTACAGGAAGTTGGTCATCACTTGGTATGCCTTCTAAGAATCAACCCTCTAAAAGAGCAGTGCATGTTGTTAATTCTGGGACAACTTTCCAGCCCTAATCAAATGCATTTTGGTCACTGTCAGCATTTGTATAGGAGGCCTAAGTGCCAGATACTACACTAAGCATTTTACGCTGTGTTATCTCACTTGATCAAAATTCAGTTTTACAATGTGGACACTGAGGCATAGTTTAGTAATTATCTAGCATAAAGCAATTATACAAAGCTAGACAATCTAATCCAGAAGTCAAATGTTTAAAAAATGAAGGTTAGTGATAATAGTTGCCTGTCTTGCCCCTTTCTTTATTTTTCTTCACATGACTCTTACACACTAAGCATTATGTACCACAGTCACTTCATAGAATATCATGACAATCTCAAAATAAATGGCTGCATTTTTTCACAGTACTAAACCATACCTAAAAGAGAGTTGCTGTTCAATAAGTATGTCATAAATCTCCAGATAGGAAGACAAGTAACCCGGCATTCTACTCTGTAATCAACAACAATGAAAAAGAAAAGACTCTGAAACAAAGTGTGTCAGGCCGACATTCCCTCGCCATTCCCAACAGGTTGGACACCTCAGGCTAATCTTGCTACTTAATTAAAAATATACTAGAAATACAATGATAAAGATAATGACAGTTCTACCAAGCTGATCCTTATAAAACTATGTTCCAGATTTTTCAAGACCTTTAGTGGTCCAGAAGAAGTAAAAGTAATTAGAGGCCCAAACTGAAAAAAGATAACCCACGTGACAATTAAGATTGTGAATGAATTTAGAAGGATAGAAAGTTGATGAAAGTCAAATATCTGTCACGCTTCAAGCCAGAGACTGTGGTAACGAAGATAGCGATGTCATAGCGAAAGTTAGCGTAGAAATTAGCCTAAGAAAATGAGAGATGGGATTTTTATAGTGATTGAAATCAAGGAAATTATAATGAAGATAATGATTATGATGATTGATAATGGTTATGATGATGATGATGATGGATAATCAGGTTAATGAGAAATAAGTAAATAAAATATAGAAGCTGGGGCTGGAGAGATGGTTCAGTGGTTAAGAGCACTGGCAGCTCTTCCAGAGGTCCTGAGTTCAATTCCTAGCAACCACATGGTGGTTCACAAACATCTGTAATGAGATCTGACTCTCTCTCCTGGTCTTCAGGCATAAATGCAGGCAAAACACTGCATACATAACTAATAACTAAATAAGTAAATAGAAAAATCACAAAAAAAGATAGTCATGTTGCAAAAAAATAGAAGTTGTAATCTCAAAAAAGATGGTAGTAAAATTAGTGAATTATTTTTACTTTGTGACTAGAA
Source organism: Alexandromys fortis (assembly GCF_014885135.2). Taxonomy (NCBI): domain Eukaryota; kingdom Metazoa; phylum Chordata; class Mammalia; order Rodentia; family Cricetidae; genus Alexandromys; species Alexandromys fortis. Next base: position 8,270,142 of record NW_026067937.1, on the reverse strand, counting down.
AGCGTATTTTGGAATACTGTGTTTGCAAGGTGTGTTTCTAAGAAAGGATCCATTCTTATTGCTTCCTGTGTCTTTTCTTCTTGTGTGCTCAATACAGGCGCTATTAATATGATTTCAATTTATACGAAGGAGCAACTGGTGAAATTGCCCCCTTGAATTAGAAAGTGACTAAAGGTCACTCCTGGCCCAACTTAGCCTTTAAATCTTGTCACCTTGGTAAACAAGCAAAACCTCCCAAGGCTTCCTTTCCTCCATCTTAGGCAGTCACATTACAGTAGGCAGAATATATACTGACTGCTGTGTTGAAATAGGAGCGGCAGGGCTGCGTCCCTGGCACCCGGCCGCCCGCATGGCTAGTTTATACCCAGAAATAATTACACGGAAACTGTATTCTTTCAAACACTGCCTGGCCCGGCTAGGTCCAGTTTCTTATTGGCTAGCTCTTACATATTGTTCTAACCCATTTCTAATATTCTGTGTAGCCCATGAGCTGGCTTACCAGAGAGGATCTTAACCTGCGTCTGTCTGGAGTGGGAGCATCATGGCGACTCACTCACTCAGCTTCTTTTTCCCAGCATTCTCCTCTGTCTACTCCGCCTACCTAATTTTCTGTCCTATGAGGGCCGAGGCAGTTTCTTTATTATTAACCAATGAAATCAACAGATAAGATACAAGACCCACCTCCATCATTTCCCCTTTTTCTGTTTAAACAAAAAAAGAAAGGCTTTAACTTTAACATAGTAAAATTACATATAACAAAACAGTTATCAAGTAAGAATTACAGTTACAATATTTATATCTATTTTATCTCTTATCATAACTAAGGAAAACTATAACTATCTATTCTTCAACTCCATCAAAGACTCCAGAAGGATATAATATTACCTATCAAACAAGAAATAAGAAAACTCTAGAAATGACAGAGACATCTCGCTGCCTGGACAGTCACCCAAAGTTCCTCTGTACCGTTGGGGCATCCATCTTCGGCCTACAGGCCCATAGTATCCAGCAGACATTCTCATCAAGCAAGAAATTCCAAAGACAGTTCAGTCACTTTTTGCTGTGTCCTGCAGAATGTCTCACAGACTCTTTCATGAAGCAGGAACCCCAAAAGGTCATCTCACCTTTAGGCAAGTTCAGCAGTCCTCTCTCTGCGGGTTCTCTGTGTCCAGTTTATGCAACAGTCCAGGCAAGAGCAGTTTCTTGCCCAAATGGCTATCAAACTCCATAAGGATTCTCTTCGATGCCCATCTTCCTCTTGAAATAGATTGGTGCTGCCAGGAGCAAATGTGTCTCATTGTCATGAAAAACCCTAAGTTATTAAAATATCTTAAATGCCATATTCTGCAGCCTTTGAAAGATATGAAGAATGCCTATCTAACTAAAATATCTCTCTATATATCTAGAAAATCTAACTAACATGACTACAAGCTTAAGTATTAGCGATGATTATCCATTAACAACCTATATTTCCTAATTATACATTACATTTTTAAATGAACTACACAATCACAATACCTTAATCAAGATCAAAAATACATATACATATAACAAAATTGACCATAAAATCCATACCAATGCAAATTATTCATATCTATATCATATCCCCCTTTAAATGTAAAAGAACATTTATAAACAATATTTGGGAACATGGGCGTAGTTTTTTCTCTACAAACTGCTTCCTGCTGAATAGGGGCGTCGTTAATTAGGTTGTTCATGATATAACCTGTATGCTAGTTTCATCTCAGTTGGCAATTGAGCGAAGCAATTTTTTGAGGGTATTCACAGCAACCTTTCAGGAGGGCGTGGTCTATCATACCAAATCGGAATAGATGCAATCCACAGGGTCTCATCCTCTGCAAAAACAAAAGAAGACCCTCTCCAAAGCATCATATCCTTAGACCCAAATTCTGAAATCATAATACCCTTATATCCATTTTGGTTTAGATTGGCAGCCCATGTAATGAAATGTCTCTCTGTACTTAGCTCCTTCACAGTCAAAAATTTTAAAGAAAACACAATGTACATAATCCAGACTCTCTGTGAATTTTCCATTTTTACGTGGCTTATATTTCTTTATTTCTTTTAATCTATAACTCTCTGTACTTCTGTACTCTGTCTCTTTAAAGACTTTACCCTTTTTCTTTTTAAGACATTAACTTTATTCTTTATATTCTTTTTCTTCTCTTTCCCAAGCCTACGTACATTTATCCAACAGTGTCTGAATCTGTTTTATTGTGAATCTGTAATTTCTTTACTATACAGGAGCATTTCTTAAAATGTTAAGCATTTCTTAAAAACTTAAGTTGCACCATTTACAGGTAATACGGTACTGCCTGTGTCCTGCCCAGTCTAAACCTTAACTGCACGGTTTTAAGGTAATTACGGTAGTTCCTGCCTGAGATCAGCACAGTTCAGCATGGAGCAGCCGCTCCTGCCTCAGAGTCATTTGGTGCCCCTGAACCATTCACAGTTTCAGGCACACAGCAAGTCCACATTGGAGCCGCACTCAGCAGTTTAACTCTGAGACTGAGTGTGCAGCACAGAAACTCTTTTCATCCAAGTTACAGCCAAATCTGACATGCAGAGCACTGCGCAGTCTGAAAATGCGTCTCTGTATAGCGGCAGGAATCCGCCATGCTCTTCCGCCTGCCTAAGCCTGATTCTGCCTTCTGCCCAGGTGCAGGCGGGGAGCTCTGAGCCATCTGCACGGTCTCAGAGCACTCTCCTCCGATCCCAAGCGGAACACAAACATCCAGTCCCATAAAAGCCTTGAAATGCTTTAAAGCCAGAGTTCATGCTGGCAGCACAGCCCCCAGGAAGCCGCGCTTTAAAATGATGTAGCTTATTTTTCTGCTGTTGTAGCTGAATCAGGAATCTCTCTACAGCACGCCACCAACAAAACAGCAAAAATCTGTGTTAAACTCTCTCTCCCTTATTTTTAAGCCTTCTCAGGTTTTTAAGTGGATTTAGCCCATCACGTCTGGGCGCCATCTGTTGAAATAGGAGCGGCAGGGCTGCGTCCCCGGCACCCGGCCGCCTGCATGGCTAGTTTATACCCAGAAATAATTACACGGAAACTGTATTCTTTCAAACACTGCCTGGCCCGGCTAGGTCCAGTTTCTTATTGGCTAGCTCTTACATATTGTTCTAACCCATTTCTAATATTCTGTGTAGCCCACGAGCTGGCTTACCAGGGAGGATCTTAACCTGCATCTGTCTGGAGTGGGAGAATCATGGCGACTCCTCCTCAGCTTCTTTTTCCCAGAATTCTCTTCTGTCTACTCCGCCTACCTAATTTTCTGTCCTATGAGGGCCGAGGCAGTTTCTTTATTAATAAGAAATCACTCCCACATCACTGCTGTGCCCCATCATCCTCTCTCCTACTCCAAGAAGAGCCTTTCCTAGAAACTTTCCCCAAAGTTGTCCTCTGCAACACAGCACCCACTCCAGTGAAGACAGCACGGAGAATATAGTCATGCTTCCATACTGATCAGAGCATTGAGTGTTTCCTTTGCCACAGGCTTTCTCCACTGTTTTGAAGTACACCAAGCACTTCTCTCTTGCACGATTTCCAGATGATTTGTTGAGCACCTTTTAGGTTTTGGTACTAAGCAGTATGCAAAGACTTTACCAATGCTTTTGCAGCTTGGAATGCAATCCACAAAAAAGAACACACTCATAGCAAGAGGTAAGAACATAACACATAGCTATAATTGAACACCCAACAGAAGCAATGTAAAGAGACAGGATTTGCTTGGCTTCTGGCTTCAGGTGCAATCGTCCATCACTGTAAGGAAGGTGTAGCAGCTGGAGTAGCTGCCAGTGTCAGTAGGAATGAATGACATGGCTTCTTTGCACCATGATGTGCTAAGGTACAGAGCTCAGACCAGAAAAGGTATTGTCTGTAAGTCACACCCCCAGGAGCACATTTTTTGTAAGTAGGACATGATACAAAAAATTAAATCATCCAAACAGCACCACCAACTGCAGACTAAGTCTTTAAACACATGAGCCTTAGAATGGTACCACGTGTGTGTTTAGGTCTTAGTGGCATGGACAGCCACCTCTGGCTCTGTCTTCTCTATAATCAAAACCCACCTCAGAATCTCTCCTGTAGTCCAGCTAACCCTGGTGCCTGCCACCTACCTCTATGTCCCATTGCTGTTTTGGATTTGATCCTCACATTCTCTCTCTGTGTTCATTTCCAGGCACTACAACACAGCCTTCCTCACCTCCCTGGACTCATAATAGTCTCCACTTCTTTTGCAAACCTAAATAAACTGGTAGGTCTACTGACTTCTTAGATACTTATGTTAAACTGCCACCGCAACCTTTAGGTCTTCCTATGCGTGTGCTCTTTCCTACCAGTTATGTTACAAGTGACAAGGACCTGGGGAAAGTTTTTGCATCCCTCACAGTCTCAAGAACCTAATAGGTGCTCAGCCAAAAGTCTGAGATGAATTTATGTTTACTAATTATTCATCTATGATATTTGAAGGAAGGACAATGGGAGAGAAAACTTGAAACACATAATTCATCATCTCTCCCATTGCGTTTTGTTGCAGAATTTTAATTAGAATGACTCTTAGTGTCACATAGGACTGTTCAGAAAAATCACAAAGGAATTTTAGTGCATAATTTGCTTTGTCTGAGACTGAAAGTAGATGACTATCTTGTGTTAAAGCAACCATTTATTGTACCTCAAAAAAACTACTTTTGAACCCTGTTCATTAATGCTTAGCACATGTAGCTGGGAAGATGTAGCAGAGCAATACAAATCTGACAGTCCATTTTTCACTACCATTCTCTTCATCTACTGTAAAACAAACAGGGATGTGCTCAACTGAGCTTACCCTTTCAGTGAAACAAGCCTGGCAATAGTGGAATTTCTCTAAAAACATCTGTTTCTTCAAAACCTGCAGAACATATTATTTCCAAAATCCTTGCACCTGGGAAATGGAAAATGAGACAGAACGTCAGATTGAATGGCTGAAATTTTGGAACTCGAAAATGCAGCAGACTAAATCATGAAAGCATCCATTAGGGAGTGTTTATTAGAATCACACACAGTAAGTGCAGCTTTACAAAAGACTACACAACCTGATTCTATACTACACCACGTCTTTAGAATTTGAATATTTAACAATCATCATTCCATTGTTGTGTCAGATTCATGATTCAAACATGATACAAACAACATGCAGCCTTTCTCATGTTACCTCAGCACACACTGAGACCTACGCCGGAGTGCTTGCTGCTTTTTACATGATTTTGTCAGTTTCAGAAACTTTTTTGGTCAGGTGGGTACTACAACTGATTTTACACATTAGCAAAATGTAAAAAGCTTTATGCCATTAATTTGGGTGTTCCTGGCATTGACTGCTCTGTTCCAATGCCAGTCAAATTCCCAAGACAAGGGAGTTCACACATGGTCCTCCTTACTGAGAGTTTCTTTTGTTTTTCTTTGGTTCTTCGATGATGCATCAAGTTCTCTTCTCTTCTACCCAAGTGAAGATTGACACCATCGCAGTAGGGGATTCCTGTTATTTTGTTTAGTAACAAAGTTGCTGTAAAGCTGTTATCTGATTTCTAAAGTTCATAAACTAATCTGCATGTTGTGATGAGGAGAGAGTGACAGAGATGTCTATAAGAATTCTCAGAGGAACAAGTTCTACATTTCCAGGGCACTTTGGTTTGATTTCCAACAAAGATAAACTTGTCACCCCAAAGATGGCAAATGCTCCTTAGTAACTGAGATATGACTGAGAATACACCAGGAGTGATGGATCTCTCCAGATGCCAGGCCTAGGTGGCTAGTTTTGTCTACCTGGTATCTAGGTAATGTCTACAGCCCTAACCCTACCCACCAATCAACTCAGGGCCTGGAGTTGGAAATCCCCTATAAAAGAATAAAGGTTGAGGTCAGAGCATCATTGTTAAAGATGGTTCAGGTTGCTCAAAAGATGCCAGTTGTTGCACAAGCTTGATGACTCCTTACTCTGATACTATGTCCAAGCATGACATGGCACACATAAGGATGTGTATAATGTATAAGTCAGGATTCTCTAGGCAAACATAATTAGTAGAAAGAATACATACATACATACATATATTATATGTGTGTGTGTGTACACACACGCGCACGCATATGTGGGGGGGGGGAATTTATTAGACTGGCTTACAGGAAGCGATCTGGGTAGACTAACAATGAGTGGCTCATAATGGAAAGACCATGACATCAGTAGTTGTTCAGTCCATGAGCAACGAAGTCTCTGGTGTCCCGATCTGGTGTTGGAATCCCAGAAGATTTCTGGAAAGCTGCTGGCCTTAAATCCTAAATAAGCTGGATTTAATACTAAATGCAGCAACGGGTTAGAAGATCCTGCCAGCAAGAATGAAGGCAAACAAGCAGAAAGCACACTTTCCTTCTTCTGAGTCCTTTTCATGTGCAGCCCAGATTTAGGATCTGTCTCCTTGCTTTAAATGATCAGATTAAGAAGAACCCTCAAAGGAGTTCTTCATCTTGATGCAGCCAAGTTGACACCTACGATTAGGCATCACAGAATATGTCTCTGCCAGCTGACCCACTGCCTTCAAAGTTTGTCTCTGGAGACTGAGCACAGCAAACGGTCCTCAGACCTTGGCTAGGTTGTCTCCACAATGTGAGAAAACTATTTCCTTCTAACCAGGCACTATGTGAGGAACCAATACAGGAAATCTAGAACAAGAGACTATGGGAAGCTGCTTTGAGAAAACCACTTTTTATGAAAAGGAGGAAAAGAGAACAGTAGTGTCTTACAACAAATGGACCCGTCACCCAGAAACACATGCGGCTGCCCAGAGATCAGTCATTAACTCTCCACAGCTATCCCTATGAAAGGGGAGGTATGGCTCCATCCTGTGGCTTTACACCCATCGCTTCTGGTAGCTTCTGGGTAAAATAATAATATATAAAATATGTGAAAATTGGAAAAATATAAACATTTTGAGACCTTCTTTATCTAGAGACTTATGTTTTCTGAATTACACTAATAAGTCTGCTTTATCTGATGCAGAATGTGAGGCTTGTATGGGATGTTTTTAGTCAGTACAAAAAGAAGAAATGGACTTTCTCAGTATGTTCAAGTATAGAAAGAAGAAGGGACAACATACGACTACAAATACAGCTTATAAAACTGAATACATCATAAAACATGGCAGTAAAAATAACAGACAGACGAATTTAAGAAGAGTAAAGAGTTTATACAGCTGGACTCTAAGATAGTTATTAAAGCTGACCCCTTCTCTTGGTTTCCTAGAGACTGAGTCAAAAATAATTCTCAGCATCTGAAAAAAAAAAGAAACTTCACAAGTATGAAATCCAGTCTCTTTATGTATGATTTTTGCTCTATTAATTCACAGTTTCATTTTGAAAGTTGTGATTTCTTAATTTAGAGATTTAAAGGAAGGAAGCTTTCCAGGTCTGGATTTAACAGTGTCGAATGTCCTCCTTGACTTTAAGCTGGAAATCTCTGGGAGCTAAGCTAACATTCAGGCCACAAGGGTGCAATTTAGAAAATTATCCCATCATAGCCTCCAATGGTGTCCCAATGGAACAAAAGATTACACTAAGTCTATTCTTTATTAAACTGCACCTTGGAGTCCTGTACTATCGAATGGTGCCCTTCAGTACTGGAATTTACCTATTTGTTATTGGTCTCCATAGAACTGAAAACAATTATCTATTAGGACAAGCTTAAAGCCAAACATTTTTAACCAATCCTGAAGGAGGAAAAAAGGTTATGTGAATGAACAAATGTTGTGTTCCTAATTTGCTTCTTGCTGTGTAGTATTCAATGAAGCTGAGTAAAATAGATTAATTTCTAAAAGTGATTTAGCATTTAATACACACAAAATGATTAATTGGCAAATTGAGATGGATTTTGTTTTGCATTCTAGGTGCCGCGGGCTAATGAGACCAATTTACCTCGAGGTTCTAGGATTGCACAGTATAGCCCTTAAATGTACATGGGAATACTAACATTCCTAAGGACTACAGACAGATTTTCACTGCCTGAAAATGGAGGCTCCAGGAAAGGCTTTTCAAATTGAACTATAAATGAATTACAGTGGAAAATGACTTAAAAGCCCAGCTCTTAGGTTAGCTCTGTCACTCTGCTAACGTTTCAAGTGCTCTACAGCAGCCCGCAAGACTGACTCGTGGGCACTGTGCAGGGCATAGGCGCTGCCATCTTGAGGCCCTGCTGACCGCAGTGCTGTAGTCTCCACCTCGCTTAAAAGTAAATATTCCTCTATTTGACAGTGAAGGAAGATGCCATTTTATCTGTTTCTTTTCTGTTAGAGAATGGGGAATTTGTTTTAAATGTAAGCATCGTGTTCAGAATTCTATATTTACGCTCACTCATTCCCAATGTTTTCGAAAATATATCCCGAAAACAAGATGTACAATGTTCCCACCTTTGTGCTAAGTGTTCAGGAGGTGAGATCAGTCTAGTGGCAGAGGAGTAAATGATACAGTCCACTTAACCAGCAACTACAAAGACGAAGGTGGGAGGATATGAACTGTTGGGGAATGGGGAGTTCTGAGAGTGATGTTCACACTGAATACCTAGTAGAATTAGGGTTTCCTAGATCTAGTGAGAAAAGGATTGTGGGAGGAAATACTTTATGCAAAGGATGGAGATAATTATGACTAAGATACACTTGAGGACTTTGTCTTTATCACTATGAAAAAAAAATACATGAAAAAAACAACTGAGCAGAAAATTTGTTTTAATTTCCATCCAGAGACGCTTGTCTCATTTGTCATGAGACAGAGCCTCGTGACAGGGAGGTTGTGATGTGGTCAAAGTGGTGCTCCTCCTGTCAGACAGAAGGGGGGGAAGGGGGAGGGTTCTGGGACAAGGTGTTCCCATGAAAGGCAAATGTCAGCAGCCTACCTCCTCCTCACCACCCAATCATCCACTCAGCTACAGATCAATCCATTGATGCCATGAGAGCCCCTCCTCCAGTCAACACCGCCTACTGGGACCAACCCACAGAAGCCTGTCTACACCATAAGGGATAAAAGGAACTAAAGGAGCAAAGTGCTAGTGGAGAACTCAATAGAATTAGACAACAGTCAGGGCATCGTAGTTTGCTCTCTGATGCTGTAATAAAATCACTGACTAAAGGCAAGATAGGGGAAGAAAGCATTATCTGGCTTACAAGTCCCCTTGACTGAGGGGAGTCAGGACAGTAACTCCAGCACAGCCCTGCAGGCAAGCAGTGACGCAAGTGTCCCAGAAGACATGCTGCTTGCTGGCTTGCTCTCCAGGCCCACATTCACCTTCCTTTAAATTTATTTATTTATTTATTTGTTAAAGATTTCTGCCTCCTCCCCGCCACCACCTCCCATTTCCCTCCCCCAGTCAAGTCCCCCTCCCTCGTCAGCCTGAAGAGCAATCAGGGTTCCCTGCCCTGTGGGAAGTCCGAGGACCACCCTCCTCCATCCAGGTCTAGTAAGGTGAGCATCCAAACTGCCTAGGCTCCCACAAAGCCAATACGTGCAACAGGATCAAAAACCCATTGCTATTGTTCTTGAGTTCTCAGTAGTCCTCATTGTCTGCTATGTTCAGCAAGTCCAGTTTTATCCCATGCTTTTTTAACACAACATCTTTATTGATTCTTCGGGATTTTCATATAATACACCCTGATCACACTCACCTTTCTGTCCTTCCATATCAGCACCCCCTTTGACCCCTCTCAACATCAACGAAATAATAGCAATAATGATTATAAACAAGCCCAATTTGTGTTACCTATGTACTTCAAGACTAAAGAAGGCTGGGGCTGAAGAGATGGTTCAGCAGTTAAGAACACATACTGATCTTTACTTATTTTTCTTTTCTTTTATTTATTTATTTATTTATTTTGGTGTTTTGAGACAGGGTTTCTCTGTAGCTTTAGGACCCGTCCTGGAACTAGCTCTTGTAAACCGGGTTGGCCTCAAACTCACACTGATCTTATAGAGAGCCTGAGTCTCAGTTCCCGCCACCTAGATCAGTCAGTTCACACTTGCCCGACTCTAGCTCCAAAGAACCTGACTCTTCTTCTCTGTGAGGATACCTGCACACATATGCGCACACACACATACACACACAATTAAAATAACAAAAATTAAGTTCTTATAATTTTAATATAGATTAAAAGGCTCTGACACACTCACATATGTCAATGATTTTGTTCTTAAGGTTTATACACCTGACAAAAAGTACATCCATGTTCTGAATTTCAACTCTCCTTCTAAAACCCTAGATGACATGGAAGTAAGACAATACCTTACAGATTCCTTTGTACATGCATTCCATTTCTGCCCCCATCTCACCAAGAGAGTAAAGGAGCCCCTAAAGCCACTCTGTCTTCCCTTCAGGACTTGACTGCAAGAGCAAAGATCCACTAGGAATGCTAGAGAAGCCCCAGAGGTCGCTAGGCAACAGCTCTGCAGCCAATCAGTAGGACAAACATGAGGAAGACATTCAGTTCTGAGGGAAAAAATAACTACAAAGTAGCTGGAGCACTGGAGGGCAGAGGGATGGTGAGGAAAGAAGCCTGGGAAGACCGCAAGGGAGAAGTTATTTCTGTCATTAGTAGAGCTCTGTTTTAGGGACCATCACAGCAATGGTTTGTTGCTGCTGCTGCTGCTGCTGCGTTTTGTTGGTTTTGGTTTTAGGGGTTGTTTTGCTTTGTTGTTCTTTATGTGAAACCACACAGGCAAATGTCTTCTAAGCTTGGCTGAGGAACTAGCCGCACACTGACAACCGTCTTGAGTGACAGCTTGTCTTCTTCAACAGCTTTTCAATATTGAGGAAGGTCATCCCTTTTGAGATTTCCCTCAGGTTAGAGTTAATTATCTTGAACAAGAGCCTGGCCTAGAAGACAGTTAGGGCCTCCTAGATACCAGGGGATTTTATGACCTCTTACACATCAGGAAACCTGTCACCCATGAGTGCAGCTAACATCCCTCATCAGACATTAGACCCAAAACATATACATCAGTTCATTGCATTTCAGGTCCATGATACTAGGAGGGCGTGACAACAGAGGACCTGGGTACCATTCACGGGCACAGCCTCCAGAAGACAAAAATTAAATATACCTTGTTATTGACTTTTTGATCTTGCCTACATAAACACAACCCTTCCTTTCTTGGGTTGTAATAACCCAGCATCTCCATGAGGCTTGGGATAATTCATTAACATTAATCAATTTCAACACCAGACCTGTTGGTAGGGTAGAATGCATAACAGTATTGCTGTGCCTGTACTAAACCTAGCCCAAGATAAGAATCTTAGCCAAAGAAACACAGTAAGTTCTGGGAGGAAAATAATATATAAAGATATATATTTATGGCATAGAAAAATGAATGACAATTATTATAAATATCCACATGGATCTTCACACATGCATGCATGCACACACACACACACACAAAGGGGTGAAGATTGTGTGAGACAGCAAAATTTATTTCATAAATTACTTGGGATTAAATCTCTTTAACCCAAGATAGACCTCAAACTCCTGACAACTTGTTCCTTTGTATTAGAATAAAGTGCTTTTTCAATTTCTCCTTCGCAATAAATGGTCTTGTTGGATATTCTGCTGTGTGCCATGTACCAGTAGAGGCAACTGAGGTCTTGGTGAAAGGGACCACCTTGAAACAATGACTCAGGGTCTCATGGCTAGAGTACAGAGAGGAAGAAGCCTGAAAGAGTTCCCCAGCTTTCTGCTGTTTTTCTCCACTGCATCACCCTGCCCTAAGCAACTTAGGGAGAAACCACTTCCAAGAAACAGAAGGCCCAACAAATGCAGGTATGACAGGCTCAACCAAGTGTCATATCTAAGTTCTGAGAGTAGAAATTATCCCACCAACTCAATGCTCAGGACTAAGCAACGTTTGATTTTTTTTTCTTTCATATTTATTATACCAGTTCATCCTTTCCAGCTACACAGCCATCATCAGCTGGAGCAGAAGAAGCACTCTTTCAGCCGGACCACACAGCCTGTCACTCACTGACTCAAACCCACCCATTTTGTGGTTGCAGTGTGTGGGCAATGTGGGTACAATGTCATAGTATAAAATTCCTCAAAGCTATGCCTCACCTGTTATCATAACAGACAATGAATATTCGTTCAAGTTTCAAATTGCCTAATTTTAATTTTGAAGAAAAGTCTCAATAGTGGACCTAAAATTTCATAAGGACTCCTATCCTATTTATCTCCTCTCTCTCTTCTCTCTCTCTCTCTCTCTCTCTCTCTCTCTCTCTCTCTCTCTCTCCCTCTGTCTGTGTGTTTGTGTGTCCTAAAAGTCATAAGTTGCTCATCAATATCATGCAAAATACCTTAATATAGGATTTAAGGTTTATCACAAGGTAAATTAATTTACTTGTCTTTATGTGTGCAGGTGTGTGTATGTCTTCATTTGTGCAAGTAAGCACATAAATGTGTGTGTGCACACATGAGGAGGTCAGAAGTAAATCTCCAGGTGACTCTTCTGAAGCTGTATAGCTTAGTTTTGGGATAATGTCTCCGAATGTCCTTGAGTCTCATTGACCATAGTTGGCTGCCTTTGGGGAACCTTCTAACTCCACCTCCCTAGAACTGGGATTATAAGCCTGTACACCATTCTGGCTTCTAAAGTAAATGTCTGGAATCAAATTCAGGTCCTCAAGTCTGCCTGCTAGGACCTTACCAACTGAACCACCCTCCAAATCCAGGAAACTTAAACACCAATTGCTATGTGTTTGGCAGGGAAATGAGCTGACAAGTCTTAAAAACAATGGTCAACTTTATGATAAGAACTTATAAAATCACTCATTTCTGTTTAAAGTTAAAAGAAAACCAGAAATTATATATGGAAATGCTATGTTGTGTGAATATAGTCAATCATTTTAAATCCTTAGGCCACGGAAAGTCTGCGTGTTTAAAGAATGGCAGGACTGTAGCCAAATGGTGTCTGCATCCCATAAAAGCCTGACCAGCTCCCACAGAAAGTACTTCTACACCAACCATAGAGTCTTCCTGATGACCCTTAGCAATAGGGTGTCATTATCCAGTAAGAGAGCCAGCCTGTTATTGGGGTAGTCAGTTACCTAGTGTATTGAGAACACAGAGGATTTCTAGAATGCAAGGGAATCTGTGATTAAATGGGCAGCCCTAGGCCAATTGTGATGAGTCTATCACTCTATCATCACAGTGGCCTGTGTTACCCCAATCCAGCCCCAGTTCTACCCACTCCCCCACCCTCGCTTAGTGGGAAAGAAATGAATACAGATCCCTGTGGTATATCATCAGACCCAATGACTCCAGTGATTGCCTGCTTCTACAAAACTCCTCCTACATGTTTGTAGCTTTTCATTACTGCTTTTCATACAGCAGCTGTTTCCAAAACTGAAAAGTAGGAACACAGTTCCTGAGATGCACTTGGCTTAAAACTGTCCTTCAGTCTGACCACCTGCCTCATAGGAGCAAGACACATTTAAATGAGCCTCATCCCACCCTCAACAGCCACAAGACAGATGTGGCCACTGCATGCAATTTGTTTTGGCAGTTTGGGCACAAACTTAATTATTATAAACCCATCCTGTTTGTTTTCTCACTCACCTCCCTTCTCTGAGTGGATCACACTGATAAAGTGTGATTTAAGTGCGTTTTTCAGTAATCCTAATAATTGACCCGAGGAAATTAAAATAATATTTTCCTGTTCTACTTGTCATAACCTGTTGAAAAATCTTTCAAAACGTGCTACCGTGGGGAAAAGAGAAATCTTATACACATATTATTGCTGAAATTTCCCGGTTCTTTGCCTCCCAGAAGAGCAATGCATGAAATATTTATTCAGAAGTGGAAATATTAAGAATTAAATGAGTTTAAAACATCCTAATTATTTTATGGGCATTTCTCCACTGCTTAAAGAATCTCCAAATTATCTTTAGCTCTACATAAGCTGGGTAGACTGGAATATTTTACTCACAAAGGAGAGAAACTCTCGGATACTCAGTTTGGCTGATCTAACTCTATTTAAATAACTCTCAGGATGAACTGGCTTAGGGTTGAAGAAATAAAGTTTCATAAGACCAGAAAGCATCCAGTACTTCACTGAACAAGCTTTTACTCATCCTCAGTGTATGCTAAGTGCTTTTCTAAGTGCTCTGACCAGCGTGTCTACCTTCAAGGGACTTCTGTTCTAGCAGGAGTTAAGGATGCTTTCCTGCATAAAAGGGATGGCAAATGAAATGAGGGAAGTGAGGACAAGCAGAGCAAGATTTTGTTGTCTTTTTAAGACTGTAACATCTATATGAGGGCCCAAACTGAGGGAAAAAAACTATTCCTCCAACGGCATTGTCATGTCTTTTGAATGTCTTTTTGTTTGCACCTACCCAGATCTATGAGTGCTCAGTCACTCCTCCACATCTGCTGCTAGAACTCTGGAATGTGGACCCAGTGATGTGCTCTGAGAATTGGCCTTTCAGGTGCAGGCAGCACCGACTGCTCTGACAAGTTTATTCCTTACTCCCTCCTCCATGAAGCCTTCTTGTCTCTGAAGCCCTGCGCCACATTACAGAGAAAGTTTGAGAGAGGCTCTGACTCCCCCTCTTTGTCTTATTCCCAGGCTGACCTTGCTTCTACAGGTGTGGTTTGTTTCCGTTTGTCTTCTTAAATATAGAAATATGGCAACTGAACCCTTGTGCCCCCACCCCACAAGACAGTAAAAGCTGTGATATAAAGAAAACCTCCAAAATTAAATCAGGACATGATACTGAGCTCAAATAATGGTCCCCAAAGATACTGCCAGGGTCCCAAGACTTGAAAGTATAAGTATTGCCATCCGTGAGAAAACACATATGATGAGTCTTGAGATGGGAACTTGTCCAGGATTATCAGAGACACACGAAATATAACGCACGTCCTTGGAAGAGGGAGACAGAAAGAGATTCAGCCTACCAACACTAAAAAGAACTGTGGCCATGGAAACAGAGAACGATGTGTTGAGACAAGTAAGCACAAAACAATTACAAGACGCAGACTAGACTGGGCCCTAGAGTCTCAGGGAAAGTTCAGTTTGCCTGAAAGGCTGGTTCAGCGTCATGATTCTCACTTCAAATTTCTAGCCTCAAAAATTGGTAAAGTGTAAATATCCATTGTTTGAAGCCATAAGACCTACAGGAAAATGATTCATGTGGTTTGGCAGGCAGGTGAAGAGAGCTTTTTGAGAGGATGCTGCGGTTAGGATGGAGCACCAGTGCCTCAGTCAAACCCAGATCTATGTGGTAGGGCGAAGGAGACTGGCAGATGCAATTAGAAGCTCCAAATTAGTTGAAGGTTAGAAAAGCTATTACTCTTGTGAATTAGCTCACCCAGTTGGGAGAATTTAAAAGCACATATGAGGATTTTTCCAAGAGATGGGGGAAAATTTCTGCCATTAGGGCCGTCAGCCTTTGTCACCAAGTTCTGTAATCTTCCTGGCAGCCTCTGAACTATAGCTTCAGTTGGTGCATGAGGGCCTCAGCTTCCTCTGGCTGCCTGTGTGAAATCCTGACTATGATCAGGTGATCAGCATTCACTCAGCTGACATTCTGCCTGCCCTGTATACCTAATCTTCACAACAACCTTAACAGGGAGGGAGGAGTATGATTTCATTTTATAGGGAAAAGCCCTTACACTTAGAGGGTCACCTGAACTGTTCAAGGCTGCAGAGAGGAAAGAAAGTAGAGTTAACATTCCAGTCCAGGCTGTTTTATCCCAGAACCCACTTCCCACCTATACTCATGCCGTAACTCCATACTAATTACAGTGGGAAAATAATCTCAGGATTTCTGATCCTCTTATTAGGAAGAAAGAGCAAGCAGTGACTTTGTCAACAATGAACAAAAGCCTCATCAATCTGAGACATTCAAAACAGAGCTGGATGCTTTAGAGGAACCTTGTTGTCGA
The DNA here is from genome assembly GCF_014885135.2 of Alexandromys fortis. Lineage (NCBI taxonomy): Eukaryota > Metazoa > Chordata > Mammalia > Rodentia > Cricetidae > Alexandromys > Alexandromys fortis. The sequence continues at coordinate 8,254,167 of NW_026067937.1, read as the reverse complement.
AGTTGCTCAAAATGGTCTCCACCCATCTCCTACTAGTGAGGTCACCTGGCTGACTCTCCGTGGTGCACTTATTTCTTGGAACTGAACAGGTACTGGAGACAGCAGGGGGTGGGAGAGCCTGATTTAAGACACAGAACGTTAGAAGACAACACTGGGCTTCCAAACACCTATTATTCCCCCATGTTCATGAGAAATAAAACTCCATTAGCATTATCCACTGGGAATTCACTAACATCGTGTAGTAGGAGGCCACTTGTTTATTCCCAGCTGCCCAGACCATGAAATAATCACACAGAAACTTTATTATTTAAATCAATGCTTGGCCAATAACCTAAGTGTCTTGCTAGCTAGCTCTTATATCTTTGGTTAACCCATTTCTATTAATCTGAGTACCGCCACGTGGCTGTGGCTTATCAGCAAGGTTCCAGCACATCTGTCTGTGCCTGTGGCTACATAGCTGCTCACTGACTCTGCCTCCTTTCTCCCAGCATTCAGTTTTCCCCACCTAGCTTTATTCTGCCTTTGGCAGGCCCAAAGCAGCTTCTTTATTAACCAATGGTAGTAAAACATATTCACAGCAAACGGGGGGAATCCCACATTATCATCGAAGTAAGATTTTCACATCTGACATCATAAAACTGAAGAGAAAATTGGCCACTATAAAAGAAAATGTATGGTCCAGTTGAGAAGCTGGTAAAATTCACTCAATATTCTTCAAGCTAGAGAATTCAGCATAGGCTGTTAAGTTCTAAGGTGGTCAAAGGTAAAGATGGAAGCTTCCCAATGAGCCAGAAGAGCGTTAAGAGGGAGTTTCTTCACCAAGCCAGTCCTCCCCCTGCATGATGGCAAACAACATGGACTTGGGAATTAATCAGAGCAGGATTCCTGACTCACATCACTAAACACAGAACTTTGGACAAGTACTTAAGTTCTACACACACACACACAAAAAATAGCACTATTGGTTTTGGTTTTGGATCATTATGTAATACAGTTTATTTAATCAATTCAGTGTAAAGAACATAAAAATTAGCAAAGACATCTTGGAATCTCACAGTCCCAAGATAACTGACACTAATGTTTGCTTGGACAAGTCTGCCAGCCTGTTTCCTCCCAAACTAACCTCATCAGCTAAATAGATCTGAAAACAAATAGAGTCTTCCTTAGAAGTGATGGAGCAGACACACAAGATCAGTCAGGCAAAGCATTCAGCACAGGATGTAATTAACGATGCTCCCCTATGCTGGTGTGAGTAGCCATTGAAGTTTGCTGTGATGCTCTTTGGCAAGAAAAGTTCCACATCCCAGAAAACCCTTTGGCCCCAGGCCAACTGGCATGTACCCATGGCATCAACCTACAGGAAGAACAGTGCACTGTCATGTTCACAGGAGTACAACTACACTCGGCCCACATAACAGTGGCTTTAACCACAGGCAGTCATTGTGTGGGTTGCTTTAATTCACTTTCATTATCTGACACAGGTCTGTTTGGTCCAGTTGTACTAAGTGGGGAAGTCTCAAAGTCAGCAGTCAACTTCAGAAAGTCACTGTCGTTGCATAGAATTATCATTCACCCAGAAACAGTTCTGAGCTCCCATCAGATGGCACTCCCTTCCTGCTAGCTTCCTCTTAAAGCTGAAGAAATGAGCACAAGCTATCTTTGGACTCGCCAAAGCGTTTACCTCTCTCGAGAAGCCGAAAAAAAGGCTAAGCACTTAGCACAGAACCTCCCCCAAGGACCCCCGGACCCCAGCTGCCTAATCAGGCCGAAGGTGTCAATCCAGCCCCACTTCATTCAGCCTTTGAACCGCTGCCCTCCCTGTGCAGACACAGCACGAGGCAAGTTCCATCATCACAGTACATGTTCTGCTTTCAAAAACTCAGCCTGGTGCTGAGTCTCGCGGGATTAGAAGCAGCAGAGATTAGAAAGGTGTTTTCTTCACCACCAGGGAACCGCTGATCTTTGTTCACAGTGGGGGCTAGGGAGACTTCCCTCTTGAGAGTTACATGACACTTTCTGAGCCTTCCCTTGAATAGACTGCTCAGTGGAGACATACTGATAAATGTTTCAATGAAATTTCCTTTAGCTACAATGTGTCTTGGGCTTTCTAGTTAAAAGCTTGGGCCTTCTATCATCTAAACAAGAACTAGTCAACTTCCTGTGAGTTATGGTCCTTCATCTCCCTTGCTTCCCCATTATTTTTCACTTGGCTTCTCTCAATTACTCTTCTCTGCGCTCTCCTCAATATCCCTAATTATCTTGCCTCCAGTGTATTCAAACCTCTGGACTAACAAGTGCTTGGAGCCATTTGCTGCCTCCTGGGAGACCAACTGGAAAGTCACCTAGTTATTTGGCTCTAGTTATATTTCAAATAAACCCTAGAGAAGCTGAGACCAAGTGTAAGTCTCCAAGAGCCTCTAGAGTCCTGATTACATACCCTTGAGTTTAATGTGCTTATGTGTGTTCATGCGTGCATACACACACACACACACACACACACGTGTGTGCATGCATACACAAGCTAAGGTACAAATAGCATTATGTAAACCATAAAAACAATTTCATTGTCCTTGTCCTCATCTGATCGTGTAAAATGTCACCCTCTGACAAAGGCTACCCCCATCATCATTTGTGGAGATCTGCTTTTATGAACATGTGCAAATTCAGCACATTCTAGGCATAGTGCTAGTCCACTGTTCCTGATATATCCTTGACACTATGGCTTCCCAGAAGATTCATACATCCCTATGCTACAACAGCCAATACTGACAAGTGGTTGCTGCTCCATAGTGTGGGATAACCTGCCCAGCACTGCCAGGCCCATCTGAATATACCAGATAGAAAGCACTGCAGTGAAACAGCTTGCTGATGTTCTTCTCTCCTAGGTTCTTCTATGAGTCTGTGGAACTGAGCTAGTCAGAGATCAGAGGGACTGACAGCCCATTCTATGTCTTCACTACCCAAATGACCAAATATGTGTGAATGGGTCAATATCTTCATGTACAGATATCCCTTGAGTTTCATCTCAGACATATAGACCGTCAAAAGGTACCTTCATGTCCCATTGCCTGACAGTCATTTCACCCAACCCAGAAATGGACAAAAAAAAAAAAAGTCTGTGCATCTGTTCTACTACATTGCTGTGAGACAATGGTCTTTTATCCTGTCACTTGTATTATTTTTAATAAAATGCTGATTGGCCAGTAGCCAGACAGGAAGTATAACCAGGGTAACCAGGCAGAAAGTAGAGGCGGAGCAACAAGAATGATGGGAAGAGGGTCGAGCAGTCTACAGATGTGACCCAGCCACAGAAAAAGCAAGATGTGACTGCCTCGCTGAATAAGGTACCGAGCCATGTGGCTAACATAGACAAAAATAATGGGCTAATATAAGTTTTAAGAGTTAATAAGAAGTCTGAGCTACTACTAGGCCAGTCAGTTTATAACTAATGTAGACCTCAGTGTATTTCTTTGGGGCTTAACGACTGCGGGAACCGGGCAGGACGGAAACCTCAAACAACACTACATTTCTGCACATAGGTATAACTTTAAATCACCACATCACAATAATTACTTTCAGATAGCATGGTTATATACAATGGGCATTTAAAAAAAATTAATGGGTTACAACACAATGTAAAAGAACCCATTCTTCTAGGTACTTCCCGACACCTGAAATCCACAAAACTCCCAAATATACCAGAGGACATATAAAGCCATCACAAGTCCAGATGCTGAGGGGCACTATGCCACACTTGCTAATGTGGTTGCTTTTATGAATTTTCCCAGAGCACGAATCCTAAGATTCCTTGAACCTGTATAAGAAATCTACCATAATGGAATACAGAATTAGTACAATAAGGAAAATGGTTGAAACAAACGGATCCTGACTCCACACGAATGGATTTTTATAAAAGAAAATGAATTTTGGAGAAAATATGAAAATTAACAATGTTATCCTAGGTATCATCATGTACATACATGAGTTTAGTAGTCAGTCTCCATCAAAAGATATCCAAGAGTACCACTGAAAATGCTAGTTGAAGAGGAGGCGTTTCAGTGCACCTTGGTGTAGGAGGACACTTCCCACAGACTCCTCAGGTCACTTAGGTTGTATTTCAGTATCAACAGTCCACATCTTTGAGAGGTATTTATTGCTTTAGTAGCAGTAAGACTGAACTTCATGGGAATCCTGAACTTTATCAGTTGGGGTAAAAAAAAAAATAATAATCATCTTGACACTGTATTGAGCTGTCTCAAAAAACTAATGTCACATTTCTCAGCTACCTACAACGCTGCAACCTTAGCCCAAGCAAGGCTGGACCAGCAGAAGTGAAAGCATGCACCCTCTAATGGAGCAACCAAGGTGGGTGTGTGGGTATGGGGAAGATGTGATCATTAGACCCTTCATCCTGTCTTGGTCTGATAAATGCCTGACAGGTCACCTACTTGAGTTTTCCTTTAAGGAACTGAAGAGCCTAGTGATATAAAATTAAAATACCCCTTCTCTCTAAAGATGGGGTTTAGAGAGAATCTTCTGCCCTATTTTATTTATTAATATAGCACTCATCTCTGTGTAGTGTACATATCATCTCTTGATCTCTTTTCTCCAATGAAACATCCCTAAGTCTGAGTTTGCATCTGTTTTGATCACCAAGGCATCTCCAATGCCTACTAAGTGTCTGAAACTAGGTAGATTCATGAAAAAATGTTTAATAGACAAATGGATGATGAAGGGTGCAGAATGGATGGCAAGAATTGTAGGACCTGAAAGGCTGAAAGGGAACAGAAAAACTTCATGCCAAGCCTCCTTTCTTTTACTAGCTGCACCTTGATGGTCAGAGAATGGCAAAGGAATAGGACATACATACAATTGGAAAGTTTGTTCCCTGGAAGAAAACCATAGATCTTTCTTACTAGGGAGAAGAGGAAAATGAAACTCATGGGGACACAGGACACAGGCAGCTTCCTGAATGGGTCTCTTTCTCTCTCTCTCCCATGCACACACACATGCACATGTGTTCGAGCGTGTGCATGCACACACACACACACAGACAAACATCACAAAACTAAATTGTCATGTGATATAAAAGTTATTTTCCTTGAGTAGTGATTATTTTAGAGTGTGTTACATATGCCAAAACATCACATTATATTTTTTCAAGTACAATTTTTTTTTCAGTCGATAAAGCTGAAAGAGGGAGAAATAAAGGTCTTTTGAAATGGCTGAAATGACCAACTGACATCATAAGTACGGCCCAAGCTATACTGATATCGGGATTGGTGCCACTGCTTATCAAGTTATGGCTTTGATCAACGCATCTCAAACCCCCGGCACTACTACCAGTTTCTCATCACAAAATGATAATGACAGTGGTACTTGCTGCATGAATGTCGGGGGACTAAGAAAGACATTACGAGGGACTTACACTGCCACTGGCACAAGAGACGGGCTCAAGAAGTGTGCACTACCATTACTTAGGTGTGATATTTCTCTTGATGGAACAGAACTGTGTCGATGATGTCAGTGAGAAGAAATGAGCTAGGTTAAACCAAAACGGCATCAGAAAAAAGCAACACATGAGACTGGTTGAAACTTTCTAAGGTCCATGAACTGGAGGTTTGGCTTTAAATTTAGAAACCATAAGAGAAGAAACCTAAAGTGATGTGCAAAACTTAATTGACAAGGAATCTCTAAGCCCTGATAAGAAATTTGAACTTCACTTCAGGGCTATTTTAAGCAAGAAAACAATGTAATCCAATATTCATTACATATGTACAGTATTTTCTGTTGCAAGTGAAGGTCTCCCAGGAAACAACATTAAGTTGCATGTTAGCTTATAGGGTGATGTGGAATGCCCCTCTGTATGCTGTGAATGTGTTTTATTACCATTGGTTAATAAAGAAGCATGGCCAGGCAGAACAGGACCAGGCAGGAAATCCAAACAGAGATACAGGGTGAAAGAGGGCAGAGGTGAGGAGACACCAGCAGTCGCAGGAGGAGGAAGATTCCAGAGCATTACTGGCAAGCCACAGAGTACGTGGTGATATACAGATAATTAGAAATGAGTTAGTCTATATGTAGAGCTAGCCAGTAAAAAGCCTGAGCCATCAGCCAAAACAATTAAAATTAATATTAAGCCTCCGCTTATTGCATAAGCAGATGAGGGGACCCTCGGGTCAGGGGGCAGAAACTGATCTAGGGGGACCAAGCAGGCCAGAGAAAAGACTTCCAGCTACAGTAGGGTATTTGTAAATGGGTGCCCAAGGGATCAACTCCTGGTTGGCCAGGGGAGGAAATCAGGCTGCAATGCCTTCTGTGTAATACCACACACAGTATAATACGGAACCATTTCAGCGATGTCCCAAATTGGGGCTGAAGTCTAGGACATTATGCACTGCATCACCCATCCTTCAAAGAGGATAGCTCTGAGCAAAGGGACTGACTTTAGATTAAACAACCCAAATATTGGGGCAATACGACCTCCATGGAAGGCGGATCTGGGAAAAGCATGTGCATGTCCAGTACATCTTTCCAAATAAACACAGAGAATGGCAATATCATACCAAACAGCCAGGAAACTAAGCAGAAAAAGTCCTATATTCCTATATGTATGTCAGTATAAGACACACACTCACAAGCTCACACACACACACACACACACACACACACACAGCCTAAAACAGAATTCCTGGAAGAAAGCTTCATCCTTTTATTTTGACTAGGTGCATCCAACAGTCCCCCAGGCCTCCCCAGACTTTTTGAATCTTTCCTGCAGAGACTATTTTATTTATTATACCTAACCACACCTGCAAAGAAAATCAGCCCAACCATGGAAAAATGAGAAGCTCAGCTAGGGATCTTCAAGGCTCCTCAATATATTTCTTACTCATTTTCTGAGGCAGAAATCTCCACTTATAAAATTCTTACAGCTCAATTTGTCTTATGTCATTTTTTTCAGTATTCCCATTTTTAAGTACACACATACACACGACAAATCATCATTTTCTCTGATTAATGTGTTCAATTAGTGTCAATATTAACTTGTGCTGCCTGACCCATAGCAGTGAATAAGCAGACACTTCAGCTGGAGCTACCTAAATGTCCCAGTAGTAAATTAGCCTCTCACCAGCATCCAGTGGCTGGCATGGAGGATGACTTCCTAATGTTTCTTTGCTTGTGATAAAGAAGCCTCCATGAAGCTGATTCACTGATGCTTGCAAACTTATAAGAATAACCAAAACCACAAGTGACAGCTCGGAGGAATGGGACACAGCAGCAGTGTCAGAACTAAAATTCCAGACAAGATTGAAAAAGACCACAGACCTCAGGAACAGACATTGGAGAGTCAGAATACTTTGAAGACAAGATACCCCCTTCCTTCATTTCTCCAAATGAGGAGAAATTGATATAAGAAAGGCAGAGTTAATGTCTTAGATGTGCAGTCTGCTAGGGGCAGAGAGGCAGGACAAGTTTCTTGGCATCCTAACTGGGAATCCTCCTCTACTAAGAAGAGTAGTAATGGAGCATCAGGATATTTACTGCAGTTGGAAGCATTTCAAGATACATCTCAGCAGGAAGTTCTCAGAAATGTACGATGGTCGTTTTCATTTTATTTTATGACTCACCAGTCAAACGCTGACCCCACAACCACCAACCCTCTTCTGGTGTATGGATTATTTAAAGCTGGGACATAAAGACTCATAAAGACAAGGCTACTATGTCAGAGAAGGAGAAATAAATCACCCTGCTCCATCCGAGACCCAACAGGATGCATGCCCCCACTCACCCAGGCCTTTGAAGAGCATAACCTTATCACTTAGAAGCTGAAATTAATATGATCATCCTTCATCAGTTCAACCTCAAGTGTTGCTCTGATTACCTGGTCTCATCTCCAAATTAGAAGGTTCAAAAGGACAGAGATGTGTGCCTTGGCTGTTCTCCTGGACTCAGCACACAATAAAGTCAAACAGGAATATGTGTTGAATACACACATGATAACTAAATGGGCAATTAGAAATCACGATAATTATTAGCTACTTTTTGTACCATGCTTCTTTGTCTAACCATCAAGTACGCTTTTCTGCTTATTCCTGTCTCCTCTCCCCACTGTTCCTGGTCCCCTAATCTTGTATATGATATTTGTATTTATACCCATTCTCAGATAACTAGCCAGAGACAGAACTGAAATACTAACTTTCAGGATTTGTATCTCTCTTCATGTAACCACACTACTTCATATGCTGTTTGAGTAATCTCCTTTAGACATACATGTCTATTTACATGGTATTTCTTTCTATAAATATGTACCCATAATAATTTCCATAATGTAGAAAAAAGAGTAGTCTCAAAAATACATTTGTTTTGTGGGCCATGAAGCTTTACTAGGAAAAAACCTAAAGCCATCAATAAGTGTGAGAAATGCTACCTACTTTGTGACCCCAGTGGACATTTGCAATGTTCTTTAGAACCTTGGGCACCAGGTCATGAAAACTAATTTCATTTCGAAAGATCCCATTTCACCAAATTTATTTGATCAAGGGAAACTTCTCCTGAACCAAACATCCATTCATACCACTTATAACTAATATGTCAAGGCAGAGTCGAGGTAAAGCTGAGATAATAACGCTATGGCATCTCTTCAGGAAGTGACTCATATAAACCCTGAGGCTGCACACAGAAGGAACTTCCACCTCAAGAGCAAAGCTACCTCAGCTTTGAAGGTAAACCAGGTTACAGCCTTAGTACCTGAGACAAGGGTCAAAATCCGGGAAGAAAGGGATTTTGCTGACAGAAAGGCAATAATAATCCAGCGCTGTCTCTTGGTTCTTAGCCATGATCCTGTTGGGCTAAAGGTGATACTTGCCTAGATCTAGGACTCTCTCCTCCTACTGATCATTTGGAAATCAGGATATATCCCAAAAAACTCAAAACCAAGTGGGTTATTATCTTGAAATTTGGACAATGTGTATAATATGTTTTATATCAAGTGATTATTTTCAAACTAGAATTTCCTATTTCCGAACATCTGGTTTCCTTGCCTAGAATTGCAAAACAAAGAGTCTCCTAAATTCGCAACATATATGTGATGTCTTTACAATATCTCAGTCTCTGCTCTTCCTCCTTTTAGATATGACCTCAGATGTGCTCATTAATTACTATGTGCCAAATCTTCTCATCTGTAACAAGAGTTGTTCTAGAACTACTTATAACATGAGAAGTATTCATACTGATGTCTGGTCATGTTTATCAATAAAATAGCGATTCATTTCAGCCATTATTCTCATCATTGTTGTATTTACTCTCCCTGAGTGACTTAGTCTCCAATTTTTTACCTCAAATATTCCCTTCAAATAGAACAGAAGTAGCATCCCTCCTTTAAAGTCTAAATATCAGAAATCATAGAAAAAAAATATATCCTAAGAATTAGGTCACTAGTTAGTAAGAAAGGAGACAAATGAACAATTGCTTGAAATGGCTCTAAAATTGTAATAGCCTTAAATAATAAATTAATTTGCTTAAAGTTCTCTTAAATTGCCAGTTTCTACCCACAAGATTCATTGGCACCTATAAAAAATCACAATGGTAGCAAAATGGTTGAGTGTAGTCAGATTTTGGGGGGGGGGCATCTCAAAAAAATGACATGAAGACTTATAGTAAATTATGAAAGCTAGGCCTTAGCTTAGGCTAGTTCCTAACTAGTTCTTATGACTTAAATGAACCAATTTTTATTATCCTACATTCTGCCACATGGCTTTACCTCTCTTTCATCCCGTACCTTTTTTTTCTCTCAGTATCTGTTTGGTGACTCATGTTTCTCCTTCCCAGAGTCCTCTCTGTCTCCAGAAATCCCACGTAACCTCTTCCTGCCTAGCTATTGACCATTCAACTCTTTATTAAACCATTCAAAAGGCACCTTGGCAAAGATATATCTTCAGAGTGTACAAGATTATTTCACAACAGTTAAGAGCAGAAATTATCTTTAATCCATTATCATCTTTCAGCATTATCTTACTATTCTCTTCAAAACAAAATAATAATATCCAAAACTCTACCATGCACCATAGAGTGGCAATAACAGCCACCCAGAATATTCCTGGGAGTGCTAATCTTCAACAAGCATGCTGATATATGTATCTTGTGTCTGTACTGACCATAAACAACACTAAGCTACACCAAGCTAAGCATGCAAGAAGAACACAAACTAGGCCAACATAATATGACCCTCCTGAGGCTCAGAGTCTACTCAGAGAGAGTCAATTAAAACAAGATATTTTAGCAGGTAGCATAGAAGCACAGATACCATATTTAAATATATCTGTTTCTATTTGGTGAATAAGAACAATTATCTGTCTCTCAGAACCAGAAAAGGCAACCACATAATGTTTTGAAAGTTCTAATCATATTAACCTCTCCTTAGAATGGCATATGACCAGTAATTCACTTTTTCCACCCAATTCTTGCCTTCAGGGAAGAAGTGATAACTAGAATCGATAGACTAGTGTGCACATTCTATCTTCTGCATTGATGAATCACTGATATGGTATGCTGACTATCTAAATTAAGTCTCCCAAGGTCACATTCAAAGAAGACCTGGTATGTATTGTTCCATGTATTGTAGTGGAGTAGTGATGAAGGCTGCATAGGATGTTCTTGCTCAAGGGAAAATAGGGCTAACCTACAGATTTTCAAGTCCTAAAAGAATAGTGAAACGAGGATATGATGACCTTATTTTCCACACCAAAAACCAGGACACAGAGTCTAACAAAGGATCTTTTTTTTTTCACTTCTGGGAATTAAACTGTCTGAGAGATGTAGCTTAAATGCCAAAATACTGGCATTTCTGGGACATTGATGGTATATGGAAACAAGAGAAAAAATAGTTGAAATCAAGACTGCCCTGGAAAACTCAAGAAATAAATACTTCCCTAGGAAAATGTGCGTAAATGACCAAACCTTAAGGTCTATGAAAGTTAAAAACGAAGATTGGTGAGTATCATGATTTCTGAGTTCAAAGAGTGGCACAATGGAACCTGATCATCATCAGGTGCAGAAAGAAAGACCAGAAAATGTATTTTTAATATAATTAATTGTCCTAGCTTTATTCCACTTATCATTCTGAGAGTGCTGTGTACTTTGTAATGAAAATAGCAATATATTATCCTAATCAGTTGTTTAAATGGAAAAGAATAAACAGCCATATTTTCTGTCAGGCTCTTTTAGTCACATGCATGAGAGGGCCACTGAGGTTAACTAGACATGAGGCATAAGCAGACAAATGTGTGCAGATTGTGAAGACGTTCCTCCTACTTTAGTTTCAATACAAACAGAAAGTGATTAAGACTAGCAGAGGGCCCAAGCCTCAAACTTAAACTCTCAGGAGAATATCTGATTGTCCTTCTTGTTTTTTTATACCAGTTCACTCTGATTGTGACTCTAGTAAACCATGTCATGAGCAAGACTCTACCTACTGTTGCTAAGATGTGACTATAGACAACTTAGCACTGTGAAATAATCAGGCAGAATAGCCCCTGAGAGAAAGTAACAAATGCTTAAATGTCAAGGACAATTTCATGTCTGTTCTTGTACTCTGTGTTCACTCAGATATTCCAGGGGTTCACACAGGTCCCTGCAGGAGGCACCAGTCATGATTTGAAAAGTGGTTGTTGCATGTCCCTTCATCCTTGGAGTAGATGATGAACTATGAGCTCTGTTTTTGCAATATATGGGCTGTTGTGTCTCCTTACTTATTCCCTTTTAAGTCACCAAAAGGTACAATGACTATTGTAAACTGTTCATACCCAATTCATATTACCTCATCCCTTCCAAACAAAATTTCATATGTACCTGTATAGATTCTTGCCACTCACTGTCAACTGACATGCCCTGGCTTCAGATCATACCCATTCCTCTCTAGCCTAGTGTAACATAGGTCACCAAGAGTTAAGGCCTACAGAATTAGACCCCATCAATGATACATGGGAACTGATAGATAAACATTTTCAGGAGTGTGTTCTACACAATCCCACAGAAGGTTCATAATGATAGTGAGCCCCAGTTGGCTACAATGATAACACGCTCACAAATGTATCCTTCATTTTCTGGTCTCTCTGTGTCATTTCCCAATTCCTTGGCCCTGGTTTTCCCGTGACACGTGTATACACACAAACACACGCACACACCCCAAAACGAACAAATAATCTAAATTTGCACTGCAATTGTTTGCCAAAAGAATAGTTTATTTGCCATCCAAAATCTGCTGACATCAGCCCACCTGCTGCATCTGCTCTTACCATATGATTTGTTTTGACTGCTTCAGATCACAATCCAGACACCCAATACATCAAGCTATTCCATCATCTCCCAGAAACTGTCTTCTTCCCCCACATCTTGACCTCCCTGACTTAGCTCAGTGGTGTCGACGGCGATAGTGCTAATGTGACATATAGAAACACGCATCTGGGGCCCAATCAGACTGTGAATCTCTGAGCTTCTGTTCTCTCACTTATCAAGTGACAGCATTGGTAGGATTGCTGAGAAGCTTGAATGAAATCATTTTGTAGTGTTTAAAATAAGTCACATAACAGGTGCGCAGTAAATGAGGCATATGTGACACCTTGGGTAGTGGGCAGAAAAACTGAGAACCCCTCTCCTTATATAAATCAATTGATATCCAAGGCCTAGATGCGTATCCAGCCACTGGAAGAGCCAGTGAGAGCCACCAATAAGGGTTATTCAGCTTCTGCACTTAAGAGATGAATGTTGCTTCAACCCTCCCCTTTTGCAATCTCTTGTGGCTACACCTGACTCAGAAGAATACGGGCTAGTCTTCTGCCTTCCAAGTCTAATAGGAGTGTGACTCCTGACAACTTACTTCTACTGCAGAACCTTGAAAGAAAAGAGCTTAGAAGTAACTTCCTTGGATTTTTCATGGCGTAGCAGTGACTACAGAGGGGAGAGGTGATGCTAGCTTAGCCTCAGATACATCAAAATATTTTATGTACAATGAGTGCACCATATAAGCCCCAGTCCACACAAAGGAAGGAGGGTAAATCTGACAGATTTGTAAGTATGAACCATGTCTCCAACTTCCAGTGTTCATCAGATAAACTTTTTGGTTTGGGTTTTTAAAGACAGATAAACATTTTTATGAGTACAGATAAACATTTTATCAGTAGTTATAAGAAAATGTCAGATAGAGACAGAGACCCACATTGGAGCAGCGGAATAAGCTCCCAAAGTCCCAATGAGGAGCAGAAGGAGAGAGAACATGAGCAAGGAAGTCTGGACTGTGAGGGGTGCACCCACCCACGGAGACAGAGGGACTGATCTATTGGGAGCTAACCAAGGCCAGCTGGACTGGAACTGAAAAAGCATGGGATAAACCCGGACTCTCTGAACAATGAGGACTGATGAGAAGCCAAAGACAATGGCACTGGGGTTTGATCCTACTTCATGTTCTGGCTTTGTGGGAGCCTAGCCAGTTTGGATGCTCACCTTCCTAGACCTGGATGGAGCGGGGAGGACCTTGGACTTTCCACAGTGCAGGGAACCCTGACTGCTCTTCGGACTGGAGAGGGATGGGGAAAGTAGTGGGGGGAGGGGAATTGGTGTGGGAGGAAGGGGAGGGAAATGGGAGGCTGGGAGGAGGCGGAAATTTTTAAAAAAATAAAAATAAAGATAAATTAAAAAAAAGAAAAAAGAAAACGTCAGATCCTCTGGAACTAGAGTTTTGGACAATTGTGAACCACCTTACATAAATGCTGGTAATCTAAACTAGGTACTCTTGAAGAGAGCAAATATGTTTCCATCTCCCCAGCCCTAAAATTTTAAATGATTCAACTGGAAACACCACTCTATTAAGCAGCATCTTGAGTAATGTTTCAGTCCAATCATCATGTCAAAATATAACATCTTGGCAATAGATCAGATATAATAAATATTTTTGCTTCCTTATCATTAAAGCAAGAGTGTCAAACAAATCAAGAAGTGGGTTCTTTCATTATAATGACTCGTGACTACTCATTTCTTGTTCATCTTAACAAATGTCCTAGGGAAAAATGAAACATTATATGTGTATCATTTTCATCATTTTAAACCAATATGTTTCTGGGCAGTTGTGACACATACATTTAATCCAAGCACTCAAAAGGCAGAGGCAAGCAGAGAGTTAGAGGATAGCCTGGTCTACAAGAGCTAGTTCCAGGACAGGCTCCAAAGCTACAGAGAAACCCTGTCTCAAAAAAAAAATTAAATTAAATTAAACAAAAACAACAAAAAATCCATTATATTTAGATTCCTTTAATTGGTATCTCAGGTACAAGAAAAATTTTTTTGTCCTGATGCTCTCTCTGTGTTGTGAACTTTGCACCTAATAGATACTGAGCAGTTACGTGTTGCAGGGAGCTAGGTGATTCATAAGCATTTTGTCATTTAAACTTCTTCGCTGCCATAGGAATAGTACTTCTCTGATCATTTTCTGATGAAGGTACTGAGATTCCAGAGTTAAACTGCCCAGCCCAGGAAGCCACTCTTCTAGGAGAGAAAACTAAAATGTAAAACCTCTCTACAGAGACAAAAGCCCATAGTTTTATGTGCTATCACATGCAATTCTGATTGCAATACAAAAAAAATATTGTCGACATACTCTTATCAGAGAAGGGGGAGGAGAATTTTTCTATTGTTCTTGATTTAACAGTCAGGAGGCTCATGCGCAAAAATAAAGTGTAGTCTCGTTCATTCTAGGTTTTCTATCATTTCCAATTTGACCTTTTATTCCTATGCTCTTGCTGAAATATGCGTGTACAATACCGATGACTGATGACTGATCATATTATTAAACAATGCCACATAAGTATAAGCCCTGTCTTTATGTCTCTTAGTCGTCTATTTGAAATCATCACCATGTAAAACTGTCAGAGAACATAGGAAGTAGTGAGAAGGAAGACAGAGTCCTCTAATTTCCTGGACAATTTAGTATTTGCTTATAAATTATTAATTTCCTGATTACTATGCATATGACTCATGCATATCCAGAGTGTTGCCTCTTAAAAGTATGCTAAGAGAAAAAATATGCATTGTGACTATGTGATAAATAATGCACATTGATCATAAGCACCCAGCCTGAAAACCTACTAGAGATATAGATCTGACTTTAAAAGGGAGTCTGCTGCTGATGGGGCAGAGTGATTCACCATCTTCAAGAATAATGAAAACAAAGGCAAACTACGTGGGTCTCTGAGCATCCCCAGAACCAATGGGAAAGTGTGTGTACTAAGTGGTGTCATGAAAATCAGATTGCATCCACTTCTATCAGTGAGCCGGTGACTTGTAAATCATTAGATAAACCATTTAGATGGAATTGATTGAGCTCTAGGACATCTTGCCTGCCATCAATAGCAAGTTTATCTACAGAAACTATATTCGAGGAGTGCTTGAAGATATAAGGAGGTGCTACCTAGTGACCTTGGGGGGAAAATGTAGCTGTCCCATCCAAACACAGTTTTTACTGGAGAATTCTGTTGTTTTCCGGTATACTGTCCCTATATTCTAAACTTGTTACTACTCCAACACTTATATACACATTATATAGTGAACTGTTTTGCCTATATCCTCTGTAGCATGGACCCTGAACAACCACCCTTTTCAGCTTCCAAGCTATAGCTCACCTTTAATTCACCTTGTTCTGGGTTTCACACTCCATCATAGCCCTTTTCCATCTTCCTTGGACTCCGGTAGCCTCCTCCTGTCAATGCTTGCTTTCTCCTTAGCTTTATACACTATCATTGCACTGCCCTCTGACATGGCACCTTGCCCAGCTGGAACTTCTGCTATTCGCACCAGCAGCTAGACTAGGACCTCAAGGCCCACCCGAGAATCTAGTCTACTGAGAGACCACACACTTAGCTATCTTCTTCATCATCCATGACCGCAGCTCCTTGAATATGACTTCTGGGAGTTTTATGGCTAAAAGTTTCCATTTCACTTTATGTTTGCCTATGATGGATTTCCTCATTGTTTTATGCAAATTTTATCATGTTCAGTTTCTAGATGATACCTTAACTTTTTCAATCACGATATGGTTCTCCTGTGAGTTTTTCGCACTAAATGGGACTGTGTCTTCACACAAAATGGAAATGTGTCTTTCCCGCTGATTGAAATATCCATCTGTGCCCTGGTCTAATAGACCATATTAGTCACACTATGTACATTTGAATTGACTCGTCAAACTTTCCAGGGGTATCAAAGCGTCTCTCTGAGATCCATGGGGACTGCTCAAGTCTACTTGGGCCCTCTAAACTCAGAAGCTGGTTGCATTCTGTTCTTTTCACAGGATTCTTTAGCAAATATATATCTTTAATCTGATCCCTGTTAGACATAAATTTACCTCACACTAGGAGTGCTCAATAAAGCCATAGAGAAACTAAGTAGTTTGTAAACTTTTACACACACACACACACACACACACACACACAATTTGATTAGAGTTACCATACTTGGAGGATAATGCTCCTCCCAGGAGCCATAGGTTGCCAGATAAAAAGCCCAGTGCCAGATGTGGAATTCCTCCTTTTAGTTTATTGGTCCGAAGAGTCCCAGAGATCCCAACAATGAAAACAATCTTGTTTGCCCACCAGAACCTGGTGATAAGACCCTGTTCCTAAAGTGTGGTGGTCTGAAATAAAATGGACCCCAATGGGAAGGTCAGTATTAGGTGTGGCCTTGTTGGAGGAAGTGTGTCTCTGTGGGGATGGGTTTTGAGGTCTCTTTTGCTCATACTTCCCTCACGGTGACTTTCAGTTGACTTTCTCTTGCCTACAAGATGTAGCACTCTCAGCTCTAGCACCATGCCTACCTGCACACTGCTATGTGCTCCATCTTGATAATGTATTGACCCTTTAAAACTGTGAGCAAGTCACCCAATTAAATGGTTTTTAATAAGATTTGCTGTGATCATGGTGTCTCTTCCTAGCAATAAAAACCTAACTTGAAGATATGAAGGCATAAAGATACCATATACTTTTGTCATACAACATGGAGAAATCAAGTTGCTTCTGACCTGGGAACTTCCTCTGACTAACTTTCATGACATTGAAAAGCACTGTGCAAGTTACTAGGGAGTAATGGACATAAACAATCTTATCCAGCAAAGAACCACACCAGCTACAATAATGGTCATTCTAGCAAGCCTATTGATGCAATGTCACTATGACTGTAATGGAGTAACTAAATATTTCCGATTAGATCTAAGGCCCACTGCAGAGGAGGAATTCATGACTATTACTGTAAATCTGTCCAAGAACCTATGATTTTGTAGATCATAGATTCTAGAGGTAAACCTACTGCTATTATTTTCCTTCATTGACATTTTATAAAACTGCCTTCTAAATATGCATTTTTATACCCATATATTAGTGCAGCTTTCAGTCATCCTCAGGGAAGCATCTTTATGTAGAGGAGGATAGTTAATACTGAAACACACAACTGATCTGGAGTGATCTGAGGAATGAATGCCAGTGGTTGGGGAGGACCAGACAAAAATAGTATCTTCTGGACATGATAGGACCAATGCACTCATGAGCTCACAACAGCTGTACCTGCCTAAATAAAGACCTACACAAGATAAAGACAGTCAACACTCCAGCATGCATGAGAGACAGGCACAGGATCCCCCACTCCTAGCTAAGAAGGTATGAGCAGATACTGACTGCTAGGGGAAGGAGAGTCAGTTTGAGTCAGGATTATGGTCTCTGGTAGACTGGCTGTGCTCCAGAGAAGAGACCCACACCGATGAGTATATGGAGAGCATTAACCAAATTCAGTGGGTTGCTAAAAATTTCAACAGAAAACATGAAACTGAGAGAACGATGTAAGAAAAGGGTTCCAGGGAGGAGCCGTAGGAATGAAGGACAAAACCATCAAAAGACATTTTTGGCATAGATGAATTTCTCAAAGAATAAGTTAAAATATTATATTAAAGTTATTTTCTGTACTCTTTCTCAAATATAAATGTTTGTATCTGTATTTCACCAAGACTTTAAAAGAGGTAACAGGCCAATTTTAGTAACTAGAAAGACAGAAAAATCCCTAAATGTCTTAGAAATTTAACAAAAGGATCACTTCTTTTTCTTAAGGATTACAATCTAGATTTGCAGCTATTCCTTTCTTGCTCTGTTTGATCATGTCATGCTCATTCTTCCATACAGAGCCTGCTTGTCGGGCTCCTAACACTATCCTCACCCTGTTGCAGATTATTCCGGTGCCTTCATTCATTTCATTCTTGTGCCAAACCAGTGCAGCTTCCCTACTTTTGAAACCTGGCCTACCAAAGAAGCACATTGTACATAACTCTTTATAGTAGACACTGCAGCACCTCCTAACTTGGTGTCTGCCATTAGCCTTACATTTAAAAGTAGAGTACACTTGATGGTGGTATTGGAGCTTGATATGGGCACAGATGTCATGTTGGAAACGAGAGAGAAATAACTTTTGGCAACAACAAAGAGTTGTTGGCTACTTGTGTATGAACCTTCCCTGAAAGTCTGGCAGATCTTCATAAAGGCTATGAGTACAACGTAGTCAGAACTTTTAAAAGCAGAGTCCATATCTTATACTTGAAAGCATTTACTGTGGGGAATTGCTTTACCTGC
This sequence comes from Alexandromys fortis, assembly GCF_014885135.2. NCBI lineage: Eukaryota > Metazoa > Chordata > Mammalia > Rodentia > Cricetidae > Alexandromys > Alexandromys fortis. The sequence goes on along the minus strand of NW_026067937.1, from coordinate 8,235,517 downwards.
CATAACCAACTGGTACAACAAGAAACTCCACATCCCTCACCTGGACAAAGTCAACCCAGTTCCTCCAACAAGTGTAGGCTCTCAAAACATTGCTAGCTTTTATTTATTGATAGAGCTGTATTTTCATAATCATAATACAATATACTGAGTGCATATCTCTTAAAACAGTCTTTAAATAGAATCACAGTCTTACTGAATCACATCAGGTCCTAAGGCAACAGCAATGCCATCTTGTGAATCACTCTGCATTAACACTGTAAAATCTGGCACAAACTCGGAGCTTCACTTGAAGGGTACATATGGAGCTTTAGCGCCTATGGGCCAGTTAATCAGGATACATAATTCCAGGGTTTAAAAAAATGCCAAGTGAAACTGGTTCCAGAAAATGTTCTTTTGTGGGAATCTGACCACAAAGAAACTAAAGCTTAGTTCTCCTCTACACTGGAAAGAGGTATTCTCTGATAGAGACTATGGCATGGCTCAGGCACACATGAGGAGGAAAATAAGGTATCTGCAACAAATCTAACCATGCATATTAGTCCTATGGTCTTCAGTAGTGGCCTCTATGAAAAATCTTACCATCCTACACAAAAAGTCCTATTGAATCTGATCTCATCTCAATAAACACTTGATTAACATTCAATGTAGCACAACAGGAAGAGAGGTTTATAAATACTGATCCTTGGGCATGGGTTGCCTGAAGCGTGCCTCTTGGAAAAGACTACAAGATGAAGATTTTTAATCAGGAACTCTGTTGAAGTCTGCATATGGGAGGAAGCAGAGCAAAGTGGTATGCAGTCACAAAAGGAGTTTGTCCTACTTTTAAAGGCGAGGAGCTTGTACGAACTCTTAGAGTTTTCAAACAGAGGCAAAGAAGTCCATTTTTTCATAAAACATAACTAGCCACTGAAAGATGAGGTGGCTCTCTCAACTATGGACAGTTTCCAAACAAGAAGGCTTTGAAAGCAGACATCACCAACATTTTCAGAAGCTAGGCGATTCCCAAGCAGCACACCACAGCATGCAAGACATCAAAAGGAAGTGTACAGCAGTTTTCATTTCAGGGTTACAAGAAGGGTCCAATTATTTCTCTATTATACACCCCAACCTTAGAACATTTAGGCAGCTTTGAGACTCTAAGATGAATCATTGCATTTCCAATTGGAAAGTGTAAGTTTTAGTTAGTCAATACAACTAATTATTTTTCTTTGAAGGAGATTTCTTAAAATACTCCTCTCAAAAAGTTGGAAATGACTTGCGACAGAAGTGAGATAAACTATGAAGCCAGTTCTATATAGGGTACTTTTCCTTTCTCATCAGGATTTCCCTAAAGAGACATCCTCCTGCATATGAAGCCTAAGGGTTTCTCTGCAATAACCTGAAATCGCTGAGACTTTTTTATGTCCTTCTGTAGAAAAAATGTCTGGGAAAATCAAGTAATAATGTTATTAAAAAGAAGCTATGTCTGTTTCTATGGTGAATTTTCTTCATGCATTATCACCCCAGCCCTCAAAACAACTTAATGAGACACAGATTATTATTGTCATCATTATCCACAAGAGAGAACTAATTACAGAAAAATTAAAATAATCTGCTTAGTCACATAGAGTATATATGACAGAGCCCAAATCCTAAAAAAAAAAAAAAATGCTGTCCAAAGCATACATATAGACAAAGTTATTCTGGATGACCTCCATCTGTCCTCACAGACAACCTCCCTCCATCCTTCTCCATCTGCTCTGTATTTAATGTCAGTGACTTCTATGAACTCCATCACCTAAGTCCTGTTATCTTATTGCATCTAGTTCAGTTGACTAAGAAACATTATAAGCAAGAAATCAGAATGCAAAAAGAGTATGCTGCCTGTTTTTACTCTGTTCAAGATCACAACTAGCAATCACATCTTTTCTCAAACAAAGGTTCCTTCTGTACCTAGAGATGTAACTGGGTTCTGATAAGCAGTCCTCCTCTAAGCCACTGTTGCTATTGCTGTGATAATTCTCCAACTCTTGTTCAGTTCCCTTAGCTCTCCCTGAAATTTTATTAGATGTGTTTAAGTTTCTTGTTGGACCTCAGCATGGGTCTCAGAGACAGTATCACATGACATACATATAAAATACTCACTTAAGAATTGATGATTACAGCTGGGTGTTGGTGGCACATGCCTTTAATCCAGCACTCAGGAGGCAGAGGCAGGCAGATCTCTGTGAGTTCAAAGCCAGCCTGGTCTACAAGAGCTAGTTCCAGGACAGGCACCCAAGTAACAGGGAAACCTTGTCTCAAAAAAAAAAAAAAGAATTGATGGTTACTATTTATTTCCCATTGATAATAATTATAGATACACAATAAATAGAGCAAAGCAGGTGAATAACCAACCTAGAAAACAGTGTTGGCTCAAATGTTTGACTTACCACTCCAAGGATTTAGGTGGAAGAATGATGTACGTGAACACAGTAAGATGGAAATAGAGATAGCGCCTGTTCATGAACCTGCTCAATTTGAGGAAGGTTAACTTTCACTCTTTTTCCTGTGAACATTCATTTCTTTTATGAAATGATCATTTATTCATTTATGAGGAGCAATTGTTTCTCACAAGTCTCTGGTCTCTTTAGTTTAAGAGTGTGTTTATTTTAGGTAACTGACCTTTTTAGATGAGTTCCACCACCTCTACATTCCCTTCTCAGGTATAAAACAGTGTGAACTGATGTGACATCGCGGGGGTGGGATGGAAAAGGTTTTCCTAGTCTGCTTCAAATGCTTCCATATGTTCATTATAGCTACTTCAAAATAACTGGCTGGGACACTGACTGATCTAAGAAACGTTAACTCTTGTCAACTAAGCCAGAGGTCAAGGGGTCAAAAGATGTGACTCCTACTCTGGGACTTCATCACTTTTAAAACTTAGGTCACCTTTTAAACTCTGTGTTGCCCTTCTAACTTTCCAAGGCTTGGCAGTAGGGAAGTCGAAGAGAACACGGCAACATCAAGTCTAACCACTGTCCTTTCCAGGATGCTTCGCCAGTTCTTACTCTCAACACAAAGTTTGCTGTTGCCTTCTCCATAACTGGTAAGTGCCTTCATGCCACTATTAAGTCTCATCTTTCCTTCCACAATAGCCATGTCTCCTACCAGAGTCTATGATTTTACCTTCTCGAACTTCAGACCCCTGCAGTTATCTGAAAATATGAGACCCAAAAGTTTAAATTTATATATGTCTGACTAGTATGATAAAATCTAATGCCAATTCTCTATGTTCCCCCTGGGGTGTGACTCACTGTTTTTCCATCGTATCCACCTCCATATAAGTGCTTCAGTCAAGAAAGCCTCTCAGTTACCACATTGATTACTTCAGTGTCTCGGTTGTATCTGATAACCTGCATGCACTAGTAATATGATATCTCAAAGACTATGTGTGTCATTGCATCTTATTTCATCATGTAGGCAATATGTCATCTCTCATTAATTCAAGAAGACAATGAGACACTTTAGAAGAAAACCACACCCTGATATATGTTATTGTGCTATACTGAAGTAATTAGCATTTAGTTATTTTGCCAATTCTTACTATCTCTAATTTATATGCTTTATTATAACTTTGATATTGGAGAAAAATGTTCTTTCTTTCTTTCTTTGTTTTTTTTTTTTTTTTTGAGACAGGGTTTCTCTGTGACCTTGGAGCCTCTCCTGGAACTAGCTCTTGTAGACCAGGCTGGCCTCGAACTCAGAGATCCGCCTACCTCTGTCTCCAGAGTGCTGGGGTTAAAGGCATGTGCCACACTGCACAGCTGGAGAAAAGCATTATTTATGGATAGTTACTGGACAGTATCAAAACCTGAGAGTCTTGACTATATCTCTGGTAAATAGTCAAATTTTTCAACTCCCTGGCATCTTTCTATGCCAATACATGCTATGGGATAATCCTCTTTATACACTGTGAAGATTTGTTACTATGATTGGTCTAATAAAGAAGATGACCATCCAATAGTTATACAGGATAAAGTTAGTCAGGAAAGCCAAACTGAGAATTCTGGGAAGGGGAAGGGCAGAGTCAGGAGTCACCAGCCAGGTACAGAGGGAACAGAAGATGAACACGCCATTCTAATAAGGGTACTGCCACATGGAAGAGCACAAATAGGAAATGTGGCTTAACTTAAGATGTAAGAGCTGATTATTAATAAGCCTGAGATATTGGCTAAACCTTTGTAATTAATATTAAGCCTCTGAGTGATTATTTGAGAGTTTTGGTTTTCTTTGGTTGGTTTTTATTTTGCTTTTGGGTTTTTTTAGGGGGATATCCTTTTCTCAAGATTCCAGAACCGTTACTTATAACAAATAGAACAAATATAACTTTGTCATAAAAAAGGAAGCTCACTTCAGTAATAGAGCAAAGAAACCTGAATGGCATATTACTCTCTGGACTATGTTCAAAGGACCGTGACAGAAATCTTTCATTAGTACCATAATATTTCCATGATTGCTGGTGTCAGGAAGGAAAAGTTGCATGTGAGGTCTAAAGTTCCCTACTTGTCAGGTGCTCTTGCCCAGATTTTAGCTCCACTGTTGATTGGAATGCTGCCTTCTGCTTCTCATACACCAAACAAATGGAAAAGGAAGCAGACGGGTAGTTTATAGGCTACAACAGCATGCTCCAACTAGAGTGCATGAATGAGTTTGTAACACTGAGATCACAGAACTCTGAGCAAGCTAAAAGGTCTGTTAGAGCTAATGAGGCTGTATAGATGATATCCCAGCGGGAAAATGAGGCAAATCTACATGAGTCATAAAATAGAATGCTATTCAAATACACTTTTCAAGCCACAAACAAAATGTTAGCTTAAAATGCTGCTTCTCTCTGGAAAAGACCCAGAGAACAGAATCCTGAATCTCATATTTTAAAGAATGAAGGCTAACCAGTTCTCCAAGGGAAGGATGAATTAGATGTGTTTTTCCTAAGCACCATAACAGACACCTGCCACTCTGCAAACTAGCCAGTAGGGCTAGTTCATCACGCTTTTAGATGCAACTTTCAGGCATGTCACTTAAAATAGAACACTTGATTCTGCTATATACTGGATTCAGAAACGTTATTTGGGCTTCTGGTTTTGTGTGTATTTAAAAGAAGTTACAGGTTGAGGAATATTTGAACTTCTAATATACACAGGGTTTTTTTGTACAATCATTCTCTGTGACAGAGAGATGTACTTGCTGGAGAGGCATATACCTGGAATCAGCCAACAATGCTCGGGATTGTTTTTTTTTTTCATAGTTAGAATAATTTTGGCCACTCCATAAGATGCAACAGTCCAGTTAACTATCTCAGGCTCCAGGACATCCACCGAGTCACAGGTCAAGCTACTAAGATAGCAAAAATGTGTAAATGGGAAATTCAGAATGCAAAATGCTGCAACCAAGTGATTCTCTATATCCAGTCAAATATTGAAAGAGTAGAGAGATCAAACCCAAAAAGTCAATTTGAGTATCAAAGTTTATGACCTGATAGCTCTATAAGCAAAATTTGGTAAGCAGATACAACTAAGTTAGAATAATATTTTGGAGATCTTAAAAGAAATACTGTTACTAAGGTTATCTGAAGAAGGACGCTTAAAAGAAATCCCACACTAGCTCTGAATTGGGAAATAGATGGTTATTTGTTTAGGGATAGACTGACAAATCAGAATCCTCTGCTTGATGGAGAACAGAAGCCGAATCCAGCAGCTGGAAAGAGAGCGGACGCATGTTCTACATTGGCTTATACAGTATAAGAGGCCATTCCCCAGTGGGCAGGTAACCACAAGCTGTAAGACTTCCTACAGCAGTTATCCATTTCCCCATCCCTTGCTGTTACCTGATACTTATACTGATCCACCTCAACCATTTTTGGTTTTAGAGAATACAGAGGTTCTCTAAGTTTTTATAAGTTTGTATTATTAGGGATTCTTGGTTGCAAACAGTGTGATTCATTGTTTAAGTAGATGTTAACCACATGTTGAAGGATGCAAAATAGCTCAGCCAATGACAGAAGAACTGGAGCAATAGAAGAAGAACTCTTAAGCAGAAGGAGTGTGGTCTGTAGAATGTGGTCCTTCCATTAAAAATGTTACTAGGTTCCCACACAGAAGCAAGAAGGCTCAGAACTGGGCACAGAAGGCTTTCTCACTTTACTCTGACGTGACCACTGTAAGAACTTTCAATCCACTATAATTTAATCACTTATACCATGGAAAGTTAAATAATTTTAAAATCTAAACAAAAAAAACATTTGTTTAAATCAATAAAAAAAAAACTTTCTCCAAGTGTTGGAATAATCATTTTAATTTAAAACAGGAAGACATCAAAATTATATAAAACCATAAAAAACTAACAAAAGAGAATTAAACAAATATGAATTGATATACATAGAAATGGGCTGGAGAAATGACTTAAGCATTAAGACATATAGTGCTCTTGTAGAGGACCCAAACTTGATTTCTAATGCCCACCACTGGATGCTCACAACCACCAACTCCAGGTCTCTCTCTCTCTCTCTCTCTCTCTCTCTCTCTCTCTCTCTCTCTCTCTCTCTCACACACACACACACACACACACACACACACACAATTTTTAAACTCTTTTTTAAAGAGAAAAAAGATATAGCAGGAATTTAAGCTAAGAGTGATTCTTACCACTGATCTCTAAAAGTTGTGTTTCCAAGCAGCAAGGCAAAATGGGGAAGTCAATGTGTTACATGATCCCCCTTGCTTATTAAAGGCACTTACTGAGATTTCCGGAGAACAAGACCTACTTCCTAGCCTTAAAGCCAGCAGAACTTAGAACAAAGGTCCACTGAACAACAGCAAACTGGTAGTGTTATTTATAATGATTTTGCAAAAGCTTAGAAACACACTCATTCTATTTATGACCATATCCTCTATTAAAGTTTAAGGGATAATTTTAAACTTTAGTCTTGTGAAGGTGTTTTCAACTTCTGGATAATACATTTCAGTAGGTGGCTTGCTCATGAAGCGCTTTGATACCATGATGAAGCCTAAAGGATCTGATAGAAGATCTGTCTCTAATACAGAAAAGGCAATTCTCTCTGCAGGACTTTTGATGAGCAGCTCATTACAGTAAGTGGCAATGACATAATTCCATGCAAGTTGTCAGGGGATGCTCAAGTTCTCAAATGAAGGGAACTTCACCACACTAAGAAAATGGACCAATGCTGTATTCTGACTTAGATACAGCAGTTCACTGTAGAAGAAAAAGAGGGGTAGAAATTGTGTTCTTTTTCCCAAACACTCATTTTGAATTATGTCAAACACTCGAATGAGAGTTCAATGATCCTGGCTGGAGTCCTGAATACAAGAAGTGTGACAAGGAAGCAAAACTGGACAAAAACAGGCAATTCTAAGTCTCCATCCTCTTAGCTCAGTTCCATGACACTGCTGACCTGACCAGTTCACCCAGACCAAAGAAAAAAGGGGACAAGGCAGTGTCTGACATGCACATGCTCTTCCATCAGACACTCTGTGGTATTTAACAACCTGCAGATCTCAGTGTGACTTCAAGCAACAACAGTTATCTCAGAATTCTTTGGATCAAAAATGTGGCACAATACTAGTTTGGAGTTTCTGACAAGGCTGAAGTGTCCTAAAGTCTTACGAGGAAACTGGTTCACTTCTAAGACCACTCATGCTGCTGTCAGGATTCAGGTCTTCGTGGACTTTTTGTGAGGGGCCATCTAGTGCCATCCTGTGGCTCTCTGTCATAAACATTTCTCCTCTGGTAGCCATAAAACAGGAGCTGAATTCATCTGAGCAAGGAGGGAGAAGTAAGATCATAACAGAACTGAGTTAGCATCTTTTGTAGCTTCATGTTAGAGGTGACATCTTCTCACCTTTGATTTAACATTCTTCTTGTTAAAGGTAAGTAGCTAGGGTCAGCCTATTATTCAAAGAGAGTGCATAAGAGTGTCAACATCAGTATGTCTATATCACTAGCCAATTCAGTAGCCATCAACCACAGGCATAGCTCCTGCAGTCTGAAGACTAAACTCAATTGAGTCAGTAAGGCCAAAGTAATTGTCATGAGTCTCAATAAAATGTAAATGAAAGGAGTCTTCAAACAAAATGAAACAAAGAAAGCAGGGTTACCCTCACTTTAACACTGTAGCTAAGATACAAGGGGTAGTAGATACTTATTCTTATACCCTCAATAAGTTGTTCTTATACTTTAACCAATTGCAGCATAGGCCCAAGAAAGGGGTCTTCCCTTTTGACACTCAGGAACTAAGGCAAAGGCTCCCAGAACTGAGTGTTCATCGACTCCCTTATGGAGAATCCTTGAAGTGAAAAAAAAATAGAAATTACTCAGAAATTCATCATCCACTGCCATCCCCTTCTTAGTACTGTGTCAGCCAAACTAGTATGATTTGACAATGTATATTTTTTTTAATTTTTAAGTAAAAACAAGTATTCATTGAACATCTGAAAACTATAATGATATTAAAAGCATTTGAAAATAATTCACTGAAATAGGATTTTACATGACAATCAAGTCATGTTCTGCTAAGCAAGATCTAAGTCACACGTCAGCTAGGTGTACTGGCACATACAACCCTGTACTTAGGAGGCAGAAGTAGATGTAGCTCTCTGAATCTGAAGCTAGCCTGGTCTACACAGCAAGCTCCAGACCAGCCAGAGCTACACTGTGTAACCCTGTCTCGAAACAAGAACAACAAAAGTTAGACATCTTTTGAATGAGAGAGGCAAGCCAAATTGGCAGCAGAGTGTGAGGAGTTTGGGTTGGATTGTGACACTGGAACAGATCTAGAAATAAAAAATCTAGAAAACCGGCTCATCTAACAATCTCAGCATGGCTTCAAGGTCTCATTAGTTTGGAAGAAGATTCTTGGAACAATGAAACAGTAAACTACAAATGGACACAGGTGACCTTGCTTGGGCAAACCATATGCCCCTCTGTGGGTTGGAAATACATGTCAAAGAAGCAGAGTGTAGCATCCTTTTGAGTTCTGTTATTTTCTGTACTCTTCCGAGTAGAGAATTCAATGGCAATTTCCTCTCAACTCATTTCATTCTCCATTTTCAAACCATTCATCTTATATCTCAGAGAAACAATATCTCCTCAACAACACTTGTTCTTGTTTTTAAATAGTCTTTCTTAAGCTAACATCTCATCATATTTTTGATTTTCACAATATCAGGCATTTTCCATGTACTAGTCATTTTTGTCTCTCCTTTTAAGACTGGTCTATTCAGATCATTCGGCATCTATTAACAATTTTTAAAATGAAATAATCTGGTGCCATTTAACTAATAATTGATGTTCTTCTGTCATTTATCTAGAAAAAGAAATCTTCCCATATGGTCTGTTAGTACAAAGAGAAAGAAATCTAGGCAGAACAACCACTGTAGAATGACTACTCCCCACTGATGTTCTTATGTTTTCCATGATTTTTCGTCTTTTCATTTACAAAATCATAGGCAGCAAAATCATGCTTGTTTCTGACAATATTAGGGATATTTTAGGTCCTCTGCTTTATTCAAACATAGAACTAAAACTGATAACTTGGAAACTGTATCAACTATTTGTGTGAACAGCACATGCCCATGAAATGATAACTTCATTTCCTTCTAAAGACTCCCCAATCATCCCCTTATAATTAACAAGCAGAAAGCATTCTTGGATTTCCCTTCAACAGCAGCAAACCCAAAAGGAGACAGCAGATGCCACTTATCCTTCTGACTCTGGAAATCCATATGCACCTTTAATTTTCTCTGCTTATAGACATATAGAAAAATGAAGAGTTTCCATCAACAAAGGAAACAAGATAAGAGAGTGTCCCTGGTTTAAGATGGAAATGGTCTGGAGAGAGACTAACATGGTCAAAGGGAAAAAAAGCTAGGCTTGATGAGAAAAGTCATCACAATGCTGTAAATATCAATTTGGTGAATTAAAATGTAAGAAATGAGTAGAGTCTCTCCAACAATACACTTTTCATGTTAACAATAATTTAAGCTTGATAAATGTACATTTTGAAATTATGTGCAGTAACTCCAGAATGAGATTTGCTTAGGTGATGACTGACATTTATTAGGAAAGAAGCATATATTTCTTGATTCCTCTTTAACTTTAAGAAAGAAATGATAAAAAGGATAAATCTCTTAGGATTTGTCAAATAACTAGAGGATAATATAGATCCTAGATTTATTAGTCAACATTTTTAGATGTCTGTTATATTCCATGATCTTTGGTTGGGTGATAGCAATGTAACAATAAAAACTAATAATTGCTGGTTATTTTTTGAATGCTCACTGCTTGTTGCATACTGGAATAGGCATCATTGAATACTGTTTTCGTATTTCTTTTAACAACTAAAAGAAGTGGCTTTGAGAGGTTTCAATTGTTATGATAAATTAGCTGGACCAAATTCAACTTGGGGAGGAAAAGAGTTTTATATCACACTCTTCCAGTCCCACATTGCAGGCCATCATTGAAGGAGGTTAGGGCAGAAACTAAATGAAGCAAAAACCATGGCAGAATACTGATTTCTGGCTTGTTCCTTATGGCGTTCTCAGCCTGCCCACCCAGAGGTGGCACTCTCCACAGTGAACTAGGCCCTCCCACATCAATCATCAATGAAGAAATTATCCTACAGACATGCCTATAGACCAATCCTGTGGGCATTTTCCCAATTAAGATTCCTTCTTCTCAGATGATTTTAGAATGTGTCAAGTTGATATGGAAAAACTAGTCAGCACAGTAGATCATTTTGGTGGTGTTATTGAGAAATTTATATGTGAGTGCAGTATTTATATCATTTCCACATCTTTCTCTTCCCTCCAAACTCCTTCATGTTCCCTTATAATCCCTTCAAAATTCATAACTTCTTCTATAACTGTTATTGGTATATGTACACGCAATATATATTATAGACATGTATTTAAGACTGACTATTAGAATTTAATAGCCTATCAAGGAGCTCATGCCTGAAGAAAACTCATTCTCTTTTGCTCTACAGCCCCTAAATGATTGTAACTCTTCATCTAGGGTTTGGATCTTGAGATATTTTGCCATTTTTGTTGGTTTATTTATTGGCATGGTCATTATAAAGATATTTTTATGTAACTATATTGTTGAAATTTCATGGTGCAACATCCCTTCCTGTATAGACGATTATATGGGATTTCCCTTTTTATGCTGTGAATACCATTGGTGAATAAAGGAACCGCCATGGCCTGTTGAGAGGGCAGAATGTAAGTAGGTGGGGGAAACTAAATGGAATGCTGGGAGAAGGAAGGCAGAGTAGGGAGAAGCCATGGAGCCACCACTGGAGACAAATGTGCCAAAACATTAGCTGGTAAGCCACAGCCACATGGCCATACACAGATTGATGGAGATAGGTTAAATTAATATGTAAGCACTAGCTGATAAGATGCTAGAGCTAATGGGCCAAGCAGTGATTCAAAAAATATGGTTTTTTTGTGATTATTTTGGGGTTGAGCAGCAAGTAATCCACAAGTGTCCTCCGTACTACAAACTGACATGCCAACATGGTAGACTAAAGTCCACATAAAACCTGAAAAAGCTTGGAAAGAAATCCTAGACACAAAAGAACAGAGTTAAACACAGCTTCTTGGTAGCCAACATTATGCTGGCAGCATGCCACAGCTCCATTAAGAGAGGTTTTCCTAATTCAGCAGTATCAGGAAAAAAAAGCAGTGGTTTTGAAACACTGGCTTTCTGGGCCTTGCTGCCAGCACAAACTCTGACTTTTTTTGGAAGTCCAGCTACAGACTGTTACAACTTGCCAAAAGACCTCTAAATGGGTCACAGTGTTGAATAAATGTATGTAGGCATGGAAGAGAGAATAAAAAGAGTAGAGAGAGTTATAAAAAGAGAAGTAAATGGCTTTTTAAAAAATAAAACAAAATCTTTAAAGAGACAGAGTACAGAGAGTCATAGATTAAAAGGAGTAAAAAAAATAAGCCATGTAAGATGGAATATGCAAAGAGAGTCTGGATTATGTATACTATTGTGTTATCTTCGAATTTTTGGACTGCAGAAAGACATTTGACTCTGGAGACTGCTAAGTTAAGCCAACATATATATTTTGAAGGTATCTTGAATTCAAAATTTGACTCTAAGGACATGTTGCTTTAGAAAAGAGGTTCTTCTTTTGTTTCCACAGAGGATGGAAATCTGTTGATTGCTTCCAGAGTAATATGGTTTGATGGATCAAGACCTTCTGAAAGGTTTCCTTGAACACACCTCAAAAAAATTACTTCACCCAATAAATAGCAGGAAAAGGTTTGGACAGAACTATGCCCTTATTCCCAGATATTATCTATAAATGTTTGTTTAAATTTAAAGGGGGGATATGCTATAGAAATTTGCACTGATATGGACCTTGTTTATTGATAAAAATTTAAGGTCAATTTTGTTATATGTATATTTCTGCTCTTGATTAAGGTATTGTGTTTGTGCAGTTCATGTAAAAATGTAATGTAATATATAGTCATTTATAATATTCAAGTTTATAGTCATGTTAGTTAGGTTTTCTAGATGTACAGGGATGTATTTAAGATGGTTAGGTATTCTTCAAATCTTTCAAAGACTACAGAATATGGCATTTTAAATGTTTAAGAACTTAGAACTTTTCATGACAATGAGACACATCTGCTCCTGGCAGTACCAATAACTTCAATAGGAAGATGGACATCGAAGAGGCTCCTTATGGAGTTGGTTAGTCATTTGAGCAAAAAACTGCTCTTGTCTAGACTGCTTGATGAACTGGACATGTAGGACCCATAGAGAAATGAAAGTCTCATGGATACTATGGACCTGTGGGCTGAAAATTGGATGCCCCAATGGTACAGGAGAACTTTGGGTAACTATTCAGGCAGTGAGATGTCTCTGTCAATTCTACAGTTTTGAAAGTTTCTTACAAGTCACCTCTTATTAACTTAGGTAATATATCCTTCTGGAATCTTTGATTGAGTTAAAGCATTTATAGTTATAATTATAGTTTTCCTTAGTTATGATAAGAGATAAGGTAGATATAAATATTGTAACTGTAATTCTTGCTTGATATCAATTTTGTTATATGCAATTTTACTATATTAAAGTTTAAACCTTTTTATTTAAACAGAAAAGGGGAGGTGATGTGGGATTTCCCTCTATATGCTGTGAATACCATTGGTGAATAAAGAAACTGCCTTGGCCTGTTGAGAGGGCAGAATGTAGGTAGGCAGGGAAAACTAAAAATAATGCTGGGAGAAGAAAGCTGGAGTAGGGAGAAGCCATGTAGCCACCGCTGGAGACAGACTTGCTGAAACTTTAGCTTGTAAGCCACAGCCACATGGCAATACACAGATTAATGGAAATGGGTTAAATTAATATGTAAGAGCTAGGGAATAAGAAGTGAGAGCTAATGGGCAAGCAGTGGTTTAAATAATATGGTTTCTGTGTGATTATTTCAGAGCTGAGCAGCTGGAAATCCAACAAGTGGCCTCCCTGCAACAAGAAGACACTGCTGCCATCAAGAATTCTGGTCCTCTAACTCTTACAACTTTCTTCTCCCTCTTCCATGATGTTCCTTGAGCCTTAGATATAGTAGTTATGTTGTTGACAAATATTATTTCTATATCCATTTAACACTTGAGAAACTTGAGAGTTAAGTGCTTCTTCATGGTCACAATATTAACATGCTGCAAAGCCTGAATTTGGTGCTAAGCATAAACTTTCCAGACAATAACTAATCATTATCACCTTCAACATAGTGTTTTATTGAAAAAAAAAAAGCATGCTATTTACTAAGCAAATGACAGTAGAATTTGGCTATGTGGAAAGAACCAAGGGAGAAAATAAAGGACAAAGACCATTAGCAAATGTTTAAAAATGGCACTTTTAGCCTTCTTCTGCCAGCACATTTGTTTTTTTTTCTTTTTAATATAATTTTATTTTTTTGTTGAAAAAAAATTTCTGCCTCCTCCCCGCCTCCCATTTCCCTCCCACTCCTCTCCCTCTCCTCCCACTCCTCTCCCCCTCCCCCTACTCCATTCCCCCTCCCTCTCGAGTCTGAAGAGCAGTCCGGATTCCCTGCCCTGTAGGAAGTTACTCTTACATAAATGTTACATGAATAGAACCCATATTTCAATATTGCTTAGAAATAAAGAAAACTTTGAGTCAATATTGGATACCTGTCTAGTTATCCTCTTTATAAGTTATGGGCTGAGTAGGTACCAGTCTCAAAGTCACATCATATAAGATTTTCATTTTAGAGTTTCTTTTTTATTATTTTTTAAAAGAAAACAAACTAACGTTTTCATTTTAAATACCAATCCCAGTTCCCACTCCATCCCCTCCTCCCATTCCCTCTACTTACCTCCCATCCCAACCCCTACCCACTTCTCAGAGAAGATAAGGAACATAGCTTTGGGGAAGGTCCAAGGCCCTTCCTACTACAACTAGGCTGAGAGCAAGGTATCCATTCAAAGAGAATAGGTTCCAAAAAAAAGTCAGTACAAGCAGGAGGGATAAATTCTGGTGCCACTGCCAGTGGCCCTGAAGTATGCCCCAGTCATGCAACTGTCAACCACATTCAGAGGAACTAGTTTGGCTCTGTGCTTGTCCACTCCCTGTCCGACTGGTAGTGCATGTGTGTTTTCCTTCTTTGGGTTTTGCTGGTGGGAGGTTATCTGTTGCCTGTTGCCTGTGTTTTTGTGGGTGCAGCTAGCTTTCTTGTGATGCGGTTTTCCTTATACTACTTTCTGTAGGGCTGTGTTTGTGGACACATTTGCTTTCATCTGGTTTTAATGGAATATCTTGTTTTCTCCATCGATGGTGATTGAAAACATTGCTGGGTATAGTAGTCTGGGCTTATATCTGTAGTCTCTTAGTGTCTTCAGCACATCTGCCCAGGACCTTCTGGCTTTGATAGTTCTCATTGAGTTGTCAGGTATAATTCTGATAGGTCTACCTTTATATGTTACTTGACCTTTTTCCTTTACAGCTCTTAATATTCTTTCTTTATTCTATATTATTTGAATTTGAACTATTATATAGCAAGGGGACATTGGGTTTTTTATTTTTGTTTTGTTTTTGTTTATTTGATTCAGTCAAATTGGTGTTCTGTAAGCTTCTTGTGCCTTCTTAGGAACATCCTTCTTTCTTCTATAGAAGAAACTGTTCTTCTATGATTTTTTAATATATTTTCTGTGCCTTTGAGCTGGAGTTCTTCTCCTTTTTCTAGCCTTATTATTCTTAGGTTTGGTCTTTTCATAGTGTCCCAAATTTCCTGGGTGTTTTGTGTTAAGAATTTTTTGGATTAAATGTTTTCTTTAACCAATGAATCTATTTCCTCTATAGTATCTTCAACCCCTGAGATTTTTCTCATCTCTTGTATTCTGTTAATTATGCTTGCCTCTGTAGTTTCTGCTTATTTACCCAGATTTTCCATATCCAGAATTCTCTCGGTTTGTGTTTTCTTTATTGCTTCTATTTCAGTCTTCATGTCTTGCAATATTTGCTTCACCTGTTTGATTATATTTTTCCTTGGATTGCTTGAGATTTTTTTGAGAGATTTATTAATTTCTTTCAATTTTTTGTTTGCCTTTTCCTCCATTTCTTTAAGGTGTTTTCATTTCCTCTTTAAAGGTCTCCATCATCTTCATAAAGTTATGTTTAAAATTATTTTCTTCTGCTTCTTCCAGGTTATTATGATCAATCCTTTATGTTGTATGATCACTGGGTTCTGGTGATATCATGTTGCTTTTTGGGTTGTTTGATGAATTCTTGCATTGGCGCCTGCCCATCTCTCCCTTCAGTTGATGCCAATGCCAGCAGTGACTTTGTGTCATGGTCTATTTGCTGCAGTGGCTGAGTCTTTGAAACTGTTCTTGGTCTGCTCTGTACTGTCACTGTCTGTGTCTCAGGGAGACACTGAGGTCTCTCTTGGCCTCCTCTCTTGGTCTGCTCCCTTGGTAAACTTTCTTGGTCCACTCTGTGCAGTCACAGCTTGTGCTTCAAAGTTCCACTCTCAGTCCTCTCTCATGGTCCTCTTTCTTGATCATTTCTGTGTAGTAGCAGGCTGTGTTTCAGAGTTCCACCAAGGTTGTCAGGAGATAGGTGAGTTTGGGTTGGAGTGGGACTTGTAGCTTGCAGGGTACAATGGATGGAATGGGGGTGTTGGAGTAGCCTACCTACAGGAAACTCTTCTGCTGACTGGATAGAGAAGCCAAGGCAGGTATGGGAGGGGCCAGGTTTTGCCCTGGTATGGAGTGCCTAGAGAGTGGGGTGTCCACCAGGTGGCTGGGCAATCACCACATGGTCTTCTCTGTGTAGTAACAGTCTGTGTTTCAGAGTTCCACCGAGGTTGCAGGTGGAATAGGTGAGTTTGTGGGTGGGATGGGACTTGTAGCTTGCAGGGTCTGATGGATGGGGTGGGAGTATTGGAGCAGCCTATCTGCAGGAAAACTCTCCTTCTGGCTGCCTAGAGAAGCCAAGGCAGGTGGGGGAGGGGCCTGGGTTTTTGCCCGTTTGGAGTGCCTAGAGAGTGGGGTGTCCACCAGATGGCTGGTCAATTACTCTTGGTCCTCTCTTTGTAGTAGCAGGCTGTGTTTCCCATTTTAGAGTTTCTTACCAGAGAAACATTTGATAGAGAAGTAATTATACAGATAATTGGAAGTCAATGCATCATATTGTTAATTAAATACATATTGATTTTATCAATTATATATCAATAAAACCGTTTTAAAAATAAAAGTGTGTGGGACCATAGTCTTACTTACATACACACTGCATTAAGAAAAGACACCTGACCTCAATGGACTCTGAGGTTGCCTTATCTATAAAACGAGGAGAGTTTTGTTAAAGTATGTATTATAGTTCTACCAAGGCTCTAAGACGTGCAATATAAAGACATCACCCCTTGAAATAATCAATAGCAGTGTCTACCCAGAGGGTTATTATGAGGATCAAATGAACTCTGTGAAGGATTTTCCAGACATCCACAAACATTCAATTTTCACTGAAGGAAATTCAGGAGATAAAATAGATGGCAACGAAGAGATATTCCTCTATCGATGAAGCTTACAGTGTGGTCTGAAGATAAATGAATACAGAGAAACTGTATTCACTTAGACAGTGCTAAATACTAAGAGAAGGATGTAGCTAAACTCAGCAAAGCTGTCTGTGTAGCTGGGGACACAAAGCTTCTTTGAAGAAGGGAGCCATGAAGGGCCTCACTGAAGAGATGACATTTGAGCAGTGCCCTGAATGATAGAAAGGACCTGGCTATAGAAGGTCTAGAAGCATCACATCCCAGAAACATAAGCAACAAATAACATTTCAATGAGGTAAAAATTCAACTTCTGGAAACAGGAAGAAACCCACTGAGGATGAAACATGATAAATAGGGATGAAGGTTGTGCAAAGGGAAACAGACCGAACCATAAAACTGATTACACACATCCTCGTGCACTGGGAAAAAGAACATATTAGGTAGTGTTTCGTCACTGTGACAAAATATTTGAGAAAAACAACCCAAAGTAGGAAAGACTTGTTTTGCCTCCCTACCTCCAGTTTGTGATACACCAGCTCCATAGTTTCTGGGGAGGAGTAAAAGACGAGATGGCAAGAGCATGTGCAGAGCCAAAGTTGGCTCTCTTATGGTAGCCAGGAAGTAGAAAGGAAGAGGAAGAACTTGCAGACCAGACACACCCAACACAGTCACATTCCCAGCAACATACTTCCTCCAAGAACCAACTTTCTAGTTTTCATCATTCTCAATAATGGCAGCAGATTATTAATCAATCAGTCAGAGCCCTGTTGATCCAATACCCCTCAATGTGAGAATCCATCACCTGATAATCAAGACTTCAGCACATGAGCAACTTGGGAGAATATTTTTCAATCAAATCATTAACAGTGATTTACAATTATACCCAGCTCTGATGACTGCTGGTGGAGGGCTTTGAGCAAGTATCCAACATAAAACATATACACACTTTTGTAGCTTCTAGGGAAATGGAAGTGGATAAGTAGACAAAAATGCAAATCCAGACTATGGTCCAGAAAAGAAAAAAAAGGCAACTCTGAGATAAAGGGAAATGGACAGATCCCATCCCTATTTCATATGGGATGTGAGATAGAATGTGAAGGAAAGAAACAAGTAGTATCTGGTTTGAAACTGTAGTAGCATGGTAGCTTGTGATGTCTACTGAACAGAGACACAGCTCTACTTTGAATGTGTTAAGTTTAAGATACTCTTCAAGATTTTAGTAATATTTTAATAGAGTGTACGATTCTGGAACTCATAAACTGATCTGTCTCAATAGAAGGCAGTAGAGTTACTCTCCTGTGTCACTTATTTTTTTCTATATGAATATTTTAATAGTAGAGGCACACATGCTAAGAAATGGGGGCAGGCAAAGTTTGTTTTAACACAGCTCTTAGAAAATAAATGTACTCAACCATGTATTAATAATAAACCATAACCGTATTTTCTCAGTCATGTTGGTGTGTTTTTATTGGTTTAAAATTTTCTTAGTTTCAAAGTCAAAATCTGAGGTTACTTTGACAAAAATTTTTACCAAAATTTTTCTATGTATAGAATAACACTCTCTTTAACCCCATCTATACAGAAAAGCAATAGCCATTGGTTACTGGCTACCCATTAGTATTTTATCTCAGCTCTGGTTGAATAATAACTGAACAAGTCATCAATTTTATTGAATTAATTGATTTCTTAAAAAAATAGCCTCCCCTCACGGTCCTGAGTTCCTTGCTCATGCTCTCTCTCCTTCTGCTCCTGATTTGGACCTTGAGATTTCTGTCCGGTGCTCCAATGTGGGTCTCTGTCTCTGTCTCCTTTCATCGCCTGATGAAGGTTAATATTCCGGAGGATGCCTATATGTTTTTCTTTGGGTTCTCCTTATTTAGCTTCTCTAGGATCACTAATTATAGGCTCAATGTCCTTTATTTATGGCTAGAAACCAAATATGAGTGAGTACATCCCATGTTCCTCTTTTTGGGTCTGGGTTACCTCACACTGAGACAATGGGGATGTTCTATCGGGAACTCACCAAGGCCAGCTGGCCTGGATCTGAAAAAGCCTGGGATAAAACCGGACTCGCTGAACATAGTGGACAAGGAGAACTCAAGAACAATGGCAATGGGTTTTTGTTCCTACTGCACGAACTGGCTTTGTGGGAGCTTAGGCAGTTTGGATGCTCACCTTACTAGTCCTGGATGGAGGTGGGTGGTCCTTGGACTTCCCACAGGGCAGGGAAACTTGATTGCTCTTTGGGCTAACGAGAGAGGGGGACTTGATTGGGGAAGGGGGAGGGAAATGGGAGGCAGTGGCGGGGAAGAATCAGAAATCTTTAATAAATAAATAAAAATTAAAAAAAATAGCCTCATGTGATTGAAACAACCTGGTCTAAAAAGAAAGAAAATACTGCTAATTTCCCATAATGCTTAGCTCTATGATTTCGTAACTGAGATAGGAATACCCTGCTATTGAAAGTGATGTCCTCCAAAGATAGCAGAAGTCTAGAATAAACCCCTCAAAACAGTTTTGCTTTCTTTATAATTTAACAGGGAGGGAAAGGGCTACTGAAACAGCTACAATTCTATACTAAGTGGAGGCCATCTTTGGGTTCACTGAAATAAAATATTATGTTACCAAGAAATAGAACCATAACAATAGACTGCTTTGCACAGCTCTGCTGGACAGCCCCTGGCAACTCCCAAGAGGCTACAGTGGCTAATCACCTGCAGTCTTTAAAGGGTAGTTTTCTCGGAGAGATTGGGAAATTCATGCAAATTACCACCTACTGTTCATAAAAGACAGGGTCTTATAAGTTGAAAACCTTCAAGTCAAAACCTGGAAAAGGGTCCAGATCCCCTGTTCATTTCTTAAGTGCTTCTTTGTAAAAGATAAAATGAGAAAGACAGTCCGCTCCTACATTGCAGCATTTCCTGTAAGCCGACTCTTGCAGTTTGTGATACGCAACTGTATTCTTTGTTATTATTCAGTAGCAGCCATTCTTCCTGAAAGTCAAAAAAGGTGAGGCATTTAGGGAGCAAAGAAATTCAGACACATGCTTCAAACATGCTGCACTGTTTTCAGATGGCTCTTGGCTGAGCTGTGCTGCGTCTTCACTTGCCCTGTCCTGCTTTGGGACTCACCCTTTCTTTACCCACTAAAGTAAGGAAAAATACAGCAGAGATGAAAGAGAAGCCAGTGGGAGAAGAAAGGATGAGTCTGGCTTTTTTCCACTTATTTGAAGGATGAACGCTCTAAATGTGATTTTTTTTTAACTCAGGGCTTCAGCAGGACTGGAGGGAATGAAAATGTACCAGATTTTATTTCTTTTTGGAAGAGTCATATAAAGACTGTCTCATAACCTTATACCATGAACTCAACTACAAATAGCAAAGTCTTGCCCAGTAATTATGGGGTTAAAACGCTACAGAGGATAGATGGTACCTGGACCCCTGACCCAAAAATACTAAGTTTTAAGTAATGGTTTTCCATTCTTAAGACATACAATTTTTTTCTGTATGTCTTGTTTTGCATACATTGTATTACTAATCTTATTTCCTGCAAAAGAACAACTCTGAAATTGTTCATTTTGAGATTTTTTTTATATTTTTGTATCTAAGCTATATCAATCATATTACAAAACTGCCTTTGGGCAGAACCTAATCTTCTATTTTATTTATTCATTTATTGCTTAGAAATAAATTCATAATGAGACTGTTTTGTCATATTCATATAAGCTCCTAAATAGCATATGGCTTAATTATTTAACTTGTAACTATTATAAATAGTTTGCTACATTGTATATACTACCTTGGGGAATTTGAGGTTAACTCATAATAGCATTATCAATTTTCATTTAGGTTGTTGTATATTGCTATAGTGCAATCATTTTTAAAACCATGTAAAATCTTATACAAATAAGTTTCCATTTTTTTTCAGTGGTCATTAAGTTTCTTCCAATTGCTGTGATAATTAACAGACCTGTTACTAAGTTTCTTCTAAAGTTATGCCTTCTGTAGTGCTGTTTTATGACACTGGACTTTATGTTGATTTGGTTAGATTTACTCAATCAGTATTATACTATTCTCAAAAACAACAAAAATATTAAGAAAGTAATTAGTGAGCCAGGAGGCAGTAGCACACGCCTTTAATCCCAACACTCAGGAGGCAGAGGCAGGTGAATCTCTGTGAGCTTGAGGCCAGCCTGGTCTACAGAACGAGTTCTAGAACAGGCTCCAAAACTACAAAGAAACCCTGTCTCAAAAAAAAAAAAAAAGAAAGAAAAAAAAGAAATTCGTATATGTAGTTCATGCCACATGGATTTCGCTTCGAGCCTAAAGACAAGATGAAACATCTCTCCACTTTGTGACTCAAGATCCCCTGTCTTAGTCTCTGTTCTATTGCTGTGAAGAGACACCATGAACAAGGTGAGTCCGATAAAAGGAAAGCATTTAACTGAGGACTTGCTTACAGTTGCAGAGTGCTTGTCCATTATCAGCATGGTTAGGATCAGACAGGCATGATGCTAGAGCAATAGCAAACTCAGAAATAAGTGGGGGGTGGGGCATCATAGGCTTTAAAAACATCTCAAAGACCGTCTTCAGTGATACATCTCATCCAACAAGGCCACACCCATTCCAACAAGAACTTAGCTCCTATTCCTTTCCAAACAGTTCCACTAATCTCCAAAACCAAGCATTAAACATATAAACTGGTGGGTAGAATTCTCACTCAAACTACCATATCCCACATACATGCTATAATACATATCGCCATGTGTGTCCCACAAGGTAACATGTGAATTCAAATTGGAATATTGAATGAATACAGATCAACAACCAGAGACATATTGTATTGATTCCTGCTTAATTCTGGGACAACTTTGAGGTTCTTTGTTAATAATCTTACATAATGATACACAAGCTATAGTCTTAAGTGTCTACATGATATGAATCCATACATACACTCATTTCAATTATTCCGATGGTAACATTTGACTGAACGCACTTCTCACTTTTTAATATTTTTTTAGACTCTACACAGAGTTGGGGGAAGTCAGCGAATAGGTCAGCGAAGCAGAGCAGAAGCAATAGCACCAGCTAACATTCCGAGAGCACTTGCTACCTTCTAACTATTGCTGTCTGCAGCTCTTATCTGTTTACTAATACTGTAAACAAAACAAACCATGAAGCATCATCATTATCATTGTCTTATTGATACAAACAGTAAGACACTAAATGTTAAACGTTCTTCCCCTGACTGTACATCTAGCAAATTACAGAAGTGGGATCCAAAGCCAAGAGCTCTGCCTCCAAAGCACACGCTTATATCACCACTGTATTTTATCACTGCAGTGGTCATTTAGTCCTTCAAGCTACAACCCCCGCATGAGCCAAACCGTCCTGTGGACTTGGATAAATCGTTTCCCTCTTTGAGGTTTACTTAATTTTCTCTTCTAAAGAAAGATAGAGATAAATTTCAAGATCTCTACCACACCTCAAAGCTATGTAATTCCATGCCTTTAAGTATCTGCAAGGTTTATATGACTATCATTTTTTTCACTTAGTCCTAACCAAATTAATACATGCATATAAAGAGTTGAATAATTAAATACTCGTGAGAATAATGCAATGTTATCGCTACTCTTAATGTCTAGCAGTCTTGCCCAGAAGTCATCAGTCACAACGAGCAATGTCCAGTAAAGAGCCAGAGGATGAGAGAGGAGTGTGAAACAGGAAGGAGCTGGAGCTGAAATACTGAAGAAGAAATCAAAAAAAATGGGGGACTCCTGCTTGGGGTCTGGGTCCAGAAAACACCTTGTTAACTTACCCAGAGACCATGAAAACCATGTGGAACTTGTCTGCAGCCTGCTCAGTATTTAAACTCAATTCCGTAAGCATATTTACACTGAGTGGCTATTGAAATCCCCAGCTGTGGAATCCGGAAGCCCCAAGCTGTATTTATGTGGAGGGCTGCTAATCCCTGATCCCAGCTCTTCTCAAGTCTGTAGAAACATTTTGTCTCTGTAGACAAGTCCTTGTAAATCTCTCCTTGTCGAAGGATTTAGTTCACTGATTGTCAGCCATGAGCTACTTCATAAAACAACTCACAGAGGAAAAGAGCCTTCTGCTCCGCCTTTGGCGGGGAGCTTGTTACACTAGATAACCTTTTAATGACTGCATTCCATTTTAACTTGGCTCCAGAGAGAGAAACTAGAAAGAAAGGCGAGATCCTTCCTTAATATCGCACTTTTTTCATATTGTATCTACTGCGGCAAATTAGAAAAGATGGATGGAGGTCGCCTTGTACCCTGGAATCCCACGGCCATATAACATAAAAACGAGCTGGTTACTCACAGATAAGATGACATTTCAGGGCTAAGGAACCACTGAAATATGAAAAGACAAGGTTTCTAAACTGTAAGCAGCACCAAATCCTGCTCAAACTTGTTTTATTACATATTATCCTACAAGATGGAGGCTTTAAAATTTGTTGCTGTACTTGGCAATGATTGTCCCTTACTTTAATAAATGGAAATTACTATTCAGCAGAGGAATGTTGGATTAAGAGGGTAGAAAAAGCAAACGACTGGGTATATTTTTTAAAACATTAATGGATATTTTATAGAGGGGACTATTCTCTCTTAGAAAGCAGAGGAGAGGACAATTATTGACTGATTCCAAAAACAGTTGAGTTACAATAGTATATTTCATTTTGATATTTAGTTAGAAGACAGGCGTGAGTGTGAAAATAAAAGCAGAGTTTTAAGGACGGGCAAGAAAGAATGTTTTGTTTTGTTGTGTTTTGGCAGTTTTGCAGTTTTATTAAAGCACAGATTAAACGTGCATCTGAGCTTTCTGTTCATTTTCTTGCTGTGCAGCTCAGCACTGGGATTGGCTATGCTTCTCTTCAGCTGAGCTGCTTGCTCTGCTGTAACTTTGTGGTTCTTGGATATGCAGGTCTTGCAGGAGACATGGGGGATGCCCTCAGCACAGTAAGATCTGGGAGTCAGCAACTAGCAGCACGCTCCCACTCCTTGACCTCGGGGACAGAGAACCTGTGTGGCAGCTAGCTTTCAGATTAATGTTGGTCAACAACATCTGTCCCTTGAGTCGTTTCCACACACCCTGTGATTGCTGTCTCTGGGTTTCTTCCAGTCACACTACCGCTTTGCAGTCTACCTGGTGCCAGTCAAAACTAATGGATCCTGCTTGGCCGCTCTTACACATCCCAGGGATTCTGAGGCCGTGATGCTGAGGGAGAGGCAGCTACCTCTTTGATAGGCAAAAGTCACTCTCAAAGTCCTATAACACGAAATCCAAATGAAAGATATGAGATGATAACTTAAAAAAAGGAATCTAGTTCCATCCATTTTCTTCATCTATTCTCCAGTTGAGGGGCATCTAGCTTGTTTCCAGTTCCCAGCTATTATGAAGAAAACTGCTGTTGATAGTTGAGCAAGTGTTGTAGTAGGTTGGAGCATTCTTTCTGTATATGACTAATCTTAATGCAAGGGGAAGTGCCTAATCTTACTGTAACTTATTATGCCATGTTTGGTTGATTTCCATGGGAGCCCTGCCCTTTTGTGAAGAAAAAAAAAAAAAACAGAAGGAATGGGTGTGGCAGTCAGAGGGGCGGTTGAGGGGAGGAGTGGGAAGAGAAGAGGGGAAACTGTGGTCAAGATGATGATGATTATGGTGATGATGACAATAATAATAATATAAAATGAATCCAATGAAAATATGGTATTGTGTGTTTAATTTTAAATATTATAACCAACCTGAAGTTAGCTGGGTCAGAACATTAAGTAAACTTCTCCATTCCTCCTATGACAGATAGACAGACTCATTCATCTAATTAGGACAGTGCTCACTTCTTCCTCCAGAGATGTCCACTCCCCAAGGTTCTCTGGGTTCACCTCAAAAGTGGACCATGTCAGTTGTTGCCCATTAGCATCACTGTATCATTTAATTAATGACAATGCAGTTTGACGAGGGTCAGAAAAACCAGTGGAGATTTTGAACTTATGTGATAAAGTGGAATTATCAAATTATCCATAAGGTGTATTAGAAAGGCAACCACAAGCCTTCTCTCCATGTACACACACTCCAAGAAAGATATGGGGAAGGAAGCAGGCAATGTTTCTTTCTGCACTCAGTTTGCTTCTCAAAGATCTCAAGCAGGGATCAGCAGGTGTTTTCTCTGACTGGCTAAGGAGCAAATGCTGTAGTTTTCATAGGCTCTGGTCTGGGGAGCATGGGATCAAGGCCACTCAACTCTGGCGCTAGGAGCAGACTGTGATGATGCAAAAGTGATTATGCATGCTTGTGTTTCACTGACATTTATTTGTGGATGTTGGAATTTGAATTCCATGTAAGTTTTACTTGTTACAAAATATTATTCTTTAAATTTTTTCAGTTGTTTAAAAATTTTTTTAAAAAAAAAATCATTTTTAGTTCAAGGCTGCTTGGAAACAGATGGCGAGCCGCATTTGACTTGGGCTATAGGATGTGAAATCCTTATCTTGAGTCTGTGCTCTATTGGGAAAAGCAAAAAACTGGCAGTCTCAGAAGTTGTATTTGCGGTATGCTTTGTGTAGAGAAAGATGAAGAACTGGATCCATTCGGTGAAAACCAACTCCATGAAAATATACTATAGGTGTATCTAACTGTTAATGTGCAACTGTATACTTTCAGTTAAAATTGAACGTCAATGTACCATTACTCATATTTTGACTTTTATACCCCATCACAGTGTATGAGCTATACAGTTCTTTGCTTGATGTCTGAAACTGGAGAGACAGGGACTGTGTCTGCTTTGTTCACTGCTGCACTCCTTGCACTGTTAAACTTACGTTACTGGGAACAATTGATCAATAAGCATTATTAGAAGCAGGTATTGAGTGACACATGCAGCGCTTTCTCCACGCTGTACGCATACAAGGCAGACACAGCCTCTGCTTTCACCAGCTCGTATTTAACTAGATAAACACACAGCTAAACGGATGGTTCTTCCGAAACTAAATGTTCAGTTCAACTACTGTGCAAGCCAATAGTTCACAAAATTAAGAGCTTACTGGAAGATACTCCCTCCACAAAATATCAGTCACAACTAATAGAACTAATAGAACTCTTTTTTCTCTTAACACGGCACAAATGTATTCAGTTATCCCTTTGCCCCCTCTAGTCAATACTCAGAGAGAGAGGAGAGAGAGAGAGAGAAATTGCTTCTATCCTACTAGCACTTTTGGTAAAGACTGAGATGCTGAATTAAATACCCCATGGCTCAAGCTCTATGAGCAGCTGAGGTTTAACACCCGTATCTCCCATCATACCCATACCCTAACCTCTGGAACCTATGAAGATGGGCAGGAGCCACATAGAACACTGGATAAACTCGAACTACCATTGCTGATGTCACTAGTAGCTTTGAAGATGGATAGGGTCACCACCCAGGCCACACAAGTAGTGTCATCAAGTATTAAAGGACCTTAGTCCTGCAACAGGAAAGAATTCTGTCAATAACTGAAGTGAGCAAGAAAATGTATTATCTCCTAAGATGTGTAAGGAAAGAAAATGTAGTCCTACTTGTACCTTGTTTATGGTCACTGGGGCTCTCTTGATAAAGAATAGTCAGGTGGACTCTGTCCTACAGAAAGTGAGACAAATATGTGTTGTGCCAAGCTGGTAAATCCTTGCTCATTTGTTACATTGATCACTTCAAACTAATACAGGCTGAGAATGCCTTTGAAAACCACTGCCCCATCTGTGGAGAGAGATATTTATGCCAAGAAAATTGAGTCCTCTGTGCCAGGTAATTCATTTAGCAATCTCTCTAATGATAGTATTTTTAAAAGAAACTTGTAATGCTAATTACCACCTAATTATTTCAAACAGGGTGTAATCATGGGCAATATTTCTAGAACATGCAATACAATTAAAGTTACAAAGTCACTTGGATTATGTGAGCAAAGCAATCAGATGATAAATATCATCTTGCTAAATCAAAATTCTCACTTAGACTAATAATGGATTAATCTGCATGTAAATCACATCACCAAATTACAACTTCTACTTGACATTCTGTCTGCTTTCAGGGGTTGGGGGAAGAAAAGCACACATTTTCCTAACAGTAAGAATTGCATTATGCACTTGGAGAAGCATTTATTGTAATTCCCCAGGCTGCTGATTATGTCTCCCAATGCGCATGGCTCTCCATTCATTGTTGAGCCTGCTTGTTTGACTTAACGTCATCTCAAGATGTCCAAAAAGCACTATTTTGCTAAGCAGAGGAAATAAAGGATGCCTGTTTACTTTCACCTTGGGATATGTTTTTAGAAGTTTCCAGGTTTTCACCTCTCCTGAACTTCTTAGTGGTGGTGGTGTTGCTTCTTGCTCTTATTTCTCACTATCACAAAGGAGACCCAGGGAAAACTAACACAAGTCATTACTCAAAATGTCAAGAGTTTGTTGAGGAGCGACACATCAGAGGTGAACAGAAAGCCTGTTTGGGTAAAGTGGAAGATAAGATACACAGAATACTGTGGGCGAAAGAACCTAAAAGAAAAAGAAAACAAGAAAGGACACTTTGAAGTCTGAGGCCATTTCTAAAACTCTAGAGAGGATCAGAAACTACATGTAGGAAAAGTCTCATTTGTATTACTTTCTGTTTGTTGGTAGGGTGATTAAAAAAGATTAAGTTGAGTAGGTTTCAGTCTTTCCTATAAAATTTGGAAGTATTGGAGCATTTGCACAGGCTGCTCTCACTTGTTTATTCGCTCTCTATCTCTCCCTCTTTTCCCTCTTCCTGTCCCTCATCTCTCTCTCAAAACTATTTAGTGCACAGCATGCTGACACCCGCTCTCACAGCTATAGGATAATGTTGGCATCATCATTTCCAAATGCCCATTCACAGCTGCCACGTTGGTAGTTTGAAAGTATTTATATCTTTGTGAATATGCAGCCCCTACCAATCAGTATGCTTATTCTTGGAAGTCTGGTAATTATAGATTTTTCGAAGAGACAATATTATCCCAGGAATCCTAGTTTGGATCATCCTTACTTCATCTAGTTGTCATAGCACCAACTCTGACTATCCTACTCAAAGAACAATCTACACAGTGCTTCTCTGTACACCCCTAGTTTCAGATGCCCCCTCCAGTATTAGAAACACTCAGGAAGTCATAAAATTGACTAATGCTCCTATCTTGGCAAACCACATCAGAAACTAGAGATCTCTGGATGCATAAAGGATTGTTTAAGTCCACAGGTGATGCTAATGAGAAGTTGAAATTCAGAATCATTTTCCACTCTCTTTTCTGCCTTGATATGGGAGTGATTTCTTATTAATAAAGAAACTGCCTAGGCCCCTTGATAGGCCAACCCTTAGGTGGGTGGAGTAAACAGAACAAAATGCTGGGAGAAAGAAGCTGAGTCAGGAAGTCACCATGGTTCTCCCACTCCAGACAGACGAAGGTTAAGATCTTTCCTGGTAAGCGCACCTCGTGGTACTACATAGATTATTAGAAATGGGTTAAGAAGCTGAAACTAATGGGCCAGGCAGTGTTTAAAAGAATACAATTTCCGTGTAATTATTTCGGGGCATAAGCTAGCCATGCGGGTGGCCGGGTGCCGGGGACGCAACCTCGCCGCTCCTATTACTACACTGCCTTGTTCTTCACACTGAGTACCATTATTTAACATAAAGAATGTATGTGTTCCTTTCCTGCTACAATGTAGGTTACCTGAAGGCATGGCATTGTGTGATTATTCAAGATGGATCATTTAAATCTAATATTAAGCCAGACACATAGCGTCAGTGGAAGTATAAGTGAAGAAAGAAAAGATGAAATGAAGGTGGGGGTAGAAAGGCAGGGACAAAATGAAGGGAAGAGAAGGAAGAGTTGAAAGATACAGTGTTGTCAATTTTGAATAGCTTGCTTCTCTGAGGTGATGTTATTAACTGATTTACTACTTCTTCAAGAAACTAGAGGAGAGAGGAGATTCTGACCTACTGAGACACTGGCCACAGAGACCAACTGTGGATGCCTTGGAGCAGCATGGCCATTTGGGATATACAACATCAAAAATAATCTTAGGTTCAATGTACAAAATGACAGCTGTTAGCTAAGTTCTAACTTTTCTTCTGCTATTACACAGACCAGCCTTGTAGCTGGATTCTTTGATGATACATGGGAAGGGCTCTTATTATTTAGGATGAAGCAGTACAGGAAGAAATATAATGGTGTTCAACTTCACAGCAGACCGTTCACATTGTAGAGACATGCAAAGCATCCCCTGGGGTCAAGCGGTACACAGACATCATGATCAGCCTACTGATCTCTGAATAAGAGAGCAACCTGGAATGTGAATTATGAACTGAAGAAAAGTGTCCAAAGATGGGAACAATAAGTAGCAGGGAAAGTGTGGCTCTTGGGAATTCTCAGGAACAGTTGCAATGGGCTTAGCCTTCTCAGTCAGGTAGCCTGAGTGGAAGGGGCTTTTACTAAGAGGATAAAGAAAAGGGCAACCTGAGAATGATAAAACCTCGTGTTACACATGCTTGTTGAAAGCAAAACCAGAAACATGCACAGGCTGACCCAGATGGTCCATAGACTAATGTATCTACAGCACAATTCATTTCCAAAGGAAAGAAGTCCAAACAATTAGAGGAGTCTAGTTTACAATGAGGAGATATTGAAGGCCAGAGTCTATATTGGAGTAAGTGGGGGGCTTTATGAAAGGAATGTGTGCACTCCATAAATCAGACAATAGCTTCAGCATAGGCTTTTGTATATTTTGTTAAACAGATAAAGATTTCATTTTTAAAGTGCCAAATACTAAATACTATGATGATCTCCAGATTCTCAAAAAATTATTTATATATCCTGGGAGCTGGAGACTCATAGCGGAGTCAGTGGAGCCCTGACTGGTAGCGGATGGGTGGCTTAGCATAAAGACCAGACCGTGTATCAAGAGTTGATTTCAGGTACGGAACATTTTTGTGCACTTTTTCCATATCTACCATTTCACGGAGAAATTGTGACAAACTCAGGGAAAACTGGGTAAGGCAAAGGAAGGCTGGAAGCTCTGGAATACACTACTCCAGGGGTTTGCGAAGGAGTGGGGATGGTGAAAAAGCTTCCCCACAGCAGAGGCAGCAAAAACTTTCCATGAATAACAGAATCATGTGAGGGTTTGGATCTCTTGAGTCTCGATTTTGTTTGTTTGCACCTGTTTTCTTAATGGGACCTGATTTTTCTTTCTTTGTCCTGGATAATCCTTAAAGGAACAGCAATTTCATTCTGTATTTGAATTAAACAATGAAAGACTAGCTGGGTCCATCCCCTTGGATCTTGAAAAACCCCTCAGAATGTGAGGAGGAAAAACTGTAGGAGCCAGAGGAGTTGAGGACGCTAGGAGAACATGACCCACAGGATCAACTAAGCAGGGCCCACAGGGGCTCACAGAGACCAAAGCTGCAGTCGCAGAGCCTGGGTGGGTCTGCACTAGGTCTTCTTATCTATGCTATGGTTGTTAGCTTGGTGTTTCTGGGGAACTCAGATCAGTGGGAATTGGGGGGGAGGGGTCTCTGACTCTTTACCTGCTCTTAGGAGCCCTTTCCTCCTATTGGGTTGCCTCATCCAGCCTTAACATGAGGGTTTATGTCTAGTCATGTTGTATCTTGTTTATGCCGTGTTCAGCTGATATCTCTGGTAGACCTGCTCTTTTCTGAAGAAAAGCAGAGGAAGAGTAGATCTTGGGGAGAGAGGGTATGTGGGGGAAAACTAGGAGTGAAGGGAGGGGAGACATCAGTTGGGATCTATTGCATGAAAGAAGAACAAATTTTAGAAAGAAAAAAAAAAGTGTTTTCCCATGCTGTGTGTCTGAGACAGTTAGGTAACCTTCAGTGACTTGAATAGCCAGAAGAACTGGCTGAAATGAACAGATGTGAGAGAATACCAGTTTACAGGGTATCTTGAGATGTGCTCAGTGTCTATCTGATATCACCAGGGCTGGGACTCCAGCAGAAAGCTGATAAAGGATGCTGGATTTCCAAAGATTATAAAATGGCCTGCAGATGCACCAGGAAATGCATTCTCCTCAGCCAAACAATCAGAAATAAAAAACAATGAGTTAGTCCCTCTGAATGAGACCCTGAAACAACAGGAAACAGCTAACCTGTCAAAGAATTAGAAACCACTTCAAGATGGCCCTGGTTCACATGGACCCTTACCTACCCACGGCTCTCAGCACCCTGAACTTAGAGAGTTAGCAACTAGCTAGGAAGCTAGGGGAAGAAAGAATGGCATTGATGGAAGGAAAGACACAGAATTGCAACTGCCTCTGTCCCCAAAGTCCCCACTGCAGACAAGGGGGGAGTGTGGCAATGAAATTTTATTCTTTAATATTTTGGATTTGACTTTCTTTTAATTTTTTTTCAAATAACGCAGCTTTTTTTTTTTTCAGAGCTGAGGACCGAGCTCAGGGCCTTGTGCTTACTAGGCAAGTGCTCTACCCCTGACCTAAATTCCCAACCCCAACCTTAAATATTTTTGAATGCTAATTTTCTTACGCACTAAAGAAAACCTGTTTTATTTTTTGTTTTTATTTTTATTTTTTATTAGATAAAAAAAAAACAATCCAAATTCCCACTCCCTCCCCTCCTCCAATTCCCTCCACATACACTTCCACCCCACTCCCCCTCTAATCCTAAGAGAGGGTAAGACACTTTGCTTTGTGGAAAGTCCAAAGTCCTCCCTACTACATCTAGGCTGTGCAAGGTATACATCCAAAGAGAATAGGATCCCAAAAATCCAGTACATGAAGTAAAGACAAATCCCAATGCCACTGCCAGTGGCCCCTCAGTCTGCCCCAGCCATACAACTGTCACCCACATTAAGAGGGACGAATTTGGTCCTATGCTTGTTCCTTCCCAGTCCACCTGGAGTTGATGATGTCTACGCTCAAGCCTTGGAGCTCATGTTTTATGTGGCCTGAAAATTTTCTATCACCTAAAACAGAAGTTAGAAATGTCTTAAGAATAAAAAAGCTGGAAATCTTTTCCTACCAGGGGCCTTTCAAAAGGACTATTGGAGACAAAAGTTTAGTTTGACTTAAGTGTTGAAATAGGAGCGGCGGCAGGGCTGCGTCCCCGGCACCCGGCCGCCCGCATGGCTAGCTTATGCCCGAAATAATTACATGGAAACTGTATTCTTTCAAACACTGCCTGGCCCGGCTAGTTCCAGCTTCTTATTGGCTAGCTCTTACATATTGTTCTAACCCATTTCTAATATTCTGTGTAGCCCACGAGCTGGCTTACCAGGGAGGATCTTAACCTGCGTCTGTCTGGAGCGGGAGAATCATGGCGACTCCTCCACTCAGCTTCTTTTTCCCAGCATTCTCTTCTGTCTACTCCGCCTACCTAATTTTCTGACCTATGAGGGCCGAGGCAGTTTCTTTATTATTACAAGACCCACCTCCATCACTTAAGGTCCACTCATCAAGCTATAATCCACTGCTTGGGTGATCAAGAACCGAGTAGATAGCCCAGTGACCCATGGTAAAACTAAATGCTACTGGTATAAAATAATTATCAATAAAATTATTCCTGATGACATTCTGCTATACTCATAGATTAGTGCCTTATTCATCATGAAAGAAGCTTCTTCCTGCACCTACAGGAACAGATGCAGAGAAGCACAGTCAGATATTACACAGAGTCCTTTAAACACACAGCTGTAAATGATGTCTCCATCAATTCCTCCCCCTCAGAGCTCAGGAAACCCCTCAGAAGAGGAGGCAGAATGAGTGTTAGAACCAGAGGGTTTGGAGGACACCAAGAGAACAAAGCCCTCAGAATCAACTAAACAAAGTTCATTTGAACTCATAGAGACTGAAGCAGCAAACACAGGGCCTACAAAGGTCTGCATCAGGTTGTCTGCATATATGCTATAGCTTTCAACTTAGTATCTTTACGGGGCTTCTGAGTATGTGAACAAGTGGGTCTCCGATTCTTGTTCTCGATCATGGGGTTCCTTCTGTTGGGTTGCCTTGTCCCCCTTCAATATGATGACTTTTGCTTTACCTTATTATATTTTTATCATATCTGGTTGTTATCTCCTAGAAGTCTGTTCTTTTTTAATGAGAGACAAAAAGAGAGCAGATCCAGAGGGGAGGGAAAGTGGGGGGCACCTGGGAAGAATAGAGAGAGGGGAAATTGTAATCAGGATATATTGTATGAAAAAGAAACTATTTTCAGTAAAGGAAAAAGATAAAGTCATTTAAAATATATTTGTGCTACATTGTCATTAACCCTGTTGGAAGACTATGCTAAATTTGGGGACACCTGATCTCTCTTCACAATTGTTTTTCCAACAGGACAAAGGTTGAATCTGAGGAAACAGTTATTTCCTCACTGACAGCCAGAAGTGTGCTATTGGGGGAAAATAAAAGCTTATTCCTGTACACTGTGACAAGGCCAGAATCATCCTGCAGTGATCTTGGAAAGCCAACTCTACAGAATCTATTGGGAGGATGATAGACTCAGAGAGGGATTCGCCAGAAGAAGCAGGTGGCCCTTTAGACCACTAAGATTTATGTGTGTGGAAGAAGTTGTTAAAGGAAAATTGAAATAAAAGAGCCATTCCCTGTCATGTCACACTAAGAAAATTAGCAAGAATTCATTGCTAGGGAGCTGGAGGGTATAACATAAATATATACACAAAGAGAATAAGCCCCAGTTATATTAGGATGTGGTTCGGAAAGATGATTAAACCTATGATCAAAACTAGAACAAGAAAGCCTCCCCCCTCTTTTGCTGGGTAGGGATCAGTGAGACATTTTTCAAAATAATATAGAGAGAACTCTCAATGGAAGAGTAAAGCCCGAAGCTTAAAAGTAAAAATCTATATTCCCCTGCTGTAATATGCTCAGTGAAGTGGAGAACCAGGGACAAAAATGGTAGAACTAGAGCCGATGTAGAGGAAATCAAAGAGCTACTAGAGGTTTGTATGGGCAGTGTGAGACCAGGAAAGGGGAAGCTTAAAAACTCAAAGCCTTTGCCTACAGTGTCTTAAACCAGCAGGATCAAGGACACAGAAGGGAGAGAGGGCCCTGCAGAAAAGGACAGGTGGACAGAGCAAGGGGAGGAAACTCCAGTTAAGTTTGAAAATGAGGAAAAGTGCACTCCGAACTAGTTGAAGTGGCGCAGAAGTGAGTCCTGACAAGTGCTCCAGAATAAAGATGTTTTAATCTGGGGCAGAGACACACGTGTAATTACTTCTAGTGAAAATCGGTGTCCAGTAATGCAGAAAAGCAAAATCTTGGGGGGAAACCTTAAGTTATGAATGATTTGGGGTTGAGAAGATTTTAAATATGGGTGTGGGGCTCCTGAGTTCGCTCAGCAGTTAAAAGCACTTGTTGCTCTTACAGAGGGCCTGTGTTCAGTTCCCAGGATCCACATGGCAGATTGCAAACATCCGTAAATCAAGTTCCAGGAGATTCAATGCTCTCTGTTGACATCTACAGGTACAAGGCAAGTATATGGCATACATAATACATGCAGCCACAACATTCATACACATAAAATTTAAAAATATAAAACTTTTTAAAAAGAAATTAAAAAGGAGTGTGATGTTCAATCTGGACTGTCAACTTAATAGAATTTAGAATAACCATGGAAACAAGTCTCTAGTCGTGTCTGTGAGGGAGTTTCCAAATACTCAGGTGGGAAGACACACACTAAATGTCCACGGCACCAGTCAATGAGCTGGTGGTGTCCCTGGCTGACTGAAAAGAAGGACGGTAGCTGAACAGTATCCATCAGTCTCTGCTTGCTGGCTGTGGGTCCAGTGGGACCAGATACCCAAAGCCCCTCCTGCCACGTTTTCCTGCTACAACAGACTGTGCCTTTGAAACAATGGACCAAAATAACCTTTCTTTCTGTAAGTAGCCTCTTACCAGGTATTTTAATACAACAACAAGACAAATCAAGTAGAGTACATGCAAGACCTTCTGGAGGTCAAGGACATCATGAATGAAACTAAAAGCTTCTAAAAGGGTCAACAGAATTGAGAAAGCTCTAATACAGCTGGTGATGTTTCCAAATATATGAGCCTCAATAAGATAACAATCAGCAAATAAATGAAAAATTAAGTCAATTAATACCAATGTTGAATAAGTTCTGAGTTCCTCACTTAAACAGACCAACTATTGGAATCCAACAGCTCATTCAAATTTTCTTCTGCTAATGCTAAAAGAAAAATTCTAGGAGAAAGAGAGGTGGCCCAGCAGTTAAGAACACTGGCTGCTCTCCTGGAAATTCTGAGTTCACTTCCCAGAAACATGGCATCTCACAACCCTTTAAAATAAGATATGATGCCCTCTTCTGGTGTGCAGGCATACATGCACACAGAGTACATGAACTACATAAAATACATACATATTTTTTAAAATGCAAATCCTAAAGATTACCTAGTACAAGTTCAATTCAATACCTTGAGTTGAGTCCTAATGAAACGCTCAGTGGGACTGAATGTGGGGGAATTGTGGAAGCCTTTTGAAGGAAGATTATTGGCCATACTATTAATAAAAGGTGAACTGAAAGGCACAGTGAGAAGGAATGTATACTGTTTGCAGTTTGTAGTATTGCATACTCTTTCAGTTGTTCATTCCTCCTTCATTGAAGCCTGATGGGTAACAAGAATGATAGAGTATATTTACCTGACCAATTGATGCTGGGTTTGGCCAGCGCAGTGAGGGTGGAATTAGAGCATCTAGTTGCACAATGCTTTCAAAAGCATCTCTTAATTGGCCATCTCTTAAGAACCTGATGTAGATCATAAGACTATGGTAGGTGCTTCATTCGGTAACAATATGGAAAGGCAAGTGGCAGATCCAAACCCCACCTGAAACCAGCCCTACTAGCCAAGTTGCAGCCTAAAGTAGAAATGTCCTACCCAACCTACCCGCAGTGAGCAAATTTATTTACAACATAAATCGTTATTATAACAATTCACAGAGTTTTAGGGTACTTGTTACACAGCATTATTATAGGAAAAGTTTGCTAACAAAATCATTAAATTATTCTAAGGTAAGGTAATCCAAGTTTAATGCCAAGGTCCTAAGACAAATACTCTTTTTATTCTAATACCCATTCCAAACTATGCATGCATCAATATAATTCCCCAAACTTCATACATAAATTGTAAGGATCAGCAGCATGACAAAGAATAAATATGACAGCTGCCCATTTTAGATCTATAGAAAATGTCAGTTTCTTATACATTAAAGCCTACTGCAACTCCAAAGGCCAAAGACTTTATAGCCCAATTTCTGTTCCTTCCAAGAAATCCCCTTAGTCTCAACTGGAAGCAACTCGGTAGAGTTGAAATCCCTTTGGTAAACGCAGACTGAGCCATTTTTCACTGGAAAGGAACCTTTATAAGAAGTTCTGAAGTTGAATTTACCCAACCTTAAATTTTCACAAATTCACATTATATTTCTACACAATAATGGCAAATACATCCTAACTCCTAGCATAGTTATAAAACAATAGTCCCTAACTCAGTACTTGGAAAACTCTATCTACAAGAGAGTCACAGACGTCTCCAAGAAAGGAGGAATGATATAAATTTCTTTTGGATGTTGGAGTTTTGGATTTCATTATATGTGCATCTACACTCAAGCAAAGAGGAGAGATAGCATCCTCTCATTCAGACCTTAGCCATGGAATGTCCATTACAATTCTATAACTACCACAAGTGGAGAACATACGAAGTTCTTCAATCAGAGAACACACTGTTCAGGCCTTCTTGAAAAGTGGAAGAATTTCCAATTATGTTAGTCCTAGTCACAACCTTATTTGATTAGATGTGGTTTCCTATCCTTTTTAGAAGATCTGAATAGTCTTGGCTTTTATTTTCCCCTTAAGCCCTGTGTCTGGGCAGCCCACTGCTGAACTGATTATGAACTCAGGCAAATGAGTTATCAAACATTTACAGCTTTGGAGCTAAGACTTCAAACATATTTAAGCCTCTAAAATTCTTCCTCATCCTCACATGATTATTTTCTGGAGAAACATGTCCAACAGATTCCTGACCTAGACGTTTTATATGCTTGGAAGATTATGCCCTTCAGAGTGCAGCGGGAGCACACCATTAGACATTTCAAAAGTGGAGGCTTTGCTTGGTTTTGAATAACCAAGAACTGGAAAAACATTTAATAGCAGCAGAAACTCTTTCCTGTGTCATTTCTGTTCTCTCAGCACCAGCTGTGCTTCAGGGGTAGTGTTGTCTCTTTGAGTTCTTTATATCTTTAAGAAAATTCAGCTGTGTTTTTAACAGTTTGTTTCGTTTCTCTATCAAGTCTAGCACAGCCACCCTTACCAAAGAGAAACTGGTGTTCCAACTGCACCCAACCCTTTCAACTGGCTTGTGAGCTTTGAGAGTCCTCTACACTTATTTCCCCTTGTTTTACACAAATTTAAATCATTAAGATACTGAAATCATTTGGGTACTCAATAATGCAAAATTCATAAGGCAACAGCCAACACAAAGGTTGGGCAGATGAGAGGAAACTTGAAAAGCAGAAAGAAAGTGATGGGAACTACAAATTTTTGAGGCATTGATATGCTATGCATGCAGAGTGGTTTTGCCTTTGGGGTGAGAATAGAATATTTAACAGGTCTATATGTTTAAATAAAACATTTGAGAATCAAATATGATAACATGACAGTGCTTTGGAAAGTATAAAGTACTATTATCAAAATAAGGGACTCGTATAAGTAGCCATCACTATTCAATAAGATGTCACTAGCAACTGTATTTAAGGAAAGATGTGATCAGAACTGCCAGCCAAGTTTGCAGAAAGCTCTACATGAGTGAGGCTGGCCTTCCTTTCCAGGCCAGGCCAGCGAGAGTAAACTGGCAATAATTTCAATGTCTAAGACTTTGGCAAACAAATACTTTGTCAAAGATAAGACAAGATTTTCCAGCCCCGGAAGGGAAATGCCACCTGGTCCCTGCCTCTGGCCTAAATTTAGTCAACAGAGAGCTGCCTCGTGGGTTCAGGGTAGAGAAAAATAATGGTGGAGCTCAAAGCTGTCAGATCTCAGTGCCAAATGACATTCACCAGCTGCATCTACACAAGGACCTCCCAGTTATGGCTGAAAATAAATCAGATCCTCTGACTCTGAGGCTTCCAGGACTCATGGGGTAGGGCTGGAGGTGGAGATGACCTCACAATAATGGGGACATTCATCACCACCCCTTCGGGTACTATCAGAACTAGGATTGGATCACCCTCACTAATCTCTTCTGCCAAGCTACTATGTGAACCTTGGCAAACATTTCTCAGAGACTCAGTTAGAGCAGATCCTCGGGGCATTCCATGCACCCTGTGTTCTTTGATGGATGAAGGGAACACTTGCCAGGTGAAGGTACATCCAGAAAGAACATCCGCCAACCCTGGAGCACTCGGAAAGGGCCCAAGGAGAACAAGTGTCCATCTCCAAAGCCACAGAATGAGAGCCTGGTGGGAAGGCATGGTTTGCCTCCAGCCCCTCCTGGTGGGAGGATATCACCAAGTCTATCACGACATAAAAGTGACCTGCTTTGGAGTCAGCAATCCATCCATCAGAACTGCCGTGGAGAAATCAGCTGTTCTGGAATTCAGTAGCCTTGTTTCTCCTTGGGATTGAGAAAAGGTGGCCAGGCTAGGTGTAGACCCTGCCATACCTCCACTGCCTGCACTCCCCTGCAAGGGCACTATTGAATGTTAGAACTTCTGTTAGGGAGAATCAGCGAGGATCCCACACATCTATACTGTCTTTTTCTTATGCACTGCATTGGAAGGAAGACCTTTTGCACAGCACCCATGCACCTGGCCAGTATGAATCAACCTCCAAAGTACTCCATCTCACAGAGGGTACACAGGAACTTGGAAAACATGAGAGATCATTCGGGTCCTCACTAAGAAGTCAGGCCAGAGACTTTCTACATGTTCTTACCTCTGCTTCAGGCTTGACCCATGAAGACCTATGGTTTACCCTACTGGTACAATGTCAGTATACTAGAGAAATTGAGATTTCGGTCTTGATGCAATATTTAGGAAGCAAGTCAGCCTAACTAAATGTTTTCCTTCTCTAAGCCTTGAAAAAGTAAAAATAGTAATAATTATCTTGCCTGCTTCCTCACCAACAGGCTGATAGAAATATCAAATGGAAATTCCATGTCAAAGGGTTTTTTTTGACTTGGAAACACACCTAAAATATTAGTGAATATCAAAAGGTTTATGTTTTTTGTTAGACCACAACAAATTATACCTAAAGATTATAAGAAAATAGAAAGAAAGAAATGAGATGAAACCTTCCCTCAAAACGTGTGCCTCTGAAGGTAGTTGCTGTCAGTGTTGAACTGAAAATGTATCAGAAACCATGATATTTATAATTGGAAATTCCATTTGATGTACGGTGTCTTTCAATTCTGCTGTGTCTCTGGTTAGTTTTTGTCTAGATAACCTCTATGTTAAAGAACTCAGAGTTTGAAATTGCCCATTATTGCTGAGTTATAGTTAATTTATGCTTATAATTCCAGTAATATGCTCCCTATGAAACCAGATGCCCCAGAGTTTAGTGCATATATGTTTAGGATAAAAATGTCTTTCTGGTTAACTGTTTCCCTTGGTTAAAATGGTGTGCCTTTCTTTATGTCTTCTGACTTGTTTTAGTTTAAAGTATGTTTTGTTTTTTTTTTTTTTTCAGATATTGGGATAGTGGCACCTGCTTGCATCCTGATTCTGTTTGCTTTTTTCCATCCTTCCACTTTAAGATAGTTCCTGTCATTGAAGGTGAGAGTTTCTTGGAGATAATGGGAAGATGAATTTTTGTTTCTTAATCCATCCAGCTAAACTGTCTTTCTATTGGAAAGGTGCGATCATTAATATTTAAAGTTGCCATTGCATAGTGTGTGTGGATTGCTGTCGTTTCTGTTCTTGCTGTTGTTTGCTGCTTGTTACTGTTGGAAGGGAGATGAGAAACTCTTTAGCTGAACCATTTTAATAGCAGCCGTGTGAACACAGAAGTAAGACGGCTGGGTTTGCAGCTGCCCCTGCTTCTTGCCACAACTGAGAGAATCACTTAATTTTGCTCAAGTCTTAGCCACTTTTCTTTGAAATGTTAGTGATTGTGTGTGCTTCAAGAGGTGATTTTAGAGATGGACAAAGGTAATTTGTGCAAAATATCAGGATTAGCAATAAACACACTAGGCAAGTGACGAATACAATTACTTTATAAACCCAACTATTTTGGTCCAAGAAAAGGAAGTGACTTAAGCAAACAAGAATTTGAATTCTTTCTCTGAAAAGCCACATAGAGTAATATTTAGGAATTACAATATTGATTAGGTTCCTGGATGTTTCTGGTACATCACAGGGACTGCTGGCAATTTATCCTTTGTAGTTGAAGTCTAGTGATAGAAAAAATAACCTAAATTGCACTAGAAAAATCAAAGCACAGCAGCCTGATGATTGCCTCAATACACTAGCGCTACAGACCTCCTTTGCCATCAAAGAGGCTATTTTCTGATGCCAAATTTATACCAATTTTAAGCAACATGCAATGTCAACAATGCCCTTTGTTGAATTTGATCTGTCACAGAAGTGACTCAAGAGATTAATTACTGGTTCTCACTCAAATCTTCACACTGCCATGGTCAGCTCAGGGACACGACTGAAGAAGCATCTCTATGAGCTCCAAGGAGAACACTCCCTTTCTCTCCTGGCATCACCAGGCTTAGTCTACTCAGGATGCCCCCCCCCCCGCTCTGCCTTACGGCAGATGTGACACAACTTGGATTCTTCTCATTCACAAGCACTGCTTAGGAAGTAAGCAGAGGGAAAGACCTTTCCTTCGTGCGGCCAGAACTCAGCTGACAAGCCGAATGAGCCACCTGATCTTGCTGTCAACATTGGTTCTCTTCTCCATTTGCCAAAAGGACTTTCTCTGCTCTGATGAAAAGAAGCCATTTTCTCGCCACAATATTCGACCATCTTCAGTTCAGAGCCAACCTTCTTTCGCACCTTGAGGTCTTAAAGCATCAATTTACTGAAGAATCAGTGGTCCAAGTTGGATGCTGGCCAAGGACTATACTTTATTTCTATAAGCCTTTGGTCCTATGGTGTGTGCTTTGGAACAAGTACCTAAAGGAGGACACACTCAGGTTCCAACCACGGCTTTCCCTCCCCGAGAACAGTTCCATCTCATGAGCCCCAGAAATTTGTATCTAAACAATGTACTTGCAAATTACTGTTTTCAAGGCATTTGTTCTCTTGCTATCTCAGCCTGTCACTTAAACTGCCTCGTTTTTATCTCACTTCATCAAGTACAAACATTTAAAATTCCTTGAAAGCAAATTATGTGATACTGTTATCTGTAATTAAGGTATTGGTAGGGTTTCTTTATCAGTCATTAATCTAAAATACTACAACACACACACACACACACACACACACACACACACCAGAACAATTATCAAAGCAAAAAGCAAAACAACATAAAATATGCATGGTTCTTATCTCTAGTAAGTTCCATACGGGACAGAAGACATTGGCAGAGATGAAAACTGCAACAGAGTCACACATAGTTTACTGTCACCAAGACATTCAGTGTCTACACCACCTTGACGCCTTGAAAGATGACAAAGAAGAGTAAGCCCAATAAAGCGGGGATATTATGGTAATTACTTAATAATCATGACACAGGAACAGATAATAACTGTCAAATTTGGCAAGGAGGATCTGTAAGGCTAGTGTCATGAGGTGTTTTCATCAACTGGGCTTCATCTGTTGACTGATGTGAAATTAGGTTCATTTTATTTTTTTCATCACTAGACTTCAACCACAAAGGTAAATTGTGAACATACTCCCATAATATATCAGAAATATCCACAAACTCAGTCAATATATTATTATTCCTAATGGAATCTGTCATAAACTTCTCTTTCTCCTGCAACTTCTTCCAATCTTGGCCCTTCTGATCACTAAGACAGCCTTTATAGCAAGGAGGAAAAAGAGAGAGTCTATATATGCTTTTGCTGCCTGAGAATCTATTTCATCACAAGATCTACGGTATCCAAAAAAAAAATGTTTATAGTGGTCCTTAAACAGACATGTGAGCAACCAATCTGCTTTGAAGGACAAAGTTTGCCTAAATTTTATCCTGCCTATTAGCAAACTCACAAGGAAATAACGATACAGACAATGGAAAAGCAAATAGTTGCTGTATCAAAGGCAGAAAGGGTGACCAAATCGATGATGCCTAGCTGATATTCTGTCTTGGCAGTGACAACATCAGATCCTCCTCTGAGAACTCCGCTTAGAATGAAAAGCTTCACACAGGTAATATGGGACCTCTAGGTGACTGTGGCTGTTGATGCATTTCAGTGTTTCAAACTTTGTCTCTCTCAGATCCTTGGGTAGTTGCTACCTAGAGGGTTGTGTTGAGGATTCTCATAAAACAGTCACATTCAAGATGATGGGGCTATGATAGATTACCAAGGCCGGCTGTTGACACAGAAGAGAAAGATTAGCTTGGATGTCAGAGCCTGGTAGCCCTAAAAATGGAAGTTTCCAAGCACATAGTGTAGATACAATGCCAGAAGGAGTCTGAGTATTTGCGTAAAGGTACATAACCTAGGCCTTTGGGGGACATAATTTCAGTGTATGACCCAAGAAGCAGTCAGGTGAGCAACATGGAACACTAACCAGCAGAATCTTGGGGTCAAAGGAACTAGAGGCTTTGGTGTCTTTAAGGAACAATACATGGGAAGTTGCCCAATTTTGAGCACTTGAGGGCAGCACCCCAGAAATCATAGGAAACTTGAGGGCCATGCAATGCACCTGTAATCCTAGCACTGAGAAGCCAGAGACAAAAGACATGCTGGAGCTCACTGCTCATTCCATCCAGCCAACCAATGAGCTTCATCATTAGTGAGAGACCCTGTCTCAAAAACATGAGGTGGAGGGGGTAGAGAGATGGCTCAGCAGTTAAGAGCACTCACTACTCTGCCAGAGGCCCTGGGTTTACTTTCTACCGCCCTTGTGGTGACTAACAATTGTCTCTAATTCCACTTTCAAGGGACCCAGCATCCTCTTCTGGCCTCCACAAGCACTCCATATACAAAGCACGTTAGCAAACACAAAGGCAAAACACCCACCACATAAGAGAAATTAAGCCATTTTTAAAACAAAATGGAGAGCAACCAAAGAAAATAGCAGACACAGACCTCTGGCCTACACACACAGAGAAGTGTATATTAGTACAAACATGTACACACACAAAAGGTGGTGCTAGCTCATGGTGCAGGACAATGATATACAATATAAATATATGCTAGCCACATCTGTGGCATCAAAGCTTCAGTTTTGAGCCTTTAAACCAGGTAAAGCTTTTCTAATTAATTTCCTTTTGAAAAACATATTCCATTGTGGGCAAATCATCAGAGGGTTCAGAGCAAAATTCAAAAGGCTTTAGATTAACGGAAGTGGCACAGCGGCTGACTTGTCAGGCTATGTGGTGGACACAGGGGGAACTATAAACTAGGTGATAGCAACAGCATCACAAAACAAAAGAGGAACAAAAACCTACACCCAGGGCTCTGGTTCTCATCAAATGTGCAGGGGGAAGGTAACAAGGGTTTGCTGAGGGTATCAATGTCACAAGCTTGCTAATAAGACACATCAACAACTGCCTGCTTACTCTCTTCTTATTTGCAGAAAAAAAAAATATGTGATTCATTTTTTTTTCTGAGAGGATCTGAGTTGTTCCTTGCAGGATAATAACATCAGGAAGGCTTTACAGTATTCGGCCAGATTAAATCTTTATTACTTTTCTGGGTGTTCACCTTTTTAAAGTGGTAGAGGTTTACACGTTACACCAGGGACCTTCATACGATGAGGACTGCTATTCTTTCCTAGCTCTTTCCCCACATCCTGCCCCCTCAGTACCATCTCTCCCCTATAAGAACATACCCGTCCCCAGTATCCGTGAGGATATCTGATGAGATTGCCGGGGAGTCAGAATGCTGCGAACGGACAACACAAGCCTGGACTAAGAACAAGCTTCCAACTTAGTCCTCAGTCCAGCTGAACCTGAATCCCACTTCTGTGAATTACAAACTGGAGAAACGGGTAGTTTTCTGAGCTTCACTTAATCCCTGGCTCATGATCTATGTGAGAGAATGCCACCAAAATTAAATGAGAATATGTTTATAAAGACGGCCCACAAGACAAAACCAAAAGTACTCAATAATGAGAGCATTCTTGTAAAAAAAAAAATTATCTATCAATACTTAATGATTGTCAATCAATGTTCTATAGGCTACTGCAACAGGAAAGGAAATACTGTTTCAAAGATCAGCAGCCAGAACTTCCATTTATTTATATACATCCTCACAAAGATAGCCTGTGCCTTCCCCGATGCCTGACCTACAAATGAGACACAACTTCTGAAGCCCCCTGCTATCACCTGAAGAC
Organism: Alexandromys fortis; assembly: GCF_014885135.2. Lineage (NCBI taxonomy): Eukaryota > Metazoa > Chordata > Mammalia > Rodentia > Cricetidae > Alexandromys > Alexandromys fortis. Next base: position 8,190,937 of record NW_026067937.1, on the reverse strand, counting down.
TCTCCAGTCCTGCATCTTTATTTTCCTTATGAGAAAATTTAGCTCCAGGAAATAAAAGTGTACTGCGGTCTGAGACACAAAGATGAGTGAGATCAAGTGTGGTCCTCGGCCAGCTGCCGGTTTAGCAGAGGATGCAGACACATGAAAAGATGTCAGTGGGTACCGAGCAGTGTGAGACAGACTTTCTTCGTAGGCGGCCATCACTTATGATTAAATGCGAACATGTACACAAAGTGCTCAATGCAGAGATTTCCCTCCCAACTGCATGAGTCTGGGCTGCTGAACTATTTCTCTAAGTACATTTGTGGGAGTTTTGTGCCATTTGAAATCCCTCGATTCTATATTAAGGGCTGCAGATAGGCCATCCATCTTGGAGAAACCAAGTTGGCAGTACCCCACAAGCAGGAAAAGGGCCATGCAGAGATTCCAATTGAGTGTCCAAGTCTCCCTGGGTCATCAGAGACTCATTCACATTTATCTGTAAAAGAAATAAAATAAATACCAGTTTGTAAACACTCTCAAGGAGCAGGGAATTCGGGGGATCTGAACCTTCTGGTCAATTGACTCAGGAGGAAAACTACTTGCTATTTCAGAGCTTCATTCTTTCTCCAAAGATGTTAATTTTTTTTTCCTTTTTAACCTAGCAGGAATCTAGTTGAGAATTCCTCCTCAGTTAATCACTGCAGTGAATCCATTCCTTCTTCCTTTCATTTGTTCGTTAATCCCACAGAGTTGCTGTGGGATTCAGCAGGACTCCATTTTTATGATCTCCAGTCTGGGGCTCAGAAGCAAAGGGAAAGAAGAGGTGGGCAAAGGTAAACAGTCTTTATGGCACAGACAATGGGAACTGGTATTCGCCCTTGAGAGTACAAAGCAAGTCTTTCATGGGCAGTGTGGAAGTTACCTAGAGACTTGTTGCTGAGAACCGCGGCCCAGCTGAGGAGGTAAATTCATCTTCAGCTGTCTGCTCCAAAGTGACTTTTAATGGGGACAGTGCTTCAGACCAGAATTGGAAACAGAAACAAAAACCATGGCAGACTGACTGGCTCCTTCCTTCAGGCAGGAAGCAGTGCCCATGCCATGCCGGGTCTGGTAGCTCCAGTTGAGGGATTTCCCCTCCAATTCTCATCCTATTCAACAGATCTGTGTTTTCTAAGATCAATGGGCAACAATGAAAGCTTTCTGAGGGGTCCCTGAAGCCTTCTGGCCTGCCATTCTCTGGTGTGGAGGGACATGCAAAGCCCTAACAACTCTCCAGAGTTCTTACGACAGTTACAGGTAGGAGGTCAGCCTTGTTGTGAAACCCACTCTCTATCACTTGGCACATCCTGTGTCTACAGCCTGACATTTCACTTTTGGAATCTAAATGTGATCTTGCTCCTTCCAGAGTCTCCAAAACCTCTTCCACAGCACTGGGAACTCTAATTGCATCCTTCCTAACACACACACTAACTAAAGCAACATGAAAAACCCACACTCTTCATGAAATGATCCAAGAGGTGATTCAGGCACCTAAAATGCTTTGGCCAGATTTTCAGCAGTGACGCAGAACTTGCCCTTTTCATTCCCTGGATGTTTCTGTCCAACTTCCTCTCTGTGTCCTGGTTCTTGCTTCTCTCAACTTGCAGCCAGCTCACTCACTCCCTCTGCACTTGTTAACTGATCGTGAATTCCCTGACAATGTTTCAGCACACAACAGCCAATTTAACTCAAACCCACGCTTGTCTGCAGGGAAGCAATGGAAGAATTGTCCCAGCTCTGTTGGATTTATCTAAATATAAAAGAAAAGGTTATTTGTGTTGTACAACATGTGAGATCCTGTGAATGTCTCCATGCTTCAATACCTAGAAGGCTCATCAGAAGAATGTATCTTATAAATCTGAAGGAAGCCTTGTTTAAAATAATTTTAAACCTTATTATGCTGTGTATTTCACCATTACTATGTTCAAGGTTGAAGGGAAAAAGCTTTTCCCACTTAACCTACAATTCTGTTTATTGCCATTTTATAAAAGATCCTTCATCATTCAAGGACCTATAGAACGCCAAATAAACAATCAACACCTTTTAGTAGAAGCAAATCTTATACTAAAAAAAACTATTATTCTAAACATTTAATTTTGGCTGGATACCCTTGATTTTCAACTCATAAATCGGGCAATCCTGTTTCCTGGAACTCGCAGTCTGACTGTCCATGGCAACTCTCAAGTTTTTAATGACATTAACAGACTGGCAGTGTAATACACTGATGATTGATCCTCACTTGATTCTGAACCCACGTAATTAATAGCTTGTTCTTTCTGGTTTCCCTGAGGAAGACAAAGTGGTGTAAATCCAGATTGACAATGATGAGAGCACAGGACTGTAAGACATAGTTCTTGCTGTAATTTTATCTCGAGGATTCCCAGAAAACTCTGTAAAATATGTGCTGTCAATGAAAATATCTTTGGCTGCAAGTAATAGGATCTACAGACTGAAAGGAAATGCAGAAATGCCTATATCCTAAAGCACAAATCTTTAACAAGACAAGCCTTAGTCTGATCTGTCGTCTTCTGCTCCTCCTCACTGCCAGCCTCCTCTGAGAGTCTCTGACTCTGGGAAGCCTCATGGCTGCCAATGACAGACAGAATTAACACTGCCCTGCCCACATTCGGTAGAAGAGGAAGGACAGTTCCCCTTCAATCTACTGGAGCCCTCCTCAGTCAGAACACCCTCCATCCATGGATGAAGAGATGTCATCATGAGAATGTGATGTAGTTATCAGCTTAGAATCTAGGGTCTCTCCTGGAGCCATGGATGGGATGGACATCAAACCAAATGAAATTCTGTAGGAGTCGGGAAGGATGAGTAGACTCAGTTAAAATTATTGTCAGCTGTTCAATTATTCTATTCCAGGATGATTGTTGATTTGATCAGAAGTCTGTTGTTTACGTATCTTTGAGAGGGCCATTTGAAGATACTGAGACAAGGCATCAGTACATAGCCCAAGTTGACCTTAGATTTACAGAAATTCTCCTACCTCAGCCTCACAAATGATAAGATTACAAGTAGGTAGCTTTGCAATACCAAGAGGTAAATGAATAGCCACCTGGCAGGACACCCCTAGGCCCTTCATACAAGGGCAAAACCCCAAGCCCCTCCCCCACCTGCCTCAGCTTCTCTAGCCAGCCAGCAGGCAAGATTACTGCAGGGAAGCTCCTTCAACACTCATCTCATCGACTGGATCCTGTAAGCTACAAGTCCTACCAGTGGGTAGACTCATGCCGGATCCTAAGTATGTCATTAAAATTATAAGCCTGGGAGACATGTTGGGGTGTGATAAGGGATGATATTATCAAGATATAGGACTTGTATGTTTGAAATTGTCAAAGAATAAATAAAAGACATTCTAATTTTTAAAAATTCTGTGGCTCGATATTTATAAACACCTGCAACTCTTGCAGAGAATCTGGGTTAGTTCCCAGCATCCACCTGGCAGTTCACAACCATCTGTACTCCAGATCTGTATAGTATGCTGCCCTCTTCTGGCCGCTATGGGTACTGCACATATGTGATACCCATACAATGAAGCCAAACTATATACATACACATAAGAAATGTTTTTAATTTTGTAAACCTTCTCTATTTTGTTTGACAAATATTGGTAAAGAAAGACCAACAAATTATGTATGCCTATGACAAAGCATGCTAATACATCGATTATAAATATAAGTAAGTATTTTAGGAACGTCCTGTAAATCAATTTAACTTTTTATTTAGACTTGGAAACACAGAAATGGAATGCTTATTAAAAACCAATTTTTTAAAAAAATCATAATCTCTGCGCCCTCCCTTTTTCCTCCCCCTGGCCTCATTTTTTTTTTTATTTCTACCACAGGGTGACGCATATAAAAGGTTCTGCACAGACGCTCACATTCTGATGGTCTTCAGCCATCAGAGTTTTCAGCCTGGAGAAACACATGCCAATTACATTTTCTTTATTATGAATTATCAACTTTGAAATGCTGTGTTAGAGAAACACAAAATGTACTAGAACGCCTTCTGTAAACATCTACTGTGAAAAGAAACAGATCTCTGGCTGTCTAAACCACTTATTGCCTGCCCCATGGAGCTATAGCCAGACCCACCCAAGGTCACGGGTAAGCATCAATGAAGGGAAGTGGTCCCCAAGATGAGCAAGCAAATCCCACGTAAGAAGAAGGGCTGTCAGACGCTGGGAAGGAAATTAACATGTGCACACTGACAAATCCGACTCGAGGTTAACAGAAACCACCTACTGTGCCGCTTCTCTAACAACATATTATGTCCTACCTATCCCAATGAGTCCATGTCAGGTCACGTTTGTGCAAGCAATCGGATGAAGAACAATCAGGAACACTTTCTGAAGTTTGTACTCAACATAACAGACAACTGCATTCTGCCATTCTTAGTTGGCAGCTTAGGAAAAGTTAACTGGCTGGAGAAAAGAAGGAGAGGATAGGGTGAGGGCTTTCTGCATCTTCAAGGTCATCTGTGTGGGACACAGAGCAAGGGCCTGTTTTCTGCAGCAAGTCAGAAGCATTTGTCTCTGAAGCTCAAATGATCTCACTGGCCAGTGATAGCCTCATCCTGATGTGTTGTGGAAGAATTCAGGCAGCAAGCAAAACTGAAAGCAAAAAACTCAGCCAAAACACAAAGAAATGGGAGCTGGTTACCAATTAAAATGTTGTGCTAAAAAGGGTTCTTTGTCTCTCTATGTGAAGCAAGCCACCTCCACATTAAATGACATGGTTACAATAAGACAGGCACTAACCAAGTCTGGGACTTTGTAGACTGTCATCTCCATGGCAATGTTCAAAGGGCCCTCATAGGAGCCTGCGTCATCCACTCCATGTTCTAAATAACTGGAGATTTTAGCTTGCATGGTAAATTGCTGTCTCCCTCCCTCACCTTTTCTTTCTTCCCAGGTATAAGAAATAGGGAAATCATTCCTTCACCATCTGAGATTGCAGCATCTAGACCAGAGCCTAGACCAAGAGGACCAAATAAAATTCTCAAATACACACTACTTACCATCATATGCCATAGATGTGACAGAAGGCAAGTGAGTTTCTTGAGAGAAAGCAACTAATATTGGGAGATGTTTAATAAGACACAAATAAAATCAATGAATATTCAAGACTCAAGGGTTGTGTTACTCAATAATGTTAATATGGCAAGTTTTTACAATTGATTTCAAGATTAAATGTTAGCTATATCAGCCCCTAAATCTTAGCATGATTTTTAGGGCAGTCCCCTCTAATGTTCTAATCTGCAAGGAAAACTAAGGACCGGAATAGCCAAAGACAGCAAAAAGCAAAAACAGAGTGAGAAAACTGTACCTACAGACAGATGACTCATCATGTCAAGACATTTTAAGGAGAGAGGGATTAACAATGGTTTATGGGAGCAAGGACAGAGAAGTTAAATAAAGGATGCTGACTCCACGGTGACAACAATAAGTTTACAACACAGTTGGCGCCATGGTGCAGTAAGAAGAGTGTGAGGTCATTTTGATACATAAGTCTAAGTCTGCTGTGTACCTAAAATGGAGCAAGAAAATCCACATGTAGCTCAGGCTAAATATTTTCCTAACATGTGAAAGGCACTTTGTTCAATCCTCAGCACCGCAAAATAATTAGACATAACACATAATATATTATTTACAAAAATCAGTTGCATACCTGGCATTAAAATCCATGATGGAGTAGATTGCTTATAAGAAAAGGGCCCTGGGCTGAACCCCCAACTCCAAGCTTTGTTTTAAAAATCAGTTTCAGACATGTCACAAATGAAGATATGAAACCAGAAAGCACCTCTTGAGAGGAAAACAGAATCCAGAGCTTCTGCCAACTTAAAGGAAAAATATGAATCTTAAACAGAACAAAACTTCACTATGCATAAGGAAGAAGAGTAAGAAATTGGAAGTCATTAAAATTTTCATCCAAGGTATGTAAGTCTCATAGTGGGAAAATATGTAAAATATATATAGCCTGCAAAAGACTCGTGTCAATGGTATGTAATAATACAAGAAAGAGGCAAATACTTGAATACAAAAATGACCAAAACAAGCAAAAACCTGCATCATTGAAGACTGTATCCAAACGGCCAATACATATATGATGACATATTAAATTTCATTTTACATAAAATGCAAATTAGAAAGCCAGAATAGCTGAAATGCAATACACAGAAATGCCAAGTATTGATGAGCATGGGGACATCCAGAATTCTCATGTAATTAGTATGAGAGTGCATTTAGTTAACATACTTGAAGAGTCTAAGTGTTCTCCTGCATATGAACACACAGATATCATCTGACACAGGAGCTCTATCCCCTGGTAGGTAGGGAAGCAACAAAATGACTACCATGTTCAATGAAAGACATGAGTACAGGGCCAGGAAGATGACTTAGTCAGAAGAGTGCTTACCTTACATGTGTAGTATTTTATTTCAACCCCAAGAATCCAAGTATCAGATCCCTGGGACTCACAGGCCAGTCTAGCAAATTAGTGAGCTCCAAGCTAGTGAAAGACCCTTTCTCATAAAAGGTAAAGGCAAGAGAGAAATAATACCCAAGGTTACTTTTCTATCTTCTGCACACACATAATATGCACTGCACACACATGTGAACACACACAGAGATTAATAAAAAACAGGAATAATCATGTGGAAATTATTCGTGACTGTCAAAACAAACAAAAACCCAAATGCCCATTAAAAAGAGAATTATTGTAACAGGAAAATGGCCAAGATATCATTAGGATGTCAATTATGTTTGTGGGGACAGCAATGACAGGAGGCACATGGTGGAAGTTTCCAGAAGCCTCGTAAACAATGTTATGCTTCTGAGCTGGATTTGCCTACATTTGTGTGTTCACCTGTGCAATAGTCATAATCTGTGCATTTTTCTGCATTCATCTTATACTCAATAAAGAAGGTTTAAGTACTATAAAAAAAAAGTGGAGAAAAGATGAAAAGGGAGAAGCATTCATAAGCAGCCAGGAAACAAATTAATTGAAACAAATCCAGTGCTGCTCACTTTTTGCCAGTTGAACATGACTTCATGTGACGTGCCAAGTAGAGAGCAGACCCAGCCTGAGGCAGTTTAACCAACAGAACCAAACTAGACTGCTGCCCACAGAGGCAACATTCTCACTCTCCCTCAAGCTTGAGGAAGATAATAAGGAAAACAGCCCCAGTGCTGGAAAAGAAGGCAATGCTGATAACATACTGGTTCACACTGACGATGCCTGTCTTCAGTACACATGATGCTGATGATAGGATCTGCTCTCAGCATTCAAATGACAGATCCAAGCTGCTGACCCTGCACATAAAAATTCAGTCCAGAATTCTCTGAATTCCAAATTGATACAAATTGAATCATCAAAATTGACACTTTGATAGATTAAAAAATTAAATGATTTCAACCAGTCCAACTTACAGCTACCTGGTTAATAGTTCTAAAAAACATCTATAATAAAACTTCCCCCAAATCAACCTTGCACCCTACAGCTTCCTCCCTTCATGCATAGTATCTCCATGTTTCTTTTGTTCTGATCAAAACTTTGGCATCACCTTTCACCCATATTTACCCTTAAGCTATACCTAATCTGTTAACAAATCACCCTCTCGGACATACCAGAGCTGCACACCTGCACACCTCCTTCATGTTGCTGCCGTAGTGTAAACAGTCATCTTTTGTTGTATGATTTCCATCTTTAGTACCCAGTTCGGTTCATGTCAGCAACAAGAATGATCTTCGTGGTACCACGCTGAATCACGTCACTTCTCCAGTGATTTCTCATTTCTGACAGAGGGAAAAGTATGGTTCACAATTGCATGCAAAGCCCCACCACCCAGCGTAGACAAGCAAAGGTATTCAACAAATTAATGACTACATTAAAGAAGGAAACACTTATCAAGGCCCCAGGGTCCTACTGAAGTGTGACCTTTGTCCTTATGGTCTAAAATGGCTGGTCAAACTCACATCCACATCTTAACAGCAACTGAAAAGGGGGTGAAAATGATGTCTCTTCTCTTGGAAGGAGCCATCTCAGGATACCCACCCCTTACGTATGTCTCTTCTCTTGGAAGGAGCCATCTCAGGATACCCACCCCTTACGTCTGGAGACATCCATTGCTCTTCATGGAAACCAGAGTTTTTCACCTGAGCATTATGGCCAAATGGAGCCAGCGTATTCTTTGTTGTGGAGTCTGTCCTTTGCATCATAAGATATTTAAATAGAACCCAATATCCCATAGCCTACTGTGACCACAGAACTCTTCCAGGCACTGCTAAAAATGCCAGAGGTCCTGGGAGGAACACCTCTCAGTTAAGAACAACAGAGAGGCAGTGAACTGTGGGAAAGGAGAGGGGGGACCAGGAGATGAGAAAATAAAGAAGATACAAAAGTTTGGGGTTGATTATGCCCAGGTGCCATGGCAGCCACAGCTCTACCGGAGGTCACTTGGCCCAGACAGGCAGAAATCAACAGGCACCAATTATGGTGAGCAAGTACAGGTGACAGAGAGAGAGAGAGAGAGAGAGAGAGAGAGAGAGAGAGAGAGAGGCAGATTTGAAGAGGTAAGCACAATAAGGAACAGGCTGACATGGGTGACCTGCTTGCCACCAGGGCCATGGTGATATTCAGGTCTGGGCTACTGCCAAAGACCATGTCTGGGTCCATGGCTTAGGGCAGCCAGGATCTGTGTTGATATCCATGTGTCCTGTTAGCATCAAAGTTCAAGTCAATGCCTGGGGTCTAGGATGTCACCTGGGTACATGTTGGCCTTTGAGGACCATACTGCCACTGGGACCATGATGATCTTGATGACCTAAAATGCCAGTTATGGTCATGATGGCATCTAGACCTGGGCTGCTGCCAAGCATCATGTCTGGGTCCATGGCCTTCCACACCCTGGGTCTGTGTTGAGATCCATGGCCTGTGTTGCTACCAAAGGCCACACGGATGCCCAGAATCTGGGCCACTGCCTAGGATCATGTTGGTGTGTGAGGGACATGCTACTGCTGGAGTCATGCAGACCTGGGTGACTTGTGCTGCTACCTGAGGCCATGGCATCTTACAGGTCGGAGCTGCACCCAGAGCCATGGCATCTTACAGGCCCGAGCTGTACCCAGAGCCATGACATCTTACAGGCTCAAGCTATACCCAGGGCTATGGCACCTTACAGGCCTGAGCTGTAGCCAGTGCCATGTCTGGATCTGTGGCCTTGTTGCAGCCAGGGTCTGTGTTGATGCCTGGGGCTCCTGTCACCATTGAGGACCATGTGGATTCCTGGGCTCTGGGCTGCCACCTGGGGCCATGCTGGTGTTCAAGAGCCACATTATCACTGAGTTCATGCCAATCTGAGTGACCTGCACCACTAACCAGGGTCATGGTGACATCTGGGCCTAGGCTGCTGCCAAGGGCCATTATCTGGGTCCATGGTCCTCCAACAGGCATGGTCCGTGTTGATGTCCATGTCTCCCGTTATCACAGAAACAGTGAGGATGGGGCTGCACAGAGTTGTCCTCACCCCTCACTCGCTGCAGCACTAGGGATAACCAGCCCTGCACCTCAGCAACTACAACAGTCAGGAGAGTGAGCCCTGTACCCTTCCTGGGCAGAGCACAAGAGCTGACCCCTATTGTCAGGGGTGCAATGCAAGGCTGGGAGAGCTGATCCTTCCCCTCACCTGGAGAGCAGGCCCTGCACCTCGCTCAGGCAGTACGGTAGAGTGCCTGCTGATGGGAGTGCAGGTGAGCTGTCCCTGCAGCTGTAAGAGCAGGAGAGCTCGCTGTTCCCCCTCATCTGCCATATGGTACCATGGGTGGGAGAAAGATGTCCTTCCACTCTTCACCCCTTGCAACCTGCAGCAGGCAGGAGACCCAGCCTTGAGGGCAGGAGAGCAGAAGAGCTGGCCCTTCTTGCAGAATATTCCTACACGCTGTGTGAGGATGTGTTACTGTGATTGCCTTAATAAGAAGCAAAATGACCAATAGCTTGGCAGAAAGAAGTTAGACAGTACTCCCGGGGTCTTTATCTGGGGAGTCATCAGCCAGACATGGAGAAAGCAAGATGAGCTGTATGAGTAAAGGTAACTGAGCCATAGATTTAAAAATACAAGTTAATTTGAATTATAAGAACTAGTTAGGAACAAGCCTGAGCTAAGGCCAAGCTTTCATAGCTAATAATGTCTTCGTATCACTATTTGTGAGCTAGAGGCAAAAAAAAAAAAAAAAAAATACCTGCTACATATGGTACCCAACATCTGGCCACATATATTCACCTAAGGTCTGAGAAAGCTTTTTTTAAAAAGCGAATAAGGTTGGGAACACAGAGTCAAACATGGTTTCCCTGATGACCATAGTCTCTCAGGTAGGGCAGACAGCAGATAAAGGCGTGGCTACAGACTGCTGCCTGCAGTAGCCAGCCACCAGAATCATGAACCAGCATCAAGCACCGAGCTGAACAGCAGCTGACATAGCAGTTTAAGACTTGTCTCTCGCAGTCAGAAAATGCTCCAGGTACTTAGTAAAGCCAGGTCCAGACACAGAAAACCTCTGAAAAGTTACAGCATGTTTAAAAATGTGTTTAAAAGCTGAAGAAAAGAAAATAGGTATACACAGTCATAAAAAAATAGTTTGAAAATAATAATCTTTAAAAGAAATTCAAAGTAATATAAAAATACGCCACATAAGAATGAAAAACATTATTAACACAGGAGTTCAGACCTTATATGGTACTTTATCAATTTTGAAGTTTTGAATGCCAATGAACAGAAAAATACCACTGTTGAGAGACATTGGATTATAGAGGAGCTGCTCGATACTTTAGAATGCCATAACTTTAAAATGGAAGTCAGAAAATGTATTGCTTTGAGGAACAGGTTATACTTTTGTTTCCACAAAAAAAAATCAAAAGACTGTAAATTCATTTAAGGTTAAAGATGATCACGTTTGATTGAGGAAGACCCCCTGAAAATCCTAACTACAGACATAAAAAAAAAGAAACCTAGAAAAACTATAAGACAACAAATTTATATCTTACCTGCTCAAACATAAAAGGAAAAAACCATCTTTGGCAGGTTTGTGTACAATGCATGGTCTATACTTGTGATGATGCCAATATGCATGCTACCCTTGAAAGTTTATGCTTTCAGAGAAAGGGGACCAAACACCTGTGAAAACATGGGGCCCAGATGATCCAGCCTCTCAGAGTGTTTCTCCTATAGCTTCCTCAGAGTTCTACATCCAGAACAGCTTCAAGGCTTCTGACTGAGATGGTCATGCCTCACAGACTACTCTATCCAGGACTACAGATAAACTTTGTGCTTTCCCATTGCACTGACACAGAACAGTAAATGCTATGGCCAGCTTTTCTAGGACTTGATCATTGTCTTAGTCTCCTCGTGGTCTCCTAAAGATTTCATTACCCCCAGACAACATGAAACAGTCTAGAGAACATGATGCCCATACTCCCATGGTCATTTGATGGGTTATGAATGTTTGTCACATTTTAGAGGGTATTGTTTACAAGTTGTTATTGGTCATAGTCAGGAAAGAAGCTTAAAAAAAGGAGATTAGATTCAGAGCTGTCTTTCTGAAGGTAAAAAGGGATATACATTATAGAAATGATGAAATAAAATAGTGGATTGTTGAGTCCACTTATAAAAAACTGCTAGTCTTAAATATTTTACATTGGTATGGATTTTTGTATATGGATACAAATTTAAGGTTATTTTAATTATACTATATCTATGTTTCTACTCTTGATTAAGGTACTTTTTCAGTTCATTTAAAAATGTAATGTAAAGTTTTAATCCTTGAAAGCTATTTAGGATAATAAAAAAGACAGGTTAATCATCACCTATAACAATAAAAGTTACAGTCATGTTAGATATTTCTTTCTCAAGGTCATACAGAGATATATTTTAGATAGATAGGTGATCTTCAAACACTTCAAACACCTACAGAACAATATAAGGTTTTTTTTATGACAGTGAGACACTGTCTACTCCCAGTAGTACAAATTTACTTCAGAAAAGGAAGATGGGCAGCAAAGAACCTTCATATGGAGTTTGTTTTCTTTGTGACAAAAGGTAGCCATTTGCACAGGAAATGACCCTTGCCTTGACTGCTAGCAATATGGTGTCCAAAATGGACAAGCAGGACACAAAAGGAAGTGACTATTGAACTTTGCCAAACCAGGAGAGGATGGTCCTTCAAAAATTCCAGCTTCACAGAAAAGTCTGTCAGATATTCTAGGCCTGTAGACTGAAGATGCAAACTCAATGCTACAGAGGAACCTTGGGTGACTGTCCAGGCAGTCATCTGTTTCTGTCATTACACATGGTTTTAAAAGTTGTTTACTATGCACGTCCTATTTACTCAGGTAATATTATACCCTTCTTAGGTATTTGATGGGTTGAAGACTGGATAGTTATAGTTACAGTTTCCCTTAGTCATGATAAAAAGTAAATTATATACAAAAACCCATCAAGAGAGGACAGATAATGAAGTATTTTCTCTAATTTTGCCAAATGCAAATGAACTGGACACTGTGAATATAATTCTTACCTGATAATTGTTCTTATTGTTTATAGTTTTAATATGTTATAGTTAAAATAAAGTATTTTTTATTTAGACAAAAAGTGTGAGATGTTGTAGAATATTCCTTTACACTGTGTGAAGATGTATCACTGTGATTGGTTTATTAAGGAGTTGAATGGCCAATAGCTAGGCAGAAAGCAGTTAGGCAGGACTTTTTGATCATTTTCCAGAATGATCAGGAAAGAAGAAAGGCGGAGTCATCAGCCAGATGAAGAAGAAACAGAATGGGCAGTGCAAAGTAAAGGTAACCAAGCCACATAAAAGTAAATGGATTTAAAAATATGGCTTAATTTAATCTGTAAGAACTAGTTAGGAACTAAGCCTAAGCTAAGCTCAAGCTTTCATAGTTAATAACAAGTCTCCATGTCATCTGTGAGCTGGTAGTCCAAAGAAAAAGCCTGCTACAGGCCCCACTCCTTACCACCTGCAGCCCTAGGGAGAGCAGGTTGACCCTGTTGGTAGGGACACAGGTTAGCTGACCCTGCAGGTATGAGAGCAGAAAAGCTGATACTGCCCCCCTTTTATGCTATATGTTGTCATGAGTGAGGGAAAGCTGCCCTCCCCCCACCCCATTCCTGCCCCTTGATATCTGTAGCAAGAAGGAGAACCAGCCTTGATAACATGATAACAGGAAAACTGGCCCTGCCCCTAACTAACCTATTACAGCACTCAGGAGAGTGGTCCTACACCTCTGCAAAACAGTAGAGCTGGCCCTGGTGATATAGTTGCATGTGAGCCAGCCCAGAAGGCATGAGATCAAGAGGACTGGCCCAGCTCCTCTTTTCTGCTGCACTGAGTGAGCTAGTCCAATAAGGGCTGGAGAGCACAACCTGGTGGTGATGAAGAAGAAAAACTGGTGGGCTGACCAACCCAGCTACCACCCAGGCCCAGAACCAGGGCTATGAGTTAGCCCACACCTCATCTATGAACTGCTGGAGCACATGAAGGGACTGACCCTGCAGATCCAAAGCTGCAAGATCTCCACAACGCAAGGCAACAAGAAGATACCCAAGAGGAGTCCCAATGAGGGCCCAGTATCTGTAGTATAGCAGAAGCCCAAGTCCTCCAACCAGATCAATGATTCATGCAATGAACACTTGTAAGTAAAGATGTATGGACTAAAGGGTGCACTATGTGACTCACTGGGCCACACTACAGCTTCCATGCCAAGATTTTTTTGTTATTGTTGTGGTCGTCATTGTTTTGGTTTTGTTTCTTTTTATTTTTGTTTTTTCTTTGTTTTCTGCTTTTCTTTAAAATTTTATTTTATTTTATTTGGGGGGAAGGTTGCGAGGGCATAACGCGGATAGGAAGGAACTGGGAGATGAGAAGAATTAGGAAACATGATGCAAAAATCCATTTAAAAAATCAATAAAATTATTTTTAAAAAAGAAGAAAAGAAATTTGGGGTCAGGAGGTTTTGCACAGGCTGATAACTCCTGCAAGCAAACTTATTAAGAAATGCAGATTCTTATATACAGCCTGTAGGGAGAAAAGGGACAACGTCAGCAAAAGCCTTCCTACAGTGCGGCAGAGTCAGCAGAAAGTTGCTCAAGCAATGTTGCACAAAAGGAACAGAGGCTATCTCCAGTGCATCAGAGATGGAGCACACAGTAGTTTGGGGACCGATAATCAGTCTATTTAGAGGTAAAAGCCAGCTCCGAGGAATCTAAACTTTAATTCTTTTGAAGCCCTGGCTCTAGCCCTAGTCCAGAGCTTGCCAACTTAGTTCCTGGGCAAGAACAGCAAACTAGCATTTTCTTTGTGTTTTCATCAGGGCCTCTGAAAAAGCCTTGGAACAGCTTGGCTCCCAACTGACAGCAATACTGGAAAATCAGGATTCTGTGTTTTGTGATGGAAGAATGAATGCCTACCAAGTAGGTAGTAGACTCTGTTGAGGAAAAAAAAATACATACTTAAAACAAACACAATTACTGATTCTTAGAGACAATTTTACCAATAATCATTGCATATAAAATAAATACTTTAACTTTCTAAGATATTTTTATTTTTTGAGATTATAATACAATTATATCATTTCCCCTGCTCCTTTCCTCTCACCAAAACTTCCATATACCTTCCTTACTCTCGTTCAAATATAGAGTCTCTTTTTCATTAATAGCTGCTATATATATTTATGGAAACATATGTGTTTATTACACAAAGTACAGCCTATGACAGACATACTAATCTATTCCTTGGTTGTTTGCTTACTTAAAGCATTTTTCAAAGAATTTATGACCTTTATATCTATAAATTCAATTTTTCTTTTATTTCTTCATACGAGGCCTTCCTGATTCATATCTCTATGGATTAAGGTCTTCATTAGGGTTAATTGAAGATTAACACTAATTCTGTGTCTATATTTTGGGTGTCTACCCTTTATATGTCATTTGTCCTCATCATTTTAAAAGTGTTCATGGGCATTTACACCATACTTTCTCTGGTCTTGTTATCAGCACTGTGTTCTGATTTCTGTTGTGCTCATGGCTGAGCTTTTTCCCTGTGGCTTCCCTGAGGACTGCCTGCTCAGGGAGCTTCTCCCGGATCCCCACATTTTATTCTTGTTTGGAGGTAATTATATCATTCTGCTATTTCTCATTAATAATTCATTTGACCATAATTTTTGTTTCTCCATGACAAAACTTTTCTAGAAAGAATTCTTTTTATCTACCTCTATTTCTTCAGTCTGTTTCTTTATTTTCATCTACTTTGAACACATAGGGGTCCTTTAATAATTATTCGTGAATAAATAGCTCATATTTGAATAAATATTTCTAAGAAATAGCTAAGGATCTCACCAAGAACCTTGAAAAAATCCTTTTTTATATAAAGTTGTGAGTGATTAATTTTTTCCAACTTTTCTTGCTCCAGTCAATATTAACAGCACCTTGCTGGACTTTTCACAACATGCAATCTCCCACTTGCACCTTGTGTCCTGCAGTGTGCTTCCTAGCAATGTGGCTTGTGTGCTATTTCCCATTCAGACCTATCTGCTTTTTTCTTCACCATAAAAGCTAAGCACATTTCCTACAAGTAACTCTCAGAAGTAAGAACAGGCTCAAGTCCTTTAATTGCTACTAACATTCATTCTCTTCTGCTCCTTCATCAAGCATTATTTCATTAGGGATAATAGTGTAAACTACCAAAATACTGCTTTTCATGGACTACTTTGCAGATAGTGTGACCACATAATCAGGTTCTTAGCAAACAGCATTGGGAAGGTACGGTGGGAGATTTCCCCATAAAGAACCTATAAACCTAGAAAAAACTCTATGCTACTACTACTTAGAGTATGGATTTTATGCTTTGTGTTCTAGCAAACTTTAAATGGAGAAGTTTTATCTTTATATGGTAACCACAATTTGGGTCTCTGTCTCTATCTCGATCCATCGCCAGATAAAAGGTTCTAAGGTGATATGCAAGATATTCATCAGTATGGCTATAGGATAGGGTCATTTCAGGTTCCCTCTCCTCAGTTGCTCAAGATACTAGCTGGGGACATCTCCCTGGACACCTGCGAGCCCCTCTAGAGTCAAGTCTCTTGCCAACCCTGAGATTGGATATATATACCCTTAATTAGCATATATATTTCTAGAAGTGGGAGGATCTTGGACTTCCCGCAGGGCAGGGAATCTGGACTGCTCTTCATTCTCGAGAGGGAGGGGGAATGGTGTGGGAGGGAGGGGGAAAGAGGGGAGGGGAGTGGGGGGAGGGGCGAGGTGTGGGAGGAGGGGGAGGGAAATGGGAAACGGGGAGGAGGCGGAAATTTTTTTTCAACAACTAAAAAAAATAAACAAAAAATTATATGGTAACCACACAACAAATAGTAATGTCAAAAAGCAGAAACTTCATTTCTAAATAACGTAGAACTAACTGGCAACAGCAAACCTTCAGACTCTTCTGTGTAACAGAAGGGGGAAAAGAAGACTTCTATTATCTGTGATGTTCTTTTGGGTGCATTTGAACATAAATCTAGGCCAATGAAGACTTGTCTCAAAGGCATGTTGCTGACTGGGTAACTATTCCAGAGGCCTGTCTGAAATCAGCAGCCTTGTATGAGGGAGGGTCCACTCTGACTTCTGCTAAGTTTGGCATCCTTTCCTCCACTGCTGTGAGCTGGAGTTGCATCTGTCCCTAAAGTCCTTAAAGACGGGATTTGCATGTTCTGTTTCTCATTCTCACTTTCTTAAACCTAAGTATCAAGGTTAGAAAATGCTTTTCTGCTCTGTGATTTCAAGACTAGAGAGAAAAGACAGCTTTTCAGCACTGTTTTTGATTTTTAAAGCTTAGAGAGAAAACAGTTTTGAAGCTACAGATGTAAATATGAAAGACTTTCTCTGATTTATAAGAAAAGCAAGCATCACATAAAAAGTCTGGGGACTGTGATATCCTCAGGGGGATAGCTTGTTTCTTTGAGAGTAAGAATCTGTCACTTCCAGAAATGAGGATACAGGACCACTGGCTAATAATGGCTGGAGAGCCACACAAAGTGCACCCGACGTGGGAGTTGAAAGGGTTGGGAAGTGTGCACTATAGATGAGGACTGTGTGGTCAGTTAGGATCATGATGAGAATAAGTGACCTGAGACACAGAGATTTCCTGGTAACCAAGGAAGAGGTCTGTCTGCTAGCATTGAAGAAAAGTCAGGTTTGTCTTTTTATATTATATTTGGGGATGGATGGGATAAATAAGGACTAGATTCAAGTTCCCATGTAGATAAGCACTCATTGTCTTCTGAGATTTTAATACCTCTTCGGGGTCTTGATGTTCAGATGTCAACTCCCAAAATTCACAAAACCCTGAGCTCCATTCTTGCCACTCAGTTCAAGGTATTTGACATGGTACACAATTAGATAGCAACTGTAGGAAACAGGCATCAGGAAAGAGAGTGTCCTGTAGACAACCCAAGCTTCACAGACAAACCTTCCACAGGAAAGACGCTTAGTGCTGAACTTGTGTTTCCACAGGGAAACGGAAAATACAGAAGGAAACAAGTGACAGCAAATTTCTCTCTCTCCCCACACTGCCTGTCCTTTTACCCACCAGGCTGTGTAACCCTCCCATCCCCATCCAGACTACAGCTGACTATGCATCCTTTTTCATTTTCTGTTTTCAATACATCCCTCCCTCCACAATTTTCCCCCCCTCCATTCCTCACATTTCCCCATCTCTCCTCCCTCTCCTCCAGATCCATTCCTCCACAGTTTCCCTTCAAAAAAAGAGCCCCCCGATGTCCCCAGTTAGTTCCTGGGGCAGCTGAGGACAGAGAACCTGAAATGACCCTATCCTATAGCCATACTGATGAATATCTTGCATATCACCATAGAACCTTCATCTGGAGATGGATGGAGATAGAGACAGAGACCCACACTGGAGCACCGGACTGAGCTCCCAATGTCCCAAGGAGGAGCAGAAGGGGGAAAATATGAGCAAAGAAGTCATGACCACGAGGGGTGCACCCACCCACGGAGACAGTGGGGCTGATCTATTGTGAGCTCACCAAGGCCAGCTGGACTGCGACTGAAAAAGCATGGGATAAAACCGGACTCTCTGAATATGGCAGACAATGAGGGCTGCTGAGAAGCCAAGGACAATGCCACTGGGTTTTGATCCTACTTCATGTTCTGGCTTTGGGGGAGCCTAGCCAGTTTGGATGTCCACCTTCCTAGACCAGGATGGAGCGGGGAGGACTTTGGACTTTCCACAGGGCAGGGAACCCTGACTGCCCCTCAGACTGGAGAGGGAGGGGGAGAGGAGTGGGGGGAGGGGGAGAGGAGAGGGAGGAGGGGGGAAAAGGGAGACGGGGAGGGAAATGGGAGGCGGGGAGGAGGCGGAAATCTTTTTTTTTTTTTCAATAAAAAATTTTATTGAAAAAAAAAAGAGCCCCCACGGGATATGCACCAAGCACGCCTTAACAAAATTGAATAAGACTGGGCGTAAACCTCCATTCCAAGGATGGGTGAGGCAACCCAGTAGGAGGAAAAGGGTCTCAAGGGCAGAAGAAAGAGTCAGAGACACCTTCACTCCCACTGTTAGGAATCCCACAAAAAACATCAAGCTAACAAACATAACACATTTGCAGAAGACCTAGCTGCAGACACATACAGACTCCAGAATTGCTGCTTCAGGCTCTGAACCCCTATAAGCTCTGTTTAGTTGATTCTGTGGGCCCTGTTCTGCTGGTGTCCTCCACCCCTCTGGCTCGTACATTTCTTCCTCCCTATCATCTGCAGGGTTCCCTCAGCCCTGAGTCCCAAGGGGACAGAACCAATGGAGATCTTCAATTTGTAATGTTTGGCTATGGGCTTCTACATCTGCTTCCATAAACTGCCCTTGGTAGACTCTGGTATGATGATTAGGGTAGGCACAGATATATGAGTATATAAGAATATCATTAGAAATCATTTTATTGATTTTGGATCTAGGCAATCCAGTCTTCAATTCCTGGTCCTGCGGGCAGTATGGGTGTGGGCTCCCTCTAAAGGTGTGGAACCAGTCATTGATTTGCCATTCCCACAAGTTCTTTGTCTCTATTGCCCTGGTACATCTTGCAGGCAGGATAGATTATAGATCGAGGGTTGTGTAGCTGGGTTGGTATCCCAGTCATACCTCAGAAGGCCTTGCCTTGTTATGGAGAGTGGCTGGTTCAGGCTCCAAGTCCTCCATCACTAGGAGTCCTCAAGGGTCACCCCTGTGGAATCCTGAGAGTTTCTACTGGACTAGGTTTCCACATCACCCACTCCAACACACACACACACACACACGCACGCACGCACACACACACACACACACATAAATGCCCTCAATTCCCATTGTCTCTCACAGTATTGTCTCTCTTTATCCCTCCTACAATCCCTCCTATTCCCATCATTACCTGCCTCTAGCTCACAAAAACTATTTTATTTCCCTTTCCCAGGGAGATCCATTCATTCCCCACTTAGAGCTTGCCTTGTTACTCAGGTTTTCTGGGCCCATGGGTTATCCTTTACTTTACAGCTAATATCCATTTTTAATTGATTTTATTGAGCTATACATTTTTCTCAGCTCCTCTCTCTTCCTCTCCCCTCCCCATCTATCCTATCCCATGGTCCTGATGCTCCCAACTTACTCATATCTTATCTTTTTCTCCTTCCCATGTAGATTAGATCCATGTGTGTCTCTCTTAGGGTCCTCACTGTTGTCTCGGTTCTCTGGGATTGTGAATTATAGGCTAGTTTTCTTTGCTTTATGTCTAAAAGCCACTTATGAATTAGTACATATCATAATTGTCTCTCTGGGTCTGGGTTACCTCACTCAAATGATGTTTTCTAGATCCATCCATTTGCCTGCAAATTTCAAAATGTCATTATTTTTTTTTGCTGTGTAGTACTCCATTGTGTAAATATACCACATTTTCCTTATCCATTCTTCAGTCGAAGGGCATTTAGGTTGTTTCCAGGTTCTGGCTATGGCAAACAAAGCTTCTATGAACATAGTTGTGCACATGTCCTTGTGGTATGATTGAGCATCCTTTGGGTATATACTCAAAAGTGGTATTGCTGAGTCTTGAAGAAGGTTATTTTCTAATTTTTGGAGAAATTGCTGTACTGATATTTAAAGGGGTTGTACCAGCTTGCATTCCCACCAGCAATGCAGGAATGTTCCCTTTACCCCACATCCTCTTCAGCATAAGTAGTCATCAATTTTTTTAATTTTTATTTATTTATTAAAGATTTCTGTCTCTTCCCCGCCACTGCCTCCCATTTCCCTCCCCCTTCCCCAATCAAGTCCCCCTCCCTCATTACCCCAAAGAGCAATCAAGTTTCTCTGCCCTGTGGGAAGTCCAAGGACCACCCACCTCCATCCAGGCCTAGTAAGGTGAGCATCCAAACTGCCTAGGCTCCCACAAAGCCAGTTCGTGCAATAGGAACAAAAACCCATTGCCATTGTTCTTGAGTTCTCAGTAGTCCTCATTGTCCACTATGTTCAGTGAGTCCGGTTTTATCCCAGGCTTTTTCAGATCCAGGCCAGCTGGCCTTGGTGAGTTCCCAATAGAACATCCCCATTGTCTCAGTGTGTGGGTGTACCCCTCGAGGTCCTGAGTTCCTTGCTCATGCTCTCTCTCCTTCTGCTCCTGATTTGGACCTTGAGATTTCTGTCCACTTGTGCAACCACTTTGGAAAGCAGTGTGGCGGTTTCTCAGAAAATTCGGGATCAACCTACCCCTGGACCCAGCAATACCACTCTTGGGAATATACCCAAGAAAGGCCTTATACAGCAAAAATATATGCTCTACTATGTTCATAGCAGCATTGTTTGTAATAGTCATCAATTTTTTTATCTTGATTTCTCTTACAGGTGTAAGATGGAATCTCAGAGTTGTTTTAATTTGAATTTTTCTGATAGCTAAGGATGTTGAGTATTTCCTTAAGTGTCTTTCAGCCATTTTAAATTTTTCTATTGAGAGTTCTCAATAGAAACAATAGGTCTGTACCCCATTTTTTATTGGATCAGTTGTTCTTTCGATGACCAAGTTCTTGAGTTCTTTGTATATTTTGGAGATCAACCTTTGTCTAATGTGGGATTTGGTGAAGACCTTTTCCAATTCTGTAGGCTGCTATTTTGTCTTGTTGACTGTGTCCTTTGCTTTACAGAGGCTTTTCAGTTTCAGGAGGTCCCATTTATTAATTGTTTCTCTCAGTGTCTGTGCTACTGGAGCTATATATAGGAAGTGGTCTCTTGTGCCAATGTGTTCAAGTGTACTTCCCACTTTCTCTTCTATGAGGTTCAGTGTGGTTGGCTTTATGTTAAGGTCTTTGATCCATTTGTTCTTTAGTTTTATACATGGTGATAGACATGGATCTATTGTCATTCTTCTACATGTTGACATCCTGTTATGCCAGCACCATTTCTTAAATATGCTTTCTTTTTTTTCTGTTTGATATTTTTTGCTTCTTTGTCAAAAATCAGGTGTTGTTTTTGAAATATCTAGTCTCCTGAGTTCTTTATAAATTTTGAATATTAGCTCTCTATCTAATGTAAAGTAGATGAAAATCTTTTCCCATTCTATAGGCTGCCATTTTGTCTTATGAACAGTGTCCTTTGCTTTAAGGAAGCTTTTCAGTCCCATGATATCCTATTTATTGATTGTTGATCTTAGTAACTGATATACTATCCATGTTCTGTTGAGAAAGTTGTCTCCTATGCCAATGTGTTCTAGACTATTGCCCATCTTCTCTTCTATCAGGTTCAGTATGTCTGGATTTATGTTGAGGTCTTTGATCCACTTGGAATTGAGTTTTGTGCAGGGTGATAAACATGGATATATTTTCATTCTTCTGCATGCAGATATCCAATTGGATCAGCACCATTTGATGAAGATGCTTTCTTTTTTCCAGTATGTATGTCTGACTCCTTTATCAAAAACCAGATGTTCATAGATCTGTGGATATTTGTCTGCATCTTGAGTTTGATTCCATTGACGGAGGTGTGTTTTTATGCCAATAGATTGAAGATTTTATTATTATAGTGAAAGACTTTTCTTTGCTTTCTGGAGTCAGGGTTTCTCTGTGTAGCCCCAGCTACCCTGGAACTAACTCTGTAGACCAGGCTGACCTCAAACTCACAGAGATCTGCCTGCCTCTGCCTCACTAGTGTTGGGATTAAAGGTGTGCACACCACCACCCACTGAGCATGCATTTTATGTCAGCAAAAAAGCAACCACCTGCTTGGTAGAACTGCATTACAGACTCTCTCCGCTCAAAGTTCTACACTATTCTGGCTTCTTTTTTATTTATTTATTTATTTATTAAAGATTTCTGTCTCTTCCCACCGCCGCCTCCCATTTCCCTCCCCTTCCACCAATCAAGTCCCCCTCCCTCGTCAACCCAAAGAGCCATCAGGGTTCCCTGCCCTGTGGGAAGTCCAAGGACCACCCACCTCCATCCAGGTCTAGGGACAATGAGGACTACTGAGAACTCAAGAACAATGGCAATGGGTTTTTGACCCTATTGCACGAATTGGCTTTGTGGGGGCCTAGGCAGTTTGGATGCTCACCTTACTATTCTGGCTTCTTATTGAGTTCTTTGGCCTTTGTTCCTTGAGAGGCCTTTCAAGGGAAGTCTGAGCTGCAGCTTCAGAAAACAAGGCCTTTTAAAAGAAATTCTGGTCTGTTCACAGCAGAGACAGCTTCCTCTTTGTACTATCATCCTGATCCAACCTGGAAAACCCCCAAACTGCAGTTACTAGCTCACCCCAGCTTGCCTTGGGTTGTCCAGGTTGTAGCATTTGGTCGCCCACATTCTAGGAAATCTCTTCATTTTACATAAGCTGGCATGAGTGGCTACCCAAACTCTAAAAGTCCTTCCAAAACAGTTTGGGAATCACTGCTTCAGAAACAATGTCTTACCACGGTCAAAAATGTTAAGTACTTCTACAGATAACACTTCAAGCCACTACTTGTCGCTGAGAGTGTGAATTCGTTTATCAGCTGTTTTCATGTGGAACCCAGTGGAAAAGAGAAGAATAAGTACAGCCACCTGGCAGCATGCCTTGCCGGAGTCCTCAATAGTCAAATTCCTTCACAAGGTTCTCCTGCTGAGTCCCCTTCAAGGAATGTACTGGCTGAGTACCTGTCACTCAAACAGGACCTTTAGCCATGAAAGAAAGAAGACAGATTAAACCTGAGTCCTCCCCACAGCCAACATACCCAAGCTTTTATTCATAGCCAAGTAGTTTATTTTCTTCCCATATTTGAGAAGCATAATCCAGGCTGCAGGGCAGACTGAGGTCCTCGTGGATGGAGCTCAAGCCTGAGACTTTGACTTCATTAGGATAGTGCTATAACCTAACCATGCAGCCACAGAAAAGCCTGTGTAATTGACTTGAAAATAATGCTTCCAGACACATGAGTTTATCACAGCAGCTGGAACAAACATGCAAACCAGAGAGTGAGAGGCCAGCAGAGAAAGGGACTGTTCAAAGATGTGCAGATGATCCCCTTTGTTGGCGAAACTGTCCAGATGCTCATGCGGCTTTAATTAAGCCCAGTTCTAATTAATCTGTGACCTTATTCAAACCAACTGCGCCCCTGTGCCTCAGTCGCCTCTCCAGCCTCAGATGCCCTTTCCTTCCGACTAGAATCTAAAGATCTACTTTTTTATTAAGTTTAATTGAGAGATGACTGAACCATGGTCTCTCATGAGTAGGGAATTCCCCACCAGTAGAATCTGCACAACAGGTGGGTGACAACAAGGTGTCAGGGATTTGATAAGCATCTATGATTTATACTGATAAAAAGGCTGAATCAAGTCTGGACTGCATCCAAAGCAGAACATCAGACACCACATACTTGAAGATAAAGAGAGAACAGCACATTGTGTTTAGAATGAACAGGCTCAAATAACAGCAAGGGGACCATGCAGAGATAGAGGGAAAGTATATAAGGAAACATAAGAGAGGCCAAAAGGTACCAACCATCCATACTCTTACACAGAACATTCAGGCACACTGTGTGCTACAACTGGCTTGGAATTGATTCCAAATGCTGAGCCCCTCACCACAGCTGGAGCATGGAGACTGCTGGCCACTTGCTTGGACTACGAGTAGCCTCCCTCATCTACCCAATATTGTAGGCTATAACTACTATGTGCTATGTTAAATGGTTTGCAAACATCCAAGTGATGCCTAGGAATTCCATCTGAAGCACTGGCATAAACCTCTTACCGCATCTGCCCTGGGCTCCCTTACATCACTATAAATACTCTCACCAACCCTAACTATCAACATGGTGTAGAAAATGTGGACTGCTCTTTCCATCTCGATATGCCTATAAGATACTTCAAGCATGCTAACTACCATAACTTCCCATAATCCTTAGTAGAAAGTCAAAATCCTTATGGAGGGGGACAGGGTCTTCTCAAGCCTGATTTCTAGTGGCAGCAAAGAGTCCTGGTAGATGGGGTCACAGCGCAGCCTAACTGAACAAGGCAGGAAACAAATGTTCTAGAGGGTATGTGGGAGCAGCTGAGAGAAATTCCGTTCAGACTGGCGAGGAAGCTGCATATCAAGACAATGGCCAGCCTCACCTCAGTCTCCCCGTGAAGACCTCCTGGCATCTCCTTTCACGTGGACTCCCCAGTTCAACCAGCACCCCACCACTGTTGTGCTCCACAGTCATTAGACCCGCCCGCATGTTCTCTGGAAATGAGATTCTGCCTCACTTTGCTCTCTTCTGGCAAGAAGTCTCATCAGGGTGGGAGCTGCTGATTATCTCCGCTTACATGATGCCCGTGTCCTGGTTAGGAACAAAGGTAGGAAAATGGGCATTCTAGTGCCAAGCTTTGAAATCACCTAAGTGTAAGAAAAATGACCAAGAGTAGTAGTAACACTTAGAAGCTTTAACAATTTCCATTTGCTGTGCTGTGAGAAGTGCACCTCGCCTCCCAGCCTGACCATGCCAGGCTTCTTATCTCTTTAGCTGCTTTCATTTGTTCAAAAACTCATGACACCACTTTTGACTGACAGAGCCCTGCACCCCAGGGGCATCCCCTTCTAGTCTCTGCAACCTTAAAGTATATTGCCTTCCATGTCAAAATGAACTTTGTAGACGGAATTAAGAACATTAAGGTGTACCAACTATTCTGAGCTGTCCCTGTGAACCAAGAAAGTCTTGGAGAATCAGGAGGATCAGTGAGAAAGGAGGAAATAAGAATGATGTAATCACAGAAGCAGAGGTTGGAGGGGTACAAGGAAGAAGTTGTGAGTCTCAGGGAGAGAGTGGCCACTAGGAATGGCAAAGGACGAGGAGTAGATTCATCAATGCAGCCTTCAGAAGTATCACAGCCTCCCCACACCTTAATTTTACTGCTGTGAGACACATTTCAGATTTCTTAGCTCCAGAAATATTTGCATTATTTTAAGCCATTCAGTCTATGGTCATCTCTTATAGGCTGTGATGTAAATGACAATTGCCACCACCACCACCACCCCCCCATCAACTCAGACATTTGAACGCTTGATCCATCCTTGGCACTTACTGTGTGGAGATATTGCAGGGCAGTGCAGCCTTACTGGAGGAATAAAATCACTCAGGAGAAGACTTCAAGAGTTTAAATTCACCCCATTTCCAGTTAACTATCTGTTTCCTGCTATTAAAGACACAAATCTCTCAGCTTCCTTCTTCAGCCCCCATGCCTGTTTGCTGCCGTGGCTCCCTGACATGATGGACTTTTATGGACAAATGAGTTCTTCCATCTCTAAGTTGGCTTGGTCATTGGCCATGGAGTTGTATCACCACAGAAGAGTAACTAATACGAGAAGCCATAAGAAATTGATAGCTTTTGCTTTTGCGCATGCTCTTCCTGCTGCCTGGAATAACAGCCCTGAGTGCCTTCATCTTAGCTCATCCATGCCTTTCAGTAGAAACTACCTCTAAGTTCCCACAGTCAGTTTCCCTGCTACTGTGTCTTACAGATTTGAACCTCTTTTTCGTAGCACTTGTTACAACTATACTTTTGTGTGTGAGTTAATAAACAACTCTTCCCACTGTCTGGTTTGGTCATCACCGTATCTTCCCCAGAATGGTAACTTGAGCCCACAATAGGTGCTCAAGTAAGGCTTGTCGAAAGGATGAGTAGATCACACAGAGACAGACAGACAGACAGACAGACAGACAGACAGACAGACAGAGAGTAAAAAAGCAGCGAAGTATTTTATTTGTCTCTAATAAATTGTTCATGGAAAATTACAGATTCCAATTATGAAAGTAACACGTTAAAAAGTGAGCACTTAATATTCAGTGGATTACCATTGCCTAGAAACATAGATGTGGAGAGATGACTCTGAAAACCTAAAAAGAATGAGTGGCTTGCTTCATGATAATTTGCATATTCAACAGTCTTACTGGAGAATATATTTACAAGAATAAGATTTTGATTTCTAGTTGCCCAAAACGAATAGATGTTGCCTCTGACCCCTGATCCCGATGTGCTGAGTGACACCCACACATGACTGTCATCCCATCCCGCCCTTTGTTGAGTGCAGCAGAAGACCTTGCCTGGGTATCTGTTGAGTGGAAGACATTTCAAAGTCACCAAAAAGCAACAGAAGGTCAAAGGTCTCCTGGCTATTGAAATCACTCTTCTAGAACAGCATGCCTTGTTCATTTCATTCAAATCTCGCACACATTGTAAAATAGCACATTTCCTCTCTGTCACACCAGGTTGACAGACCATCTGTGTGGGAATCCAGCTCTGGGCTCTATTCAAGATGCATGAGGTGTGGAGCGGGTGTGCATAGGACACTATCCGCTGGCATTTTTCAGGAAACTTTCTGACAGGAACATGGCACTGCAAAGCCTCTTTGTGAAGAAGCACTGCCCTTTGCAAATGAGAGAACTATCTTCTCCTATAACATGAATGATTGTATCAGAGCAGTTTCGGTCTTTCTGGAAATTTCCTCTGATTTTTAGCAGGTTAACAGGTTACCTTTTTGCAAAACTGAGAAATAGATGTGTGGCTTTTGTACCTTCCCCCTTCCTGGTATCTGTCTTTATCTCTTCCCAGTCTCAGGCATCAATCTATATCCTATTCTTGACAGGCTGTGTGCCCAGGAACGTGTACAGGGGTTGGCACTAACACTTTCAGCATCATTTAAGTGTTGTAAGAGTCTCAAAGTATTAGAATTACTCTAAGAGAAAAACAATTCAAAGTCTAAGGAAGAAAATTTGAGCATAAGGCTTGATGAAGAGTTTTGATCTGGACCACAGATGAACTCCAAAATCAGACCACTCAATTCCATGCATGTTGTCACACTGTCTACTGGGGGAGAGGGTGGGTAGGGAAACGTAGCTGAGTCCAGCTGTTTGGAGAAAAGACAAGCTCAGAGACAACTTAGAGGCTAAATTACCCAATAGTAATTCACTAGAGATGAGCTCCAGTGCCATACGCTGACCCTTTGGAAGAGGAGGAACACGAAGGAGAAGGGAGAGGCATTCCAGAGCCGCATCTGGCCCTTTCAGATTGCACGAGCAGCTGAGGGCCCTGAGCCTCACGGGTGTGAGACACAGTTTGGCTGGTGGGCTCATCCTCTAAAGTTCTTGAATATTTTAGGTTTTCCAGGCTTTTATATCTCTATACTGAATGTGTGGTGTGAAAATGGACTGCTGTCATTATAACAAGGCTCTTTTAAATCCAGAAAGAACTGCCCCATCGATCAAGAAATCATTCTCATTAGTTCCTTTCTAGCCTACGGCCTCCAGATTGCTGCAGGCTCGCAGCAGAGATGTAGGGACAACAAAGAATAAAGGATTGCTACAGATACAGACTGGGGCCATGATGGATGTGGTTAAGATTCACACATAAACATGTGCGTGCATCTCCCCTTCTTTTCGGCATTCAAGACTCCTGTCATAAGAGCTTTCTCCCGCCACCCCACCTCAGAAACCCAAACTACTGGTTAGTATGGTGGAAACTGCTTTAGTACCCAAGTCAAGAAGGAAACCTAAAAGAACTCAACTGGATATGATAAACCAGATGCTCAATAATGTGTGATGAGATAAAGCTCAGGTGTCAGACAGAACCTGACCAAACTGGGCATCTCCACTGACTAGCTGTGTGATCTTGGATGAGTAATTTCTCTAGAATCGTGTGTGTGTGTGTGTGTGTGTGTGTGTGTGTGTGTGTGTGTGTGTAAGTGTTGTGGAATCAGACTGAAGCACTGCATTTGCTAGGCAAATACTGGGCTATCTCCACAGCCTCAGGCTGCAGTTTTGGTTATCTTATCTTTAGACTCGGACTAATATTTATTTTTCCCCGATCGTACTGAAGATTACAGAAAATACATTTAAAATGCGCGTCCCAGAGCTTGTCACTTAACAAATGGTGGTGACTGCTAACGAGTAATGAGGAGCATACCTGTGCTTGCTCCTTCCTCTGCAGCACCCGGAAGCCATAGCAAACATAGCTCTATTGCCATCTTTCCCTCTGGATTCCCACATGCCCGATTGGTCTCCCAAAAAGAATTTATCAACTCAGACCAGGCGCTGAGAGCAATAAACTAGGTCATGTTCGAGGCCCCATTATTACTGCTGTCAGCAATAACTGATTTCGGCTTTCTGACATAAATTTGGCTGTTTTGTGTCCTGCCACCATCAGGGAGCAATCTTACAACAGGGACCTTCCCTCCCTAATGGGCACATTTAGGGGAAGTGGGAGGGGAGTGCCGTGTAGTAAGCACAGACAACACAGCTCAAAGGAGCCTCCCTAATTGACAGCTTCCTGCGTTATGGCAGGTTTGAGACTGACTGTGATGGCAGAGTAGAGCATTCAGGGACAGAACAGCAGACAGCGTTTGCTCTAATGGAAGCTTCCAGATGTAGCCTCTGCCCTTAACCTGGTGGTTTGAAGTCTTTCCTGGGGACTCCCATGGATATAGATCATTGTCAGCTTGACTGCTGAGCCCTGCTCTATTCAGGCTCCTGAAGGAAGGAGAGTCAATGAGAGGGAACAGACAGCAGGGCTGGGGGTTGAAGAGCAGAGCCCTGGCGTCTGTCCTAGCACTGCGTGGACTTTGGCAAGTGATTTTGCACCGCGGGCCTCTACTTCTGTCAGCACAAAGGCCATCCTGAGTTTCTGTCCTTCCCATGGAGGAATGCTGGCAATGAATTCTGGCTTGACTTTTCATATTTTCAAACTTTGTCTGCCTTACACTCATGTCATTGGT
This sequence comes from Alexandromys fortis, assembly GCF_014885135.2. Classification (NCBI taxonomy): domain Eukaryota; kingdom Metazoa; phylum Chordata; class Mammalia; order Rodentia; family Cricetidae; genus Alexandromys; species Alexandromys fortis. The sequence continues at coordinate 8,161,602 of NW_026067937.1, read as the reverse complement.
GGAAGCATGTCCCTGTGAGAGGAAGAAAAGTAACTACAATACAAAGCTAATATTAAATGAGTGCTTCCCACATGCCAAATAGTGTGCTAAAGATTTCCTTTATTGTCTCATGAAAAGAAGCCCAGTGGGCACACGCCTGTCATGCATTGTCTTGTAGTGACTGCCCTCTTGCCTAAATATCTCCTGAAAAGACACCTTCCTCTTTGTTTGTCCTCATGGACCTGCTTCATCTCAAAGAGTGGGTCTTGATTGACTTGGAAACAATGTAGACTCCTCCCTGAGTACAGTAACTGTTTCAGGGGCAGCACAAATCTCTATAGTTGTGTTGAATTAAGAGCAGCAGGGCTGCGTCCCGGGCACCTGGACGCCCACATGGCTAGCTTATGCCCGAAATAATTACACGGAAACTGTATTCTTTCAAACACTGCCTGGCCCATTACTGTAGCCTCTTATTGGCTAGCTCTTACATATTGTTCTAACCCATTTCTAATATTCTGTGTAGCCCACGAGCTGGCTTACCAGGGAGGATCTTAACCTGCGTCTGTCTGGAGCTGGAGAATCATGGCGACTCCTTGACTAAGCTTCTTTTTCCCAGCATTCTCTTCTGTTTACTCCACCTACCTAATTTTCTGTCCTATGAGGGCCGAGGCAGTTTCTTTATTATTAACCAATGAAAGCAACAGATAAGATACAAGACCCACCTCCATCATAGTTGTCTATGAAATCTCTGGAACTCACCAGAAACACAGAGGTACAGCCTCCTTCCCAGGAAACAGGTGCCCCATCTTATGCTGGTAGGCATTGGGGACACACAGAGACTATATTTCCAATATTAATGCCAATGTTGAAGGCACAAAGCCTAGAAATAAAGAGTAAAAAAATCAGGAACTTAAGAAGTTGGATCAAACATTACGTAAAATTAACTTTGCTCTGACTTAGATTGTTTTGGTTTGTTGTTTTTTTTTTTTTTTCAAGACAGGGTTTCTCTGTATATCCCTGACTGTGTCCTGGAACTTACTCTGTAAACCAGGGTGGTCTTGAACTCACAGAGATCCACCTGCCTTTACCTCCGAAGTGCTGGGATTAAAGGTATGTACCACCACTGCTCAACTTTAGTATTTCTTTTTTTTTCTTTTTTCTTTATTTATTTATTAAAGATTTCTGTCTCTTCCCCATCTCCACCTCCCCTTTCCCACCCCTTCCCCCAATCAAGTCCCCCTCCCTTGTCATCCCAAAGAGCAATCAGGGTTCCCTGCCCTGTGGGAAGTCTGAGGACCACCCACCTCCATCCAGGTCTAGTAAGGTGAGCATCCAAACTGCCTAGGCTCCCACAAAACCAATAGGTGCAGTAGGATCAAAAACCTATTGCCATTGTTCTTGAGGTCTCCTGGTCTCGCTGAACACTGCTCAACTTTATTTAGATTTTTTTCAGTTTCATACAATCATAATTATTCTCATAGATCAAGGTCAGCATGCTAATCTCATTAGGTAAAGAAACTAAAACACAGTGAAGCTAAGCAATTTGCCTGAAGCCGCACAGCAGGTTCCTGTGAGAAACATCATCTAACTGAGGTTCATTTTAGCACTGTGCTTTTTGCTACAGTGAAGTAATGAAAACTGCCAAGTCATTGACACTGGGAAGGTTTTTATGAACTGAAAAACCTTATTGTTTCAAGAGCTGGTTTGGAACTGTTGCTTCGACCCCAATCTAAATGGCTTTTATTGGTACTTTCATTATAATACAGATTCTTAGGACTCCAATGTCACATGAGAAATCAATGTCCATCATCAGCCCCTGGACAGCCCCTACTTCCCTGTCCTGGTGACTGTTCCTAACAAGTGACATCTGTCTGTCACTCTCACCCTGCTCACTAAAAAAACCCTGAAGACATTAGATACCAGGCCCCTCGATGTTTCCCTTTAAGCTAGTTGGTGGCTATCCCCATGTATTAAGTAAAACCAAAATTTCTGCTGTCATCAATATTCATTTGTAAATGCTGAAAACGTAAAGCTTATATTGCAAGCAAAAGAGAGGCTTGAGTGTCATAGGAAGTTCCAGAATTAGTCTTCTGACAGCAATGTTAACAGGATTCTAATGGACTGCTTCAGTTCACCCTCTACTGGTCTTTCCACAAAGAGATTCTACCTGGGAAAGGGGTGCCAGGCAGTGGCTCCACCCACCTCCTTCCAGCTCACCTGCTGTACCAACAGGAAGATGTCCTCTACCCAGTGAGCAACTGCAAACCTGAGAGAAGACTCCACTGGCCCTTCTGCAACCATACTACAATGAGCAGTCCCTATGTGACAGACAATGATAGGATATCATTCGGCAGTGCTATCAGCGTCTCAAGAACTTGGAGAAATACTTTAAGTGTCAGAAAATGAAAATGGAAGCGGTGTGTTTAAAAGACAAAAGCAAAATTGTGGGTACTCCAATATTCCACACCTCACAGCTAACCGTCAAGATTTGCATTCTAAAAGTAATAAACTTCACAGAGTCTCCGCTTCATCGTGGTATTTTTAACCCCTATGATTTTTTTTTTTGTATGCACTGCACTACTTCTGGGAACATGGAAGGCTTTCTATGTTCTGTTCTGTTTCTATAGCTAGAAATGCCCAGCTCTCATGACTGCCCTCCAGCCCACATCTGGCTCCAAAGATAAACAGGCATCTCATCTCTCTTTAGAGCTCACTCTGAATCTTGCAGTGCTTCCCTTGTGGTGGCCATGCATTAATCTATAGCAATGTGCTTACGTGATTATTCCCTAGAACTAAACTCCTTAAAGACCAAGACTATGCTGTTTACTTTATCCCCAACACTGAACAAAATTATCTACACTGAAGAGGTAATTAATTCCCAAATGTATGATTAATTACATGGATAAAAAGAAACAATTCTTTTCAAAGAAATGAGGAATATCGTTGAAGGAACACTGACCTGAGAACCGGAGGATCTACTCCTGTTCTTTTACTGTGAGACCTTGGACATGTGTCCTGACTTGTGATTTCTGACCTTACTGTTGTTCGTGTTTAGAAACTTGTTTAGTAAGGCCATTGGTGGAGGGTGGTGTTACTGACAAACCAGAATTGCTGTGGGATGTTCCAACCAGAACTCTCTTCCAACCTATAATTATGAAGATGTGGTCAACAAATTACTGGTTTCCCAGCTATGCCCACATTCACATTCTTGGAACCCATAAATGTAGAAAGAAACTCTGCAGAAGTGTTGAGGTTCTTGGGAGATTTATTTCTGTTAAGTTGTATGGATGATCCTGATGTGATCACGGAAGTCTTAGGTCATTACAAGAAAAGAAGGCAGGAAACAAAAATCCGGATTTGGAGTGGTGCTAGAATATGAAGGATGGGAGAATGGGCCAAGGCAGCCCAGGGACCTCAAGAATCTGGAAAAGGTGAAGGAACAGATTCTCCTCAGTATTTCCAGGAGAAAACACCTTATTTTTAGCCCAGGGTAACTATAGACCAATAAGCTCCAGAAGAATAAAATAATTATTTTCAGTCCAAGTAAGTGAGTTTGTGGTCATTTCTTATGACAATCATAAAATACTAAGCCATAAGTCTAGGAGAAAAGATGAAGCAAAAAATAAATTACTGTTTTACTAATTCAGTAAAGGAAATAAAACTGAGATTTTCAACTTCATAAAATGTGAAGAGGCTTGAGAAGCTGTCGTTCTTTTCATGGTAAAAGGGCATAAAGAATTGAGCCAAATTGAACCCAGAGAAACCTACATTAGACATGTTAATCAAGTTAGTAAAATCCAGATGTGGGTGTTGAAGCATACAACTTTAGTCCCAGCACTCAGGGTCAGTGGCAAGCAGATCTATATGAGTTCGAGGCCAGCCAGAGTTATATAGAGAATTTCTGTATCAAAATAAAACAAATAAATAAAAAGTAATAACCAGAATGAATTTCCAAAGACTAAAAACAATCTATTGAAGGGCTTCCTGGACAACAAGAGTCTAGTTAGATGTGCTGTAAGCAGATTGGTGATGAATTGGTAGGTCCTTCAATGCATGATGAAATAAAGGAAGCCCCCAGTACTGGACTTCAGTCTAAGAGGCCAAGGAAGTGAGTTTCCCTGTGGTTGAAGCAATCAATTCTCCAGCACCAGTGTGAATGGTAGGGGTTCGCTCTAAGTGAGTAAGCTGAGCTATGAGCTTCTATTTGTCGACTAAAAGAGATGAATCATCTTTCTAAATGAGAGAGGTTGTAGCGTGTTTGAGAGAAATCTATAATTTTCTCAGATTTCAGAGTCTATGGGTGAGCTGTGGCTCATTATGTATGAAGTGGTTCAATGTGAGCCCCTAGTGGTCCAGTAATACCATCATATGAAGGTCAAGTATATAGGCTGTTAAATTCAGAGCCTTCAAGTCCGTCACTTGTTCAGTGAGCAACCTTAAGCAGGTTAGCTTGTAAGTAATTTAGTTTCTTTATTTGCAAATAATAATTCTTTATTCCATTAAGCTCTCATGGTAATTAAATGATATACAGTCAGCCCTCAATATTCACAAAAGTCTGGTCTCAGATTCCAAACCCTGTAGGTGCTCAAATTCCATATAAATGGCATAATATTTGCATACATTATATGTCTGTACAGCCTATATACTTCAATATATCTAAATATCATATCTAAATTGTTTATCATACCTACCAGAATATAAAAGTAATATTAATAGTTTTGTGTTGCGTTGTTTGGAGAACAATGATGGTAAAGGAGTTGTGCCTGCTCAGTACAAATATTTCCAAATGTTTTCATTCAGTCATTGGGTGAACCCACAGTTGGAGTCCCCCAGACATCAAAGGTCAACTTATCACATATAAAATATAATGTCTAGAACTGACTAGGAATTCTTTTTAAGAGGTAGCTCTTTTTTCCAGCTGTGAGTTAGAAAAAAGACATCAGTTTAGACTACAAGGAGTGTAGCTTGATGATCCAGAGAGGAGAAGGAACCTACAGAACAAAGGAAGTTTGCAACTGAACAGTAAAAATGAATCACTGTGTCAATCCTAAAAGCACATGTAGGCACTGACAACTGGAGCTCCTTGAAATACCACCTTCAACTGCTGGATCACCCCTCCATCATGAAAGAATACCATGGATAGAGAAACAACTTTCTAGAAATTGAGCCAGATCCACTTGCTGTACCTAGAGGCATTCTATGGCTCGCCTGTAAACATGCCATTCGCTTGACTTTTATGACATCCTCTCCTTTCCTCCAATGTACATTCCCCCCCAAAAAAAAACTGATGTGCAAACTATCATCCTAAGTATAGCAGTTAATACAACAGACATGAACCAGTCCCTAGACTTCATAGCAGATAATGCTAATCAATTAATGACACACTCCCACAAAGTCCTGGAGCCCCATCAATTCCTTCTCTGTGTAGTCTATTTCTCCAAAGTACTACCACCAATCAATTAGAATTGGCAGATGAGATGAAAACTCAATCATGCCTGCTAGGAGCTCCTGTGGCTGCTGAATGAATGTGCACTGATCCCTTTTTTCACAGACCTATGTCATAGCGATCTCACAAGCCACTGCTAACAGCAAAATGACACCCCCAAAGCAACAATCACCAATTAGACATTGAGAATCTGATGACACTTTGTTTCGACCACTTGCCCTGAAAGGGTCTTGAGTATCTCACTGAAGCATCCAGTTATTATCCTGATCGCAGCTACTCATCTGATGATCAATTGATGGAACGTTTATAAGCCACAATCTCAAGTTCATTTATGATATCTGTGATCTTTTATTACATAGCTCCAGTACTAACCCTTTACTTACCATTGCTTCTTTCTTTCTCTCTCTCTCTCTCTCTCTCTCTCTCTCTCTCTCTCTCTCTCTCTCTCTCTATCTCTCTGTCTCTCTCTGTGTCTCTCTCTCTTGCATGAATATATACACACATGCACATGAGGATACGGAATAGGTGTTCCCATGTGTAACTGATAGCCACATGATATGATGGACTATAAATGATGTAGGACCCATTGCCAGGCTCTGTTCTCCCACAGATCACTATTTGGTCATTTGAACCCATTTTTCTCATCTGTAAAACATGACTAACAATATTTACATAATATATACACAATAATATTTGTGTTAATAGTACATAATAACACGTGTGTACTAATAATACATACCTAGTTTCAGACTCTAATATTAATCAAGACTTCTAATGACTGTAGACATTATTGTCACTGAGGCACTAGGTGGCAGTATGTCTCTTCTTACTTTCTCACCCATGCCTAGGGGGATCATGAATTCTGGGACCCTCAGTCACCACCTAGTGGCAGCAGAAAGACCATAGAAGTCTATTTAATCCCTGAGAGGAGAGAAAGGACTGGACTAGACAAAATGCAATTATCACTGCCTTTCAAACTATGACGTGGGAAGCAGACTATCAAACCACAGACAACTGAAAAAAAAAAAAAAACAGTGTAGTCACTGAAACTAAACATGAAAGGAAATCAGGGACTCCAGGACATCACAAGGGAGAGAAACTTTTTCAGTCTCAGCCCCTGTTAGCAAAGGCATGTTTTACCCCCCTGGCTAAGTTGCTAAGATGATAGGCTATTCATGAAGTCCCACAGCTCGTAGAGAGTTTAGCCCAAGACCGAAGTCTCCTGACTCATTTTAGTTCCCACAGACTTACCTCTTATTCCTCTCTCTTACCATTTTCTCAGACAAAGTATGAAGCACAAGGGGAAAACAAAATTAGTAGTATCACTAACTAGTAATGGTTACTATTGGATTAAGTACATTAATTTAAATCAGATTAAATATGTACTTGCTCAATAGCTACCCGGGTATCCATATCAAAGAGTGACATTTATCAATATATTATTCAGCTTCTTTACAATGTTTATGGAGCACTAAATTATATAATTAAAAAAGCAAAACAAGAGGACTGTTTTATGGAAAATACATTAAAATTTAAGAGAAAAAATGTTAATTAAAATATTAGGGCAATATATTAGTGTGTTTTATAAGTTGATTTGAGTAGACAAGATATAATTTAAACTCAGTATAAAAATTGAAATAACAACAAAATATGTGAAATTGAATTGATTCTCAACATACATGAACACTTTTCAAAGTAAAAAAAAGAAAACCAATAAATTGTAGAAGGTGTTTATTAAATGATGACTGTTTTACAAAACAGTGAAGTCGTGGGAACTTTTTAAAGAGCCTAAGTCAAGCAAGTTTCAAGGACTGAGTCTGCGGGGACCATACCATCTCATTTTCCAAATGCTGAACCTAGTTCTATATTTGGGGTGTGCCCCTGAGAACCTGGCTCCTGTGTTTAGGGTGTGCCCTTGAGAACCTGCTTGGTTTGGAAAGATGCATGATAGGGTATCAGGGAAACAGCTAGAGGAACACATGTCCCCAATGTGTCCAAGGCCACCTGAGCTGAACAAGCTGCCTCATGCTATTTTACTTCTCAATAGACTTGCCAGAAGAAAGCCAGAGCCAGACTGCAGCAAGCAATTTCATTTGTTTTTATCTCCTGAATTTCTTTGTAATAGATGGTATCTTGTCTTTGATGCTCTTTGTATGACATATAAAGAAATCCCTGGGGCTCTTTCCAAAGGCACAGATTTCCAGATATCTTCATAGGCCTTCTGATTTAAGCATCTAGAGACAGAAACCTGGGATTCTATAATTATTTTTGATCCACTAGACTGACTTTGATGCTAGGGCCGAAAACTATTATAATCACACTCTTACATAGCTCCAGTGTACACATAGGCATTAAACTTCCAAGTAGCTCCAACCTCATTCATCTATGAACCCTCCTCATTTACCTTAACAATTTTCAACTTAGAATCACGACACTCTTTTTCTTTTCGTGTGTGTGTGTGTGTATGTGTGTGTGAGAGAGAGAGAGAGAGAGAGAGAGAGAGAGAGAGAGAGAGAGAGAGAGAGAGANGGGGGGGGGGAGAGTATGAGCTGTATGGGTGTGTGGCTTTGTTCTCTGTGTGTGTATTGAGTGCATGAGTGTTATGTATATGTGCTCAAAATTGTGTGGGCACATGTGTGCTTGTGTGTCCAAGAGAAAGCCTGGACTCATCATTGCTCTTATTCAATAAGACAGCAAATCCCAATTAAGCCCAAAGCTCCCTGATGTGGCTAATCTCAGGAGCCAGCATGCTGTGGAGATCCAGCTTCCCAGGCTGGAATTACAGGCAGCAGAACACACACACCTAATATTTTTACTTCGGATCTGTGAACTCTAAATCCAGTCCCCATACTCGAATGGTATACTCTTAGTTACTGAGGACTTCCCCCAAGCTATTTGGTTTAAGTATTATTTTGTTTCACTCTGAGAAAAAAATATCTAACTGTGAAAACCAGGCGAGCCATAAACTCTTTGTGATTATTCTGTCTCTGTGTCTTGAATCCTGGGATAATAGGTATATTTTACCATGGTTATGTGGGACATATCTATTTAGATTCATCATATTAGCAACTAAAATAGAAAAACTTTATGATGTTCAATAAACCCTTTATCGTTGACATAAGGTTTATGAAAAACAGCTCAATCTCAGATTCAAAATTTATTGAGAAGAGTAGAATCGTCTTCCATATTTATAAACTCCTCACTGTATGGTTTAATGACAGACATCTGGAATCTCATATCTGCTTTCATTTTTAATCCATTCTGTCACATATTACATTGCTTCTGAAGAAACCCAATCAAATTTAGAAGAAAGCCAGGACAAGAAAGAAAAGTGATGACTTAGTATAGCTGAGAAATGAGTCTGAGTTTACAGAGATTCCCTAGGAAGAATATCAGAATTCAATAATGAACCCAGGCACAGTTGAGCACTGCGCTAGTTCTTCTTTCAAAGCACATTCTCCTTGAATGCAGCTCATTTCTCTTTCAGTGCTGCATAGTCTCGTGACTTTTTATTGCAGCGAGTGCTTGATGTATTTTCCTAATCATGTATACATGAGTGAAAATCAGTAGCTTTAAGAAAAAAAAAGTCCTGCAGTGCTTTGCATATGGTTGAGACCTCCTGGGCTTTTCCCTTTCACTTTGGTATGTCTATTGATCTTGTCCCTGTTCAGCTGATGCTTGGACAGTCATGTTGGTGAAACTTAATGGGTTAAGTTTCTGACATTACTGGGAGACACATCTCATAGCAAACTCCTTGATCTACTGGCTCTTGATCTTTTGCCCTCTCTTCTGTAGTGTTCCCTAGGCCTTAAGTGTGGGAATATCTTGCAGATGTATCCATTAGAACAGGGCTCCACAACTCTTCATTTTGATTGATTATATACAGACTTCTATAATCATCTCTGTCTATTGCAAAGTGAAGTTTTGTAGTGGCATTTCATTTGTATTTTAATAAATAAAGCCTACCTGAGGATTAGAGAGTAAAACAGTCCCACTGGGCAGCCTTATAGACTAGGTAGTGGTAACATACACCTTTAGTCCCAGTAGCCACACTAGTTTATCATAGAAACAGAGCTGATATGGGATTCCCATCTGTATGCTGTGAATATATTTTGTTGCCATTGGTTAATAAAGAATCTGCTTTAGGCCTATGGCAGTGCAGAATAGAGCAGAGATAGAGGAGAAGAGAAGGGAGAGTCGGAGAGACACCATGTAGCTGTCAAAGGAGACAAATACCAGATGGAACCTTACTGGTAAGCCATAGCCACATGGCAATACACAGCTTAATATAAATGGGTTAATTTAAGATGTAAGAGTTAGTTAATAAGAAGCTTGAACTAATAGGCCAAGCAGTGTTGTATTTAGTACAGTCTCTGTGTTATTATTCAGGTCTGGGTGGCTGGGAAACAAACGAGCAGCCTCTGCCTACACCAGATGGTACAAGCCTTTAATCCCAGTGGTGCACGCTTTTAATCCTAGCCGTAGGGAGGATTATAAAATGAGAGGAAACATCTCTCAAACTCAGCCTCATTCTAAGATTCCTGAAGGCTGGATAACCATTTTAGACTGAGGTCAAGGTAAGAACCAGTGGCTGACTGTTTTCTCTGGTCTTCAGGTTGAACCCCAATTTCTATCCCTGAGTTTATGTTAATCATGCTTCAAAGTTTCCTTGATGAGTGGGGAATACTACACCTATCTGTAGGTATAAGGACAAATGGTGAGGTTGTTGTTAGGCAGTTGGACAACTAAGGAATGCTGAAGGCAGAAGAAATAGCCTCACCTAGAGAAGAGTCCAGCAATCAGTTATCCAATGTCAAATTTCAAAGAGTCAACCCTGAAAACATACATATTTTACATCCTTTTGTCATCAGGTCTTCAAACTCAATGTTAAATTTGTACTTAGAGTACCTCTTAATTGGTACACTAAATTTTCATCAGAAAGTTATTTTCAGTGTAAAACTCATAAAATTTATAGCTGAACTAGTAGAGCCATATCGCCAAGGTAATCCAACTTACTTAAGCCTCCAAACAACCAAATCAAGAGTCAGTTTTCCAAGTTTAGCTATAATTTAGCTAATTTAAAACCTGGGCTCTATAGTTCCATATTTCCAAAGCTCAAAAACCCTATGGAGTGAGGTCTACACTTCCCCAGATTAGTCTAGACTGAGCTAGAACCTGGCATCTCCTACTTAGTGTCCAGACCCAGTACCCGCAGAACTTACCCTAGTACAGATGCCAAAAAGTGCATATCTGATAGAAATATCTAAGTTAGAACTGTTCAAATTTAATTGATAAATCCTTGGGAGTTGCATGAAAGGTTTTTCTCTAACAAAAAGGCATCCTTTTAAGTGCACTCAAGAGGCTTGCTGGTTAATTCCAGAATGTTTTAGCATGCTCACCAAATAAATAACGTTTCCATTATTTGTTTGAGATGAGAGATTTGCTTATATGAAGTTCATTTTAAGTGTCACGAGGATGCATAGAAAACCAGCTGAAGACTATTGTACAAATGAGTGGCCCGGGAAGTCACTTTTCACCCTCAGGAAGCTGAAGTGGGGATTTCACAAATGCTTGACAGCCTTGAAAAAATGATCAAAGTGGTGCAGTTTCTATTTGTTGAGCTAATACCTAAGTATGCAGGTCCCTCGTCTGTTACAAACTGAGAGGAGCTTTGAGGAAAGTCTGATCAGTGGAAGGGCAGCTTTGAGTGTTTTCCAGCAGGTGACACTGGGGTCAAAGGGACTTTATAAGACCTCATAACTCCACTAATCAAGTTTCTCCAGCAATTATGATCTCTGATGCTTTCACATCTGTAAATTATGCTATAAAGTTGACTTGTACATACTGAGGTCATTTTAACTGAATGGCGCTATTTTAAGCCTTTCTTTATCCCACCAAATAAGTATGTGGCTATTTAGACTTAGCTGAACAATCTGTCCACTTCTCTATTCATTCATTCATATATTTTTCTATCTATTACCTATTGAGTAACAGGAGCACAAAAGAGTTAGATAAAGCATGTAAAAGAGAAATATGATTCTACATCAGGAGAATGGATGAGAAAACAAACACAAGAGTTATTTTTATATAAATACTCTGCATATGAGTACATACAGCTGGGCAGAAAAACCATAAAGACCCAGTTTAATAAAGGGTCTTGAATTGTAGCCATGACCATCGCCCACAAGTAACCCTGACCTATTTTACATGTACTTTACCAGCATACTGCATAAAACCACAAGTCCCTGCTTTCTGACAGGAGTCATAGAGATTCATTAAATTAGTGACTACCTTTGACCTTCCTTTTGACAGCTAGTCCCTACAGTAGCATGGATTGAATGTCCCCAGAATCATGTGTTGAAGGGTTAGTCACAAATTCATGGCTGTACTGAGATGTGGTAGAACCTTTAGGTGGCAGACTTCATGGTATGAAACCAAGACACTAGATGTGTGCTGTGGAAGGAGATATGGAGACCCTGGGGCTCCTTCCAACTACCATAAAGTCAACAGTTCCCTCTGCCTAAGGACTCCACCACAATGTTCTCCCTGACCACAGACCCAAAAGCCATGGTGCCATCTAATTATGGACTGAAAGTTCTGAAACTGTGAGCCATATAAACCTTCCCTCACTCATTATAAAGTGATTGTCTCATGCATCTCATTACAGAGACAAAAAGCCAACTAACAGTCTACAGTAAATCATACTCTAGGATCTGGGATCTGCCTGCCTCCTCTGCAGACTCACAGCGCTCTCTACCTGTATCAACTTGCTATGTTGCAGCTATTTCCAGAACATGGTCATCAGAGGAGGGTGAAGAGGTGTATGGGGGAATGGAAACTTCTAAAATGACAACCGGTGCTTCTTAGAGGCCTCCTATCCAGTCTTCAAGCCTAATCTCTACTCCCACTGTGGTCTATTTAACAGTCACACTGCGGCCTTGTATCCTTTGAAACTGTTAATCAATTCCATCACCCTCCAATCTCTAATTTCTATAGTCTCCTAGCATACCTGGAATGAAATCCAGTGTTTCTGCTATGGTCTCAAGACCATACTTAATATACTTAAGTATATTAAGACTTCCTTTGCCCTTCATCCCTCCAGATCACTACATTGGCCACCATAGACCTCTCTTAGTTTCTTCAAATATTTCTAGTAAGTTCCTATCTCAAGGAAATTGCTTATGAATATTTTTATTTCAAATAAAATCCTGTCACTTTCTGACCTATTACTGCCACTGTGAGTCTCTGCTGTCAACTTGACACAAACCTAAAGGAACCAAAGAAAAGGTAAATTAAGTGAAGAATCACCCAAATCAGATTAGCCTATGGCCAGGTTTGTGAAGTTTTTTCCTAATTGAGAACTGATGTAAAAAGTACCAGTCCACTGTGGGCAGTGACATCCATGTGCTGATGGGCCTTGCCTATAAGAGAAAGATGGTTGAGTCAGACAGAGGGAGCAATCCAGTAAGCAATGTTCCTCTATAGCCTGTTCCATCTCCTGCCTGAGCTCCTGCCCTAACTTCCCTCGGTGATAAACTGTGACCAATTTCATGTGCTCATCAAAGCAACAGAAGCCAAACTAGAGGCTAAGCCTACTTCATTTCTCCACAGAGCATTCAAGGCCAGGACATGAAAGTATTACATGGTTATTTCCCTATAGTAACATGGCCTCCTTACCAGAACAGATAACATTAGAGTGGGGGCTCTGACCTATTTTATTCACTACAATATCACCGGTGCCAGGAGTAGTTCCTACACGAGATGGGCTCCCCGGAACCATTTGTGGAATAAGTAGAGAATTTAATGAGGCTGGGGAAATATGCATAAACCAAGAGACTATAAGTGTCTATCATAATGTGGCTACTTCATAGAGATGAAGGACAAAGAAAGAGCAGTTAGAAATGAGGCTTGACAAACACTGAGTGACTGGATCCCAAAGAGTCCTATACTCCTAACAAAGAATCTCAGTTATATTCCAAGGACATCGAGAAGCCAGTGAAGCATCCTATGTAAGGACAAAGTCACATGTAAATCTGCACATTGAAAGATGATTCAGGCTGCCAAATGACTGAACAAGAACTCCAGGCAAAAAAAGATGCATTAGGATACTTTTCCATTGCCTCTTTTTCCCCAACTATAAAGTAAAAATAACTACCTTCATTGTGGGCAATAGTGATGGTTAATGTAAAAACACATAAAGATCTTAGCATAGCACCTGACACCTAGGATGTTATCAATCAATGTCACTTTATAACCATCAATGCCATGCTAGGGAAGCGTAGAGGAGTAGGCCTACACTTCTGCCCAGGTGATGGCATGGAAAGTGGTGTCTTTGATCCCAATAGGCACTTTAGAAGGTAGAACTCATTTCTGAGATCAGAGAATAAATTCTATTTGGGGAAAAGTGCAGTTTGAAATAGCCGTGGCATAGCCGGTTGAGATCTGTGATACGCAGCTGTTATAATGGTCTAAAACTCAGGAGGGAAGCTTAAAGCAAAAATATAGATTCAGAGGAATCCCTTCACTCATAATCAATTGTACAGGTCCCTTGCAAGCAAAGCACTGACCAAAGGAAAAAACTCAAGGAAAAAATCATCTCAGACATCTGAGAAAGCTGAAAAAGAAAGATGCCATTGTAGAAACGGGCTGTGAGTCCAAGCCCTGTGGCATGCCTTGGCAATGTTCACACAGCTTCCTTTTGCAGCACCTCTGGACACTAAGAAGAGTTCCACAGATGTGGGGATTTTTACCACACCCCCCTTCTCTAGTTTCTTATATTCCTCTACAAAGGAAAGCTAAATGAGTTCCAGGATTCTAAATATTATAGCTGAGAAATCTGTTAGCTTTGACAACATTTTTTTTTCCTGAGCTTGGTGAATTTTACACACGGTCTTCTCCTCTTAACCTCGCTTAAGGTAGCTGAGGATGTTTATGTGGTGTACAGTGGAAAAAGCCAGTGAACAAGCATTTGTCAAGTTTCCTGGGGCCAGAGGGATAAGAACAGCAAACGACAGATGACTTTTCAGCTAAGGCAGGAAACACGGCTTGAGGGTAACATTCGAACAATCAACTTTGGCACCATCGAAAGGGCACTGAAAAGTCCTGATGTTCATTCATTCACCCATTCATTTATTCCTCTCACAGGGCCTAATATATGTACCAGGTACTGTGCTGAATACAGAGGAAACAACAATGAACAAGACCAAGTTTATACCCTTTGGACTTTGTGTGTGTGTAGTGTGTGGCTTGTTTTCTGTTTCCCAGAACCCTGGATGATGTCTAAAATATAAGAGAAAACATTTTAATTCTCATTCATCCATTGACCAAATATTCAGGCTGGTGTGATGGAGGCAATTTCTCTACTAAACTGCCCTCTTCTCAATGACCCTAATTTGTATAAAGTTGACAACAAACTAGCCTGAATACCTGGGAGACTTGTGAAAATGCAGTGATTGACTCTGTTCTAAGAACTTTTGGCCCAGCTATCCTGGATGGAGGACCAAGAATCTGGTATTCTAAAAGGATGCTGGGAAAGGCTGATGGTGCTCATCTGGGTCCACTCGGAAACTGTCTTAAATGAACATTCGACTCATTTCCTCTCTTGTCCAAGGAGTCCTCTATGTTTCAGGAAAATAGTCCCAAAAGAGCTCAGCAAGGCCAGCTGGACTGGGACTGATGGAGCATGTGATCAGACTGGACTCTCTGAATGTGGCTGACAATGAGGCTGTGTAAAAGCCAATGATAATGGCACTGGGTTTTGATCCTACTGCATATACTGGCTTTTTGGGAGCCTAGTCTGTTTGGATGCTCACCTTCCTAGACCTGTATGGAGGTGGGAGGGCCTTGGACTTCCCACAGGGCAGGACACCCTGACTTCTCTTAGGACTGGAGAGGGAAGGTGAGAGGGTGGAGGGAGGGGGAGGGAAATGGGAGGAGGGAAGGATCTGGAAATTTTTAATAAATAAAGAAAAAAAATAAATAAGAGAAGTTTGAAACAAACAGAACTATGTCTTGCATTTTCTTTTTTTCTTTAATTTTTGTCGTGTATAGTATGTGCACATGTGTGTGAATGTAGGGAGGGTGCACATATCCATCATATCCATGAGTATGCACAGGGAGCACAGGTGCTCTCTACATTAGGTGTCCTCTCAGTGAACTTAAGCTTATTTTTTTGGCTACACAGGCTAGCTAGTGAGCTCCAGGGATGCTCCTGTCTCTGTGCCCCCAGCCCCTGCTCCAGCTTTAGGGTTCTAAGCATGTTCCACCACACCTAGCTTTTTATATGGGTTCTGGAGACCTGAACTCAGGTCCTCAGGCTTTTGTAGCATGTACTTCACATACTAAGTCATCTGGTCAACCCCCTCTTCCAGTATTCTTAATATGAAAATTAGCTGTTTGCACTTTAAAGAACTGGTAAGTTTTTAAAGCATGGAATCAACCTAGATGTCTGATTTCAAATATTCTTCTACATGGTTTCAAACTGTATTGGATATATCTCTGAGCCTATTATGTCCCTGAGGCAACATATTAAGATCAGTGTGGGGATACAGAATTAATAATTATCGCATACTAAAGTGCCAGCAAATACCAGGCAAATGGGGATAAATGTTAGCTGCTAAGCATTATTATTCCACATATGATTCATGTAATTAGTTGCTTTATGGTTTTCATATAAAAAGGGTAAATTCAACAATATCAAGATCTGTGTCCTAACTCTTCAAGTAAGTAGGGCTGCAAAGTATGCATTTGAAGGAGAAATTTCATTCCTAACCTCAGGGATATTTTACTTTTTTAGGACTCAATAACCTTGTTTCATTTTCTTTCATTGTAATAAATTATTACGATTCTCTGTGTGCCTCTTTAAATGTGGGGTTAAACAATGTTAGTCCTGTATGTAAATAAATAGGTTCTTCATTCGTGTATGCAGCCCTCCATGAATACTTAGTGTTTCAGTTTTCACATCACAACACCTTCATTTCTTCAAGACCTGGCTTGCTAGTGCCCTACTTCATGAAGCTTCTTATCTTACCGTATGCAGTGAGTGTCACCCACACATAAAAATGCGCTTGTTACGCTCATTCTTTCAGCCAACTTTCTATCCTATTAATTCTCATAATAACAGAGATTAGATCCCATGAAATCAATCTGCTACAAAGTTCGCTCTCTGCCATAGTTCACATGTTTAATTTCTCCCAAAGCTTTATGAGTGAATAATTTGGTCCCCAGGACAGGGACACTACTGGGATATTTTTTTTTGAAGCTTTTAAGAGTAGGACAAAGATCAGGAACTATCCTTGATGCATGAGCTGGTTTTTTAGAGCCCATTCTCTGTGGTGGGATGCCTTGCTCAGCCTTAATGCTGTGGGGAGGGGCTTGGTCCTGCCTCAACCTTATGTGCCAGGCTTTGTTGAGTCCCCCTGGGAGGCCTTACCATTCAGAGGAGTGAATGGGGATGATTGTGGGGGAGAAAGGAGGGGAGGGAGGGGGAACTGTGGTTGGTATGTAAAACAAATTAAAAAGTTAAAACAAAAAAACAGTAAAAGGTTTCTAGTTTGTTGAAAGTATGTCTGAAAGCTGCTGTGGGACCTCAGGCTCCTTTTTTCTCTTTCTTTGCTGCCTGGTCATGAGGAGCAGCTGGGCCTTCACCAATGTCCCCATCATGGGATGCTGCCTCACACAGATCTAAAGCAGAGCAGCTAATAAATCATGGGCTGATAGCCTGAGAATTACAAGCCTAGAAACAAAATCTGTTCTAAGATGATCATCTCTGTTGTTTTGCTGCAATGCTTAAAGACTAACACACACTACTTTTCTGTTATGAACACGGTTTTGAACAGAACAGAATCATTAATTTTTTTCAATATTTTTGATGACTACTTGAGGATTCCATATAGTCTATTTTGATCATATTCACCTCTCACAGTTCCTCTCCGATCAGCCTCACCTTCTTGTTACACTCACTCATTCAGAAATGTAGTTGAGCACCTTGTGTTTGACCTGGAGTGTGCAGCGCATTAAGAAAGTAACGTTATTCAAAACTAATCTTTTAGGACCTAACAAACAAGTTCATAAATAAACATGATTTTTTTGTCATACTAAAAGACACAAGTTATAAATCCTAAAAGACAACCCCGACAACATCTGCTATATGCCAAGCACAGTTCTGTGCAATGATACTTTTTACTCTCCTGCAAGCACCACCATATCGCTGCATTACTAGTTCAGAAAACCCAGGCCTGAGGGCTCCAAGGTCATACCAGAAGAGGAAGATGCAGACCTTTCCTCTAGGATACACATTCTAATTGTCTCTGTGATGCTATTTTTCTATAACCGACTATGAAGGAGAATTGGAGGGGATGTTTGAGAGAATGTTTGTACCCAGTGATACAAAAAGAGGGATAAAATAATTAAAAAGAAAAGAGAAGGGCAGGACCTCTAACAGAGAAGACTGGGTATCAGAATGAGGTAGCACTCTGGCATGGGTCAGGCGTACTAAGAGAAGGCTGAGTAAGCAGCCTGCAGTAATGTGGTAATGACACACAGAGCCATTGGAGGGTGGCCACTGTAGCAAATTGCAGTGCCAGCCCCCAGGAGACCAACAGCCCCACACAGGAACCAGTTTTATGTACGGATCAAAATCAGTGCTTTCTATAGACAATTCATCAACAGAGCTGGAACTGTGAGATTTAAAGCCTGACCAGGCATAGTCTTTTGGAAGCAATCGATTCTGCAGACAGGTATTGTTTAAGAACTCTGTACATACTGGCATCTTGTCTGTTAATGTGGAAGTGATATATAAGATTCCTTAATTCTTTCTCATACCTAGATTAGAGTCCTGCTTAAATTACCCATTGCTACCTAGGAAACCACTACAGAATCTAGTAGCATAAAATAATCATTAGCTATGGGGCTCACACCTTTTCAAGATAGCACTACAATGAAGAAAGACTGATTTGATCAGCTGAAGACAGCCAAGATGGCTTGAATAGGATTGTGTATTGGGGGGGGGCGGGGTCTTGGTTCTGGTTTTCAAACAAATCCTTAGATTCTCTCTCCCATTGTATCATTTAGGAATTAAATTTCTAAGATAGCTTCTTTATTTAGCCATCTACTCCTGGATAGACTACTTGGAATAGCCAAAACTTTCTGGGGTTCTTTCTTCCTACACCCTCTTCACACAGCTAGCTTGGACTTCCTCGAAGCATGGTGGATTTAGGGCAGTCAGACCCATTGCATGGCATCTGGCTTCCCCTAAATCCGAGTTTCAAAGAGGAGTTAAAGTTTAAATGAAACATCACTTCTGCCGTATCCTATCACCAACCCAGTGTCACAGCCTGTAAAGAATCGAGTAGAGGGGAAACCTTTTTCCAATGCTAGAGGACTTCAAAGAATTTGTGGGTAAATTCTTCCATAACGAAGCCCTTCCTGCAATCCAATTGAGGCACTGTGCTTGCTTTTCCATGAGATTTAAACTGATTTTTAACATATAATTGTGACCCTGACATCACAAAAATCCTCAATAGATATTGGTTAATAGAAGAATTACTGAAAGGTATGAAGATGCACCTTGCATTTTAGACATCTCCATGAGATTGAGGAAAACAGAAAAAACTAGTTCAGATATATCACCTGAATTAAGACACAAACATTTTACTAAGGTATCAAGATATGTGCATATACTTACAACTTCATAATAGTCATATCATATACGTATAACTGTTATAATTTTATAGACCTATGATAAGCCAGCAATAAATATTGTTCGGTGCATACTGAATTTGCCACTCTAACAAGCCCTTCACAAGAATTACCTTTGTACATAAGGTGATACCTATAAAGTATGTTAAGAGTTAAATTGTGCTCCTCAAAAATTCATAGAGTTAAAAACTCAACATACTATACCTCAGAATGTGCATTCAGAGCAAAGACTATTAAAGAGGTATTTAAATTATAATAAAAATATCATAGCAAGATCAAACCCTATTTATTGGCTTCCTTTTATGATGAGAAAAGACAGGCAAATGTGGAATCTATAGGAAGACAAAAGGAGAGAATGACCATCTGTAAATCAAAGAGAAAAACCTCATAGGAAGTCAGCCCAGACAAAACCTCGACCTCTTTAGGTCTAGTCTCAATAATTATGAAAAAAATACATACATATTACTTAAGGCACCTAGTCTGTGGCGCTGTGTTATGCAACTTCAACTAACATGGTCCCCTAGGAACTAGGGGTCAAAAAGCCCTCCAACAACTTGGGAAGTTACCTAACTCTGGTTTATAAGCTTGAAAATGAAGGAAGAGTTGTGGCTTTTTCCCAGAAGCACGGAACTGGAAACAGCTCACAGCAGCAACAAATTCATCTCATCGGATCTTCCAGAATAGAAAAAAAGAAGAAAACAATCAAGCACAGGATCAGGCACTTCCCCCAAGAAATATCAAGAAGGATATAAAATCCTGAAAATAAATGCCATCAGATAGGGAGTTGTTTTGTTTGCCTAGGGTCTTGAAGACCGCAAGATAAATATAAGACACAAAGGGGGTTTTCTTTGCCCAAATAACAGGAATTTTGTAGTTTTACAAAGAAAACAAATTCGAAGACCCCCACCCTTACATCATAAAGTGCCAGAAAACCAACTTTTCGTTGTTGTAACTCAGAGAACCCCGCTGCCATCTTGCTTACTACCATAGCCTCACTATAAAAGCAAACAGATGGGACAACTGATGACAGAAGAGGGGAATACATTGGTATCATTTGCTGCTATAACAACACAGACCCGATAACTTAAAGTGACAGAAATTCATTCCCAGTCTTGGAGACTAAAAGTTCAAATTAATAATTGACAGAATGAACTTCAAGTGTGAGCAGAGGGCATGCTCCTTTGAGGCCCTCATGGAGAATCTCTTTCCATCTAGGGAGGTGACTGGCATTCGAGGACTTGGGGCCATGTCAGTCTCTGTCTCTGTAGTTACAGTATCTACTCCCATTCTCATCCCTATAATCTAATACTCTTCTGATTTTTACTGATAGAGTTTTTAGGGCAGGGCCAAATATCTAGAAACCCAACCCCCGATTCAAGATCCTTAACTACCACATCTACAGTCTCCTTTTATAGTTATGACATTTTATAAATATAAAAATTACAAAATGTTAGTAAATATTCCCTTTGTATCCATAAGACAGGCAACATCTACAGACTCTGGGCATTATGGCAAAAATCTCAGGGGCCATTGTTGAGCCTTCCCCAAGCACCTTCCACCTTTCTTTGGCAAACAGAGAGCTAGCAGCTCTGGTGTTTCATTCCCAAAGCCATTTTTGAGGCTCATTGGGAGTATCCACCTTAAGTATAAATATAACTGTTTCTTATTTTTTCATCAGCTGAACTAGAAAATGCCATGTTGCCTAATGATGTGACTCTAAATATATCCCATTTATGTCATATCTACATGTATTGTCTTTGAATTGTTTATTAGTGACAGACTGTCTCAAGGACCTATCTCGGAGTGCACATTTTCCCAACATGATAAATATACTCAGCTTTGCCGATTTGCAACCTTCTCAGTAATAAAGTCATTGGAATTCTCTCAGAAGTATACTCGAAATACACAGAAACTCAAGTGGAGCCAATGCCCAGCACTCGGCTCTGAAGCAGCAGGATGGAAAGTGTGCTCAATGTGTGATTCACGATGCATTAAGGTGCGTAGGGATACACTCCTGTTTACTGATATCCGGGGACTTCTCCACATGGATCTGAATTAGAGTTGTCCAAATGCAAAAATTACAGCAGTGATTAAGAAGTCAGAGTGATGATAGACATGGTGACAGGTACAGATGTGGTTTCCAGCTGCTCTTTATGACTCTGGCTCTACCAAACAAGAGCAACTCCTGGGTAAATCTAGGGTACACAGCTTCCCTCGCTTGCTTTGTTGTGCCTCTCAGCAGCTGCTCAGCACAGGCTGTGGGATATCCTGCACATGATGACCTAACACCGGTGCTGAGGGATTGGGTGGCTCTCCAGCTTTCTTACTGTTTTTTTTTTTCCAGACATTCAATTTCTCAGTTCTTCCAACCTCACACCATATAGTTTAGATTTCTAGGGTTAAACTAATTGTTCCCACAATATCTTAGTTGTTTTCCTTAAAACCAAACTGATATATTAAAATAGCTTTTGCTATGTACAAGACAATTCGTACAGCATTGAGCCTAGTAAATTTTCCAAAATTTGGTTTGATACTCTTTTCCATCAGAAAAATATATCCAAGGAGACTTTTAAACAACATTTTCTGTACTTTGAAATAAAACATTAAAAATCCAGCATTTGTCTATAAAACCAAGCTCTCAAGTACATCCATGCTTCATGAAACACTATGTTATGTTAGGGGCACAAAAAGAGCCATTGAACAGCACTGTGGCCACAGGCTCCTTCACACTTCAGATTAATAAGACATTATACATTGTGTTTTGGTCATTGTGTTTCTACCTTCACTGGGCAGCATTGGGAACCACCAGGCTCAAGCAGAGTTTAAGATGAATGGGCCAGTTAAGTCCTGGGATCTTGCAAGTAATTTCCAAAGTAGCAAAAGCTCCCACAATTGTCAATGAAAAAATAAGTTCAGAGCAGAAGCAAGGCTCCCAGAGTTGACAAACACCACCTCAAACTCTCATTTACTCCCACTTCCCTGAGAGTGATTTGTGACTCATTCTGCCATTTTGAAGTTTCCTGGAAGCTGGACCATTTGATTTATTTTTTCTTCCCTCATCCTATATGGATGGAAGTTTTAATGTCAATAAAATCAAAACAAAAAATTTCTGGGCTTTACTTCAGACCTCCTCAATTACAATCACCAGTGATGAGGTCTTGGATTCTCCATTAAAACCTGTTATGTGGCATTTGTATACATACAAGTTAACACAGTTACATAATTGCTAAGATTTAAATGCTTTTCATATCATTGAAAACAGGAGTTCCACATATATACTAATAATACATTAAAGACTTAAAAGATTTCATGAAGGATAGGCATGGCCTGAGATCATATGACAGTGAAAATTTGCCAATCTGGTGATTTGTTGATTAACTGCTGGCTGTCATGTGCTACAATAACCTGAAGATAAAGGTCATTTCTTGCCCCAAGCCATGTATATTTCAATGTGGAAACTGTGAATATGACTGTAACAACACCCAGTGTTATACACATCATTTCATTAACAACCATGCAAGAAAGATATTCTTGAGCTGGGGAGACCACTCATTTGGCAAAGTGAGGTTTGAGTTCAATCTCCATACTGTACCTAACAAAACTGTGTATAGAGGTGAACAGTCGTATCGTAACCCAGTACCAGGAAGACAGAGCTATGCACATCCCTGGGATTCTGGCCAATAAGATTAATATGTTTGATGAGCTTCTGGGAACTTGTCTCAGAAAACAACTAAATAAGTAAGTAATAAATGATAGATGGCATCTAGAGAACATCTGAGCTTGTCCTCTGGCCTCCATACACACATTCACATTCACAGTTGTGTAGGTATACAAAGGGAGAGGGACTCATACTCATTTCCCAGGTACTGATACATTCCCACTTGTGTAGATATACATACACAAAGGAGGGAAGGGGTGTAGCAGCAGGCTACTTGTTTGTTCCCAGCTCCTCATCTCCAAAAAAATAATAATAATCACACAGAAACTATATTAATTAAATCACTGTTTGGCCCATTAGCTCTAGCTTGTTATTGGCTAACTCTTACATCTTAATTTAACCCATCTCCATTAATCTGTGTATCACCAAGTGGCTTTGGCTTACTAGATAAAGTTCCCAGTGTCTGTCTCCAGGAAGCTACATGGCTTCACTCTGACTCTGCCCTCTTTCTCCCAGCATTCCATTTAGTTTTCCCCACCTAGCTTTGTTCCTCTATAACTCTACTATAGGACCAAAGCAGTTTCTCTATTCATTAATGGTAATCACGGCATACAGAGGGAAATCCCATACCAAAGGGAGATTCCTACTCATTTTCTCGGTAGGAAATGAGAAGCTTAAAAACCATTGAGCTCAACAGCAACCTTGGCCTCCTCACCCCATGTTGTTTTGTTCCCTGTGGAATAATGTGAGTTGGTCATGTTTTGCAGATGCTATGAGAATGGCAGGTAAAGAGCAGACCAGAACAACGAAAAGCATAAAATATAGATGTAAATTATGCCATACAGTCATCTGGGACCATCATGAATTCTGGCCCATGCCCTTTCTGGCCATCATTTGGTAGTTACAAAGTAGAATTTTTCATTGCCCTAAAATCTTGCAATTTATTCTTTCTATATACAGATGTGACTTGTTAAGTGGCCCGATCTTGCCCGGTTCTCACTATTAGATGTAAAGGGTAGGCAGTTTGGACTTCTAGAAGCCTAATACACTTCTTAGCTATGGGAGGCATGAGTTGGGAACAGTCAAGAAGATATTGTTTTGACTTGTCATACTATTAACATCCAAAATCTTTCTATTATTGGACTGGAGAAAAGACTTTTATAATCTCTAAACCTGGCTCAAAACACTGATATATCACAATACTCTCCATATTTCTTGACATTCTGATAATAATAAAGGAGACTGTTACTAGCAAATGGACTCTTTGTATTTTTCAGGTCATTCTGAAAATTTTCAGAGGCCATAACTGTGAAGAAAAAGGCTAACAGCAGAGGGGAATTAAGAGGAGGTAAGTGAGCTTTAGAAATTTGGGATCCAGGTGACCTGCCTATCATGAGGGTCCTGCACGACTATAACCCAGGATCACGCTCATTACCAAGACATTCAAAACCCGCCTATGTCCATCATAGCTGGGCTTCTCCAGATTTACCATTGCCATAATAGATATCTTTGAGACATGTTAGTATAAGAATTCTAGGTTTCCTGTTACCCTCCCCAGCACAACATAAGTTTTGTTACATGATTCTAAACCCACCTTATGTCGGCCTTAAAGCTGGTGCTTGTTCCTACTGAAGTGAAATACTAAATGACACCTAGTCTTTACTGTTTGTTCTTTCATTGATACCTTGAGATACCACTATACTAGGCTCATCTTACCCATATGAAACATAGTCAGAAACATGCCAACTGTGCCTCAGAAAACTCAGTGAAACCTAGGGATGGCTTTGAGTTTTTCTCCGTTCAACTTAATGTTAGCTGTCGGCTTGCTGTAAATAGCTTTTATTATATTTAGGTATGACCCTTGTATCCCTAATCTCTTCAAGACCTTTATCATAAAGGGGTGTTGAATTTTGTCGAATGCTTTTTCAGCATCTAATGAAATGATCATATGTTTTTTTTCTTTCAGTTTATTTATATGGTGGATTACATTGATAGATTTGCGTATGTTGAACCAGCCCTGCATCTCTGGGATGAAGCCTACTTGACCATAATGGATAATTTTTCTAATGTGTTCTTGGATTCAGTTTGCCAGTATTTTATTGAGAATTTTTGCGTCGATATTCATGAGTGAGATAGGCCTGTAATTCTCTTTCTTGGTTGGGTCTTTGTGTGGTTTTGGTATCAGGGTAACTGTTGCTTCATAAAAGGAGTTTGGCAATTACTCTTCTGTTTCTATATTGTGAACTACAATAAGGAGTATAGGTATTAACTCTTCTTGGAAGTTCTGGTAGAATTCTGCATTGAAACCATCTGGTCCTGGGCTTTTTTTGGAAGGGAGATTTTTGATAACAGTTTCTAGTTCTTCACGACTAACAGGTCTATTTAGATCATTCACCTGGCCTTGTTTTAGCTTTGGTATATGGTACTTATCTAAAAAACTGTCCATTTCTTTTGCATTTTCCAGTTTTGTGGCATACAGGCTTTTGTAGTAAGATCTCCTAGATGCCTTTCAATCAAAGAATGGATGAAGAAAGTATGGAATATATACATATTAGAGTACTACTCAGCAGTAAAAAACAAGGACTTCTTGAAGTTTGCAGGCAAATGGATGGAAATAGAAAACACTATCCTGAGTGAGGTAAGCCAGACCCAAAAAGAGGAATATGGGATGTACTCACTCATATTTGGTTTCTAGCCATAAATAAAGGACATTGAGCCTATAATTCGGGTTCTCAGAGAAGCTAAATAAGAAGGAGAACCCAAAGAAAAACATATAGGCATCCTCCTGAATATTAACCTTCATCAGGCGATGAAAGGAGACAGAGACAGAGACCCACATTGGAGCACCGGACTGAAATCTCAAGGTCCAAATCAGGAGAAGAAGGAGAGAGAGCACGAGCAAGGAACTCAGGACCGCGAGGGGTGCACCCACACACTGAGACAATAAGGATGTTCTATCGGGAACTCACCAAGGCCAGCTGACCTGGGTCTGAAAAAGCCTGGGATAAAACCGGTCTTGCTGAACATAGCGGACAATGGGGCTACTGAGAACTCAAGAACAATGGCAATGGGTTTTTGATCCTACTGCACGTATTGGCTTTGTGGGAGCCTAGGCAGTTTGGATGCTCACCTTACTAGACCTGGATGGAGGTGGGTGGTCCTTGGACTTCCCACAGGGCAGGGAACCCTGATGGCTCTTTGGGCTGACGAGGGAGGGGGACTCAATTGGGGGAGGGGGAGGGAAATGGAAGGCGGCGGTGGGGAAGAGACAGAAATCTTAAATAAATAAATAAATAAATAAATAAGAATGCCATTTTAACAGAAGAAAAAAAAGAAACCTAGGAAGATAGTTCCAATGAATCCCTAGGTTTTCAGTTGGAAGATGGACTCAGACCAAACCCATAGATTCCCCTCCTCCAATAAAAATAGTTAAATCTAGTTCGGGAAGCCTGAAAAAAATTGCACTAAGCCATCAACCTCATCCTCAGTCTTGCCCTGCCTCTTGCTTCAACCACAATTTGCCTTCTCTTTCATGCACACACATAAGATTTTGAGAGCATCTGCATATGAACACTGAATTGCAAGGGGGTGGGGCTATCTGAGCCCCCCACACACACACCCCCTTAGGAACAGTACCAGAAGCTGAATTTTTCACCAAGTTCTCTGTAATATTAGAAGAGAAGGAAAGAAAAGAGAACCTGTAATCAGTTCCAGATATCTGCATTTATTCCACTTCCAGTTAATTTTGATAACTGTTTTGAGTGGATTTCATAACAAGGATCAAATCTCTTAATGGATAACCACAACAAAAGTTATTTCTCACTGTGTTGGAAACTAAGCTATCGCCTGTCATAGAGAACCTTGCCTTTCTAACACTCGACTTTTTGGTGCTGGGGCTGGAATTCTGCAAACTCTGTTCTGCTTTGACAGCTGTTTCCTACAAGTCCTGTGAGTAGCAGGTGCTGAAAGGAGATTACAAGGGCAGACCAAAGACAGAAGATGTGCTCCTTCATGGGCTTATTTTGCTTGTTTGGGATTCTTGAGAGATGGTGTTATGCTCTACCAGTCAAAGTCAGCTGAGCATCACTTTACCTATTGGCACCTGCTGGTTCACTTTCACTTTTCTTGCCTTCATTCCAAGAATGGGTTTCATCAGAATCCCAGAGACATCAGTACCACTAGTCAATAGCCTCTCTTCAGAGGTCTGAGCATGACTACACTTGATCCCTTGGAAAACACTGGGAATGCTGCAGGCTAACAGGTGGCTGTCCACATGATCATTTGGATCCATTGACTCCCCTTAACCTGTGACTCAACCATCACTAGGCTCTGGAGTCCTGAGTGGGATGAATAGCATCTGTCTCACAGAAGGGAAATTGTCGGAGGGAGTAGAACATGAGAAATTTTATGAGCCAGGACAACATTGGTGAACTAGGCTCAATTCCACCCTTCCCAAAATCACATCTCACTGTAGGGATGCTGGCAACTGTAGTGTGTCTGTGGCTTTTATAGGATGCAGGCAGTCACTGCCACACAGTGTCCTTTCTATACTTGAGTGTGAAAATGCCTGCTGATAAATTAGAGTGATGGTGGCCCACACCTGTAATCCCGGAATTTAGGAGACTAAGAGAGTAGAGTGATCACCACCAGAGAAAAGCAAATCAAAAACACACTGAGATTCTATCTTACACCTGTCAGAATGGCCAAGATCAAAAACGCTGATGACAACATATGCTGGAGAGGATGTGGAGTAATAGAAACACTTCTCCATATCTGGTTGGAGTGAAAACTTGTACAGCCTCTTTAGAAATCAGTATGATAATTTCTCAGAAAATTAGTAAATAATCTACCAAGACTCAGCAGTAACACTCTTGGGTATATACCCAAAGGAAGCTCATTCATACCACAAGGACATGTGCTCAACTATGTTCATTGCAACATTATTTTACATCTGTAAACCTAGATGCCCCTCAACTAAAGAGGGAATAAAAAATGTGGTACATTTGTGCAGTGAAG
This sequence comes from Alexandromys fortis, assembly GCF_014885135.2. NCBI lineage: Eukaryota > Metazoa > Chordata > Mammalia > Rodentia > Cricetidae > Alexandromys > Alexandromys fortis. The sequence goes on along the minus strand of NW_026067937.1, from coordinate 8,133,805 downwards.
TACTAAACAACAGAAAAAAATGACATCTAGACATTTGCAGACAAATGGATGGATCTAGAAAAAAAACATATTGAGTGAGGTAACCCAGACCCAGAGAGACAAATATAATATTACTCACTTATAAGTTGCTTTTAGACATAAAGCAAAGGAAAAATAGCCTACAAATCACAATCCCAGAAAACCTAGACAACAAAGAGGATCCCAAGAGAGACATACATGGATCTAAATGGGAAAGAGAAAAAGACAAGATTTCCTGAGTAAATTGGGAACATGGGGGTCATGGAAAAAGGGTAATCAGGGAGAGGGAAGAAAACATGGGGATCAGATAAAATGTATAGCACAATCAAAACAATATGAAAAAAAAACTTGTACAGTGTATGGATTCTTTGACCTCCTAGGAGAAACTTATTATATCCTAATTAAAACATATGACATCACTTTTCTTCCTCTCTTTTCTCCCTCTGGCTCCTCCCAACTACTCTCCTTCAAACCCCTTTCATGCCTCCCAACTCAAGCTAACAGTCTCTTTTACTTATTATTGCTACACGTATGTATGTGCGTATGTATGTGCATGCACAAATATGAAATAGATCCCCTGGTTTGCTGTTCAGTGAAGAGTGACTAGCTATGAAACCATATGTACACATAGAAGAAATGTTTTCTTCTAATAAACAAAGAGAATTTTTAGAATATTTCCTAAGACAGTTTTGATGTACAATTTTTCAGCTTTTGTTAAACTTGTTTCTACATATTTACTCTTGGCTTTATTATTCATTAATCTTTACAGCTATGAAATATCTTGTGAAAAAGTTCACTTATCATTAATTACTGTGCAATCCATATTAGGTATATTAGGTCGAGGTCACTAGGAAGGTACAGGCCATGTGACCTTTAGAGGGCAATGCTAACTGTGAGACCTGCTGAGGATGCTTTCCTCTTTACTGTAAAATGAAAACAGGGAGCTTAGCATTCCGTACCTACTTCTATAAAGATAATTGAATCAGAAGTTTCCAGGGTAAAAGGCAGAACCCTCGTAATTAATGTGGGAAGAAATTTTTAAATTGAAGTCAGGATTAATTTAAAATTTTAAAAACATTTGAAAATGGTTTCAGCAGGATTTTTTCCAAGACAATTGTTTTCCAAACTTTGTTGCAACTCTCAGAAATCCAGGATGTACTGGATTGTGACTGTCTATATAGCTAGAGTGTCTTTCATTCCAACAGCCTCCTCAACATCAAAACCAAAGTGTTAAAAACCTCCAGCAATTTACAGCTCTTCTACTGTGTGTGTGAGTGTGTGTGTGTGTATGCCTGTCTGTGTGTAGTATGTGAGTGTGGTATATGCTCGTGTGTATGCATCTGTGTATGCCTGTGCGAACACATGCAGAGGCTATAGGAAGACCTTACCCCATGACTTGCTACCTTATTGCCTTCAGACAGAGTCTCCTACTGAACCTGGAAATAGGCTGTCAGTCAGCAAGCCCTGCTGATACTTTAGTGTCTACCCTTGCCACACAACACAAGATTACAGATACATGGGCAGCCACACTTGGATTTTTATATCAGTGCTTGGCTGACAACTCAAGCATTCACATTTGCACAGCAAGTACACTTGTTTGTTTAGCCATCTCGCCAGCCCACATTTTTCTTTGTATTCAAAGACACCATCCACCAGACATCTAGATCCAGAAGTCATAGAACCTTTCTTGGTAATATCCTGTGTACTGTTTCTATAAACGTATCTAACATTCTGCATATGATATTGCTTAGTATTTATTAATGTTGTTCATTTATCCCTTTCAAACTTCTTAAACAAAGGAACCAATCTTTGAATTCACAATTCAGAAACTTAGTACTAAGCCAAGAATTGTGAACCCTTTTCCATCCTACCTCTTTTTGGGGTTCCAAGTCCAGTCTTGTGGATCTATTTTCCCTCTCCAGATTATACTTATGTCATCCTCTCTTGGAATATCTGAAATTTTCCATTAACAGTCTTAACTCTGAGAAGATACATTTGCAATTCTCATATCTTCCTGATGGATGGTTCCCTTAGTAACATGAATTACCATCTCTATTTCACAAGTTTTGGCTTGAGAACTACTTTATCAGAAGCACACTTATTCCAGCTTGGTTTGAGCTGTCATTTTGTCATGGAGATTTCTGTCCTTTCCTTCCAGTTTCTATGTATTTGCTAGTAAAGAATGTCATTCAAACAACAAATATTGCATCCCGTTTTTTATGCACTCAAATAATCTGTGTCTTTTAATTGGAAAATTGACTCCATTTACACTTGAAATTATTATTAAGAGTTGTCTTCTAGTTCCTATAATTTTGTTAGCAGTTTCCTGGCTCCTTCAATTGTTCTTTTTTTTCTTTCTCTCATATTTATATTAGGGTCTTGTTGATTTCCTGAGAGTGACATGATCAATCCTTTATCTAATCCTTCCATGAAATTCTTTCTTTCTTACACTCTCATGTCTGAGACTTTCTTCTTCCTCTGTGTGTAAGATTCGTTTGTATCTTCTGCAATAAATATTTGGTCATAAATTACTTTGAATCATACTTGTCTTTAGGTTTTTTATCTCCCCATCAGTTTTTAAATATAGTTTTACTGAATAGAGTAATCTTGGCGGAAAGTTATTTACTTACATGCTTTAAACTATAATATTGTATATTCCTCTAGATTTGAAGGTTTCTCCTGAAAGGTCCAGTGTTCGTTCAGTGCACTTGTTTTTATAAGTTAGCATTTTCTCTTGCATCTTTTAATATTATTTCTTTGTGTTTGTAGTTTAATCATTTTAACTACAACATTTCATGGAGAAACTCTTATGTAACTGTTCTTAACAAGGGTTCCAATGGACATCTTATGCTTAGATGTCCATTTCTTTTTCTGATTTGGTAAATTTTCGGCTATAGTTTCATTGGTTAGATTTTCTAAATCTTTAGTTTTTAATCTCAGCTCCTTATTCCATGCCATGGACTCTTGTGTTGGGTCTCTTTTGCTTACTTCAGAATTCTCAAATGTTGTAGCCATACTTACTGAGCTTTAATGGTAGTGGGGGTTTGGTTTGGTTTTCTGCCTTCAAGATGTCCAAATCTAGAATTTACTCAACCCTTGTCTTCTGACTCTGATGTTCTCTCTTTTGGTAGATCTAGTTTGTTGCTAATGCTTTCAACTGTATTTTTTATTTGACTGAACTTTTCGATTCCAATATTTGTTTGGTTGCCCTTGGTTTTCAGGTTCTCAATTCTATTGTTAATTTTCTCATCCATGTTAATGAATTCTGTACTGCTGCCTTTGTTATAGACATCTTGAAATTATTTCCTTCCTTTATTCATCTTTGTATATGTTTCATCTTTGAAATCACTGAATATTTTTAAAAATAAACTTTGTGATTCTTGGTCTGACATTTCAATTATTTTAGTATCTTGGCTTTTGTAATAGAGGAGTTAAGATCTCTTAGAGGCATGTGCAGTCTTGCTTTTTTGTTTTTCTATATTATGATTAGTGTGTATATTATATTGAATATCTCCTAAGATTTTATTTGAATATCTTCACAGTAAGCAACCTACTCTTCAGGCACTAATCCCTAGAGGAAAGTTAGCCACTGAAAAAGCACCAAAAACACCAAAATGAACATGACATAGACAAACAATTTAAATAAACTAAAGCCAATTCATATACCACCAATATTCATAGAACAGAAAGTGGCAAATATATAGAGAGAGGGTATGTGTGTGCTGTGAAGTTATAATTTTTAAGGCAAAAGCAAACATGGTAAACTAATGAAATTAAGGAAGAGTCAGGGAAGAAAAGCAAAGAATATGCAAGTGCAAATTAAGAAAGGAAGAAGAATGGAAAAGAATATTAACATAAGGAGAGAAAAGAGCAAGAATATTTTTCAAGTTCTTCTTTCCAAAGACAGAAAACTTCATTAAAAATTAGAAAAATATAATAAAAAGAATAAGAAATAAAAATTTTATTTTAAATTTATAAAGTAAAAAAAACAATAACCATGTAGTGAAAATAAAATTCAAAGAAAAAGAATAAAAGAAGTGTTGTGTTGCAGTGGCTTCTTTCTGGGTCTCTGAAATTGGGCTCTTGTCTTTTCTATCATGTAGGCTGTTGTTGAACCCAGACCCACCAAGTGCCTGCTGTCTTCTAGAGGTCTCTTTTCACTAGTTTTCTTCTTCGCATACCAAACGCCCCTGCTGGCCATATTTAGCCTTGCAGTCTGTGAGGCAGGCAGGCTCACTGATGCTCCTCAGGCTCCCTGGTCAGTACCCTCAGGGTGGCTAATGTTCTGTATGCGCAGGGTCCCCCGGATACATTAAAATACATGAGGCAAACAGAACACTGAGGTCCCATGCAGGTGCACCTGTTCGTTGTTAAACAGCGTTCTGGCAGATAAGGCTGCGGGAGTCAGGCATGCTGCTGAGACTTCAGCTTTCTGTACTATCAACCATGAGCTTTGTGACAGTTATGTGGCTCCGGAGGATGGGGTACCCAGTGATCTCCACAGCTGTCACTGGCTCTATAGCTGTCCTTCCTAGCCACGAAGTGCTGAACTACTACACACCTTTGATACTTTGATCTCTTGCCACCTGAATTTTTCAGCACGTCAGCTTTTGTCTGTAACCCTCCCCACCATAGGCTATTCCTGGCTCCTGGCTTGCGATTATTCCTGTTATCATCCCCCAGAGTAATTCAGTATCAAACAAAAGACTCCTTCTCACGATGCTACTCAGCCACAGGTCTGGAGACATGGGGAATGACAAAGAACTTCCTTACCGCTGCTGACCTACCACACAGTAGGAATCTTGTAGGAATTCTAACACCCCATCCCAGGTCGTACTGGAACCCTGGATTCAAGGCTTACTAGAACTGTGGGCTTGGCCATGGGCGGGACTGGGAGTGCTTCTCCCAGGAATGCTTGGGCTACCCTTTGAGCGAGGCTCTGATTCCGTCCACACACCAGGGAGCTATGACCCACACCATATCTTGCTCCTCTGATTCCGTCCACACACCAGGGAGCTACGCACCGGAACCGCATCTTGCTCGTTCCTCCCCACTGCCTTGATGTCATATGGTTCTGCACTATTCAGCCGCTCTATTACCCAATGCTCTTCTAATATTTCATCTTCTGTTATCCTGACTTTTTATTCACTGCCTTACAGGGATCCAGTGTCTAATCTATCATGATTACATTTTTGCTCTCTTTAACATTCTTAAACCCGCATTTCCACACAAGTAAAATGAAAGGTAACAATAATAAGTACTGAGTATAAATAAAATTGAGAAACAATATTCTAAGTGGCTCCCGTGATATTTATTTAATCCTAACACCCCCCAAAAAAATACGTAATAAGTGCCATGAATTTTCTTTAATTAGGAGACAGAGGGACATCTAGAAAATGATGGCAGTAGCGTGGAGATGTAGCCTTAACCTTTCCGAAACCGTGTCAGATTTTTGTAACTATAAAATAGATCAGATGTCTGAAGTCAGCACAGAGACTAGAACACAGCGAGCCCTTAACATGACTTGCCTGCTGGTGGCATCGTCGTCTAGAACACTAGCGGGTATTGAGATAAACTATAAAATAATCTGCTCACCAACCTATGCCAGTTATCAAATCAGAACTGCTCATTGCTCTAGAGCCTCGGAGGCTGAACAAAGGGAAACACGCGTGGCCACAAAATGAGAACATAGCATGAAACTCCCTTAAGAGGAAAGAGTGCGTCAGAAAACAAGAAGCGGGCTGTGACTCAAGAAGAGAGCTGTAGGAAGGGCCACCTCGCTTCACCTTCTTCTCTTGTCACCACGGTGAGCATGGCTCCTTTCTCTCCTTCACAATAGGCTGGATCCTATAACAAAGTGAAGAAGGCCACGGACTGTTTTCTGTGGGCTTAGACGCCTCAAGCCTCTGTGTCTACATAGGTACTAACACCATGTTAGAGAAAAACCATCCAAAGCCCCAGCCTCCCTCAATCCCAGGCCTGGGAGTTCCTGGGGGGGGGGGGAGAGGGGGTACCCTCTTGAAATTCCACTGCCTTTTGTGTCTCACCATGGTATCACACATGTCAAAGATCCTGGCTGTGTGGAGCTTCTCGGTAGTATTAGCCAGCAGAACCTCCACAGCTAACACAGGACACCACCACATAAGCCTTCTGTGCTCCTGGAGCATTCGCACTGCAGGTGAGAAACGGAAATTTTAATCTCACTTCATTTTAATGCATTCAAACAACCACACAGTGCCTGTCATATGGGACTCTGTGCTTATACTAATCATTACAAAATGGTTAATCAGCAGTCTGGATCTGACCCTGCACAACACCAAAAATCTTGAACTCACAAAAGACCAGCCTTGTGAAAATAGCCCATGTAACTAAAACACCAAATAAGATAGTCCTAAAATTTGCTTCTGAAAGAAATGGAAGACTAATATACTCAAATGGGCACCAGGCCACTTAATCACTGTTCTGTTCAAGCACATGAGACAATTACTTCTATCAGTTTTAAGTAAAGATGGGTTGCTGATATTTAAACAGCAGGAGAAATTGGAACTGCCTACTGTGATTGCAGTAAGTACTTAAAGGACAAATTAAAAATCAAGCATCTCTTAAAGAAAAGCAAAATCATTTGTCTCTATATTCCTTACAAAAACATACTCCAACTCATGCTTTGGGCTAGGAACTAGAGAGTGACTGACTTTCCTATGAGATGGATTTGCCAAGGAAAACAGCAAGCTTGCAAGGCAAGGAAAGAGCTAATGGAACTCCAGGCAAGTAAGAAATGCTGATCTCGGGAGAAGCAGTTGTCCCAGGGAAGGGCACATCAATGCCAAATAGTCAGCCCAGAAAGCATGCATACAATAACATCACAGAGACTTAGCAGGTTATGTAATGTATTTAGGAATATATGTATATGCATATACAAATATGTATGTAACAAAATTAATGGAAAAAGAGGCCATAAATTTGAAAGAGAACAGGGGAAGTATTTTGGGGGTGGAGGGAGAAAAAAAGGGGGGAACTATTGTAATTACATACTAATTAGAAAAGAAAAAACTTAAAAGAGCCAGCGCTATAATTTTTCCAGAATGTAAATGTGACCAAAAGCATGTGGAGTTGGATTTTAAGATCCATAGGAAGTTGCTGAACTAATTGGAGACAAAGAGGAGAGGGGACCAACTGGGGGCTGTATGTATAAGCATGCTGTTGTTGTCTTATGAAAAGCAGTTTCTGGCAGGGCGAGATGAGCGTGAAAAACAGGGTGTCTTTACCATTGCACGAGTCAAAGCAATGATAGTGATACCAGGTGATCTGTAAAGCCACGGAGGAGTGCCAAGACTCAGAAGACACTGCAGTGAAAAACTGACCAGACTTCATGGTTAGAACTTTCTTGAGGAGAGTGGCAAGCAATGAGACAGAGGGCACAAGGCTTTGAAGCTCAACAGAGAAAGGAGGTGCTGTTTCCCAAGGTGACACCAGATCTGCTGGGCGAGCATCATTTTTGGACACTTCTGTTTTAAATGATTGACAAAAACACTGAGATTGACAAGTGGGGATTTCAATGGGGTGATTTAGTCTATACTACTAATCCTTTCTTTTAAAAAAAAAAATTAAGCTACTAGTTTGACGAAATGCCTCACCCTCCATCTCATTGGAAGTTGGTTCTCTAAAGGATGTTAAGTCAAGAAAGCGGTACTCCTTCGAAAGTCAGTTTAGGGAGGCAGTGACTTCATCCTCCACAGTAGTCAAGTTGTTCCATTTCTCTAGAAAATATGTTTGTAGTCATAATTTGCTCTAAGCCCATTATGGTATTTGGTGATCTCCTATACCCCTACTCAATGACGCCTGCTTTTGCCACAATTGTACGCCACCACTAATAAGACTAAGATGGCACTTTCTGACTTTTGAAGCCATCTCCTAACCTCTCCTTTATTTTACATCTATGAAGCCTGGGTCACATATTCCAGTAGCCACAGGGATCAGGCTGGGAATTAACCATCACCAATATCCACGCTGTTGTTGTCAGACAATAATGCCCATAGAGCTTACAAAAGAAGCCAAACACAAGGTTTTTCAAAATAGTATGTGATCTCTCTCTATTCTTAATCAAGAATTTTCTGATTACCTGAGCCAAACAAAAACTTCACAGGCCTTGGTTGTGCCAGAGGCCACTAGTTCCTATCTTCTAGTCTCATGTACAACAAACACTTGCTCGTACATATAAAAACATCCATGAATCCATTCATTAATCATCCTTATTTAATATTCCTCCACTGAGAATCTGAAATCACCCTCAGATTTTTTAAGAAACTATTTCTCTACAAAATTCTCCCAAAAGATTATATTCAATATTCTTAACTATGTGGGTTGAAACTTACTTGACCACATTGCTTGTGTGCTAGCCACTGCTACACCTTCATGAGCACATCAGAAACCATCCCACAGAAAGCAAGGCTTTTCTCCTAGAAAAGAAGAATGCTTTGCAGCCCACATACAGATGCTGAGATCCTTGCAGTGCTGTGTCTATTGGCTCAGGGTCCATGTGAGTCTACAAACTATCTGTATTTCCTTTGCACCTTGACTTTGGCTGTGACCTTTTAAATGCTACTGCTATTCAATTACATCCACATCTTCTTCTGTTGGCCTTCACCTCTCCTCTCAACTTTTTCTGGGTCTCAATGGCATTTGTCCTGATTAAGAGTATCTAGACAGCTTCCTTTACATAATTCTCTAATGTGGTGATGATTGATGAAAATGCCTTTATAAACTCAGCCCTGGGGCCTCAAGGGCAAGTGGGGAGCTGCAAGGCCCTGACCTTCCCTGGAAGGGACTCACTTCATTCTCACCTGATTTGGAAGGAAGTGGAGAAAAACACTCATTCATTCCAATTAGGAGGGGGGAAAACCAACAACAAGAATCATTTTCCTACCTAGCATTAAAGCTTAGCGGGCATCTTCCTTGAGAGGACACGAAACTGAATGAATACCTTTAATTTATGCCAAGCAGATGCATTAGGATGATGTCTTCTTTTAATGGTGTACTCACTCAGGGTCTTTGAATGCCAATTATTGGCTTACGTTTTAGCCAGAATAAAAGATCTTTTTCTGTTGACTTCATGGATCACCATTAAGAAAAGACCAAGCAGTTACTCCATTACTGAGTTTCCTTCCATGGGGGCAAATGGGAGTATGGATAATAGCCTCACAACTTCTGTGGTGGGTTTATCAGTATAATAGAGGTTTCATAAAAGACTGGGTGACTTAAATGAAGTTTATTACCTCATGATTCTGAAGAGTAGTCACATGAGACTTGGATGCCATGGAGTTGTATTCTTCTAAGGGCACTCACTTTGGCTTGTATGTGGACACCCTCCCCATTTCTTCACGAAGTTTCACATCTGTGTCCCTAATGGCTTCTCCTAAAGACACAATGAACACTAGATTATCCGCCCACTGTGACTGCACTTCAACTGACTTGGCCCTCCAAAGACCCAGACTACAAACACATTGATATTCAGAGGTCCTAGGAATTGGGGCTTCATCACATGCATCCGAAGGAAGCACTTTAGCCCATATGTTATATGATATATGGTAAACCATATATATGCTTTACCAGAGCAAAGAATCAGTTTTACCAAGAAGTAATAGAAACTCATGTGAGTGAGAATAAAAAAAGTAATAATAATAATAATAATAATAATAATAAGCAAGAGAAAGAACGGCTCTAAGGCAAGCTTACAGTCTTGCCTTTGGAAGGCACAGACACCACCAGGAACTAAAGAATATACTGGGGCTTTTCTTCTCCCTCTGCAAGTAGGCTCATTTTCCCTCCACAGATATGTTTCATCTTTTCATTCTACAGAGGAGGAAACGGTCCCCATTGGACAGTACCTGCCATGTAGCCATAGACCAGCTGTAAAAACTCCAGTTCCAAATTGAAAGGGACAGAATCCAATTATCCCAGCCTGAGTCTGGTGCTCACCCTGGTCTAATCACTTTCTACTGGGAAAATGTAGTCACTTACCATAAACAGAGTCGTTTCATGTTCCCCTCCAAGAATTAGGGTGGTTCACCTAGAAAACGGGGGTGGCTACTAACTGGGATAAACACTTTCCAGTTCATGAATATATAGGTTTAAATTTTCTGCATATCTCACTCTTTCTTATCAGACCTCAGTACCTATTTCTCCTGCTAACTAGCAAGGCTAGATCTTTTCCCTCTTGAAGCATAGACAATAGGTAACCATAGCAACTGGATGCACAGGTAATTGCTATGAAACACTGCCCAGGGGTTAGAACGCCATGGAGACACTGATCCTTACATTCAACTGAGGCATTAGTTCACAACTAAGGTGAGTTTCTTGTCTCTAGAAAAATCAATGTTTTAGCTTTTAAAATAAAGGAAAGTGTGTGCAGCACAAGGCTCTCTGAAAACACTTGCACTGAAGTGGGCCCAGGAGATGCAATTTCAAACAAGGTTCACCTTTTCATCTCCCAGGTGCATGACTTGGTGAGGTCTCAGTTGCCTCTAATTCTCTCCTCTTTCATCTTGGCTTCCGCTACCCACCACTGCCAGGAGCAGGCTGATGAGAGCAGGCCCCGGTTCACTGACATCACCTCTAGAAACAATAAGACACACTTCGGGAAATGCAATCAGTTCATCCCAAAGGTCCAGCCAGCACATTAGGCTTCCCAGAATCCTTCTGTCCCCGATACTTTCTGTCCCTGCTCCTTGTTCTCACCTGGATTTCATGAGCAAGAAAAATATCCTTCCCTTTCCATTAAGCCACACATTGCACTGGAGTGATTTACTTTAGAATTTAGAAGATAAGGAAATACACATAAATAGAAGATAAGGAAATAAACAAAATCCAGGTATTTGTGGGCTCATTTCTTCCCGTATTGATGAAATTTGGGGTACGGCTCAGTGATTAAGCATGTAGACTCTCAAGCCTGAATGCTTAGATTGAAAGTCAAGGTTTTCCACTTACCGAATGACTTTATTTTGTTATTAATTTCCTGAGTTTCATTTTCCGCATAGAGTTGTTACAATGATTAAATGACGTCTTCCAATGCTTACAGGAATACAATTTGTTGTTATTTCTATTACCACTGTCATAAAATCTAGCCTGCATGAAAAATCTAGGGTTGGTCCTTTCTGCTCACCATTCAGGGACACATGGCTTTCTCATATTGCATCACGCCACTATTGAAAACGTTTTGAAGCCTTGTGTAAACTCTTTCCACCAGCATCCAGGAGAGCATGCTCTCTGGAGAGCAGCGATCTCGATGCCTTGTGTCCCTTACTGCCATCTCTATTCTGTCTTCTCCCAGTGGCGCTAGCAGCTAGTCTTCCTCACATATTTTCATCACCGTAGTTGCATAAAAAAATCAAAGCATTAGGAAATGATGCTTACAAAGTCAGAGTCCATCACAGCATTTGTCCCCAAGGCAACGCTGAAACTGAGCAAAACTTCCAGGATTCAGAAGGCACAGTTCCTTCCTGTAATCCCATATGGCCAGATTTGCAGCCCAATCATATTATTTCAAATAAGTACTTACCTCCTGGGTCTTCGAGCTCACTCTGAACCATCCTACAGTCTGCCACGCTCTTTTTTCTATTCAGATCTACGCATGTCACTCCATATATAAGAGGTGATGCAGCATCCAAAACACACCCTACTGTGCTGAGTTAGGTTGTTATATAAGAGTCCGTTGCACTTTAATGGCCTGTCTGCCTCTGAATGGATTGTGATGTACAGCATCAAGGATCGTGTCTTCTCACAGTAGGGCTGGTGTCTTTTTCTCATGTTCTCATTCTTTCCAATAGTAGTGTTAATGTACTATATCTGGGATATTATTTTATATTTTGACTTTACAAGATAGAATGATATTGTAATTTAATACCAAACCATGTAGTTCCCAATAAAAGATTATAGGGGTTCAAAAACGAAAAAAGTCAAGAACACATTATACAGGTCTTTAATCATAGAAATTTCTCTCTCTCCTTCCCAATTTGCCCGCTTCCCTTCACATTCACTAAAAATGTCTAAGTTTAGATCCCCTCATCTCCTGCCTGGACCGTGACATCATCCAATCTGTTTTGTCATCACCACTGCTTCCTCGAAGCCATCACTCATAATATTCACGTCCTTTTTTCTCAGATTGTGGTTTTGTTCCAATTCGTCTCCTTCCCAAATGAAATGATTTGAAGGTGTCCTTTTCCCTTTGCCTGGAGAGTGTATTTCAAACTTCTTCACAGGAAGCTCTCTATGCTCCTTGTCTGTTGTTTCGCTCTTGTCTTCTAGCACTCTGATTACCTCTTCTATACCATTCCACTTTGTGCCCCAGATATTTCTATATATTAGATCGGTATTAGTCACTTTTCTCATAACTGTAATAAAATACCTGACAAAATCAACCTAAAGGAGGAAAGCTATATCTTGGCTCGTGGTATCAGAAATTCCAGTTCATTGTACTATGATGGCTCAGTTCATCCTGGCAGAAGCTGAATATTGAAACTTGTTCATATGCTAGGGAACAGGAATCAGCTACCAAAGGTTGTTACCAGGAGCAAGCAAGCCCTCAAAGACCTTCCCTTAGTAACCTCCTTGCACCAGGAGGCCCCACTCTCTAAGGGTGCCACAGCCTCATAAAACCTCACTCATTACCATAGAATAGCACTCAAAACACGAGCCTATGGAAATACATTTCAGATTCCAGCTTTAAGGGTTTTTTTTCTTCCCACTATCTTCTTTTGTCCCTCCATCTGGATAACTCCTATCTATTCTTCAAGGCCCACCTCAATGCCTCTTCCAAAGCTTTCTTAGGAATGATCAATCACTTAAATATATCCCAACATTCTGTTTGTTTGCGAATGTGTCCTTCCTTTAATCTCTGGGAAGGTAAAAAACATTTCTTGTCAATCTTAGCATTTCCTTCCATATAAAATCCAGTACTCAGTACTCAGAATAAAACATCACCTATATTAATCATTTTCAGAGTGAGGGGTGAAGAAGGCTTTCTTTACAAACAAAGGTGCAATTTCTAAATATGTTTCCCAAAGATGGAACACAACTATACGCTCCCATCCATATAGCCATGTAAGAGCATTCAACAATGCCTGTCTAGAGGCAAAGGCTCATCTGTGAAGGCACTTCTAGGCTAAGTGTCACTTACCCCTCACTCCACAGCCAAGCCTAGTACCACCCATAAGGTCAGCTTGCAGTACAGCCCGGCATAGGATTTAGAAACGAAATGATTAATCTCCAATTCACATTGAAATTAAAACTGTACATGTGCCACACACCAGTAGGTAGAATGTCCCTTCCTTCCGTCTTTCAATACAGAATAGTTACTGATGTAAGCGTGAACCTAGAAACCTCAATGGCTAATTACATCCTCAGCTCATTCCCTTGCTAATCAAGGACAAGAGCTGTGGATACATACACAACCCTCAGAGAGGTTTATCACTTAATCAGTATAAGACGGCTCCAGAGGTTAATGCATGCTTGATCTCAAAGGGGTGGCCAGGAACCCTTGTGTTATTTATATCAACTTCACAGTTAGAAACAAATGCAGAGAATGCAGACCTAAAATGTGAGATGATGCCTTATCTAATGAAACCGAGGAAAGTCCCCCAGGCCCCTACCATCTCTCCCACAGAATTTCACCTTCCATTTTCCTATGATCTAAAATTCTAGGAGCGGGAAAGTATTCTTTTGATTTTTTTTTCTGTTAAAATGCAAATGTCAAACAGGATATATCATATATGACACCACAGTCAATTATGTATGCCTTAGACAGAATAAATTTTGCCATTTTCCAGGACAGTGGTGTTTACAGGAAATCAAAGGAGGGTACCTGGAGGCAGTGACCAGAGCATCAGGAATAGGTTTTTAGTCAAGGGTAGAAGGCAAGCAGAAGAAGAGGAAGGAGCTGAGAAAGCAATCATCACAAGTTATATGTATGAACTCCCTACTCAGCTTTAACAAAATCACAGATGAGTTCATTAAAGTCTGGGAAGCCAGATATATCTAGAATCCTGTTTTGAGCTCCCAAAATCCTTTGCTTCCGATTTTGTTTGCATCACTAGCCTGCTAAAGGATGAAGCTACAAGAATTGTAAGTCACTTTCTTTTTCTGTGCAGTGTGTTTCTGAAAAGCTAGGTAAATAATTTTTCAAAATCCAATCCCAATATAGCTTTGTCATGTGGGAGTGGCTGAATAGATCACCTCGAATGGTGAAAATGTCTTTGGATATTTTTGTGTAAATATGTAATATACAACAAGGTTTCATGACAGCTACTGATACAAAATTTATAAAATGTCTCCTTAGGCGGTAGCAAGTTCTGCTGAACTCCCCTGACAATATATCTGCATGGGATGTGCAGAAAAATAAGAATCTCCAAACTAGTAAGGTATTTGCTAGTCTTATCAGCAGGTAGAGGAAGAGATGGTCAGCTTCATGGGGCTAGGAATATCCTTGGGAAAGTCTTCAGTATATAGACTAAGAAACTTCTTTATGAACAGTTCTTACGGTGAGAGCAACTGACAAAAAGTTTACTTGAACAAAAAGCCTTCATTTCATTGAAATAGTTGAAAGAAACTCAAGAATAATGATGTATAACATCGGGTTATATGAGGTTAGACATGGAAGTTGCTTGCGACATGCATTAACAATCTAAAGGGCATTGTGAATAGAAAAAAGCACACAATGGTGGCTGAGGACATTTTCACAAACAAAAATAATTGGCTTTTTAAAGCATATCTGGGGCAGAGTGAACCAGGCTCCTAAAAAAAAAAAAAAAAAAAAAAAAAAAAAAAAAAAAAAAAAACAGAGAAATGCAGATGCCTACTGACAGACAGACAAACAAACAGCACTGGACAAGGAGGGAACAGAAAGCATTCCCTGTTCTCTATGGAAATGTAATCAGTGATGTTTGCTAATTGGAACCTCGCCTTGACCCAAAGGAGATATTCTCCCAAACCACCTGCTTTGGCTCCAAATCCCCACCCAGCAAACCACCAATTGGTGGTGCAGTGCCAGCTCGAAGCAGGAATGATCCTTCTCCTTGTAAAAACTCACATCCGCATTCTGGTTTTTACATCAGTTTCATGTGACTCGAGTTAGTGTGGAGCTATCACTTTAAATCGGATCAATTGTCAGTATAAAATGGGGACTCAGTTTCTGGCAGGGACACGATCAGTCTTTTTGTGACTTTGTCGTTTCCTGGGCTGTGGATCTTCTACACTTTTCACAATTGTTTATCAAGTTTGCTTCCTTTGTGGTAGGATGCATAAGCGGTGTCTGCTAACACTGAAAGAACAAAGTGGTCTTCCGCACAGGGGCAGTGAAATCTCATCCGAGAATGATAGCATCACTGCACAAGTGCAAGGGCAGGCTTGAGTACACACTCCAGAAAACACTAAGGTTAAAGACCTTTAGCAAACACAGTTCGCAGTCAGAATCTGGTAAAAGCTGTAGATCCTCTCCATAAAAATATGTGACCCACTTATCCTACAAAAGAATGAGACTTAAGAAGCCTGGCCTCCTTCAAACCTATTTCACAGAAAGGAAAACCAAGTCTCCGTGAAATGAGCAGCCCAAGTTGTACAAATACATATGGGCAGAAATGTAATTGGGTCTTTAAGATCCTCAAGTCAAGGGTGATGTTACCTGGAAATGGATCCAAACGAAACCATGACTTGAATCACATGCATTCTCTAAGCCAAACAGCATTTAATCAACTCTCACCACTTTGTCTCTTCAAAAAGTGCTATTGGTGGGGAGGTGGGGTGCTGGTGGTGAAGTGCAGCCACAGAGGAATTGCCTAGCAAGTGGGGTACTTGGTTCTATTCCCATCTTCACAGAGTCAGGGTGAGGGAATTACAGAGAAAAGCAGGGTTCACTCTGCCAATCTGGAAAAGGTACTCGAATGATTCTGGGAGTTGTCCAGGGCTTTGTCCCATATTCTAGGTGTATTATGCAAATATGGGGTTCTTCCAGTGGCTTTAATCAAATAAAGGTGGACAGAATACAACCATCTCACAGATCCGGGAAGGCTTGTCATAACAAGTTCTCGGTAATGTTAACTCATGTCGCGGTACTGCTTTATCTTGTACAAGGCGATCTCAGGTGTACATAGAAATTGAGAAAAAGAAAGGGAAGAGAAAATCCTGAGTCAAACAGCCTTGTATCAAATATTTTACTTCCAAAAATACTGGCATAATGGTCTTTAAAAATATATTTTATGTGATGTGGATGAGTGCACCACCTGAATGTCTGGTACACTTGGTTGCCAAAAGAGCACATCAGATCCCAGGGAACAAGAGTTACAGATGGTTGTAACTGTCACCATGTAAATGCTGGACTCAAACCTAGGACCTCTAGAGAAGCAGTCAGTGCTCATTTACTGCCGAGCAATCTCTCCAGACCCAATAATGACCCTTTTTTCACCATGAGGAGTTAGATTGAGCAGTTAGGTCATTTGCAAAAGGCCCCCATGTTAATCAGGAGAGCCAGGATTGAATTCCAGCACTGAGCACAATCCCACTTTAGATGTTTGGCCTCTTAGATGACCAGCTTCTCATGTGTGCAGCCTGTGTTTGAATCCTCGTGTTTCGACCCTGATGCAAGTCCTCACTCCCTGAATCAGCGTGTCTCTCCCATCCATGCAGAGAACTCCAACGAGAATCAGCAGCTTCCTCCACTCTGAGGCAAGGTGTCCCTGGGCCCAGGGTTCCCATGACCTGGGAACTAGTTCACAAGGCTCACTCTCAGGTCATGACTCTGCCACACAGGGTCATGGGCTGGAGCCTGGGGCCCAGGGATTTGTTTTAGCAAGTTCTCTGTGTGATGTGAAAACCTGGTAAACTTGGAGAAAGTCTAAGAGTGGCACATGTCCCCTAGACTTCCTACATAAATCTACCGCCTTCACACTTAGCCATTGGGCAGCATTCCGCATCCAATCTAAGCCCGTCACCTCCAGGAAGGCACCAATTCCTGTGGCATTGGAGTTAGTCTCCTTTTTCCAGCAGGATTAGAAACCAAAGGACTGAAACTGGAGCATATTGTCAGAGACAGACTCCTAATAGAGAAATGATCCCAAATAATATCATTTATATAAGAACACTTTACAATCCCGAACAGAACATCTGTATGCAGAAACTTACATTGGCAGAGTGTTTCAAGAACCCACCAATATAAGTCATAAGGCCTCATTTGGGAGCCCAGCTTGGCAAAGGGAGGTTGAGTGGGATTTTGACAGTTTCTTTATTTCTTGGTCAGGGGTTTGTTGTGTGACACTAGGTGTTCTTCTCAAGCAGCTGTTGACTGGATGGAATAAAACCAATTAGTCAGGGGGGGAAACCAGGCAGGTCTGTATGACCTGACATCAGACTGTGTCCATGTTTGTTAGTGGAATTACACAAGTGTTCTAACAAGGGGTAGAAATGTATTCTATCATGGAGAAAACACAATCAGCAATACCAAAAGTGAGCATAATGTTCACTTGTTAAACCAACATCATCTCCCAATTTATTGCCTAGCAATTGAATTTACCTGGAATCAGGCAGCAGGCAAAGGGCTTGTGAGAAATGATGCAACATTGCCACCATGTGGTTCTCTCCTGAAAATGGTCCAGGCAGAAAATGCCATCAAAATGCTCATCTCCGCAGGCCTCCTGAATATTCAGACTTCCCCTCTTCAGTTTCTAAGTCCACCAGCAGGAGAGGAAAGGCTACTCACAGATATTCACAAGACCTTAGGTAGCACAACAGCACCTAGGTAACCAGGTGCCCACATGCTCCCATCCTCACCTCTCCTTTGGTTCATTCTGCTTACACACACACACACTTCCTCTATGGCTAGTAGCTGCTATAAAACTCCAGGTTAATCACCTTCTATGCTAATACTATTCTTGCATCCCAAACACTGCTGTTTCCTGTTCCCATTCTGACTCTGAAGGTCTCATTATCACAAAAAAAAAAAATCAAAAATCAGGAACTAAGCCCCATCCTGTCATTAAAGGAGGGGGGGGAGGACAGGAAGATTGTGCAATTCAGAAAATTCTAGCAATGATTGCTCTAGCAGGAGAAATGTTGTTCCTTTACATCTCCTACTTTTTCATTGCCTATACAGCACTGTATAGTATAACTAGTATGAATATAAAATAACCTCATAAGCCATTTATGAGGTTATAAAAAACAGTGAGTTTTCTAAATGAGTCAATGTTATACTGGTAAATATATATATATTTATATATATGTATATTATCTGCAAGGAACATTCCGCATGCCTGCATCAGTGTGTTTTCTGGGTTCCAGTTGCCTATGGTTATGCGATCAACCAGTGACAGGCTTAAGCATGTCCATCTAGCATTCTGTTGTGTGTTTTGAGTAAGGACCGTAAATTGTTAAGCTACTCAGGTAGCTACAACAAGCGATCATAAGTCCAAGGCTTGCCCAGGCAGTTTAGTGATATCCTGCCTTATAAAAACAGGGATAGAATGCTTGCCTAACATGCACAAGGCTGTACATTCAGCTCCTGGTATGGAAAAAAGATATAAAGTACCCATATCCCTCACAACCATTTTGTTCAAAGTCCAGAGAAGAGGAAAAATACTTTTCTAGAAATAGAAAAGAGGAAAATACAAGAGAGATCTATTCTGCATAGGAAGATCCTTGTGGGAATTTTTTTTAGGTTTTTCCTCTCCCCTCCTTGAGTCACCAATGTAAGGTAGGAAACAGAGTGGGAGTCATGTGATCGTGTGTCAGGACTAGTCTTGAATCTCGGCCACACTCCCCATTCACTGCAGCCTGGGACAATCACCTTAATTTTTAGAGATGCAGTTCTCTTACAAATAAAATCAATCTGAAATTCTCTGTTTCACAAAGATATTGAGGCAGATGAAATAATAAGATATGAAGTTCCTGGCAAAGGGTAACAGATGGCCCATACCCATGTCCTCTTGGCCACTTGATTCTAAGAACAGGAGTCAGCTGCTGGCCCCTCCCATGTAACTTCCTCTTGTAGTTAGTGTGCACCTAAACACTGAGGACTTAATATCCACCCAAGAGAAAAAATAGGACCCTGTTTGTCCTATTTTTCTCGTCATCTTCATATTGTTAGTGTTCTGCACGGAAGGGCTTAGCTAGATTTGCTGTGTCTAATTCTCAAAACGTCTGCTCTCAGTCATGGCTTGTGGAGTTGTCCACATTCTGTCCTCCTGCCTGCTGAAATACTATTGGATACTGATGAGCTCTGGGGAGGGGCAGCCATTGGCTTTTGTTGAGTTCCCACTGAGGTGCCCATCAGGCTCCAGTGAACAATTCCAAACCCATGGTCAGGCAGATGACCCTGGTTAAACTCAGAGGGTCTCAAAACACAAGACAACCACAGGAGACATGAATGCTAGAAGGGGAATTGTAGGGAGGGGGGATGTAAATAGGATCAGGAAGGAGAATAGAGTGAGCAGGAGTCACAGTAATCGGGATTCCTTTAAACATGTATGAAACTGCCAAAGAACAAGTGCAGCAAGTGTTCTTAAATTATTAAATATTATCTAAAGCTGAATAAACACGCACATACTATCTTGGAAAACTCCATTTGCTGGGGGTGGAGACTTTCTTTCATTTCTATAGTTGTTGAGGACAGCTTTGGTGTTTCTCAGGGGCAATGTTAAATTCAGGATGGCTTTTACCGTCAGCTAGGGAGACAACTTGAAACATTTAGGTTGACCACTGAGAGACAGAGGAGATTTTCTAAGAGATACAGTAATATTTGTTTGGGCAAATCTGCTCACTAGAATCTCTGATCCAACCAACAAGAGCTCTCCCCTCGCCCCTCAGCTCTCTGTGATCATCCAGAAGGAGTTCCTTTCACATTTCCTCTCCACTGTAGTGGGGTAAGCCTCTGCCAACCTTGTAAAGGCAGATCAAATTTGGAAGCTTCCTAAGAAGCGTAGGAAATATTCATTCCTAAAGAAGTTAAGGAAACAAAAATCACACACTGAAGCAGGATCAATATTCACTTACACTGTCCTCAGATGTACAAAAACAAATAGCCTTTTTATTCTTCTGTAATTGATCGGATTTTTCTCGCAGGCATTCACCTAATTGAAAGAAAGAAAAATTTTAAAAAAAAAATGTTTGTTTAACCTAGTTACTGGGTCTTTTTGGTATCACATCTTTGCTTGGACTATGTCATAACCTCTCCATGGGTCTAATCGTCCAAAGTCTGGTGTTTAGGCTGCTTCTTCTAAAAATTACACAACAGGATAAGGAAGGGAGGAAGGGTGTAGCTGTGAATCATGTGACTTGGGTGAGGTAGGTGGGAGAAAGCCACTGGGGTCCTTAAACTGTAGCTGTGACTAGCCTGTCTCCTAAAGACTGCAGGATTATGACCATGCTCAACAGACATTCTCTGGACAGTCAGGTCTGGAGCTGGCTTCAACTAGGTCTGTCAGCCTAGCTCATCATGAATTCCTATGGGCAGAAATGAGACCCAAGCAGGGATCCCTGCCCTGCTGTCCTCTGCAACATGGTATGCTTTGTCTGCTGAAACAAGCTTTGTCTTCCAACTTTAGGTTGCCCCTAGAGACTTGAAGATGTCTCTGAACTTTTTCAAACCACTTGAGAGTTAAGAGAGATTTGGGAAGACTAACCCGAGGCCTCCTTCAGGCTAATCAATGCTCCAAGACTGACCTGTGAACTAAATCATAGCAGAATCCTAGACGTGCATCACACACATGTGCACACACACTCCCCGTCTACAGGGTGCATGGTGGGAAACTAAAGGAGATCAAAACCAGTCCTTCTTCACCTCCCTATCCCTGTCTTCTGAGGATAGCCCCTCCGGGATGCCCAACAGTGGTAGAAGCAGACTGTCTGCTTCCTCTGTAAATGGTCCTCTCCTGGTCACAAGTCTTATGCCCCACCCATCGAGTTTGGGGGGAAGTCCAGCATGCTTTGTCAGCCTCCTGACACTTAGGGAAGTTGGGAAGGGAAAGAGTCTGGAGGAACTTCTTCCTCTCTTCATAAAGATCCTTTTGACTTAACACATATCTGAAAGGAAAAGCATCTTACTTTAAATATGCAAATTTAAATGGTAACTTTCTCTTTGCATCCCTCTCATCATCCTCCTAATTGGTAGGAAGATGCCACAAGTAAACAATAAGACAAGATTACATGTAGGTAAATGCGAAGCAAAGTTATATTTCAAGAGTGTCACCCTATGTTATCATCACAGCTCTTCAGCTCCCTTCTCCAGAGCCCACTACATCCTCACCATCTGAAGCACCTTAAGATAAGACAAGGCTGGTAGCCTCAAGGAACCTTCAATCTAGTGGGAAGAAAGACCCTGCTATCTCTCAGCTAAGGAACAAATCTGATTGCACAAATGGTCTAGCTAGTGGAGCTCCAAAGGCACTCCGCCAGCTCCCATTTCCCTTCCTCCTCTGCTATTGTGGAGTTTTTATTTTTTTTTAAACAAAAAAAAAAATCTGTCTGTTGTTTGGAAGGAAGGCACTGAAGCAAAGAGAAAGCCAGCAACTGCCACACAGTGCAGGCTGCAGACAGCCCCATTGTCAGGAAGCAGGGATCCCCTGGGGTATAAGCAGAGTGGATGAGGATGCCTACTGGGTCCAGATTTTGCATATGCAATTTGTGCCCATAATTATTTTTGATTACTTCACGGGTCACATCAGGCTTTACCAAGCAAACATCCACTAATTAAATATTATGCAAAATGTCTTGCTCCAGTGTAGTCCTCTATATGTAAAACAGAGTCTGCTGGGGAAGAAAGTCTTCTGGTGGTTTTCAGAGGTTTGCTTTTGTTTCCGTAAGACCCCTTGAGAGCGGCAGGTGATAATTTTAAAAAATCAACTGACATCCAGAGATTTGATGGGCGTAGAACTAAATGCTGACAGTGGTTGTGTGTATTTTCTCCTTCCTTTTCAAAATTAGGCTCAATACTTAGTAAACCTAATGGAGAATTAAATAACAGTTAGAATTCAAAGTCTCCTTGTCTTCTAAGCAATCACTTAAATCTCTACTGGATTTAGGGGATTAGGCAAGACTAGGCTTGAAGATGTGAACCAGGAGAACAGGCCTTGGGCCAGTAGCGTTCCACCTCTGGATCAAGTGGATCCACAGCTGTCCTTCTGCAGGCTGACCTAGAAGGCCGTGGCCTCTTCTGGACCTGCACAACTCTCTCAAATGCTAGCTTGGGGTGTTTGTCTTCTATGAGGTTCTTCTTGTCATCTCTGGGAAAAATTTTCAAATCTGAGAAGGAGGCCCTGAACACACTGCCCAGTGATTCTTCATTCTGTCCACAGGCTTCAACAACCTCTGTTTCTCAAACTGCTTGGAAGGACTACAGGTCTATAGAATTCAGCCTTGCATTCCAGGAGCTGCCCCAGCCAGTGTTAACATTGTCTTTGTTGACGTCTTCGTTTCTGAGCCTCCTTTCATCACCTGAACCCATGATTATTCTCCCCACGGCCAAGAATCAATACTTCCAGCAACTCAGATTTGTTGCCCATGTCTAATTCTTCTTGGCAAGACTCCAATCAGCATTTACAGGACCTTGTCAGGGTATGGCAGCAGAGGACTCATGGTCCCAGAACACTTCAGAAAGTGTCAACCATGGCAACAATTGGAGCTCTAGAGAAATCAAGTTACCAGCTACACTTCAGGCAGACTTCCAGGGAAGACTCAACTGTGTTACAAACGGCGTTCATCTCAGCAGCCCTGGAGAGCCAACTTCTTAGGGATATTTCAGGAACAGATCAAATCAGTGTTCCAAATTCTGTTCTCCAAGAGAAGACTTCAGTGAGGCGTCCAGAAGGCTCCAAATAACTTGCCCCATCCCTGGTGCCCAGGGCCAATCTTGAGGCTCCTCTTATACCTCCTTAGAAGGTTTTTCTCCTGAAGAGAGGAGACCACCGCCTTAGGACATGTCGGCTCACCTGGTGAACTCACTGCTTCCCCTCACCTGCTGTTTTTGGTCTCTGCTGTAATTTTGCCCTTAATATATTTACTCAGGAATTCCCAGTTGCATTGAAAAGGGAGAAGTACTGATGAAAGGCACAGGCTGTCCCCAGTGGAGGGCGGATGAATTAACAGTCCAGACGAGAAAACAAAGCAATCATCTCATTTTTCTCGCGTTGGTCTTTTATAGCTTTACTTAATTTGGGTGTGTCATGATTTAGCAAAAGAATTAGCCAACTCCTCCTCATATATTAAATTATAAAATACACTCGACATACAAATGAAGACAAGTGCTGCCTATGTATGTGTGTATATGTATATATTTATGTATATGCTTACAGATGTATATATGTGCATGTATATATATGTGTATTTTATATGTGCATACATGTGTTTGTGTGTCATATATGTGTGTATGTACATGTGCTTATGTTTATGTGTGTATTGTATGTATATTATATATGCATGCAAGCATTGCATAATGCTTTTACTTTTGTCTCTAGCATATGTCATTAATGGTGCACTAATTGGCTAGACTGGGCTTACCTAATATCTTTATGCTGTGTAACTCTATTTCTGGTGAACTACTTGAGAGTAACACATGTTAGCAGAGTCTGTAATTATCTACCCAATACAAGACAAGGGATACATTAATCCAAGTAAAACAAATATTCTCAGCCTTGCCCATACCTTTTTCAGAATGTCTGGTTTAGTGGGTTTGGGCTAGAACCTGAGAACTCGCCTCCCTATCGAGTCTTCTCAGGTGATGCTGATACTATCAGTGTAGAACAGTGGTCTTCAACCTCCCTAATGTTGTGACCCTTTAATACAGTTCCTCATGTTGTGGTGACACCCCAACCATAAAATTATTTCATTGCTACTTCATAAATGTAATTTTGCTACTGTCTTGACTCTTTTATTCAATTGTCTTTATGGAGCTATATATTTTTCTCTGCTCCCCTTCCTTCCTCTCTCCCATGATTCCCAGGCTCCCAATTTACTCAGGAGATCGTGTCTTTTTCTACTTCCCATGTAGATTAGATTCATGTATGTCTCTCTTAGGGTCCTCTTTGTTCTCTAGGTTTTCTGGGATTGTGAATGTAGGCTGGTTTTTCTTTGCTTTATGTCCAAAAGCCACTTATGAGTGAGTACTACTGTCTTGACTCTTAATGTAAATATCTTATATACAGGATATCTGATATGCGACCCAAAGGTGCCATGACCTATAGATAGAGAACCACGATGTAGAGTTTCTGGTACATCCCGGGACAAGATGTAAGGGGAGAAGGGGCCGTCCTCCCTTTTTTTTTTTTTTTTTTTTGAGCATATTCCTTGGAGAACTAATAATTTTGTATATTTTCTTTGCCTTTTTGAAATATCAGTAAACCTTTTTAAAAGAGAAGTAAGCCTCTTTGCCAATTTACAACCAAGATGTTGCCTCAGGACCAGGGAGCTGTCTCTTTGTAATGTAGTCATCAAGGAGCCGACAGGGCACCATGTCCCGCTTTGCTGGGAGAATCGGAGCGTAACTTCAGTATATACACCTGGAGCCCAACTGCAAACCCACCATCTGCCATAAGGATGTGAGAATCACGTCTTTCCTTCAGCTAAAGGCAATTATCAGGCACAGATGGTCACCCCGATTCCCAAGCAAACCTGGATGAACTGTGTAGAACACAATGTGTTGTTAAGTCATTTTATGTGATGGCTAGTTACCATTTCTCCTGAACACACACATATCATGCATTGCATATGCTTGGTTTCAGGGAAGTGAAAGGGTATTTTGGGGGTTTTGTTTTTGTTTGTTTGTTTTTTATTTTGTTTGTTTGTTTTTATTTTGGTTTCTCTCTTTGCTGTATCACATTCTGGTTAATGCTCATTCAATAATAAAACTATCTTATTTTCTTACACTTTTATTAAATGGCATTCTGGGTTGGCAGTATTCTTGTTCCTTTATACTGTGTATGTATGTGTCTTTTTGTGTGTGTCTATGTGTGTATATGTGGGGGTTTTATGTCTATACGTGTGTATCTGTGTGTGTACCTGTGTGTCTGTGTGCGCATATGTGTGTCTGTGTGTGTATACATATGTGTCTGTATGTGTGTCTGTGTATGTATGGTCCAACACACACAGTTTAGATACTTTATGTGTGACTTTTTTTGTTTTGTTTTGTTTGTTTTTGTTTTTGTTTTTCTAGGCACACTTTCTCTGTATAGCCCTGGCTATCCTGGAACTTGCTTTGTAAACCATGTTGGCCTCAAACTCACAGAGCTCCACCTGCCTCTACATCCTGAGTGCTGAGATTAAAGGTGTGCACCACCACACCTGGCTCTACGTGTGATTTTTAAAGGATTTTAATATGCTATGGAATTAAAAAGAGAACTAAATCCATCCGAAAGCCAGTTAGTTGCCTCAGATTAAAATAAAACCCAATCAGAATCAAGTACCTGGATGGAAGACATAATTCTGAAGAATTCTGGATAATCTTTAGCATGACTAACTATTATACACCTCTGGCTCTGGGCTCTCTGGTTATCATGAAGCTTTCCTGAGAGAGATATCTCATTTGTAACAATGGCTCTTACTTTAAAAGAAGGGAAATAGGAAGAAAAAAAAACAACCAAGCTCAGGACTTTACCAGTGATTTTTAAGTAGTAAGAACACAAAAGAAGATAATTTTCTTTGATGACATCAGTTTAAAAACACATTACGGGTTGTCTTTCCAACTGTGAAAAACACTGAGCACTGAATACTCAGAGGAGACCATTTATTTTCTGACCTTACATATCCTGGCGTCATCCTCCAATGGCAGGCTCTCTGAGAAAGTACAGGGAAGAGTTTTTATTCTGCAACACCAGCCCCTTCCTCCTTTTCTTCATTTGCCAAGTAACAGGAGGGCAGAATGTTAAATCCAAGTCTTCCCTTTGTGACTTCTTTTGTCTTTTTATCAACCACAGCTAGGTGTGGTTCACCTCTATGTATTGCATCTATTTATTTTAAAGTTGATAAGGTATGCATATGACCTTGCCATGTCTGCAGGTCTTCAGGCAAGCTAAACTGTTAGTGATTTTCTACTCTGCACTTCGAGCAGCTTAGCAATCACCATGGGGAAGACCAGCTACACCAGTGGACTCAAGAGGAGTCTTCTGCTTGTCTCCCTTTGGACCTGAGCTGTCTTGAGGCTCTTTTCAAAACGAGCCATTAGACTTTATTTCCTGCATATCCATAAAATATGCAGACTTATGACTCATAGGGGCTAAGTTATTTCTCATTTGTTTGTGACAGGACTTCACTATATAACCCAGCTGGCATAGATTTCATGATTCTGCAGTCTCAGCATCCCGAGTGCTGGGATTAGAAATGTGTGCTACCACACCAAGCTAAAACTTGATTTTCCTGATTATACAATATGCTTGAAGTCCTAGAAATACACTGTTCTGACTCCCAGAAAGGACTTCTTACACTTCTACGCAGATTGGGAGACTGTCAAAGCAACCATCTCATCAGAAAGCTGAGCTCTGAGCCCAGACAGCATGAGCCAAATCCCTGTCGGACTGCAAGTCACCTTGTTGTCATTGCCAATGAGCAGGTCAAATGCTGATTCTCATCAGGATCTGCTCTAGCCTGCCTCCTGTAGGATATGTCAGGAACTGCATGTACATGAGAAGATGACTGAGGAAAGAATGGCCTTTGTTCTTGAGATCTGTAGAACTGGGAAATTCCATCCCAGGAGCTAAAGATCAGATGTGCTATCAACTGACCACACGCCTCCACCTGTGAAAGGGGCACAGCAGTCTGAGGTCACTAATATCTTGTATGAACCACTCCTTCATACCACCACCCTCTTCTGATCTGCCGGTTTATCATAACGGGGATCTTTCTGACCTACCATCTTAACTTTCAACTGTTTCTCTCCCACAGGCACCAAGCAGTGTGAACCTCTTGCACAGTATCAATGACAAAGATCAATAATAGGTTTTATTGCATGAAGTCTTCCATTAGTCTTGAATTTCAACAAGGCCATGTTGAGAAAACTCAGAAATATAAGAAAGAAGAGGCTACAGGAACCTAAACTCTTATGTTAAAATTCACAGGTGGGCTGAGAAAATTTCTGGGTGATTAAAGCACTTTTCCACACCAGTGTGAAGACTGGAGTTCAAATCTCCAGATCCCCTGTAAATGCTGAGTAGACGAGGCAGCCTGCCTATAATTTCAGCTTCATTAGGCAGAGAAAAGGGATCTCCAGAACAAACTGGCTAAGGAGACAAGCCCTATCAGTGACTCTACGTCTGGCTAAGATATCCTGCCAGCTGTTGAGGATGATGCCCCACGTCCAATGAGCTTCCCCTAGTGCGCATGTGCGCGCGCACACACACACACACACACACACACACGCATACACACACACACGGGAATGCACATACATGTGCACTCCACACACATACAAGTATATGAAAATAGCTCTCACAGGCAGGGCATTTCTGCATTCAAATGGCCTACCACTGAGTTATACTTCTGGACTAAACCACACTACTGAGTTTGCCACTAACAGCACAGAACCCTCCAAATGCCCGGAGAAAGCACCAAACACAAACAACTAGGAACACTGATCTTCGAATCAAACATCTGCCTTTGAAACCAGGTTCAACCATTAAGTGAAAATGTCAGCTTGGTCTGGATCCTTTGTCCACCTGAAGTTTCATGAAGGAAACTTTCTGAAAAAGCTGAAAACTGAGCGGAAAATAAATGAACTAATGCTTCAACAAAAAGTAGCTACTTGGTATCCTTGTTAGGATGGCTCCACCTAGTTTTGTGTGTCAAGTACAGCAAACATCCTAGTGTTGCCTACGCTAGGCTTTCAATTGGAAGAAATGAAGAAAGGGAAGGAACTCAAAGAGAAATAATTGAACAAATTATCAGACAACTGAAAGGCAACAAAGCCTGACCTGACAAGATATATAGATTCAACCATTTGTCTCTTTTAAAAGGTCAAGCTCTTAGTCCGCCACTCAGCCAAAACTAAAATAAAAATCCCAACTGCTGCTCGTTCATATCAAGGAAACTTATTGCTTTCAACTCAATTTATCATTCCATGGTTCAAATCAACATCATGACGGCATGTTTCAAATTAATTAAAAGACATTCCTTTCCATCCAAGGTGTAATCAAGGTAATTTACTTACAAACATAATCAAGAAATTGTGTAAAGGAAGATTAACCATATGAAGAATTTTTCATGAGTGAAGTTAATTGATTTTCCTATCTTTTTTTCTCAGGTTTAAATGAGAATTCTTAAAAACTGAATTTTCCAAAATATTTCAACTCAGCAGCATTTCAGAATATGTCCTTAAAGGTGATCATGCTTTGCACTATAAGAGTACCCAGGCTCGGGGGCTCTGGGGCTCTGGAATGCTTAAGGAGGGAATTCTTACTGAGCATGCCAGTAACTGTATTCCAACTTCCCAAAACTCTTGGCCATAACTCCTGAAGATTGGAAATCATGGGGTGGGTGACAGGAGGTGCAGGGGTGACACAGTCTTTCTTTCTATAAGACTCAGAGCTATGTACTTCAACAGTCCAGGGGGAGACAAGATGTTTGCTGTTCTGTACATGGGAGAGCAGTGGGAAAAAAAAGCAGCTGCCCGTGTTTGTCTACCTCCAGCTCTGCCTCACAGAAAAGAAAATGCTTGCTTGCAATAGTTACCTTCTTAAAGAGGATTGATGCCCTCTACTGAGAGACAGAGAATCTCATGAAGACAACAAACTGTCATAAACAGAGATACTGAAAAGGTTTCCCTGGCCCCAGATCTCTACTCTAGCACTCCCATGACCCCCTTAAGTTTCTTTCCAAATCACTGCAGGAACATCTATTCTTACACGGGAACACTGAAAGCAACTTAGGGTTCCGTGAGCAGTGGCCACCCACCTTTACCAATAATTACACGGTTAAAAACTCTCTAGTACATCTGCAATTTCCATAATATAAAATATCTTACCAGTCAAACAACCATTGGGGGAAATTGGCTTGTGTTAATGGCTCCGAGACCACCAATAGAGTCTGGCTTTGGATAGGAGGGCAAAGTCCATATTCAACAACTGGCCAGAGTGGACCATAGTGCTCCATGGCTGAGAGAGAGAGGGGAGGTGCACATGGAGGAGGAAGAGAAGGAGGATCCGATGGGTAGCTCAGCCCTTTCGGTCTCGAAAGTGGAGAAAGAAGGGTGATCATCTCTGTGTTGCTCCCTGGATCTCTCAGGTTTATTCCCTAATATTTATTTTCAAGTTTTACTTTTTAATAAAATGACAAGAGAAATCGCAATATCAGGCCCTCAATAAACAACTGATGCTTATTGATACTCTTTTCTTTCTCATATTGTTTCTGGGTACATCATTTTATTTGGAAACTCAAGAGATTGGATTTGATAGAAGCCAAGCACTTTGGAAAAGAGAAGTGATGAAGTGGCAGGAGAAGCCAATCGATCCCATCAGGTTTCTGAGAGTTTGAGGATTTACTCCCCCAGCTGGTGGCAAAGTCTGTATTGTGGCTCTGCTGACCAAGGGTAAGACCTAAGAGTTGGATTTTGTAACCTACATCATTGAAGAGCTGGCTAGAAGAATCTCATGTCCTACCTGAGAACTGTTGGGTCAGAACCTGTATCGTATTAACACCCCACTGTTGCTGCTCTTGGAAAGCCAACTAGGCTTTAACTAATCCACACAGAGAAAGCTAGATTTCTCAATGGAATCAGACAAAGGTAAGACTGACTGGTGTTGTTGAAGCTGTGTTCTTCTCATTTACAGATGCTGGGAACCTAGAGGAGTTCACCAGATGCAATCTCTGGGTTGGATTGTTCATATATCCAAAGTGTGTCTTAATAGTCTTTAGTCAAACCCAGTAAAATCCCAGTGTATCCTGAGAAAAGGAAGAAAGGACAGAAATAGGGGAAGATGTGGAGAATAGAGGACTGAAGAAAGAGAGGAGAGAAGCAAGGGGAAGAGAGAAGAGAGAATGGAACGGAGGGGAAGCTGCTTTAGTCATAAAGATCTTCACCGCAGGACTTCTCAGAAATGTAAACGTTTTCATGTGTATTTTAAAATTCCAAAGAGCGGTACATTCATTATTTGGCTGCAGACGCTTGTAGTATATCTCAGGGCCTTAACAGTCTAAGGCACAGGTTCTCATTTTACTTCATAGGGGTCGCATATCAGATATCGTGCATATCAGATATTTACATTTCAATTCATAACAGTAGCCAAATTAGAAACCAGAAGAGGTACTTGTAAAGAAAACAGCAAGTGCCGGGCGATGGTGGCACATGCCTTTAATCCCAGTACTCGGGAGGCAGAGGCAGGCGGATCTCTGGGAGTTCGAGGCCAGCCTGGTCTACAAGAGCTAGTTCCGGGACAGGCACCAAAGCTACAGAGAAACCCTGTCTCGAAAAACAAAACAAGAAAACAGCAAGTAACATTTTTATCATTTAGCACATATCATGACATTTACTGTCCATATTCTCAATCTCACAGCAGTCCAACAAGGTAGGAGTCAGCCCAATTCACAACTCAGAAAACTGAGGCAGCAAGGGAGAATCTGGCAGCAAACCATGACCTAAGTCCTTGACTGAAACCTTCTGAGGCTTGTAGATAAGAAACAGAGACCCAGAGACCAGATCCAAATCCTGGCCATCTATGTTTGCTCTCCCAGCAATAGGATCTCTTCGCAGTAAGTGTCTATCTCAATTGCCAACTTACATCTCTGTCTTCCATTTTCTACATCCTCACTGCAGCTCACTTTCATGACATAAATCTTCTTTTCCATGAATGAACTCATAGGTCAGATACCTACTGCCTTGTTATAGGAGGCACAGAGGGCTTTGTGCTCACAGACAAGTATTAAGGGAACCTGAAATGTTAAACACACAGAGTTGTTCCTTAAAAGAAAAGGATAACACCTGTTATCCACCCACAAGGCTGGAGCACACTAATGACCTGTGTTCTATTTGTGTGGCCAGAGATTATTCTGGCAATGGACCATCCCCCAGATCTATACCATAAGCTTGTTTTTCTCAGTCAATCTAAAGGACCTATTTTATGGACTTTACAAAGAATTTCAATATTGTCATGACTGATCTGTCTTTAGCTTACTTTGTTCCTCAAGATTTATGTATGTTTAGCTGTGTCTGCAAGATTGAGTTAGTTATCACCAGAACAGTTTTCCCCAAATTGTTCTGTGCTTAAACATGCCTAAAACAAACCAGGTTCAGACTCCCAAAGTTTGAACCAACACCAGCTACTAAGTCATGTTGAGCTGACTGCCTTCTTCCCTCCCATAGCTCATCTCTGTGCAGCCTCTTAAGGACAAAGAGAGCCCCTTTGCTTGTAGGCTAGGCTTCTCAATCATTGTCTGAATGGATGGGTCATACTTTCAATGCCCTGTGTAGAATGAAGCACATTGTGGCGGTTTGAATGAAAACGGCTCCTATAGACTCACAGGGAATGGCACTATTTGGAGTTGTGGTCCTGGAGTTATGACCTTGGAGTAGGTGTTGTCTTGTAGGAGGAAATGTGTCACTTGGAGTGGTCTTTGAGACTTCAGAAGCTCAAGACGGGCCCAGCGTCAGTCTTTCTTGCTCCTGCCTGCTGATCCAGAAGTAGAACTCTTGGCTCCTTCTCTAGAACCATGTCTTTGCTTGCTACCATGCTTCCTGTCATGATGACAACAAACTAAACCTCTGAACTGTAAGCCAGCCCCAATTAAATTTCATGATGGGTACATCCACTGAAACAGTGAGCTAATGGGAGCTCACCAACTCCAGCCAGACAGGGAAGGAAACAGTATAGGTCTAAACTAGTCCCTCTGAATGTAGGTGACAGTTGGCTGGGGCAGACTGCGGGGCCACTATGCAGTGGCACCAGGATTTATCCCTACTGCTTGTACTGGCTTTTTTGGAACCTATTGTTTTTGGATGGATACCTTGCTCAGCCTAGACATAGTAGGGAGGGCCTTGGACCGTCCCCAAAGCAATGTGCCTTTCGCTCTCTGAGGAGTGGATGAGGGGTAGGATGGGAGCTTAGGTGGAGGGAAGGGGAGGAGGGGAGGAAATGGAAACTGGAATTGGAATATAAAATGAACAAAAAGATTGTTTGGTTTTTTTAAAAAAATTAATTAATTAAAAAAATAAAAAAGAGTTACCATGGTCATGGTGTCTCCTCACAGTAATAGAAACCCCAACTAAGATACCCTTTCAAGTTTAGAGCATTGGTGAGCCAGCAGCTCTCACCAAAGGGAAGAGTGGTCCTCTATTTAGTAACTATCTATCTCTATACCTCTGGTTACCAGAATGAGAGGTGACTCTTCTAGTCACCTTAAACAGGTTTTCTCCTGTCTCACTGATACCCACTGTTATAGAGGTCAGATGCCTAAAGCAGTCCACTATTAAATACTTGTTTTAAATCATACACGGTGCTAAGTATTTACATCTCTAATGCTGTAACTTTCGCAACACTGTGAGCAATAATCCACTCTGTTGTGAGTAATAAAACTTGTAAGGACTATATTATATATCCGATCACATATCATTAATATGCACCAAAATTCAACTACACTTCCTTGACCTACAAATTCATCCTTTCATATAGCCTCAGTAATCCACAACTAAACAAATTCCAACAAATTCTTATTGAACATGGATCAAGGAGGAGATGGAGATTGGTAATGTGTCTTTCTTGGTTTCCTCACAAAAGGCACCACGTGACGCTTTCTTGGTGAATATTCCACACTGATGACAGATATTCAAACTGAGGCAAGCTGCTGCAGCATGCCAGTGTGTCTCATGCTCAAATCTTCAACTGAACAAGATTTTGGGTTATGTCAAATCACATTCCTAAGATGAGTTCCAGTTTCAAAGAGAGGTGTGTTTGTGAAGACAGTTATCATTTTAGCACACTGACAAATGAGTGTTAGAAGAAAACCACACAAAGCTTGTTCCAGTACTGAGGGAACTTAAGAGTTGAGTGAACATCCATGCAACAGGACAACCCACTCTCTAGGACATCCACAGTGAAACAAAATCCTGGTCCCCTACCCCAACTCCCTCGGCTTTTCTAACCAGCCAGCAGGGAGTTTCCTATGGAGATTCCCACAAAACTCATCCAGCAGCTGCCACTCCAAACTACTAGCCACATACCGCTCCCAAACCTAACTATCTTCCTGCAACCTTGGTGGAACTTTGAAACACAGTTTGCTCCAATACTGAGGGGACGTAAGAGCCACACCCCACCTAAGAGCTGAGAGCTTGCTATAATACTGGGGGGACCAAGAGCTTGCTAAAACACTAAGAGGACCAAAACAGAGCACCAAGAAAGCAACTTGGGGAGGAAAGGGTTTGTATCAGTTTCCTTGAGAGTAGTCAGGGAAGGAAGCTAGAGGCAGGAACTGAAGCAGAGACTGTGGAGGAAGGCTGCTTACTGGCTTGCTAGTCATGACTTGCCCTGACTGCTTTGTTCTACTGTCCAATTCAGTCTGTCCATAGTAAGCTGGGCCTTCCCACATCAGTCATCAAACAAGAAAATAGCCTACAGGCTAATACTATGGAAGCATTTTATCAATTAAGGTTCCTTCTTTCCAGATCACCCTTAGTTTCTACCAAGTTGACATAAAAACTAGTCAGCATGCAATCCATCTCAGACTGACATTGAATAAAAAGAAAATGATAAGGAAAATAAAATGCCATTTGCATGTCACCGCAATTTTAAAATGTTACAGAGATTTTCAAATGCTTGCTCGCCATCTTTGAACTTCTCTTGTGATCTTCAGTAATGACTCTTTCATTATAAACATATCACAGAACCAATCACACAGGACTGCAGACTCCATTGTCTGCAATGTACAAATCAATAGTCCATCCGATTCCAGACATTACTGGGCAACCACTATGTCTACACCAGGTATTGAGGCCCTGATATTATTCAGAGAGAACTGGCTTAAAGATTTTCTTTACCTCAGGCTTAACCGTGGAGATTAGGAGCCCAAAACCTTCTCACATCTACCTTCCCTCCTCATACCAAATCTCTATTTCTTCATTGCCTGTCTCCCCAGAATAAGCCTGAACCATCTTCACTATAACACACCTCGTTAACCTCACACCGGGACTGCTGCAATGCCTGCTTCTGAGCAGCTCCAGTCTCCTCCCCAGACTCCATCTCTACCCTATCAAGCAGGGCTAATCTTTTAAAACTGAAAATTTATCAAGTGTTTAACCAAATGGCTGCCCACACTGATTAGAATACAACACCTTGCATGACCAATCTCATTTCAAACGATTTTTCCTTCCTACAGCCATATAGGAACCTTCCTCGGGTTCCTTTTGGCCATCAAGCCTGTTCCAATTTTAGGGTATCTAACAGCTATTAGCTCAGCCAGGAGAATTGTGGGTCTTAAAGTAACTATAACATCCTTAATGGGACTCTTCCTTTCCACCCAAAACCTTTATTTCACTTCACCGAGATTTCTGTCATCACTTGGCTTACTGCCCGTGAGCAGAAACCTGCCATGCCATTAGCATTTGACAAACATTTACTCTCTGTAAAGAAAACTCTGTAAGGAAATCCAGGAGTCTGTATTTGGTTGTTTCTTAATGATATGAAAAAGTAACTAATTTTCTCAAAAGAAAAGAGTCCAAATAAAAAATGTTGGGGTTTTCTTTGCTGACTTACTTGAGATTTAATTATGGGAAGAATCTTGATAAAAAAGAAGGGAAAATATTATTGTGCACAATGGTGTTAATGAGTGAGCTCTTATTGTTTGCCCCTATCTCCTTCCTACGGTTTTATTAATGAGCCAACTATCTCGTACGCAATAATGTATTACAATGAGTTCCATTTGGTTGCAGGTCAAGATAAAATAGCACAGTGTAATTTAAACAAAATGATGTTTGCTTGGTGAATGGCAGACTCATTTAACACTGGCTTCTCTCTTATGCACTTTATCTGTGCACTCACCAGACTCCCTCCCTCCCCTATCTTGGGAGGAGGCAGACAAGCTCAGCAATCTAATTTGGCCTCTGAGCAAAACAGAAATCAAGGTGGCCTCTCAAATGGCCATGTATCACAAAGGCCAGCCACCTTGCCTGGTAGCCTTTGAACAGTAGTGGGAATTGGACAGCCACCTGTGAATTTCTGAAAAGCCAGGCAGGTATTCACCACCTGGTTACTTCTCAGAAGCAGCTCTGTGGCCCAGGGCACAAGACTAATCCCAGAGAGGCAGCAAGCCCCTTCAACAGATGGCCTTCAAAGGGTGGGTAGTGCCTTACGCCCACCTGTGTTAACCGTCAGCTCCCCACAAGGGCGTACAGCGGTGGGAATGCCCCTGTTATCTATGGCTTTCATCTCTGTGGTAGGGAGGTGCTGCTTTGGTGGGCTGCAAAGGTGGGTTTCTGGGGTGGCTTTGCTTATGGTGACAACACTTCCCCCATCACACGATGAGCATGTGCCATCTGCAGAGCAGAAAGGCACCTGACCGGAGAACAGGACAAGGCCAAGAATGTGTACAGGCATCGTCAGTGAAGCATGTGTTCAAACCCATTCAGCTTGCTCCAAAAGAATACTGAATTCAAGTTCTAGAAAATACAAGGGATGCCTATTTATTTACCTGTTATCTCAGCTATAAAAAGTATATACTTTGAGTCAATGAACCAAACTAATATATTCCAAGTCACCACTAGGTCCGCAAGGTATTGCACTGAACAGTTGGATCTGGGCCAAAACATGACTATCTGTGATGTATAATCATTTTCTCATTTATTTTTCTTCCCAAATCTTATTTTAAGGCCTTTTTTGGAGATGTGATAAATATTCAGTCATACTCTTTCTTAATACTTTCTATTTTCATTAATTATTGTTTTCATTAATTATTGGGGTGACTTTGCTACCTATTTGGAACAGATGAGCACATGAGCTGAATTTTTGAACCCCTTTCTGTATCTCTCCTTCCTTTGTGAAGCCACCGAGCAGTTTGTTTGCTATGCAGTATATTAGAGCTTAATTACAGAAGCATGTAAAGCGATCACTTCGGGTGCCATCTGTGTGAAACTCCTTGTCATTCTTGCAAATTGAGGACAACTAAACAAGATGTAGTAGACTCATTTAGACTGACAAATACACAAGCCATTATGTCTGTGGAAACACTTTCAAAAATTAAATGCTATGACCAGCAGTCCATGCTGTCCCTCACATACAAGGGCCCCCACATGCCCTCCTTGTTTATGAACCCAGAGCATCTTAAGTCCAACACTCAAGCCCCACGCTCAACCTGCATGCGCTCTTTGTTTGGCCCTCAGTTAAAGCCCTCCTGAGTTCTGTGCACCTGCACAAGAGCCACCAGGTGTTCAGCTGTTTAAATGCAAAACAACAACCAACACGTATTTCTATGTGGGACACACTTGGTAGACTGAAGGAAGCAGAAGCCAACTCTACAGACAAAACCCCCAGCCAGAGCAGGAGAAACGAAATAAAGTTGACTGAAAATAAATGCTGCGTGTTTTCCCCTGAGAAAGGTCAACAAATCCAATTTGAGAAAAACAAAAAGGCAACACAGCTCACCGATATTTGAAAACAAGTTGGATTCACTACAAAAATCTAAGTATCTACACACCACAGATATGTAAAGTTTGTATATGTGCATGCATGGAAATGCTGCAGGATCAGAAACCATTAGCCAGTGCATCAAAACAGGAGACAACAACATCAAAATATGTAAGGAAAGGCACAGAGCATTCTCAAAGAACTAAAGCCTCTTCAGGAACCAGTTGCTGGTCACTTCCCAGACACTCCCTTAAGGGACTTGGAAAATCATATTTGCAAAGACATTTGATACTGTGATTTTTACAAAGTCCTAATTTGTGTATGATTCAAATCCTTTGCAGCGCTTCCCATCCTTGGAAAAAAGATGGGGAAGATGAGAATAATTAGTGGATTTTTTTTCCTGTCTGGTTGTTAAACACCCTAATTACTTCAAGCGCCATTACCAGCACTTTCACATAAGCCATCCTTTGAAAACACTTTTCAATCTCAATGAAAATTGATGCTAATTTCTTTCAAGAATGTAGCCAGTATTAACACAATTTGGAGAGCCATTGGATTTACTTTTTAAATCTTAACAGGGATGTCAATATTATAAGAGCACACAGTGGAGACAATCTGCCCCATCCAAAGTGGAACCAACCAGAAACTCTTCAGGGTGACTACACACTTTGGCAGACATCGAAAGTACTATAATTATATATCATGTACCATAACTTTTATTACTGGCTTGCCATTATTTTGGTACTAAAATGCCATCCTATATTCCTTCATGCAAAATTTACTTACATTAGAATTATAGTGCTGGGCCTTTTATTCTTCCCTCTTTTGTGCTGGAGAGAATTACTCTTTCTGATTGTTATCTCAATAAATCAACATGTTGGTGAAGCTTGTGAACACATTTTTCATTAGTTTCTTTGTCATAAATTCAATGGATTAATAAATCATGACATTATTTGTTTCTAACATAAACTATAACAAAGGACGCAGACCCTAGGTACATATTAGTTGGATGAATAGTTGTGTGTTTCATCTTTGTGGCATTCCACCTGGCTGCTACAGGCTAAGGAAGTTGATGATCAGAAACAGTGCTCAAGAGACAATCTTCACTCAAGATGGAAATGAATGCGATTTGGTTGGCCCCTGCTTTGGGGTGTGGGACAAAGTGTATATAACAAGCACTATAAGATAAGATCAAATGCAAATGGCAAGTGTTGCAAAACCATATGAACAGTTCATGGATGATAAAGTTATACCTGGCTGAGAGAATCAGAAAGACTGCATGAACTATGTGACCCCCTGGGATGCATCTTAAAGGATGGATAGAAACTCACTGGGCAGAAATGAGTGGCAGCCATCCAGACAGAAACAACTATAAGAACAAATACATGCAGGCAGAAGGAAATGCGCAGGAGGCAAGGGTGGTCAGTTTGCTTGTGTCCTGGGCACATGAGAAAACATCCTGAAGAGCTACATGGAGATAACCTTAGGCAGTCGAGTCAATGAGTAGCAGATGGCAATTTTGAATGAAGATTGGAACATGAAGTTTAACAGAAAACTAATGCATACAACAAATTGGAATTGTGAAAATAAAGGCAAAGAATTAGAAAATAAGCATGCAATGGGAAATGAGTGGAGGTGAAGAGGTGAACGAACAATAGCAGAGGAAATGCCGAGGAGAGGTTAGAAACAAAACGTAATGGAGGTGCTGGGAAAACGGCTCAGCAGGTCAGAGGCATGCTCTGTAAGTGTGAGACCTATGTTCAAATCCCCAGAACCCATATGAAAAATGTCAGGCATGGCTAAATGCTCCCAGAAGCTGAGAACTGGAAGGGAAGGAGGCAAGTGGATCCTGAAAACTCCATAGCCAGCCTACCTAGTAAATGGCTAGCTTCTGGTTCAATGAGAGACCCTGTCCTCAAGGTGGTAATGTAGAGAGCTATAAAGAAAGATGCCCTGGCCTCCAATCATGGGCTTGTATGCTGTATAGTACACACATTGACACACAGACACAGACACGCACACACATTCTACAGAGGCAAAATGAACAGATTTGCCTAGTTAATGTGGCACGTAAACAGAAGAAATAGCAGAAAAAGAAAGGAACTGTGTTGGTCTAGGGAGCTAAACACATGGGGAGAGACTTGTTCAGACAGGCACCAGCCTAGAACCCTAGAACCTCTCTC
The DNA here is from genome assembly GCF_014885135.2 of Alexandromys fortis. Classification (NCBI taxonomy): domain Eukaryota; kingdom Metazoa; phylum Chordata; class Mammalia; order Rodentia; family Cricetidae; genus Alexandromys; species Alexandromys fortis. Next base: position 8,095,044 of record NW_026067937.1, on the reverse strand, counting down.
TCTCTCTCTCTCTCTCTCTCTCTCTCTCTCTCTCTCTCTCTCTCTCTCTCTCTCTCTCTCTCTCTCTCTTTACTGCTGCATACTGTAAAACTCACCTATCCTTGACATGTCACCCTGGAAGCTTCTTCCGACAGGGCAGGACTGTTCAAGGCTCTCTCCTAATCCCACTCCATTTCCTGCTGCACATTTTTAGCATAGTAAACCCAAGCCCCAACCTTCAAGAGTCATGTGCTCAACATTATAAAGGGCAGATTCTAAACTGACCTTCACACTCTAGTAGTCCAGTCCTAGTGCAGCACGAGCAGAGAAAGATGTTTTCTTTGCACTTTCCTTTTTCAAAAGTGAATTGAAAAATGATGTAAAATTCAAAATCCTAAAATAGCAGACAAATTGTAATTAAAACTGTAGAATAGAAGGCAGGGTGGTGGTGGGGTACACCTTTAATCCCAGAACTCAGGAGGCAGAGGCAGGTAGATTTCTCAGTTTAAGGCCAGCCTGGTCTCCAGAGTAAGTTCTAGGACAACCTGGGCTATACAGAGAGAACCTGTGTTGAAAAACCAAAAATTAAAAAGAAAAATGTAGAATAAAAACTTGAGACAATTTCCTGAAAACCAGAGCAAACAGAAATACAAAGAATAGGTGAGTATAGAGTATCATCATTCCAGGAAGTCAACGTCCCAGGGCAGGTCCCTAGAAGAAGGTGAAGGAGAGAGTCCCCCAAACTGAAAGATACACACACCCAGCCCCCAAAATCTGCTGAGAGACCAATATGGAGCATGGAAAGAGGCCAATGATGAAATAGTTCACCACGTTTTCAAAATCCTGGAGATTTCCAGACAGAAGAAAACAAAGACTTTCACCACCTAGCACGGCACACCCCTCCATCTCACCTCGCCCTAATATAGGGGTGCTCCTCAGCTAGATGCCAGAGCATCTCTCATTGTACATACACATATATGACATAACAATAAAACAAAAAGAAACCATGAATTTGACAGAGAGCAAGCTGGGGTACATGAGAGGGTCTAGAGAAAGGAACAGGAAGAGTTAATGATGTGATATTACAATCTCAAAGAAATACTTATTTTTAAAAATAAAGATCTCTCATGGTTTACACTGCATTTCAAGTATGAGGAAAATAAAGTACCAAGATGTCTCAATGAGTAAGGGCATTTGCCTCAGAACCTTAAGACATAAATTTATATCCTACCCTTGAAACCCGCATGGTGAAAGGAGATAACCAATTCCTGCAAGTTGTCCTCTGATCTTTACATGCAAGTACATACACACACACACACACACACACACACACACACACACTATACACATATTTTATTATAATAGCAATAATAATTAATAATAAACTAGACTTTAACCCTGACTCTTAAGTGTGACAACTCTCATGAGCAGTAATATTCCTGAACTAATACACAAAGCATCCTGCTTTGGACAGCTAACAGAATCGTCTTCTTCCGACCTCCATCTTTAAGCCTTTTCTTTCCACTTCTAGTTTCCTTCGGGAAGCAGTTTACACTCTTGGGGGGGGGGGCAGAACACTGGTGATATCTATTCTGTATCTTATGAATTCTCCCTAAGTGGAATGTGCCTGCTTGTCTGGATATGGTGCCCACAGAAGTCAGAAGAAGGCACTGGGTACCCTGGAACTGGAGTTGCAGTCAGTTGTAAGCAGCCACATAGGTGCAAGGAATCAAAGGCAGGTCCTCCGCAAGAGCAGCCAGCACTCTTGCCCCTTGAGTCATCTCTCCAACTTCAAAGTGAGAACTTTAATACAAGAAGTCAGAAGACAGATTCAAAAGAGAAACTGAGAAATAAGTGAAGTTCTCCAAGAGGTCACAGTGAAGGAAAGAAGGGGTGTGCTGGACATGAGACAACTGTATCCACCAGGTGGTCCATGATTTGCACTGACCAGTCTAGGAAGAATCACACTACCTGTGCCTTGACTGTAAAAGGTGCTTGGTAAATATTTAGCCAGAATTTGTGACATAGACTCCAAACTTCTATGTTAATAGGTTATACAATAGAAACCTATAAAATAGATACTAATTGAACACCTATTTCACTCTTGATCTTGTTTATGCAAAGATGGATAAACTACGAAAAGTCAGACTGAGTTCATACTTCTAATAGTGCAGTCTGAGTTCACACCCAATGTGCAGCTTGCTTTCTAGCAGGAGACAGTTAACAAGAGAGACACGACAGGTGACAGAATGCACAGTGACAAAGATTAGATGAGAAGAAGGGGTACACTTTAAGTAGGGCTGGCAGGGAATCGGTCTTCAAAAGCACCTGAGGCCACATGATGACCAGAGGAGACCAGGCAGAAGGGAGAATGGCACAAAAAGGCTAAGAAAGAAGTAAAACGGAGTGTTTGGGAAGAGTTACAAACCATCTAGAACACAGCAAAAATGAGGAAAATAGTACAAGATGCTGGTTCAGCCGCAGCATCGGGTAGGCTCTCTCACCTACAATGCAGAAATACCTTTTCTAGAATATTCTCAGACTCTTTTACAGGACTACCGAGATGGCTCAATGGTGAGACACTTGCCGTCAAGCCTGACGACCTGAGTTAGTGTCTAGGCCCCACGTAGGACAGAGAAGTGACTCCTGTAAGTTGTCTGCTACCTCCACTCACCTGCCATTCCCCACACAACATAAAGTAAACAGATGGATGTATATATCCTTTCATATCATTTCCCATGCCACTGTACTCACTGTCAACTTCGAAGAAATGAAATAATTTTTCCTTTAACTGCATTTTTCACTCAATCGTATAGTTTGCACATAGGAAAAGGTTCCATTTCAATGTAAACACTCCACCATATCTCAAATGTTGAGGGGAAAGGTATCCCTGACAAGGGAATTCAAGAACTTCCGTAGGCAGGACCCCAAGCGGGGTCCCCGAGCCACAGGCACGTGTGGCGGGGCACAGCGCGGAAGCCGAGGCTGCAGCCGGGGCCTTCCAGGGCTGCAGGGGCCGTGGCATCACGGGGCGGTGGTGTCAGCTGGGCGCGGGACCGCGTTGGGGGGTCAGTTCCTGGTCCCCCCAGCAGCATGGCGTCCTGGGCCGAGTCCTCTGAGCCCGCTGCTCGGCCACCTGCTGGGGTCCCACCATTGGAGGACTTTGAGGTGCTTGATGGGGTAGAAGATGCAGATGGGGAAGAGGAAGTAGAGGAGGAAGAAGATGACCTCAGTGGGCTGCCGCCGCTAGAGGATATGGGACAGCTGACAGTGGAGGAGACTGAGCAGCCAGGAGGAGCCCTGGCTCGGGAGTTCCTGGCAGCCACAGAACCTGACCCAGCCCCAGCCCCAGCCCCTGAAGAGTGGCTGGACATCCTGGGGAGCGGACTGCTGCGGAAGAAGACACTGGTCCCTGGCCCGCCAGGCTCTAGCCGCCCTCTCAAGGGCCAGGTGGTAACCGTGCACCTGCAGATGTCCCTAGAAAATGGCACCCACGTACAGGAAGAGCCTGAACTGACCTTCACATTGGGAGACTGTGATGTCATCCAGGCCTTGGACCTCAGTGTCCCGCTCATGGATGTGGGCGAGACAGCCATGGTCACCGCTGACTCCAAGTACTGCTACGGTCCCCAAGGCAGCAGGAGCCCGTACATCCCCTCCCCCACGCGGCCCTGTGTCTGGAAGTCACCCTGAAGATGGCAGAGGATGGACCTGACCTAGAGATGCTGAGTGGGCAGGAGCGTGTGGCTCTGGCAAACCGCAAGCGGGAGTGTGGCAATGCCCACTACCAGCGTGCTGACTTTGTGCTGGCTGCCAACTCCTATGACTTGGCCATCAAGGCCATCACCTCCAGTGCCAAAGTGGACATGACCTGTGAGGAAGAGGAGCAGCTGCTACAACTGAAGGTCAAGTGTCTGAACAACCTTGCCGCTTCGCAGCTGCACTACCGCGCAGCACTGCGCTCCTGCAGCCAGGTGCTGGAGCACCAGCCCGACAACATCAAGGCGCTGTTCCGCAAGTGCAAGGTGCTGGCTCAGCAAGGAGAATATAGTGAGGCCATCCCCATCCTGAGGGCTGCCCTGAAGCTGGAGCCTTCCAACAAGACAATCCATGCGGAGCTCTCAAAGCTGGTGAAGAAGCGCGCTGCACAGCGGAGCACAGAGACCGCCCTGTACCGAAAGATGCTGGGCAACCCCAGCCAGCTGCCCGACAAGTGTCCGGGCAAGAGGGCCTGGTCCATCCCATGGAAGTGGCTGTTTGGGGCGACTGCTGTGGCCCTGGGGGGCGTGGCTCTCTCTGTGGTCATTGCTGCCAGGAACTGACTGCTACCCTGCACACCTGGACCCCGACCTGTGCTCCCCAACTCCCCCCAGGCTCCCTGTCCACTGCCCTCCCTGGCCGAGCCACCTCCTCTGGGTTGGGGGAGCAAGGATTGTGGGTCACACACCCCAACAAGCAGGAAGGACTGAGGCCCTGAAGGGGTACATAGGGTACAGCCCAGGTGGAGGGGCCCCGTTGCTCCAGACCCAACTGTCTCTGTTCCACATCCCTGCCCTCTGGGCTCTGGCCTCAGTTTTTCCCTCTCATTAGGCCTGAGGCAGTCACTACTAGTCCTGCCTACCTGCCCCCTGCCCAGGCTCCCCCACAGTGAATTAAATAAAGCCTCACCCCGCAAAAAAAAATTTAAAAAAAAATAAAATAAAAAAAAAGAACTTCCATATCAGGGATGAACCATTTTCCATCCTATGCTTTGCCAAGCAAGCTGGACACTGAAACTACAAAGTAGAATTATATCACTGTGTGTCATCGCACTTCAAAGCCAGACTGACCTGCTGCCTCTTAGTTCATTTCAATTGAGTTTGTGCTGCAACTATTCCATTCTTTGAGGATACTTAAGAATGTTTTACCTTCTTCCTTCTCAGCTTGATGTCTCCCTCCTCGTGGTCTCCTTGGCTCTACCCTTTACTCACCATAGTTCTGTTACTACTGTCTCATCCAGGTAGGGTAAAGACAGCTTCATTGGTTAAGGCTCACAACCCCATGCGAAACGCCCTTGCTATCAGGCCAAGAGATTGCTATAAGGCAATTATAGAGAAGCAGCTGCTGGGTAGGGAGAGATACATGCTACAGCAGAGACAAAACAATTCCATTCAAAGGACTGGGGGAACTCATTTTTTATGTCCATGCTGCACAACTGCGCCCAAATAGGGCAGAGATCAAAACATGGCATAGACTGACATATCTGAAGGTTAAACCACAGATACATCCACCTGCTAGAATGGGATAGAATCTCAAGGTAGTTTTAATTTGCCCTCAATCCTGTGATATCTAAGAATAAAGAAAAACACTAAAAGTATATAATACCATTCATATTTCTGCTTTTAAAAACTGGTTAGCACACAAAGACATTACTAAGAAAGAAAATTACAGACCAATCTCACTCATGAACATTGATACAAAAATACTCTATAAAATACTGGCAAACCGAATCCAAGAACAAATCAGAAAAATCATCCACCTTGATCAAGTTGGCTTCAACCTAGAGATGTATCTTCAACATACAAAAATCTGTCAATGTAATCCACCATATAAACAAACTAAAAAAAAAGGATCATCTCATTAGATGATGAAAAAGCCTTTGACAAAATACAACATCTCTTCATGATAAAGGTCTTGGAGAAATCAGGGACACAAGGAACATACCTAAACATAATAAAGGCAATATACAGCAAGCCAACAGCCAACATCAAACTAAATGGAGAAAAACTCAATGTGACCCCACTGAAATCAGGAGCAAGACAAGGTTGTCCACTTTCTCCATATCTATTCAATAGAGTTCTTGAGGTTCTAGCTAAAGCTATAGAAAAACCAAAAGGAGATCAAGAGGATACAAATAGGAAAAGAAGAAGTGAAACTCACTATTTGCTGATGATATAATAATTTACATAGGCAACCCCAAAAATTCTACCAAGAAACCTCTACAACTCATAAATACCTCCAGTAATGTAGCAAGATACAAGATTAAGTCAAAAAAAATTAGTAGCCCTCCTGTACACATATGATAAATGGACTGAGAAAGAAATCAGAGAAACATCACCTTTCACAATAGCCACAAATACCATAAAATATCCAGGGTAACTCTAACCAAATAAGTGGAAGATCTCTATGACAAGAAATCTTTAAAGAAAGAAATTTAAAAAGACATCAGAAAATGGAAAGATCTTCCATGTTCTTGGGTAAGTTGAATTAACATAGTAAAAATGGCAATCTTACCAAAAGCCATAGAGAGATTCAAAGCAATGCCCATCAAAATCCCAGAAAAATTCTTCACAGACCTTAAAAGAATGGTAATCAACTTCATATGGAAAAGCAAAAAACCCAGGATAGCCCAAACAATCCTGTACAATAAAAGAACTTCTGGAGGCATAACAATCCTTGACTTCAAACTCTACTACAGAGCTACAGTACGGAAAACAGCCTGGTATTGGCATAAAAATGGACAGGAGAACCAATGGAACCGAATCAAAGACCTGGATATTAATCCAGACACCTTAGAACACCTGATTTTTGACAAAAGAAGCAAAAATATCAAATAGAAAAAAGAAAGCATATTTAACAAATGGTGCTGGCATAACTGGGTATCAACATGTAGAAGAAAGAAAATAGATCCATATTTATCGCCACACATAAAACTCAAGTGCAAATGGATCAAACACCTCAATATAAAAAACCCAACCACACTAAACCTCATAGAAGAGAAAGTGGGAAGTACACCTGAACAATGGCACAGGAGACCACTTCCTAAATATAACCCCAGCAGCACAGATACTGGGAGAAACAATAAATGAACTTCCTGAAACTGAGAAGCTTCTGTAAAACAAAGGACATGCTCAACAAGACAAAACGACAGCCTACAGAATGGGAAAAGATCTTCACCAACCCCACATCAGACAGAGGGCTGATATCCAAAATATGCAAAGAACTCAAGAAATTGGTCATCACAAAACAAATAATCTAATAAAGAATTGAGGTACAGACCTAAACAGAGAACTCTCAATAGAGGAATCTAAAATGGCAGAAAGACACTTAAGGAAATGCTCAACATCCTTAGTCATCAGAGAAATGCAAATCAAAACAATTCTGAGATTGCATCTTACATGAAGGGGTCAACATCTAGAATATATAAAGAACAGCAAAATTAAACTCACGAAAACTAGGTGTTCTTTAAAAAGCCAGTTTGCCACACATCCCTGTCTTTGCCATATGTAATGTAAATCACATTCCATGTGCTGTTCAAACTCACTGAAAAGCTGGTCCTGGTAGTAAGGCTTTGCTATCCTTTCCCATGTCAAACCCAAGCATGTTTGCCCAAGTTACCTTGTGTAGGGATGGGCTGTCCCTGAACTCTTTGACAAAATTGTCCATGACAACAAGGTTGGCTTACTCCATGACGTCAACCAGAAAGCAGAGAAGGAAATGTCGAAGCTCAGCTGGCTTTTCCCTTTTTATTCAGTAGGGACTCCAGCCACTGGGATAGTGCTGCTCACATTCAGGATTTGCACTCCATGTTTCTTACTCCAATCAAGCTGGCAACTGAAATTAACCACCATAGGAAGCTAGGGAATTGTCATCATCAAGGAGACAACATTTGAGTTTGGTCATGAATCAGTGGGAGGTTTAGAGTCAGTCAAGCAGGAGGACATTAGAGTTGGAAAAGCATGCTTTCTCTTTATAGTTCAGAGAATGACCTATAGTCATATCTTCAGTTTTGAATGAGTGAGGTTATTAAGTACACAGCACTCCAAATAAGAGAGAAAACAGCCAATGGTATAGAGATGACAAACCACATCAAACCAGGCTCTCAGGACTTCCAGCAGGAGTTGACTATGGGGACTCCTTAGAGTCACCTAGAGATCCCAACAGAGACAGTCCTGGGCAGAGCAATGTCACTTCTGGTGTGGCTTCCAAGACAACAAAAGGCAACCACCAAGTTGGGCACTCAGACTCCAGCAGAGACCAAGGAAGGTGAGGCAGTTGGAGTTTCCAACTAAGCTTTCTTTCCATGGCTCAGCATCTCATGATGAATCCCCAGCTTCTCTTTCCCACTGCAGGCATATTATTATATTGTAGGATGAGCAATAATAACCTCTGTTGGAAAGGATTTACCTTTCACCTGTTTTCAAGGACACAATAATTTTACTCTTGGGCTGTTTTGCCTTCTTCAAGGACTGTGATTATTTCAGGAGTCTGGGAAAACAGGAAATAAACAAGCAGCCTCCTACTACAAATTGGTACCCAACGTGGTTGACTAAATCTATGTAAAACCTGAGAAAGCTTAAAACGTAATTCTAGACACACACACAAATACCCAGAGTTAAGCACAACTTAATGCAATGGCTCCTTTAAAAGAGGTCTTACTGATTCAGTGGTAGCAGAATAAAGAATGTGGTTTTGAAACAGCCACTTTCTGGGCCATGCTGCCAGCATGAACTCTTGCTCTTTGTGGAGGTCCAGCTATGGAGCATTTAAATGAGATTTGTGGGCAGCATGCTGCAAGTTCTTGGTGACAACATGGGCCAACTGGTTATCAGAATTGAGGTGGTAAGGACAGCTCCCACCTGGCAGTCTCAAAGGCAGTGAACAGACTTCCGCTATGTTGGACTGGGCAAAGCAAGAAGGCAGGGCCATATTTGCTCTAGCAATGTCGTAGATTAGGTTTTTAAGAAGTGCTTAGCATTTTAAGAAGCAGTCCTGGTCATAAAATAATTATAAATACACAACAAATACAAATTCGGATGGAAAAGACCTCAAAATGGGCCAGAGTGTTGGGGAAATGTACATAGACTTGGAAGAGGGAAGAAAAAGAATATAGTTATAAAAAGAAGTAAATGGTTTTTAAAAAGGTAAAGTCTTTAAAGAGAGAGCACAGACAGTCATAGATTAAAAGAATTTAAAAAAGAATAAGCTACATAAAGATGGAATATACACAGAGAGTCTGGATTATATACACTATATATACTATTGTGTTTTCTATGAATTTTTTGGCTGCAGAGAGATATTTGATACTGGGGGCTGCTAAGCCAAGCCAACATACATACTTTAAAGGTATCTGGATTCCAAAATATGGGTCTGAGTATTTGTTGCTTTGGAAAAGAGGTTCTTCTTTTGTTTGCACAGAAGATGAGAACCCATGGATTTCTTCCAGACTAAAGCAGTTTGATGGACCAAGACTCCCTAAAAGGTCACCATGAACACCCCCAAAAGTACTTTGACCAATAAAAAGCAGGAAGCAATTTGGAGAGAACTATGCCCAAATTCCCTAAATTATTGCTTATAAATGTTTATTTACATTTAAAGGGGAATATGATATAAATATGAATTCACATTGGTATGAATCTTGGTGTATTGGTACAAATCTAAGGTCAATTTTGTTACATATATATATATATTCACATTTCTGATATTGATTAAGGTATTGTGTTTGTCCAGCTCATTAAAAAATGTAATAGATAATTAAGAAATACAGGTTACTAGATGATTATCTAGTAACCTTGTAGTCATATTAGTTAGGTTTTCTAGATATATAGAGATAAATTTCAGTTAGATAGGTATTCTTCAAATATTTCAGAGACCTTCAGAATATGGAATTTAAAATGTTTTAAGAGCTCAAGACTTTTCATGACAATGAGACACATTTGCTTCTGGCAGCACCAATAGCTTCAAGAGAAAGATGGGCACTGAAGAGGCTCTGTATAGAGTTTGCTAGCCATTTGGGCAAGAAACTACTTTTGCCTGGACTGCTTGATGGTATGCTGTATGAACTGGACATTCAGGACCCACGGAGAAATGACTGCTGAACTTGCCTAAAGGTGAGACTATCCTTCAGGATTCCTGCTTCATGAAAGAGTCTGCCAGACATTCTGCAGGACACAGAGGAAAGTGACTAACAAACTTCCAATATAGGCGGTACTGTCTTTGAAATTTCCTGCTTGGTGAAAACGTCCCTAGATACTATGGACCTGGAGGCTGAAGATGGATGCCTCAGTGTTGCAAAAGAACTTTGGGTGACTATCCAGGCATCAAGAGATCTCTGTCAATTCTAGAGCTTTGGAAGTTGCTTACAATGCACTTCCTTTTTACTTAGGTAATATTATATCCTTCTGTGGTCTTTGATTGGGTTGAAGAATTGATAGTTATAGTTTTCCTTAGTTATGATAAAACATAAAGTATATATAAATATTGTAACTATAATTCTTGTTTGCTAACTCTTGTTATATGTAATTTTGCTATGTTGAACTTAAAACCTTCCTTTTATTTAAACAAAAAAGGGGAAATGATGTGGGAGGTCCTTCTGTCTATATGTTGCTTTTATTGGTTAGTGAACTGAGAAACTGCTTGGCCTAATAGGTCAGAGTAGAGGTAGGTAGGAAAAACGAAGCTGAATGCTGGGAGGAAGAAGGTGGAGTGAGGAGAAGCCATGGAGTGACCACCAGAGACAGACATGTCAGAATCTTGCCAGCAGGCCACGAGTCTCATGGTAAAATATAAATTAGTGGAGATGGGTTAAATTAATACGTAAGAGTTAGTCAATAAGAAGCTAGAGCTAACGGGCCAAGCAGTGATTTAAATAATACAGTTTCTGTGTGGTTATCTCAGGACTGAGCAGTTGGGAAAAAAAACTATAAAAACTTTCCCTTCTATACAAAGGGAAAAGCCAGCTGAGCTGTGACATCCCCTTCCTTCTCTGCTTCCTGGTTGGCATCATGGAGGAAGCCACCTCTGTTTTCATGCCTTCCACACCATCACAGAATACATTTCTCTGAACTATGAAACAAAATAAGCCTTAAATTATTGTTGGGTATTGGCAAAAGCAAAATTATTTAGTTGATTATTAACTAATTGATTGATATGCTCCCCAGGCAAAAAATACATTCAACTTGCTCTGCTCCAGTACCCCTTGGTACAACTTGATTATGACACAGGTCACTATATGCTGTGGTACCACTGAATAAAAACATGACTATGATGTGCATAATTTTATGCTTTTTCTGGTAGCCTCATTTAAAAAGTAAAGAGAATATGATAAATTTTAATAATATATTTCATTTAGCCAGGTAATCTAAGTCACTCAAACACATAATGCAAACGTGATTAAATATTTTCCCATTAACTCATCACGTACCAATGTATATCTTCCATGCAGCATATTTTAAATAAAGACACAATATTGTCATCAAAAATAATATTAGTACATACATAATTATTAATCCAACATTTTGATTTCCAAAATGTACAGTTGAAAAAGCAGATTCACATTCCAACATTGTTCCAAATCTACTTGAAAGCTTTCTGATAAGTGAGTTAAATATGTTCTTGATTTTATACTGAAATAAAAATCAAATAATGAAACTCAGCTCCTTGGTCACAGCGGCTGCACCTCTTTTCCACACACCAGGATGCAGCTAATGACTGTTACACTGGGCACTGAAGCTCTGCCAAAATTGTCTATGTATCTCTCGTCCTCACTAAAAGGCTCTAAGATGCTTAGATCTTCCTCACTGCCGAGTGCAAATAAGGCTGGAGTCATAAATGGGGAAAGTTTGTTGAGTCAATAAAAATAAATATGCAAATCACGTGAATCTTCTGAAAGATGAAACTGGGAGAATTCTTTTGTGCAGTCTATATACAGCATTTTTATGAATATAAACACACACAACTCCTCATTCATACCCAAGCACAACTTCAGTGTGACTCACAAGAACCAGGATACAGAAACAACCTAAATGTTCGGCTGATGAATAGAATGGTCTATGTATAGAATGTGATACTAATCAGCCTCTGAAAAGAACAAATCCTTCCGTATGTGGCCATGTGAATGAATCTGGAAAATATTATAAGTCAAATACATGAGACACTGAAGGGCAGATATTGCATCTCTACTTCCATGGGGTGTCTCAAACAGTCTAGCTCAGAAGAGAAAGCAGCTACTGTCAGAAGCCACGGAGATGAGTGTGGTTTTAGCAGCATGTGGGCAATTGGTAGAGATCTGACACAATATTATGTACAGCTTGTAACACTGAACTGTGTGCCCAAGCGTTTAAGACACTGACTCTAGAAGGGATCAAGTCCATGATGGAGAAACCCACAGAGACAGCTGATCCGAGCTACTGGGAGCTCACTGACTCTGGACTGACAGCTGGGGAACCTGCATAGGACTGAGCTAGGCCCTCTGAAAGTGGGTGACAGTTAAGTGACTTGGGCAGTCTATGGGGCCAATGGCAGTGGGGCCAGGATTTATCCCTAGTGCATGAACTGGCATTTTGGAGCCCATTCCACATGGAGGGATACCTTGCTCAGCCTGGATAGCAGGGAGCAGCCTGGTCCTGCCTCAACTTGGTATGCCAGACTTTGTTGACTCCCCATGGGAAGCCAACTCTTTCTGAGGAGTGGATGGGGATGAGTTGGAGGGGCAGTAGGGGGAGCAGAAGGAGAGGAAGGAGGAACTGTGGTTGATATATAAAATGGGAAAAAAATCTTTTAAATAAATAAAAGATGCTGGCTCTCGTGTGAAGTGTTCTTACCATGGGAGAAGAAGAGCAGCAACAATAGGAAAGAAGCAAACCAAAGCAGCAACAAATATATTCTGTGGTGTGTGGTGCTAACCATGGCGGAGCAGAGAAAGGGAGCGTATGACAAAAATGTAAAGTCTACTTAAAAGAGAAATAATACCGAGTCCATTTGTTACTGATTTCTTCAGTCATAAATATTATTCCATACATATCACCCCCCCTTATCGCCTCTTCTCCATCCCTCCACCCATCCCCTTAGCAACCTTGTAAGCAGTCTGCATAACTACTATTCCATAACACATTTATAATTTCCGTTTATTCTTAGTGGGGGAAGGGTGTGTATGGGTTGCATGCCCTGGCTCCCACATGGAAGTCAGGGGACAGCTTTATGGAGCCATTTCTCTCCTTCCACCTTTACATGGTTCCAGGGACTGAGCTAAAACATCAGGCCTGCCCAGCAGGCACCTTACAGAGCCCTCTCACCAGCACCCAGGATATCATATCTAGTTGCTCTGCTTTTCCAACCCTAAACTTCTGGAGACAAAGATCACTCACTGTATTTTGTGGCCATCATATGTGAATTAATGGTAAAGTTTTTAATCCCAGAATTCTATGAAGCTTAATCTCTCAACAACCACACAGATAGATATCACCATCTCTGGACACAAAGGACCAAAGACCTACATATATAAGTGAGTCTACTAATTATAATAATGTTTGAAACAGGCAATTGTCCTGAACCTTTAATAAGATGGGTTCTGTTCCCAGTCTTCAGTACAACACACACGTGCCCTTGGACAGTGCCCTCATTAAATGCAGATTCAGCAGTCCTTAGTTCCTGTCCCCATTTCCTGTCCCACCTTCCCAGCCAGTCACAGGACCCAGCAACGAACAAATGCAAATTCAGAAACGGAAGTAATACCTTCAGCCTTGGTCCCTCTCTGGCCTGGTGATAACAGAGACAAAAGAATGCAGATGCATACATTCCCACGGAGGGAATCAGCTGATGTATGCTTTATTCTAATGTTGGTTGCGTATAGACAAAATAAAACTGAACACAAAGACATCTATTCACTCAGTCAGGGTGTTCACAAAAGTCTGTATTGGTATCCATCATCCTTTTCTTGGCCAGCTCTTGGATAGTCGCTATCTCTCCAGCAGTGAACTTGGGAGTGAGAGTCACATTGTCATAATCAAATTCTTCATCGAGAAAGAAGGGCTGTACTTCATCTCCAAATATCTGAAAAAAATAATACCAAAGGAAAAAGAAACACAGTCACTGAAGTGAAAATGAAGTTGAAAACATAAACAGCCTATTAATATTTAACGAAACTTTTTTTAGACTTTCGGCACTCACAGCTGATTAAGCTGTTTTTAAGTAATGAAATAAATTCAATTATTCAATTTGACCTAATTTAAGCCTCTTAATATGCCCCATTTGTATCATGCTGTATCTGAATGAGTATCATTAACTAATTCCACCGCCACAGCAAGAATCAGGTCTGCTTTGCACACATTCGGTTCATTCTTTGCCCACTGCAGTGTCAGAGATGGAGGCATAAGGACCCATTAAACAAGAAATACACCTTAAGGTCTTGACCAACCTTTGCGCCATTTGCTAAAAAATGTCTGTTAATGAAGTAATCTTTAAAAATATGAAAAAAACACCCTGAATTTACCATACTTGAAATAATAGCCATACCCCGAAATTAAAACACATTTGATCAAATTTAAAAGTCCAGCATCCCTTTTCTACCTTTTTACATATTACAGTTTACCTGTAAGTTGGATTACCTGCAAAGAAAGGAAATAGTTTTGTACATGTTTATAGACATGCACGAGCTTTAAAGGCCTTCTAACGGATGAGCCATTCAAAGTAGAGTTCCCAAGCTGAGAGTGAAGCTCAGTCAATAGGATGCTTGCCGGGCACGCACAAGATCCTATGCTTGGTCCCCAGCATGGGGAAAAGGTTTGTCTGTTCATTTGTTTTCTTGTTTATCAAAAGAGTACATGTTCCAGTAAACAGAAAAGAATACCTTAAATCTCATTAACTCACCCCTGAAAAATCCCACTTAAAGCCAATGGTATGAGATACGATGAAATCACGCAGCACCTCATCAACTCTGTATGTATGGTGGTGCGGAAATAATTGAAAACTATGGCTTATGCAATAAATGAAAAAAAATGCCCTGCAGCTAGGTAGTGTCAGCTTTAAACATTCTTGCATGGAAGATGATCTCCCCAAATAACTTCTGCAGTGTGTGAAAATGGAACACGCTGCTTGCAGGCTCTGTGCTGCTACAGTGGAAAGACATCAGGAAAGCTCTGCTTCCCACCTTGCTGTTCAGAGTCCTATTAGGGAGTAAGGTGTACAGTGCTAATAGCAGACTCCCAGCCGCTCATTGCCCTGCAGCAATAAAATCAGCTGCTGTGATCCAACAATTTCCAGAGGTCTGATCCTCTCCTCTGTGTTTTCCTGGGGAGGAAAGTCAACGGCTGCCAGTGAATGTGTTACTATCATGGGCCTGCCCTAGTACCAGGAACCACATGGGTATCAACAGTATCCTTCCATCCATCAGCCCTGCTAGTACCTACTGAAAGGATCAGTATCAGTTCAGGACACACCACGACCAAGTTCTCAGCATAAAGGAGACTTATTTGCCATAGAGGCACAAAGGACAGAGGACAAAGAGGGGAGACAGAGGATGAGGGAAAGAGTGAAGGGAACAAAGGAGCAAGGGAACAAGCATTTGTCCTGGAGGAGGACAAAGGGCTGCCTCTGGACAGAGAGGAGACAGACATGCACATAGGAAATGGTGGTTTATAAAGGCAAGCGGGGAAACCTCATGTAAGAATGAGGTATTTAATTTTAATTTGGGTGTTTTAATTAGGCTAGCCAAAGGGATTGCTGGACTTTAATACACTGATAGCTATACCTTGGTTGTCAGCCTCAGGAGGAGGAAGTGGCCAAATAAAGGAACAGACCTTGGTGGCTAGCTTTAGGAATATAAGCTAATGGTGTTTAGCAAGGCAGAGGGAACAGAGGAAAGAGCAAGGCCTTCTAGAGCCGTGCTCACTATGCCCGGGCTGACTGAAGTCCTCATGCTATTGCTTCCCAGTCATGAAGCTTTGAAAGGTTTTCAGAACTTGCCCAAGGCTAGTAAAGAAGCCACTTTTGAACCCAGGACAATATGCTTCAAATAAAGCCACATTTGTTCAAAACACAAACAAAACAAGTTCAAAACCACTGGTTCTTTGGAAGAAAAGTCCTTCTCTGAATAAGTTGCACAGTTCCCACAGCTACCACTGAAAATGCCTCAAGACCATGTGTAAGGCCATGACTGTTTTCAAAGGAGCAGCTGCACACACACAAATTAGCCTGCAGAAGAAAGTGGCTGATGCGCCACGGTCACTCTCTGTAATTAGATATCTTCAGCACAAAATAACAGAGGAGACCCGCTCCAATGAAGAAACATACACACACAGTGACACTTGATGTTCATGTCCAGAATGCAAGTGTTCAAGCTGACTCTGTGTAGAATACTGAAACCTGCAGACCAGGCCCCAGTCCATCCTGCCTAACTGTGTAGACACCTGATTCTTACTGATCCTGGCCTAGATGTAGAGGAAACTCTGTGTCTGTGACTGTTTTAGTCTCGGAGGATTTTTGAAGCTCTTTGTGCCCTCGTCTAAAAGCAAGAGAGAACACATCTACTGAGTTGCAGAGATCTGGCTTATGTCCTGCATGACGATTCAGAACCTCATCCTGATTCTCTGAACACATCCGTGCTCACCACATGCAAAAAACCTGGCCTTCATCCACATCCCAGGGAGGCTGGGCTATCACTTCAAATTAAACAAGTCTCTCAGCTATGGAAATCCCTCTGATATTATACCATGCCCTTCCTACTCCCTGGTACATAACACACTTCCATCTCCCCCACCCTTTACTTATTCATCAGTAAATAGCTGCTAAGCATTAGGTACTGGGAACAGAACAGAGTACAGCAAAACCTGGGTCTCCAGGCTTCCCTGTAAGGAGAAGACAGTAACAAGGGACATCACTGACATATGGCATGCTCCTCACTAGGAAAACTGAGAAAGACAGAGCATGTCACCTGCAGAACACACCCCCAGCCCCCACATCCCTCTCCTCACTGTCCACCATCTTGTCTTAGTGGTCCAGATAAAGTAAGGCTCATAGCTTAGACTACTCAGGCTTCTGATCAACGCCAACCCCTATGGCTAAGTTAGTTTTTCAGAGATGGCCCCATCCCATGCCTTCTTATGCCTCCATTTTCCTGAGATTCCAGTCCACATTGTAGCTGCAATATGTAGCATTATGATACTATTGATGAAGAAATTCTCTCTTTAATAAAAAAAAAAAGCATTTTTCTTTAAGGGTTTTTTTCCCATGTAGTTGAATTCTCGTTGTGCTGTCATAATTTTCTACAGACATTGTGAATTAACAAAAATAACAGCAAAAACAGAGATTTCTGAAAGCTAGAACTTGCCAATGCAAGGAACAGCCACTTACAATGAACTTTAAAGTTTGTCATTAGAGCAGATAATTTTCTTAGAATTCGACCTAAATGCTGAAACACAACAGAGGAAACTAAAAGTATTTGCAAAGTCAGAGTGTGATCCTCAGAATATTTTAGGCCATTTGGGGATAAGCTTCCAGTGTGGCTTCATTAAGTCAAAGTGTGAGACTAGTTCCCTGCGGTCACTCAGGGATCTTTCATTCGTCCCAGAATGTTCCTTTTCCTACATTCCTAGCCATTGCGTGAGGTCCTAGAACACAAAGAAAGACCTACATAAAGTCACTAACAGATTGTGTCTGCACAGGCACACCTGAGTGGTGGAATGGAAGAGTTGGTGACCGGAGCATCTACCACAGACCAGACTGGAGTGGGCTGAGAAGGGATCAGAGACGGCTGGATCCCTAAGTAGAATCAGTCAGCAGGCTGAGGGAGGAACAGCTTTGCAGACAGGAGGGTTTTCAGGAGTGTGCTATGAACACAAGGTGCAGGGTTTCACGTCTGAAAGCAGTTCAGCATTGTCTGAGCATAACTGTAAGGAGGACAGTGCAAGAAATGGCAAGGTGGCGGCAACATCTTATAGATGATGAAAAGCTTTTGAAGAACCTTTTGAAAGCAGGGCAGACACTTGGTCTTATATGCACTTCCTTCATTTCGTCAAATGTTTTAATGAGTTTAGTAAGCACATATAATGGAGCAGGTATTAGCAGCACCAAAAAGGGAGGAAAAAAAAAAGATGGCCTGTCATATTGGAGATTAGAATTAAATAGCTCACACTGCAGGTTAAATAGACAGTATATTCAAAGGGATTGGCCTGGAGTCAGAAGGCTCCTCAGAACTCTGCTCCAGTAGTCTGAGCAAGAGACAAGGACAATGACGCACCGGTAGAAAAGATATGAAAACCATTTAGGAAGGAAAAGAGCAGCACTTGGTGACTGACGACATAGAGATGCAAGAGGAGAAAGCACAGGCTGAAACACTTAGCTGTGAACACAGTGCATCTGAAGATCCCTGGAAGATATAGAAGTCAAAAAGCAATCAAACACGCAAAGCTGAAGCTCAAGGGGGAAAAGACCTGAAGCTAGACGTGCCCATCTAGAGATATAAGCATAAGAGGAAGAATACAGGATGAAAACTGCTTCAAGCATTCAGGGAGGGAAGAGTATTTGACGCCCTGGGGACCACTGACTTGTTAGGAGTGGGTAGACAAAAACCTCCAAAGAAGGATGAAAGGAACAATTACAGAAACACACAGAGAATAGAGACAAATTGTGAGCGCCAGTAAATCAAGAGACTAGGGGAGGACTGACATGGCAGAACAGGCATGAATGTCCATGCTCCATACACGTAGAAAAGGAAACACCAGACTCTCTAGGCGGGAGGCTACTTGTTAGTTCCCGGCTGCCCAGACCATGAAATAATCACTCAGAAACTATATTATTTGCAATACTGTTTGGCCAATAGCTTAAGCATATTTCTATCTTGCTCTTATATCCTAAACTAACCCATCTTCATTAATTTGTACATTACCACAAGTTCATGGCCTACCAGCAAATTTTTGGCAGGCTCCAGCGGAGGCGTCTGTTCCTGTTAGTGGCTATATGGCTTCTCCCTAACTCCAACTACTCTCTCCTCCCCTATCTGCTTGAAACTCCCGCCTTACCCTCTTCTGCTAAGCCACTGGCTGAAACAGATTTATTCATTAACCAATAAAAGCAACACACAGACAGAAGGACTTCCCACACCAAGACTGGGCTACTGAACTATACCTGGTTCCCTCATTCTGAATATTTTCAGGTAGGCAACCACAGCAAAGAAATTTGCAGTTCATTGTGAGAGGAAAGAAAAGAGAAAAGGTAGAGGCACTAATGGAGTTGAGCGGAAACAGAGGGGAGAGGAACTCAACCAGAAGCACTAATGAATTTGAATGGGAAAAAGGGAGAGGAACAGACCGTAGCCAAAGAAAGGTCCAAGGGAAGCAACCTTTTCCTTCTTTTGCTTCTTTTTTTGTCAAGAATGGGAGGGGAGATTTGATCATTGTGACATGTTGTAGGAAAGGAGCTAAGAAAGGAGAAAAGAGACAAAAACACTATATTAGCTTCATTTTGTAAAAATACCTCACCAAAAAAAAAAAAAAAAGGAGAAGACTTTTATTTGGCTCAAACTTTGAGGGCTACAGCCTATCATGGTAGGGAAAGCTCTACAGTGGTAGGGGCATATGACAGCCACTTCCTCACACCTATGTGGACGAGTAAGCATAGCAAGGACAGGATGTAGACAAGGCTATAAAACTTTGAGGCCCATCTCCAGTGACCACATTTCTCTCGCTTTCTAAAGGTTCCACAACTTCCCAAAACTGTCACTAGCTGAAGACCAAATGTTCAGACATTACTCTATGTGGTGCATTGCACATTTACGCCAGGACATTTCCTTTCTGGCCCCATGAGCTCTTGATTTTTTCATAATGCAAAATAAATCCTGTCCAACTTCAAAAGTCCTATAGCCTTTAGCAGTTTTGCAACCACATACATGTAAAAGCAGAGTCTCTTCTGAGACTCAGGGTGTTTCTAAACCACGAGCCCCTGCAAAATCAAAATACTACACATTTGCAGTAGTGTCAGATTCCAAAGAGAAGAAAAGAGGCACAGCAAGGGAAGGTCAGCCCCAACTTTTGGTGTCATCATGTGGGGACATGCTGCAGTTGTGTGTTCCCAGCTACACAGAGCAGGACAGAGGGCAGGCAGAGAGGCTGGGCTACTCAGCTTCCAGTAACTCACTTCCTCCAGCTGGAGCCCAACCTCCTAAAGGTTTCCCCGAAAATAGCACCAGCAGCTGGGGACCACGTATACAAAGGCATGGGTCTTAGGGTAACAGATCATATCCAGACCATGACAGACTTCAACCATGTCACTATAGCACAAAGTTACTCCTGGTTAGTAGGAAGAATGCATGTATTTGTTTATTGAGTAAATATTTGTTGCATGTCTGTTTTGTTCTGAGTTCATTCTGACATTTTATGTTGCAATAACATAAGTTTATAGACACAGATACATAATTCCAAGTGTAAGAGGTGTGCCATGCCATTCAGAAAGCATCATCGTACCCCTTCAAACACAGAGAGGTTGCGTGCTTGCTCCACGATCCAGCTGTTGACTGCCCTAGCAGCCTGGAAGCTTTCTTCTTTCAAGGTGGGTTTATTTCAGCATCTTAAGCTCTACTGCGCCAACGTTTCAACTACAAATTGAAATTCTGGCTTATTTTGGAGAAGGATCGTTGCTATACAACACCAACTCCCCCGCTGCTAAACAAAAAAACAAGTGTGAATTAAGTTATTAACTTGTTATTTTTGCCTAAGGAGCTGAGAGAAATGTGTGGATTTCAGGTATCTAATTTCAAGTCTAATTGAAAAATTTTTGTGACCACTATGGGAATAGAATCTGTATACTATTAGGAAACTGAGTTTCCTTAAAATCGCTCATGTGACTGATTCTTACAGGGACGCTACTAAAAGACGAGACATTTTCATTCATAATACCACACGGGCAAATTAAGGAACACAAAAGTAATGCTCAAATCAATAACGGTAGCATTTAGCTACAGGCTAGAACACAGAGTGATGTGGTAAATAAACTAGCTTGGTGGAGAAATGTTTAGAATCCCATTGTGAAATGGAAGACAGGGAACCTCAAGCTTCTCTACTGACCTCTTCCATGGTTGTCTCTTCAAAGGAACCATAATCTTACTCTCACTATTATGAACTTAACTTGCTCTAGAAAGCAGTTCAAAGCCTTCAAAATGTATTAAAACAGAGGATCAAGGCAAAAATTTATTGACAAATAATAAGCCAGAAGTGTTTAAAATGTCTCTAAGAGACAAATGCACATACATAAACTAGTAACGAAATCATAGGAAAAATCAAACAGACCCCATCCATTCCCGAGAGTTGCGGGCTCTGAAAAGGCAATCCTGAGGAAGCAGGACTCACAGAACGCACTGCACTTTTCAGACTGAAGCCACGGAAAGCAGCTACCAGCTCTAGACCCAAAGGCTCCTTGACAGTCAGTCCCTCACAGGACACTTGCCGGAAACTGATGATTACATTATTTTAATGATTTAGGTGGTGAAAATAAGATTTGTGCTATTAAACCAAGGAAGCATTGGTTCAATGTTGTAATTTCTGATGCTTCTAAAACAATTCTCCAACAAATAATGATTACATATATAATCTTAGCTCTCACTAGCAGGAAAATGAACATGTTTGAGGCCGACCTGTGCTACCTAGTGAGAACTGGTTACATCAAAACAAGCAAAAAGAAATCAAGCTTACATACAAAATATCAGTAGTTGCGAGACTCAGTCAAGAAAACTGCTAGCCTGAGCTACAGAACGAGTTCAAGTGCAGCACAGTTGCACGGTAGAGATGCAGTCCAGTAAACCAGTGCATGTGAAACTGGGGGTAGGGGCGAGGTTAGGGAGGTAGGGGTGTATCCATGAGAAGTCAGGGGCTGGGGGTGAATGTAATGAAAATACATTTCATGAGAGTCTCCAAAATTAATTTTTAAAATGGGGGAAATAAATGCTTGCCTAATAAGTGCAAGGCCCTAGGTACAATACTTGTAGTTGTAATTTGAGTTTTGTGGGATAGATCCCAGAAGAAGCTTCTTAACCACTAACTGAAACTAATTTATAATAACTTCAATTACTGTCTCAAAATACATATATTCTATAACTGACATCAAAGTAATTGCATCTCTTAGGGTACTAGATGCCATGCCTAACCTGTATGGTCACAGCCTAGCCAAGAATATAAACAAGCCTTAAAATGAAATGGATTCCTGTATAGAGAAGCCCTGTAATTTCAGCTTCTTACAGCTCAAAGAACATAATCTATAATTCAAAAGGCATATTGGAAAGTAGCTGTCCTGACTTATTTGTCTAGTAACCAATTTGGGAGTTCAATGCAAGCCTGTAAGCATCTTGGGTATACTTTTCAGTACACTAGACAAAAGCATTATAAGGAAAAAAAAACATTTAAGACTGAAATGTGTATGTCCTCTCTGACTAAATGACTGATTCATAACAGAATATACCGTTACAAGAGCACCTGAATGATTAAGGAAACCAAAGAGGGACCCTAGAATTTGGCTAGAAAGCGCTAATAAAGAGCCCTTAGCGACGCCTGTGTTTATCCCCTCTATGTTAAACAGGGTAAAGGTTACTTCCCAGCACCACCTGCAGTGTATTTATTAATGCTGGTAGGAAGAGTTGTAAAAAAAGATTACAAAAATGGCTCTCAAGTAATACGTTAGGGAGAATAAACTATAGCGGAGATTCCGTTCTCCCCCTTCTGAAAATAATGCCTAATGACATTTCCCAGCCTTCCACATGCCCAGCTATGAACAGCTCACCAGTTGTCAATGAATTCAAGTCAGAGCCTTTTAATCTCTAGACAACTCTAAAGAACTGACCTGTTCACTGTAGGGACTCTCTACAAATGTTTAAATACAAGAAATGAACTTCTACCTCCTTTTAGGAATGAATTTCAGACTGGGATTCTGTTTACATCCTGTCCTTACCTTACCTAATACAAAGGTTTACAGGACCTCAGAGTTGATAGAAAAGCCACAGCCAGGTGAGACCAGGAGAAAGAAGGGAACTGTCCTTCCATCTGCTGAGCAGACCCTACGCAGAACTACAGAGGTAAACCAGGTTTCTATATGCAAACACTATTGCTCTATGTACGTCAGGCACAGATGGAAACAAGCAAGACCAACTAAACAACTCCATCTCTAAATTATTCCAAACCAAGGAAAATGCAAAGGGTGCAGGTATAGGGGTTCCCTGAAAGGGCAAAACCCACATACTGTCACGATGGAATTCCCCGGGAGTACCTCTTCCATTTGCTTCAGAGTTCTTCGCTCGGTGGGTTTTGGCTTCACCTCAGAAGTGAGAGGCAGGCTCACAGAAGGAACGTAAGCAGGAACACTGGCGCTTAGATCCTGTTCCACTTCTCCTGGAAGTAGCAGCCGATCTGTTGGATACAAAATATTTCAGCTGATCCTCCTGGGAAGTTCATCATCTCCCCAAGTCGTCTATAAGCCTGTAACAATCAAAATGGGCAAACATGCTCAGGAAAGCTGGCCCCTTGAACAATTGCTGTCCTCATCTGTGAACACGACTTAAAAGATTCCCCTTTCCATAAAATAGAAGCTACCTGTGCATTGATTTCTTATCATGTTGCAAGGTTGCAGTCCATCTGGAAGGTTGGAGGAAGGCATAGGGAGTGATGATCCTCCCAGCCTAACTCCCCTTTGCTTGGAAACTGATGTGGTGGGACTCCCGGGCCTAAGTCCCCTTAGCTTAGAGAGTGATGTGGTGGTCCTCTCGGGCCTAACTCCCCTTAGCTTAGAGAGTGATGTGGTGGTCCTTCCAGGCCTAACTCCCCCTCAACTACTATAGGAAAATAAGGCAGGAAGGTGCTCCATTTGCCTTGTTTTCACTTGTTTTCCTGAGGGGGAGAAGAGAAAGAAAACGGAGTGCAGATTTCATTCTGTAACAATGCAGCAATATTTCAAATATATATATATATATTACAAAATGAGGATGCCAGAAGGAAAATACTTAAGCTTTCAGCAGAAAAATGAAATACTCTGTCATATGAAGAATGCACGGGCTCGTTTTCAAAACTTGCAAACAACATGTTTCCTGCTTGTTTAGCACAATCAGAAGAATTCAATAACCAATCTCAGTTTCCCCATGGATTTATTTTGAGTGGTTATGCTGGCTGTTTTCACACATGTGACACCTCATGAATGTAATACAGATGCCACTGGACTTCCGAAACCTTCTTGAGGTGAGCAGACAGACACACAGAAGCATAAGACCTTCCCTCCTCAGCCAGAGGAACTAGGGAGAGCTGGCCAATAGCATGGAACTGGCACGAGATGCTACTGCCTGCTTCTCAAAGACGATCCTAATTAAGCCACTCATTAAGTTCTCCGTGGAAGTGATTAATTAGCATCGGGCATATCTGGGCTAAAGGCAATGGCAGCATATACAGGAAGATGACACGGCAGGCCTGATATTCAAAAACTCAGAGTATTCTGAAAGGCATCCTTCACCCCCATAGACATCTCACTCACAAAAGTGAATCGCTGTTGTTTTTTAATTGTTAAGAAATAGAGCATAGGCCCTCCCTATGCTCTAGAGGGGGAGAGAAGGGGGAGGAAGGGGAGGGAAATGGGAGGCTGGGAGGAGGTGGAAATTTTTTTTCAATAAAAAAAAATTAAAAAAAAGAAATAGAGCATAGTCAGGTCATCTGGAAACTTGAGGACTGGTGGGGAGGCAGTGAAGAAGGTATTTCTATTGAGATTGATGATTGGAATTTCAGAACCTCATCTCATAATTGGCATAAATAAAAGCAATAATAACAACCGACACCAATGTGTCCAGTATTTTATAAGGACCAGCACCGCTAATCCTCCCAGCAGCTCTTTGTTCTGTTCTCTTCTGTAAGCATGAGCTCTACACACAGAGAGACCTCACTCAGGACCCCATAGCTAGAAAGGTATAGCCAAGCAGTCTGCCCCCAGAGCCAGGACCTCAGCCAATGTCACATTATACATTCTATAAACAAGCATTTTATTACATGTTTAATTTTGCTTCATCATACAGAACATCCAAGCACAGGCCAAGAACTGTTGCCTGTAGCTCCCAAGCATAGTAGACAGCAGGAAGTACATTTTGCAAACATTTGATGCCTGGAAAGCATCACGTTTAAACTCATTAACACCGGGAGAGAAACGGGCCTCCTAATGTAGCCATTTATTTATGAGTTCAAAGCCATACTCCCGCACTGAGCTCCCACATGCAAAAGCCTAGGGTATGTCAAAGGCTGGTGAGGGCCTGCCAACAAGAACTAAAGGAAAGGCTCAGGCCTCTTGATGTGAGGACCAACACCATCTATCAGGTCGGTTGGCTGCTGGTGTAAACACAAGTTCCCAATGTGAAAACAAACACAGTCTGCACTCCAGGCTTATGTTTAAGACCGTGGTCTGTCTGACAAAATGTATGGTGGCAGTACAAGTATCCGTGTCCCTCACTGAAGCTTTTCAGCCCTAATCTGTTCTCATCTAAGGAAGACGTTCAACTTCAACAACAGTGATTTCTTTTATAACAAATCTACTGCCATGGGAACAATTATTTCAAAGCAAAAAGACTCCACATCCTCAGCATCTTAAATTGCTGTCACCTTTTCTCTGGAGGAAAGACAGAATTCAAGAATGCATGCTGTCAGGGTTAGCACAGTCCCTTACGCATGGTGAATTCCCAACCAGTACTTGGAACAGGAAATTAATTTCCTACATTACAAATTTAAACTGAGCAACAACTATGAAAATCCTGTACACCAGTTAGACACTCTGGGTGATATAAAGCAAGCACAGTCCATCCCCTCAAAAACTGACGGTTGTTTTAGGGATATGTTTTCCACATAAAAAATCAAAATGAGAGAAACCAAAAACAAAATTGAATTTTTATGACTCTAAGCATTACAGGGCTATAAAAGGTAAAGCAATACTGACAGAAAGAGCCAGGTAGGATATGTATTAGGAAAGAGACTTTCTCCTATCTTTCAGCCATCTCACAGTTATTTGTATATATACTCAAATTTCCCAGAGGTTGGGGAACATAATAGTCACTGGTGATAAGGAATGGATTGTCCTAAGTGACCTTTAACAATCTAATCCTAAAGTGTTTCAAGATAAGAATCAGATCTCATTTATTGTCTCAAAACAACCCAAAGGCTTCTTACATTTTGAATGCCCTTGGCATTTGGGCAGCTTCCCAAAGTGGCTGACTGACAACTTCAATGACCCACTGTTGCTATGGGACGATGGTCTGTACCCTGTCAATTGTAATTTCATAAAATGCTGATTGGCCAGTAGCCAGGCAGGAAGTATAGGCAGGGAGACCAGGCAGGAAGTAGAGGTGGGGCAATGAGAATAGGAGAATTCTGGGAAGAGGAAAGACTCAATCTGCAGTCATCACCCAGATGCAGAGGATGCAAAATGTGAATGTCTTGCCGAAAAAGGTACCAAGCCACGTGGCTAACATAGTCAAGAATAATGGATTAATGTAAGACTTAATTAATAAGAAGCCTGAGCTACTAGGCCAACCAGTTTGTGATTAATGTAGACTTCTGTGTGTTTATTTGAGACTAAATGGCTGTGGGACCTTGTGGGACAGAGACAGCAGTCAACACACTGTTCTAGATAGTATTAATCTAATCCTACCTCTCTGATAAAAACTCTTAGAAAGCATTGGAGGGCTACTAAAGCAGCTTGTATCTTAAGAAGTTAAGATTCCCCAAAAAGGAAAGATTT
This sequence comes from Alexandromys fortis, assembly GCF_014885135.2. Classification (NCBI taxonomy): domain Eukaryota; kingdom Metazoa; phylum Chordata; class Mammalia; order Rodentia; family Cricetidae; genus Alexandromys; species Alexandromys fortis. The sequence continues at coordinate 8,068,572 of NW_026067937.1, read as the reverse complement.
GAGAAATATGTCTAAGGGTCCTTGTGGCTTTTTCAGCTCAAGACTTTTTTACTGGTTTGCAAGCAGAGGCTATAAAGTCAGGAAACTAAAAGGATTTAAAACATAATGTCGGGACAAGAGAGATGGTAGAGTGGTTAAGAGCACTGGTTGCTCTTTCAGAGCACTGAAATTCATTTCCAAGCACCCACAGGGAGACTCATAATCACCTGTAACTCCAGTTCCAGATCCAATACCCTCTGTCAGCCTTGTGGGCAATGCATACACTGTGATACAAAAATATACCCACAGGCTAAACATCCATACACATAAAATTTTTTAAAATACATCTTTTAAAAACTTTTTAAGTAAAAAGCGTAACAGAGCTGCAACAGGGCTATGAAGGTAGAAGGTTCTCAGCGCTCTGATGTGTCCTTACAGTGAAGAGTGCTAAGTAGGTAAGCTCAGGGCTCATTCACAGTGTGTATAAAAAGTCACATACATGAGAAAACCCAACATACGACTCCCAACAGCGTGAACCTCACAGCAGAAACAGAAGGACTATCCAAAGAGTTTCTTCCCCCAACTTATCTGATGAGGAAAACTCTTCCTTTCCTTGGACGGATTATGAAAAACACTAGAATTACCTTCCCTTTTCTATTCCCTTCTCAGGAAGAAGATGAAAATTTCTTTATGCAATAATAAGTTTGGGGGAGTAGTGTTTTTCTCTGGTTAACATGGCTTTTAAATACACCATCACAGATGATTAAGTTAGCAAATATAAAAACCAGAGTAGCTGGAGGACCACTGAAAGGCAAAAAAAAAAAAAAAGTTTTGTTTCTTATGTTTTTAGGAAGCAGTGAAGCCATCAAAGAATGATACTTTAAATTGGTTGGAACATGCCATTTTCTCCGAGCCTGGGAGTCTCCTGTATACAGTTCCTTAAGCCACAGCATCTTAAACTGTGAGTTGCAACCCTATATAGAATCATGTAACCAAATTTAGTACTAATGAAAAGTTTGGCAAGATAAGAGGTTTCTTAAGACACAATGACCAGAAATTAAGCCAAATCCCAAGGTATTCCTGGCCCTCACCTGTGTTACAACATGCAACTTCACTGCAGCACTGGTCTGAACATACAGTGTGTACACTAAATACCATGCATGTCGTCAACCCAACAGTCCTTATGAACACTTCCCAAAACACCTAGACTGCAGACCACTAGATATTATGAACTGCACTGTTTTCTTTACACATATGAAGTTTTCAGTTCTTGAGGAACCATAATGGTTTAATTGTAGAAAACAAAAACGTTTAATAATTCCCTAGCATTAGTCCTCAATGTGTAAGCATCAGATTAGTTTACCGTTGCATTGGCTGCGCTAAGCTGGGATGGCTGACTTTAAAAGCAGCTGTTTGAGCTTCAGGCTTGAATTTCATTTTTTTAAAAAATCCAATAAAATTCTGACTTGGGATTAGCAGAGAACTTCCAACAAATTCTGAAACTGCCCTAAATATAATTCTGTCACTTTGTACTACATAGCTGTGGCAAGAAGAATTTGCAGCACTGGCAACTATAAAATCAAAACATCCATCTACCCTAAAAAATGATGAAGATGTTCTGTATCCTGCAGCATCAAATATTCACCCGGGATTTAAGTTTTTAAGTCATCCAAGCATATCTATCTCATTAATATGAAAATTTGTTTTTATCATTAATACATAGTAAAGTTATATGTATACCAAAAATCACTAAGATACCTTCTTTGTGACTTTCATAACTTCAAGTGCATATACATAGAGCTGCACAAAATTTTCTTGTGTGAAAAGAAATCACAGGAGGAAAGGTTTCTAAAAAGCCCCCATTTTGCACCATTCCTATGCTCGCCTGTCTCCTCCTCCTCACCTCAGGCTCCTCTTTTAGTTAGTGGTTTTCACCATGTAGGTCACATGCTCTTAGAGCGCTCTCTCTGATTCCACATACAGATTTCAGTTCTCTTACCCTGTGTGCTCATGAGATCCAAAACAATTTATAATTATATATGTGGACTCTACGGGTTATACCTAACTCCTACAAAAAAAAATTTAATCACATGAGAACAAAAGTCCGATGTGTTAGTCTTCAATTGCATGTCAGGAACAAACTACAGCTGTCAAATATTTGGTGAATAAGAATCACTGGTCACACCTCCAGCAGAAGCTTCCTATCCCACCATGGACCAGTCCAGCTCCCTGAATCTAAGATAAGACTGCATCCCCCCCACCTCTCACCCCACACCCCCACCTGTATAAAATAACCCCAGCCATCCCTCCTCTCCCCATCACCATATCCCTGCCCACACCTCTGGTTGAAGTCTCCTACCCCATCAGAGGCCAGGTCAGTCCCCTGAATCCCATAGGAACCCCAGTGAGATCAGAGGCCAGACATACACATAGCCAGAACTCCAGTCCCGAACGTGGGTGGCAAACCCCTACTGGACCAGAGACCAACCAGGCCATCAGAAGTCCAGTCCTCAACTTGGGAGAGACCCTCTACTCAACCAACTGTCACTCCAGCCAGAAGACCAGAGAGGAAACAGAAACAAAGGAAGAAAACACCCATCCAACAAAGACCTAGACCTATAATCATTCCCAACCCAGCTGCCTAAATGCCAGTGTAAGAACACAACCAAAAGTAGACAGGAAAACATGTCACCTCCAGAGTCCAGCCATCAGGACAGAAAGTCCTGAATATTCCAATACAGCTGAAGTACAAGAAAACAATTTTATTTTAAAACAAACTTTGTAAAGATGATAGAGGTCCTTAAAGAGGAAATGAATAAACTCCTTAAAGAAATCAAGGAAAAGACCATCAAAAATTGGAAGAAATCGGTAAATCCCTTAAAGAATGTCAAGAAACTCATGGAAAAAAACTGTTCAAGAACTGAAAATGGAAATAGAAGCAATAAAGAAAACACAAACTGAGGGCATTCTGGAAATGGAAAATCTGGGTAAGAAAACAGAAATGCCAGACACAAGCATGACTAACAGAATATAAGAGAGAAAAGAAAACTTCAGGTGCTGAAGACATGATAGAAGAAATAGATACATTGATCAAATAAAATACTAAATCTAAAACACTCTTCACACAAAACATCCAGGAAATCTGGGACACTATGAAAAGACCAAACCTAGGAATGATAGGAATAAAAGATTCCCAGCTCAAAGGCCCAGAAAATACTTTTAACAAAATCATAGAAGAAAAATTTCTTAACCTAAAGAAGAACATGCCTATAAAAGTACAAGAAGCTCACATATCACTAAATAGATTGGGCCAGAAAAGAAAGTCCCCTTGCCACATAAATAATCAAAACACTAAACACACAGAACAAAGAAAGAATATTAAAAGTTGCAAGAGAAAAAAGCCAGTAACAGATAAAAGCAGGACTATTAGAATTATACCTGACTTCTCAGTGGGGACTGTAAAAGTCAGAAGGGCCTGGACAGATGTCCTGTAGACTCCAAGAAACCAAATATGCCAGTCCAGACTAGTATTCACAGCAAAACTTTCAATCACCATAGTCTGAGAAAACAAAATATTCCATGATAAAGTCAAATTTAAATGATATCTATCGACAGATTCAGCCTACAGAAGTACTAGAAGGAAAACTCCAACCTAAGGAAGTCCTACACTCATGAAAACACAGGCAATAATCTTACACCAGCATAACCTAAGGAAAGGAAACACACACACACACACACTATCAACAACAACTACAAAATAATAAGAATTAACAATCATTGGTATCGATATCTCTCAATATCAATGGATTCATTTCCCCAACAAAAAGACACAGACAAACAGAATGGATGCTAAAACAAGGTCCATCCTTCTGCTGCATACTAGAAACAGCGTCAAACCAAAGATAGACATTACCTCAGAATAAAATGTTTCAAAAAATTTTCTAAGCAAATGGTCCCAAGAAGCAAGCTGGTATGGCTATTCTAATGTATAAAAAATAGACTTCAAACCAAAATGAATCAAAAGAGACTAGGAAAGATACTTCATACTCATCAAAGGAAAAATATCCACCAAGGTGACTTTTTAATTCTCAGCATCTAGGCCAAAAATGCAAGAACACTCATATTTGTAAAAGAAACATTACAAAAGCTTAAATCACACATTGACATCACACATTAATAGTGGGAGACCTCAATACCCCACTCTCCCCAACAGACAGATCACTCAGACATAAACTAACAGAGAAATAATGGAGCTAATAGAGCTTATGAGTCAAATGGATCTCACAGCTATCCTTCTTACAGAAGATTTAACACAAACTTCAGGGAACATTCTCCAAAACTGACCATATACTCAGTCACAAAGCAAGTCTCAAGAGATACAGGAAATAAGCCCCTACAACCTACCAGACCACCACTGATTACAGCTGGATTTCAATAACGACAGAAACAACAGAAAGCCCACAAACTCAGTAGAAACTGAACAGCTCTAAACTGAATGACTCCTGGGTCAAGGCAGAAATAAAGAAGGAATGAAAGACTTCTTAGAATTCAATGAAAGCACAACATACCCAAACTTACAGGACGCAATGAAAGCTGTGCTAAGAGGAAAATTCATAGCACTAAATGCCTGCATAAAGAATTTGGAGAGATCTCATACTAGCAATGGAACAGCACCCATGAAAACTCTAGAACAAAAGAAGCAAATGCACCCAAATGAAGTAAACAGCAGGAAATAATCAAACCGAGGCTTGGAATCAACAAAATAGAAACAAAGAGAACAATACAAAGATTCAATAAAATCAAGAGTTGTTCTTTGAGAAAAATCAAGAAGATAGACAAACTCTTATCCAAACTAACTAAAAGGCAGAGAGAAAATATCCAAATTAACAAAATCAGAAACAAAAAGGGGAACAGAACAACAGATACTGAGGAAATCCAAGCAAACATTAGGTAAAGCTTCAAAAACCTGTACTCCACAAAATTAGAATATCTAAAAGAAATAGTCAAATTTCTTGATAGATACACTTACCAAAGTTATAAATAATTTAAATAGACCTATAATCCCTAAGAAATAGAAGCGGTCATTAAAAGTCTCCTAACCATGGGGCAATGATGGCACACACCTTTAATTCCAGCGCTTGGGAGGAAGAGGCAGGCGAATCTTGGTGAATTCAAAGCCAGCATGGTCTAAAGAATGAATTCCAGGACAGCCAGAGCTGTAACACAGAGAAACCCTGTCTTGAAACACAAACAAACAAACAAAAATGTCTCCCAACCAAAAAACGTCCAGGGCCAGACGGTTTTAGCACAGAATTCTACCAAACTTTCAAAGAAGAGCTCAAATTATTCCACAAAACAGAAACAGAAGAAATGTTCCAAATTCATTTTATGAGGCTACAGTCACCCTGATACCCAAACCATACAGACTCAACAAAGAAAGAGAATTACAGAGCAATATCTATCATCAACTGAAGAATGGATAAAGAAAATGTGGTACATTTACACAATGGAGTATTACTTAACTTATAAAAACAAAAGACATCATGAAATCAACAGGCAAATGGATGGAACTGAAAAAATCATCCTGAGTGAGGCAACCCAGACCAAGAAAGACAAACATCATATGTACTTACTCATTAATAGATATTAGCCATTACCTAAAGAAGAATCATGCAATAATCCATAGACCCAGAGAAGCTAAACAAGGAGGGATCAAGGTGGGGACACTTGAATATCCCTGGGAAAGGTAAATAGAATATATTTTGTGGGTGGGCTAAAGGTGAATGGGGATGGGAAGAGGAAAGATCAGGTTGGGATAGAAGGGGAGAGTACTGGAAGAGAGATGACTGGGACATTTAAGGGTGAGGTAGAAACTTAGTGCAATGGAAACTCCCTGGAATCTATAACAATGACTCTAGCTAAGACTCCTACGAATAGGGGATTCATAGCCTGAACTGGCCATCTCGTGCAACCAGGAAAGATTTCTAGTGGAGGGACTGGGACACCAACCCAGCCACATAACCTTCAACCTACAATGTTTCCTGCCTACAAGATGTATTGGGGTAAATGTTGTGCAGAAATTGTGGGAGTGGTCAACCAATGACTGGTCCAGCCTGAGACCCATGCCATGAGAGTGAGCCCACTGGACACTGCCTGAACACCAGAACCCAGTGCTAGATGGCCCAGAGACCTAGAATTGACCAAAATATGACTGGAGAAAGAGAAAAGCCAATGTAATGACGCCTAATGATATTCTGCTATACTCATAGATTGGTGCCTAGCCTCATCAGAGAGGTTTCACCCAGTAACTGATGGGAACAGATGCAGAAGAGACCTACCCACAGCCAAACATTAGGCAGAGCTTGGGGAATTCTGCTGAAGAGAAGGAGGAAGGATTGTAGGAGGGATAAAGGACACCAAAAGAAAACCCACAGAATCAACAAACCTGGGTGTAGTCGGAGGCTGCTTGTCCATTTCCCAGCCGACCAGACCCAAAATAATCACAATGAACTATATTATTACAACACTGCTTGGCCTACTAGCTCATGCTTCTTATTATCTTAAATTAACCCATTTCTATTAATCTGTGTATTGCCACATAGTTGTGGCCTACCAGTAAGGCTCTGTCTGATGTCTGGCCTCTGTCTCCTGCAGTGGCTAAATGGCATCTCTCTGACTCCACCTACTCTCTCTATATATCTTTCCCAGCCTGGCTATATTCTGTTAAGCCACTGGCCAAAAGCAGTCTCTTTATTAACCAATGGCAATAAAATATATTCATAGCATGCAGAGGGGAATCCCACATCACCTGGGGTCTCTGGGGCTCATAGACTCAACTGACAACCAGGGAGCCCACATGGGACTGACCTAGGTCCTCTGCATACATGTTACAGTTGTGTCGCTTGCCCTTCATGTGAGACTCCTGACAGTGGGAGCAGAGGCTGCCTCTGGCTCTTTGTCCAGCTTTTGGGACCCTTTTCCTCATACTGGGCTACCCTGTCCAGCTTTAATATGGGGGAGGTGCCTAATCTTACTGCAACTTGATATGCCATGTTTGTTTGATATCTTGGAAGGCCTACCCTTTTCTGAATAGAAACAGAGGAGGAGTGGATGCAGGGAGCGGAGAGGGGCAAAGGAGAGCTCCCTAAACCTGCTTAATGTTGCAGATTAATGATTTTTAAGTGACAAATGTCCTTGGAAATAAAAAAACAAATAGGAATCCAATCCCTCAACCCTGCCAGGCCCTACACATTCTTCTCCAGTGTCTAGGGAGGTAAATGCAGTCCTCACCCCTCACAAGGAAGCTCTGCAACAGATGGAGACCATTACAGAAAACCACAACCATTGGAGTTATGAGTCGTGGAGCCCTGCCTCACTTCTAAGAAACACTCACACACCTAAGACTCAGAGAATACTGCAGTAGAGGACGCAGACAGAGTGCAGGAGACAGAGGACCAGAGATTTTAAGTGTGATGGTGTCTGCCGGTAATGTCAGAAGCTACAGCTATAAAGTCTTAGCAACATAACTTCCTAAACTGAACAAGGAAAATAGACATGTCAAAGTGGATGGGGGAAAAACCATGAGGCGTTGACCTACCCACACAAATAACTACAGCAATTCAAGAACGCTGAGAGCAGGATAAATGGTCTGCCCTTAAAATAAACATGCAAGTTGTGCCTAATGTATAACTTAATATATACACATATATTGAGAAATATATGCATACATATATATATATGGAATAAAAAGAAGGACATGAACTTGGAAGACAGCAAGGAGGGTGTATGGGACTGTTTGGAAAAGGGGAAAGGAGTAAGCTCAATAAATAAATCTTTTTTATTTAAAAAAAATCATTTTGGGTCTGGGTTACCTCACTCAGGATAATGTTTTCTATTTCCATCCGTTTGCATGCAAAATTCAAGAAGTCATTGTTTTTTACCGCTGAGTAATACTCTAATGTGTATATATTCCTCACTTTCTTCATCCATTCTTCCGTGGAAGGGCATCTAGGTTGTTTCCAGGTTCTGGCTATTATAAATAATGCTGCTATGAACATAGTTGAACAAATACTTTTGTAGTATGATAGGGCATTTCTTGGGTATATTCCCAAGAGTGGCATTGCTGGGTCCAGGGGTAGGTTGATCCCAAATTTCCTGAGAAACTGCCACACTGCTTTCCAAAGTGGTTGCACAAGTTTGCATTCCCACCAGCAATGGATGAGAGTACCCCTTACTCCACATCCTCTCCAGCAAAGGCTATCATTGGTGATTTTGATTTTAGTCATTCTGACAGTGAGCCTATAATTCGTGATCCTAGAGAAGCTAAATGAGAAGGTGAACCCAAAGAAAAACATATAGTCATCCTCCTGGATATTGGAAGTAGTCAAGATTGCTGGGCAAAAATTTGGGAACTGGGGGTGGGATGAAGGAAAGGGGAGATGGAAAGAGAAAAGTGAGAAGGGGAGGATGGGGAGAACTTGGGAGAATGGGATGGTTGGGATAATGGAAGGTTGGATATGGGAGCAGGGAAGTATATATCTTAATCAAGGGAGTCATTTTAGGGTTGGCAAGAGCCTTGACTCTAGAGGGGTTCCCAGGGGTTCAGAGACATGTACCCAACTAGGTCCTTGGGCAGCTGAGGAGAGAGAGCCTGAAATGGCCCGATCCTATAGCCATACTAAAGAATATCTTGCATATCACCATAGAACCTTCATCTGGCGATGGATGGAGATAGAGACAGAGACCCACATTGGAGCAATGGACTGAGCTCCCAAAGTCCAAATGAGGAACAGAAGGGGGGAGAACATGAGCAAGGAAGTCAAGACCACGAGGGGGGCACCTACCCACTGAGACAGTGGGGCTGATCTATTAGGAGATCACCAAGGCCAGCTGGACTGGGACTGAAAATGCATGGGATAAAACCGGACTCACTGAATATGGTGGACAATGAGGGCTGCTGAGAAGCCAAGGACAATGGCACTGAGTTTTGTCCCTACTGCATGTACTGGCTTTGTGGGAGCCTAGCCGGTTTGGATGCTCACCTTCCTAGACCTGGATGGAGGGGGATGGACCTTGGACTGCCCACAGGGCAGGGAACCCTGACTGCTCTTTGGACTGTAGAGGGAGGGGGGAGGGGAGTGAGCAATGGGGAGTGGGGGGAGGGGAAGGGAAGCAGGGAGGAGACGGAAATTTTTAATTAAAAAAATTTAATAAAATAAAATAAAACAAATCAAACAGGGCTGCAATTGTTAAGCAGGAACCAGTGCCCATTCTCACCTAACACAGTGTAAATACACCCACTGTAGGAAACCTATGCATGTGTGATTACAAGAACTGCACCTCCAAAGCCCAGTCTCTCAAGCCAGCTGCATGGAAACTGAGAGAGCAAAGGAAAAATGAACAGTATTCCTACGCTGCTGACCTCGATGCAATGACTGCAGCTATCCCAAATTATAATTGTGTTGTACAGCAATTTGAGCCATCTTGTCTGAGGCAGGGCAGTCACCAGGTTAACTATCCTATCTTAAATTCAAAAGAGGTAAAGGTGCTAACTGTAAGGACGCGACAGCCAGCCCTCACTGATGGCACTATGTTTCTCCTGCCCAGAAATGAGCTGCTCTATTCCAGCCATTAGAGTGCTCAGACCTGAGTAATAATTTACATAGGTCCCGTGTGATGACTAAAGAAACTTAATATGGAACCAGGCATCCCTTAAGGGCCATTGGCCTTTTGCTCTGGAATGCCTGGAAGATCCAAGTGGCCTGCAGGTGAGATAGAACAGGATAATGGCGGTGAGGTATTAACAGCTGCCTTCGCTTCTGGAAAACCTCACTGCTATGGAAAGGAGGAGGAAACAGTCTTTTATTACTAGAGAGAGAAGAAAAAGACAACTGAGGGGAGCAAAAACAATTTTCTTGCCCAGCTGTGAATCCTATGGCTGTTTGTAATGCATACCTTTCTGATATCTGCCCTTACCCACACCCCCCTAACCACCACTTACAGCATGGTAGAAGGTAGCAGTCCTTCTGCTAGGTAGGAGAGCTGGCCCCAGGGTCTTGACACCAGAAGACTGGTCCTGCCCCTCACCAGTTGCAGCATTCAGACCAAGAGGCCCTGCACCTTGCCTGGGCAGCACAGTAGAGATGACCCCATTGGCAGGGGTGTGGGTGAACAGGCCTGAAGGCATGGGAGTGAGGGAGCTAGCCCCACAATCTGAGACACTGCGGTGTGGATGAGGGAGTGATGGCACCCACACCCCCACCCACAATCTGTGACACTGTGGCATCCACACCCCCAGGAGCCTTGCCCCTCGCCACCTACTGCAGGCGGGAAAGCTGGCCATGGGGCCACGAGAGTGGGAGAGCTGATCCCGCCCCTCCCTGGCTGCAGCACTGGGGAGAGCAGGCCCTGCACCTTGTCCGGGTAGCACAGTAGAGCTGACTCTGTTGCCAGGGGCACGGATGAGCTGTCCTATGGGTATGGGTGCAGGAGATCTTACCCTGCCCCCACTCCTCCGCCATGTGGTACACCGGTGAGGGAAAGATGCCCTCCCCATACTACCCCCATCCCTTGTCACCTGTGGCAGGCAAGAGAGCAGGCCCCAGGGTCACAAGAGTAGGAGAGCTAGCTCCGCCCCTCATCAACTGCAGGACATAAGAGAGCAGGCTCTGCACCTTGTCTGAGCAGCACACTAGAGCTGACCCTGTTGACAGGCACAAGTAAGCTGGCCCTGAGGGAATGATAGTGAGCTAGATGGCCCCACCCTCCCATCTGCCATGTGGTGGCATGAGCAGGGGAAAGATGACCCCCACTACCCCTTACCTACTGTGGGACAATAGTCTTAAACCCTGCAAAGATTTGTCACTTGTATTAGTTTAATAAAATGATGATTGGCTAGTAGCCAGGCAGGAATTATAGGTAGGGCGACCAGAAAAGGAGAATTCTGGGAAAAGGAAAGGGTCAGTCTGCAGTCATCACCCAGACACAGAGGAAGCAAGATGAGAATGCCTAACTGATAAAAGTACCAAGCCATGTGGCTAACACAGACAAGAATTATGGACTAAGATATAAGAGTTAGTTAATAAGAAACCTGAGCTAACAGGCCAACCACTTTATAATTGATGTAAGCCTCTGTGTGTTTCTTTGGGACTGAATGGCAGTGGGACTGGGTGAGACAGAAATTTCTGTCAACACTGGCCACTTACAGAAGGCAGGAGAACTAGCCTCGGGACCATGAGGGCAGGAGAGCTGGCCCTGGCCCTCACCAGCAGCAGCACTAGGAAGAGTGGATCCTGAACCTCACCTGGGCAACTCAGCTGACCCTAGTGGCATGGGTGTGAGTGAGCACCCAGATGGCATGAGAGCAGAACAGGCCCCACCCCTTGCTGCCTGATGCATTAGGTGAACTAGCAGGGCAATGCTGGAGAGTTAACCCTGGTGGTGAGGATGAAAGAGAACTGGAGGGCTAACCAACCCAGTTACCACCCAGGGCCAGAACCAGGGCTAACGGTTGGCCCAACCCAACATCCATCCCGTCTATGAAAACTGCTGGAGCACATGAAGGGACTGATCCTGCAGACTCAAAGCTGCAGGATCTCAGTGACACAGGGCAACAACAGGACATCCGAGAAAAGCGAGGGCCTAGTATTGATAGTGTAGCAGAAGCCAGAGGCCTTGAACCAGGCCAATGACTCACTGTAACCCTTGCAAGTAAAGGTGTATGGACTAAAGGGTACACTGTGCGGCTCACTCTGTAACATCACAGCTTCCACAGTGAGATTTTTTCTTTTAAATTTTATTTTACTGGGGAGGGGCTGCAAGGGCAGAGGGCAGATACAAAGGGACAGGAAGATGAATGGGATAGGAATGTGCAATGTGAAATCCACAAAGAATCAATAAAAAGTTTTTTAAAAAGAATAAATTCATTTACTCTAAATTTGAATTGAGTCTAAGTCTCTGATTTCTCCAGTGGATTTGAACACCACAACACTAACATGATATCAAATGAACAGAAAGTACCAAGCCTTATAGTACCTGGGCTACTCATATCAGTACATGGTGTTGATTCTGCCAAAAACTGGACTCTAAACCCTACTCCTTGGTTGCCAAAATAACAAGGCACACACTGGAAAAGAACAGTGCTCTTGTCTCTTGAAGAATATTTATGAAGGTGAATACAGTGAACAAATAAAATCAGTGGTAGAAAAAAACAATACAAAAACGTGTTTCCTTGTTGCCCCAGGCAAATCTGTTGCTTAAACAGTAACAACAGAATCTAATCAGTAAACCTCCCCGCTGCCAAAATTATAAGAGCAACTTGCCTATTTAAAAATGTCACATCTCCCATCTGATATAAATATTTGCCTTCTGCTTACATTCCTGAAGTGCAATACAAATTAGGCCACACACTGAAATTCACCTTGGCACAAAGTATTTAATTTCTTTCTTCCTTTCAAGTGACCCAGATTGTACATTATGAAAATTGGGAAACCCTGGTGGCCTTTTGGTGATTAGAATAGATCACTGCAGACTGAACTGACTGTCGGCCATCAAGTCACACATCATTTCACACAAGAGACAGTCTTAACTATTTCATTCAAGTCCACTGAGACTTGGGTCAGCCTCAGTAACTGTTTATACATCAATGGAAGACCTCCTGCTATCTAGTTTCTGGAAACATAATACTAGTGAGATCTTTTTATTCATTTTTTAAAAGAAAGTAATAAACCAGGTGACTGAATAGCATACTTGGAAAATGTTTTTAAAATTAACAATGACACAAAAATTAGTAAAGGTTGATGTAAAAAAAATATTAAATTTACTAGCCACATTGTTTTATTAGCTTATCATCTCTCTCTGATATACTTGCCTGGTGTTCAGCACTGTTAAACAAAATAACTATTAGCATTAGTGATATACTTTCTAGGTTCTTGTTGTAAGCAATCCTGATCATCTTCCTGTAAAGAAAGATGTTGGGGCTGGGACAATGTGACTCCCTAATTAACAGCTGTTATCCCATGTTACACTGGCAGCATTCACCATCTGACTTGAACACAGTCAGGTGGACTGCACTGATGCTTATACGGGCTGTCTCAACCCTCTACAGACAGCTTTGGAAAAATCCACAATAGCCACACAATGAGCAGCTCCTGAAGTACATTCGCTCTCCAGCAAAACACTGTCGGTCTCACTGGAAGAGCCCTAGAGAGCTTTGAAGCCTGGAGGGCCAAGGCTCTCGGATACCCTCAGCCCTGGAGATACAAAACTGGCCCTGCCTAGGCCTACACTTATAAAACTAAGAGTCCTGGTACCCTAGGCCTATACAAGAATAGCTGAACCAACAAGTGGAGCAAAGGGACCCACTCATCAGAGGCAGCAGGAGAGTTACAATTCTAGAGGGTGCTACATGCTGCTGCTCCCTCCTGTCTGTGACTGCAGATCACTGCTACCAAATGCTAAAGGATATAAAAATCTGCCAAATACCACCACTCACAGAGATTCTCCTCAGCTATCCAGTTTCTATTGGGGAGAGCAAAAGAACACCAAGACACACGACTGGTGACAAGTACAGACCTTCTCACTGCAAGAAGGAAGTGAGAAACTGTACCACAATAATGCCCACCTATAACACTGATTTTATCTTGTAAATGTTTTGTATAGACAAGAACCAGTAGTCTCACAGTGTCCAGCTCAAACAATAGCTGAATGGCTAAAAATGCAGTGCGTTTCTCTGATGACTAAGGATGTGGAGCATTTCCTTTAAGTGTCTTTCAGCCATTTTAGATTCCTCTGTTGAGAGTTCTCTGTTTAGGTCTCTACTCCATTTTTTTTTATTGGATTATATGTTCTTTTGATGACCAATTTCTTGAGTGTTTTGTATAATTTGGAGATCAGACCTCTGTCTGATGTGGGGTTAGTGAAGATCTTTACCCATTCTGTAGGCTGTTGTTTTGTCTTATTGACCGTGTCCTTTGCTTTACAGAAGCTTTTCAGTTTTAGGAAGTCCCATTTATTAATTGTTTCTCTCAGTGTCTGTGCTGCTGGGGCTATATTTAGAAAGTAGTCTCCTGTGACAGTGCGTTCAAGTGTACTTCCCACTTTCTCTTGTCTTTTTCTACTTCCCATGTAGATTAGATCCATGTATGTCTCTCTTGAGGTCCTCTTTGATGTCTAGGTTCCCTGGGATTATGATGTGTAGGCTGGTTTTCTTGGCTTTATGTCTAAAAGCCACTTATGAGTGAATACATATAATATTTGTCTTGTGGGTCTGGGTTACCTCACTCAATATGAAGTTTTCTAGATCCATCCATTAGACTCCAAATCTCAAAATGTCATTATTTTTTTCCTGCTATGTAGTACTCCATTATGTAAATGCACCACATTTTCCTTATCCATTCTTCGGTCAAGGGGCATTTCGGTTGTTTCCAGATTCTGGCTATGACAAAAAATGCTGCTATGAACATAGTGGAGCACATGTTCTTGTGGCACGATTATTTAACAGTTTAATTTATTCCGAATTTGGGGGGAAGGAAAGGGATAGCTCTATTTCACATAGACCAAAGGTTTTATAAGTTTCAAAGGGCTTTAAAAAAATTAAATAATAAATAAATAAAGGGCTTTAAAAACTGAGTAAAAGTCTTTGCTTTTCAAAAAGAAATTTCACAACTTCAGTTTTTCTTACATCAAGGGAGATAAGGTTAAGGACTGCCCAAAATAACAAAGCAACATAAATCACTTGAAGTTTCTAGAATGCGGTTACACAGTATGAAAAAGAGAGCGAACACATACCCGTGTTCATCTGGGGCTCACTCTCTTCCTCCATGTCCAAATCTTCTAAGTCCAGGAAGTTGTCTACCTGCAAGAAGATTGAGATTATCTTGCATATTAGACACAAAGAAAGGCGATGTAGTCAGGGACCCATGCACACAGCTGCATCCTAGACCTGCTTTCCTGTGGCCTCTCCAGGCCCAGTTAAAAGCCCTTGTGTGCATCTGCTTTCCCATCTGTAAGAGCACAACATTTGGAAGCCCAAGGTTTTAAAACACAACAGCCTGCTCTCTACAGAGAAAGAGAAAACAGGCTGGGGTTTCTTGTGAGTGACTCTGTTTTAAATTTTCTTCCCAAAATTTTTAACACCACTATCAGAGGAAACAGCAGTCCCCAGCTTTGTGTGTTACTGCTTGTGAAGAAACCAGTGATGGAGGTGGTGGGCCACCATCCTTCTGCACAGCATGCTCTCTGACAACACTCTGGAGACCAGACAGAGGAAGCTAAGGAGAACAGGAAGGAAAAATCCATTCAAAACAAAATCATGCTGCCGGGGAAATCACAGGAGAGGTGAGCAGGGCAAAATATCAAGTGTTCTCTCTTTCAGGCAAATAAAACTGAGAATTACTTCAAAGGTAAAAAGCCCAGCATATGACCTTCCCAGGCCCAATAGCTGCATTTCAATGAAGAACTATTTCACATGAAATAGCGCTTCCCACCGCACAGTGACAATGAGGCATTTCAGGGGACTATCAAAGCGTGTAAATAAGAAAATGTTAGCACATGGCATAGAAAAAAGTCATAAGGTTGCTATCCGTTTTATGCTCATAACCTAAACATAGACATAAAAAATACCTTAAAGTTACAAACTGAGATTCCTTAACTGCATTCAAGGCAAGCTGTGTCTTTCTGTCCTAAGCTGATTATGGATCATGCCTACCCCGTAGAAAGCGAAAACAGTAGCTTCCATGACTCTAACCTGGTAACAACAACTATTACTCAGCAGGCAAATGCAAAAGCAAAATTCACCTTCCATGTGACAGTTTCAATATTCAAATTTGAGAATCAGTTACATTACAGCATCTTTCTCCTTAATGAGTATGCTAAAATTCCCTTCCCATTTGTTAAACCTCGGGGGGAAAAGATCCAAAACCCAGTCAAGCACAAACAGTTTAAGATGTTCCAACACCAACTTAAGAGAGAGAGAGAGAGAGAGAGAGAGAGAGAGAGAGAGAGAGAGAGAACATTTCAAGACTAAAATGTGGTGAATCTCCAGTTTTGTGCAAAGAAAAGCAAGAGCCTAACGTTTGTCTATTGGTTTGTATGGAAGTTTGAATAAGAGCTGTCTCCCATAGACTCTAGTAATTGAATACTTGATGTCAGTTGTTGATGCTGCTTGCTAGGTTTAGGAGGCAAAGCCTTGCTGGAAGAAGTCTGTCACTGGAGGTGGGCTTTGTGACTGAAAAGCCTTGCCTGCTTTCTAGTTCACTCTCTGCTTCCAGCTTGTGGCTGAAGATGTGATTTCTTGGCTTCCTGCTACCTGCTGCTTGTTATTGTGCCTCCCGCCATGACAGACTTTTATCTATACACTCTTTCTTTCAAAGTTGCCTTGGTCATGGGGATTCATCACAGTAACAGACAAGTTGCTAATACAGTTCATTTGTTTATGTGTGGTTGTCCCAAGGCAGATAACTGGGTCTGGCCTTACCTTGACCTTTCCAGCCTGGGTCATGTCACCTTGAAGGGAACTGCCAACTTGCTGGCCTTCATCAATCACTATCTGAAATCACAGTAAGAACACAGTCAGGAAATAATAGTTTCTATTCCTAGCATTACCTGAAAGATTCTCTAAGCTACAGCAATGGTGCAGGAATAGGTTTCAGCAAGTCTAAGTGTAATTCTGGTACCCTAGACTCATCCAACATCTAGCAGGTGAGCACAAGCTTAACTCCAGCTTGTGTACAAGACAGACAGCTGCTCCACCTCCAAAGTCCTCCCCACAATGAACCTCTGATACACAAATAGAGACTGCTGCTATAATGTTGTCAAGCTACAAGAGGACAGGGCAATATAAAAATTCTAGGCCTCCCTATATTTAGTATGATCTCAATCATCACCAGTAGAATGTGAATCATTTATGAAAAGTGACTCATATCTCATCTAGCATCACTAGAAGCAAGCTCTAAGAAAATGAATTATAAACCTCTGTTCTATATTTCTATCACGGAGACTTCTGACCCTTATAAAAACAAAATCTAGTATAATTCTGTCCATAATATCACACAGAAAACACTGCAAACAAAAAAAAAGAAATTCAAATGACTTAAAAAATTAATCAAAGACCAGGCAGTGGTGGTGCACGCCTATAATCCCAGCACTTGGGAGGCAGAAGCAGGCGGATCTCTGTGAGTTCGAGGACAGCCTGGTCTACAAGAGTTAGTTGCAGGACAGGCTCCAAAGCCACAGAGAAACCTTGTCTCAAAAAACAAAAACAACAACAACAAAAAAAAAATAATCAAAACTCAGCAGCTTATAAAGAGAACACTATGAATTATCATTTCTTGATAATTAATTATGATAGCCAAAGAGATGAATACTATTGATGACATTTTGATGATTAGAAAACACCATCTAATATCTATAAGCCAAATCTTAGAAAAAGCAAGATAATGGCTTCTACTTTAACTCTAAATATGATAAGTTTAGGACAGGAAAAAGTAAGAAAAAAAGAAGTAGAAAAGGGAACTCTCTTATTAAAAACAAAATATATAATTTTATAAAGCATTTACACATGGCAGATCCTTAAGAAGCTTTTACCAAAAACTGAGGATTATCAAACACTGGCATGTAATGGCTTAATTCTCAACAAAGTGCTGTCACAATGACTTCTTCTATGAACATAAGACAGAAGTACCTGGTTATCTTCTGAGCATTCTGATGAAGTATGAGGAACGACAGCTCTATTTCTAAAATGATGTTCATGTGATTCCTTTTTATGGGTCAGTTTTTTAGTGATAAATATATTTTCTGACAAATCAGTTCCACATGCTCCCCTTCTGGCCACATTATTCTCTGAAATGGTAAGTTATGAATTATTAAAAACAGCCACTGTTATCAGATTGTTTCTTTTGTGTTTACTAAATATCTTTTGTCCCCCTCCTCCTCAAAAAAGAATACTTCTTAAAGCACTATGTAAGTGGAAGTTTCTTATAGCCATAACTACTCTTATTTTTTTTTTTTTTTTTTGATTTTCGAGACAGGGTTTCTCTGTAGATTTTGGTTCCTGTCCTGGAACTAGCTCTTCTAGACCAGGCTGGCCTCGAACTCACAGAGATCCGCCTGCCTCTGCCTCCCAAGTGCTGGGATTAAAGGCGTGTGCCACCGCCATCCGGCCCATAACTACTCTTTTTTTTTTTTTTACTTTCCATTGTCATGTTGTTGTTTTTTTTTTATTTAAGATTTCTGTCTCTTCCACACCTCCCCCTCCCCCAATCAAGTCCCCCTCCCTCATCAGCCCAAAGAGCAATCAGGGTTCCCTGCCCTGTGGGAAGTCCAAGGACCACCCACCTCCATCCAGGTCTAGTAAGGTGAGCATCCACGAAACTGCCTAGGCTCCCACGAATCTTAGAGAAGCTAAATAAGAAGGAGAACCCAAAGAAAATCATATAGGTTTCCTCCTGAATATTAACCTTCATCAGGCGATGAAAGGAGACAGAGACAGAGACCCACAATGGAGCACCGGACTGAAATCTCAAGGTCCAAATCAGAAGCAGAAGGAGAGAGAGCACAAGCAAGGAACTCAGGACCGCGAGGGGTGCACCCATACACTGAGACAAGGGGGATGTTCTATCGGGAACTCACCAAGGCCAGCTGGCCTGGGTCTGAAAAAGCCCGGGTTAAAACCGGTCTCGCTGAACATAGTGGACAATGAGGACTACTGAGACCTCAAGAACAATGGCAATGGGTTTTTGATCCTACTGTACCATAACTACTCTTAAATACAGATAATACTCCTTCAACATCTGATGAATATTGTCTACTATATACCCAGCACTATATCTTACCATTGTTAAAAAGTTCAAGGAAGCACAGTTTCCTCAAGATTGTGAGACATTATTTGCCTCATTTTCCCTTAAATTTGGAATATTTTTCCTCATATGAAAGCAACGTATGTATATTTTTAAGAGTATGAGAAAAAGAGCAAAATATGAAACTCATCCCATTAGTTCTACACAGCAGAGTAACTAAACAAAATGTTTAGAAGCTATCTGTTCATCTCTTTTTTCAATTTATTTATTTATTAAAGATTTCTGCCTCCTCCTCGCCACCGCCTCCCATTTCCCTCCCCCTCCCCTATCAAGTCCCCCTCCCCCGATCAAGTCCCCCTCCCTCATCAGCCCAAAGAGCAATCAGGGTTCCCTGACCTATCTGTTCATCTCTTATGTATCCATGTACTTCTAAAACTCAAAATAGAACTCAAACTAAATACTATGGGTTGCCAGTAGTTTTGTTGTTATTGAATATTATTCTACATAATAGAGAACTCCATTATTGAAATGTAAGATAGTTTACTTAATCACTGTCAATTCTTCTCTTATTATTAATTTTTTTCTAGCCCAGTAACATATTCCCCTCCCTCCAGTCCTTCTCCCCAACCTTCCTTCTCTCCCTACCAGCTCCTCCTTTCTCTTCAGAAAAGGGCATGTCTTCCGCTGGATAGCAACCAAACATGGCATATCAAGATGCAATAAGACTAGGCACCCCCTCTCCTATTAAGGTTGGAGAAGGCATATCAGGAGGAGAAAGGGGTCCCAAAAGCAGGCAACAGAGTCAGAGACAGCCCTTGCTCCCACTGTTAAGAATCCCACATGAAGACCAAGCTACACAACTGTAACGTATGTGCAGAGGACCTAGGTTAGTCCTATGCAGGCTCCCTGGTTGTCAGTTCAGTCTCTGTGAGCTTCTGTGAGCCTGGGTCAGTTGATTCTGTGGGTTTTCTCTTGGTGTCCTCCCTGGCTCCCACAGTCCTTCTTCCCCCATTTCCACAGGATTCCTTGAGCTCCCCTAATATTTGGTGATGGGTCTTTGCATCTGTTCCCATCAGTTGCTAGGTGAAGCCTCTCTGATGACAATTGAGCTAGGCACCAATCTATAAGAATAGCATAGTATAAAAAAAGAATAGCAGAATATCATTAGGAATGATTTCATTGATTTTTTTCACTAGACATATTTGGGTCTATCCTAGGACTCTGGGTGTCCAGCTCCTAAGTTCTAGCCCTCCAGACAGTGCCGGGGCAGACTCCCACTGTTGGTATGGGTCTTAAGCTGGACCAGCCTCAATGTCCATGTTTAACTATTTATAATTATAAGCAATACCTCTTGCTAGGTGGTGGTGGTTCATGCCTTTAATCCCAGCACTCAGAAAGCAGAGGCAATCAGATCTCTGAATTGGACGCCAGCCTACAAATGAGTCTGCAGAATGAGTTCCAGGACAGCCAGAACTACATAGAGAAAACCTGTCCTAAAATATA